>NC_141690.1:68215779-68865279 GCF_964263255.1 Lissotriton vulgaris
GGGGGGACCCAGAACACAAATTAGAACAGAGTCTGGGTGAACATAGTATGCACTGAAGGAAATCCACAACGAGTTCTTTATAATATATTGACTAGGCCTGGAACATAACTCAAGACCACCTAATTTGACAGAAGCCTATCTGGACAGAGAAGTCATTGAGAGCATTCCACGAAATTTGTTGGAACCTTTGAAATGTCCTGCAAAGTTTACAGTGAAAGAGCTACTTAAGGACATGGTCCACTGAAATCCCCAGGATCTGATGGCTTGCTAATGGAAATATATATCTCTTCTTCAAGAAGAAACTGGCACAGACGGTGGCTGTAATGTACTTGGCCATGCTTGCCCTACCTAGAACACCTCCCAGATTTAAATCAAATAGGGCCTGATAATCGTGTTGCCTAAGCATCCCAGTGACAAACTGGACACAGCCTCTTACATGCCACTCCACAAGCTGAATACAGATTACAAAATTCTAAGATCACGTAAAAATACTTTACCAAATTATTCCCTATACTGGTCGGCTGAGACCACAATGGACCCATAATCAAATGCTATGCCACCCTTAATACCAGTCATGTATTTAGGTGATCAAGGAAAACTTGCATCACCTCATAGACATGATGGCTATGTCAGTATACCTTGAAAAGATGTTCAGCTAGCTTAGGTATCTTTAGGCAGGGGGATAGGTGAAGTTATGCCTTGGTGGTCAAACTTCTATACCCCAAGCCAAGAGCGTATAGGCAGAATAACAAATTCATATGAAGTACATCAAACCACAAGATAGGGAAGCCCCCTACTCTTCGCCATCCCCTATCTGTGTGCATTGGAGATTTAGCTACTTGCTAGTGTACTCCAGCCCAAGGGCGTTGGTAGAGGCATACGAACGGCAAAAGGTGTACACACTATCACTATATGCAGATAAACTATTCTTTGTGGCAGATGGGCAATTGGGGGATGGGTATCTAATGCGTTCACAAACATCAGGCCTTAAGGTCACTGGGTAAAAAAAACAGAGTCTTTCCAATTGCCCCATATTTAAGTGAAGGGCCACCCCAACTACTCAAATCCGATTGCACATGGAAGCCACACACCTTCAAGTATCCCACACACCTTCAAGTATCTAGGAGTGTATATTTACAATTGAGATGTCAACTTAAGGGCCGGGAACCCTGGTACTGGCATGCAATCATGATATGATACGTTGAATTCTGGAAAATATTACACATTTTGGTTATGGTCATATTTTGCTGACCCAAATGAATGATCCCACGGCTACTACATTTTATCTATATACCATTGCGGATCTCCATGACCTTTACTGACAGACCTGATCTGGAGCATTGACAGGCACAGAGCAATGCTTGGTAAACTAAAGCCCGTGGTATCAGAGTGTGGCTTGAAGGTTTCAAATTTCATTCATGCAGTAATGAAGTACACTGCCAGATGTTTGGTTGGTGTACACATATGAAATTAGGGTCCATGGCACAGAGTGGGTGAGGGAGCTGAGTCTGAGCTGTTCGTGGGTTCCAAATCCATGTATAACCAACATGCCCAGCTACTCTGAAATGTTGAAAAAGATGTATGTACACTTTAAACTTTACCAGTCATACATAATGTATGCCCATTTTCTAACAGGTCACTGGGGATACATTGGAACTAGGTGGATAGATGCCTGGTAATGGGATAGATTGACTGTGGTGGGAGATCATTACTACTCAGGTGAACTGAAATCCCTGGCTGTAGTGATGGAAGAGGGTGGGCTCTTAGCAGAGCAGTTATACAAAACAAATACAAACTACCTGTGTAAACAACAGGGGAATGGCCAACAACACAGACTCAGAGCCACATGAGGTGCTACAGCAGTCGTTCAAAATAATCTAAGGTGGAAAATCGGTAACCTGGTTCTGTAATGCCCTTCTTACATGACAGAAATCACATTGACTGGCCTGAAAGCTGAGTGGGAGACAACTCTACGGAAGAAATTAGAGGGGAGGGAATGGAATAGATCCCTCAAATATCCACATACGATTTCTAGAAATGCTTGTTTTAAAGCACATACATTAGACTTATCCGACCATTGAGAGAATCAACATGATATGCAATGGATGCAAAAATAATGAAAATTTCTTCCATATGGTTTGGGAATGTCCTGTTACAACTGATTTGGGGGAGGGGGCAGCTTAGCAGAAACTCTAGCTAGACAGGGCCTGTGTACCATGGGTTGCTGCTTACCGGACCTATTTCATTGCCAAAGTAAGAAAAGCATTTTTTTTTTTAACTTGCCACTATTATCATCATCATCATCATCAAGAGAGCCATTGCAATAGCATAGAAATCAGCTGAGGCTACCCAATGGGCTATGAGCGAAAGTGTGGTGTTTCATCAAGAAGAGAAAACCAGGATTGTGACGTTGTCAACAAAGTCACTAGTGGGACAAAGTGCTGTCGCCATTTATGGGGAAGTTAGACCGACCAAACATGCCGGAAAGGTAGGAGGCATGAGCATGAGTTCGACAATAAACAATCAATGATATGAGATATGGCACTACAAACTTTGGTTACTTCTTTTAATAGTTTTATGCTTGGCTTAGACTTGAAAATTAATTGCTCCAAAACCTTGTCTATGTATTGTGGGTCAAGAACAAGCAAGCATCTGATGCCAATTTTTATAATTCCAATCCCTTAGAAAAGACCTCCACCTTCCCATATCTGGGAATTTTGTTTCATGAAAGCGGCTCATGGACTGCTGCAATTTATGCTAGATCTCTGTTATTTTCCAAAACTATCATGGCCTTACAATGCTTTATGAAAAAATTAGGGAAAACACCCATAAAGGAAATTTTAACTATTTATAAGGCGACTTGTTTAGCTGTAGCTACCTATGGATCAGGTTTGTGGGGTTACTTAAATATTAGTTCAATTCAAACTATGGAAAACAAGTTTTTACGTTATATCTTGTCCGTGCCTGAAAGTACTGCGACTATGATATGCCACGCTGAATTGGGAGTGCTTTATTTTACTGATACGATTAAGATTCAGCCAATTCTCCTTTGGCACAGGGTTTGGACAAACGATGAATGTGTGGTTAACCGGGCCATTTTAAAAGGACATTTTAGCATTGGACAACATTAAAGATTTCAAATGGATATCCTATGTCAGAAACTTTCTCGAAGAATTAAGCTGTCCCCAATACTTTGAGGATCCGTTATCAATGGCATACATATCAAGAAGAGACCTAAAAAATGTGTGTATTGCCTATCTCAAGGACAAAAGATATTTAGAGGAGGCGAGAAAAAAAGACTGTTTCTGCCCATCAGGATATTTTATGTGGAGAGAAACTACAGCCATATTTATCATTGTATATGTCCAATCATGAACGTTTCCTTTTAACCCGGTTTAGACTTAACATTGTTTTTAGGTTATTATCTTTTCCTGAGATGAATTGTTGGTCGAAAGATCTAGGTTTTTGTCCATGTGATGATGTGTCCCCACAATCTGATATACATATTTTATTCTTTTGTAAATTTTATACTTTTTTCCGAAAGAAACTGATCATCCCTATTCTTAAAGATTTAAATGTATACAGATGTCGCTTAGCGTTTTTAGAGTGTCAGAAAATGGAAACTGTTTTTATGGTAGCCTCACTTGCTGAATTTTTTTAATCAGTTTTTTAAGTGTCGCAAATCGATTCAAATGAATTAATTTCTTTATGTTGTATATATGTACTTAATTTTGGTGCTTTTTCTTCTGTGTGATTTTATATAATGACTACTTGACCCCTTTGTAAATTGTACCTTTTCATGCTACTTTTATGGTTATTCTTTGCTTTTTAACCGAATAAAGTATTTGAATCTGATATGAGACATGAGGGGGGGGGGGGGCTGCCTTACCATGCAAAGAAATAAAAATAGTTAAGGGCCTTGGGAGAGTGATCCTGACCAGCAGACAACCAAGGGTTTCAACCGGAAATCCTGTTGAATTTCTCTCTAGATGAGCACACAAACCACCCAAGTTTACTGTGTTGTTTAAAAGTACTACGAACTGTCAATATTGACTGCAAAAACAAGACATGGTCCTTAAGGCAAGTCCACCCCAGTAACATCACATTTTAATACTTATTCGTACAACTACATATGCTAACAAGCACTGGCGTTGCCAATAGGTCTCGCAGTAGGAAAGTTGGAGCTATTACAATTGCAAATAACAATGCCTTTTATTTTAATTTTGCATGTTAAAAACATAAAGGGATTTGTCATTTACAAAACCAATATCTCCAACTTTCCTACTGCGAGACCTATTGTGCACTGCACAGTGTGTGTGAAAGTGGCACTGCGTGGGTGTGAGTGGCTTTGAGTGAGTGGCGTTGCGTGTGTGAGTGGCGTTGCGTGTGTGAGTGGCGTTGCAGGGTGTGAGTGGCGTTGCAGGGTGTGAGTGGCGTTGCAGGGTGTGAGTGGCGTTGCAGGGTGTGAGTGGCGTTGCAGGGTGTGAGTGGCGTTGCAGGGTGTGAGTGGCGTTGCAGGGTGTGAGTGGCGTTGCAGGGTGTGAGTGGTGCTGTGTGGGTAAAAGTGGTGCTGTGTGGGTAAAAGTGGTGCTGTGTGGGTAAAAGTGGTGCTGTGTGGGTAAAAGTGGTGCTGTGTGGGTAAAAGTGGTGCTGTGTGGGTAAAAGTGGCGCTGCGTGGGTGAGTGGCGCTGCGTGGGTGAGTGGCGCTGCGTGGGTGAGTGGCGCTGCGTGGGTGAGTGGCGTTGCGTGGGTGAGTGGCGTTGCGTGGGTGAGTGGCGTTGCATGTGTCAGAGGCTAAATGTAGCACAGGGATACCTCCAGCGGTAAGACAATCAAAAACAACTTAGAAAACATTTCACAGTATGAAAAGATCAAACTCATGAACGAGCGTGATACACCTCAGCTAAAAATCATGATAAATAACAACACACATTAGAAGTGAAACTGCAAGTACAAAAGGACCAGCTTCGCTGGTTTAAAACTCAGAGGCAAAAGAAGAGTACATATGTACTTATGACATATGCTCTCCCACTTCAGGCAGATGAGTGTAAGCAGATCGTGGAGTCTGAGAATGGCAGCCGAAGCAAATACAAACAAGAGGAATGACTGAGGCGCATTGGTGTGAAGCACATCAAAGGGCTTCTCCTCCCCTAATTAGGAGAGGAGAAGCCGTTTCGGGAAACTGAAAGTACGGCCGGCCTGCGGCCGGCCATGAATAATTAGGGGAGGAGAAGCCCTTTGATGTGCTGGGCTGGCTGGCCCTGAATGTGCGTGCATGTTATCACGTGGTTCACGTGAACAGCATGAAAACCGCGGGGCTGAAAGCCCTTTGGTTTGAAGATGTTTTCGCCACTTGAATTCTCGCTCCGCTCGATACGCTTGCGCACATCGATAGGTCGCGAGACCTAAAAACCAATAAAATCATGCACAAAAATTAAAGGAGTGAGGATTTATTATGCTGCAGATTCTGTGACATGGACTGGTGTCACACTGTGTTGTTGGTAAGGAGGTCAGGAAAGATGTGGGGGTGATAGCAGCCATCAGTTTATGTAATTTGGTGTTGTTACCTATGCCCCTTTCCCTGCCTACCGATAACGTGTGACTACACATTTCACGAGATGTAGAGTATCTGGTATGGCAGGACTTTGAATTCCTGGCGTAACTATGTTCCATGTTTGGTGCTCCTGAGGTCCAATTAATAAACCTGTGCTTGCCCCTTGGTGCTTAGAGTAGTCATTGGCTGCTTCCCCTGGCGCGTTGGCCATCGGTGACGAAAGTCCGATCTTCGGGAGCGGTGCTGGTCCTGAGGCTCACATCTGTGGCCAAGCTGTGCACTGTCCATCATCCCTCAGACCAAGTGATCTTTGCACTGATGAACCGTCTGACAACTGCTACTAGGTCGTCTGAGGACCACGTCAGCTCTCCCCTCACAAGCAGCAGCACAAAGGAAGACTGCCCCCCACCCCCCATGGGGTGTGCTAGCGACACCAACGCCAGGGGCACTTGCTGTGCGTCACTGTTCAATGCATGTAAAATAAGTCAACATCCAACGTGCGTATAAGTGGAAAAGCACTGGTTTTGGGCCAAACCGCCGTAATAAGCTTTCTGAATTAGTCAGTCTAATGACTGAAGTGAGACTTGTTACAGCAAACAAAGCTTGTTGTTAAAATAATTCTACTGCCATACGAATAATTATCCCAAAACGAGCCAGTGGTAATTAAAGCATCTGCCATCCCTGCATCATTTTGAATACTCCAGGCACTCCAAACCAAAAGCAGTATCAATGGGTGAAAACTTGTAAGATGCATTTGGCGGCCATTGATGACACTGCAGTGGGAGACCAGAAAGAAGGCCTTATTGCAGTGGAGCTGCAAGAAAGAGGCTATTTGAACGGGTTTCCAAAAAAGAAATTAGAGGATTTACGACGTACGAGTTGAATCGAAAGAAAAACACATGGAAATGCACCCGGGTCGAGTACCTAGAAAATAGACCCAGGCCCCAAAATAAGTGTCCCCCCCATCAGTCAATTAGATAGTTTAAAATGTGTTCACGTTGACAAACTCGGACAGTTTTGAACTTGTAAAGAAATGCCGTGAGTGTTTTTCAAAGGTAGGAAAGACTGCATGGATGAGCGGGTTGTTTTAATATTAAGGAAATAAACAATGAAACATGCCATGTAAACCATAAGACAGGTCCACAAACAGCCAAAAAAGTAAACCAGCCCACACACTGACCATGCACTGCCTGATTGCCCTATAGATCTGTCCAACCCTGAATTCATCATGGAAAGACGAGTTTACTTACAGCTGCCAAAGAGTAGGGAATCCGTAGAAACATGGGCTACTACACCAAGAATGTTAGCTACTACATGCATGTTTAAAGGCGCTGGCTACATTTCAAGCAAGACTGCTTAGTTACCGCGATAATCATTAAACGAGTGGAATTTTCTATAAAAAAAAGTGAAGATTCAGCATAACCTGCAATGGAAGCAAACCTAACTCGCAAGAATGAAGAGTACCAAGATAAGAAGCAGCAGCTTGAATAGGAACAAAAACAGCAGCGCAAAAAACACAATTTACCGCTGCGGACTACACAAGTGTGTTGCAACATAGAAACGCCATTCGGCAAAAGGTAAAGACTGCAGGAAGTGTGATAAATGGGGCACTTCTCCAGATTTTCAAGTTGTCAACACCAAGAGTTTACAAGTGACGTGGATGAAGCAGTGCAAGACGCAGAGGAACGCATTAAATCTCAGTGACCATGTAGGGACAGCAGGAGGAAGAGAGCCAAGTCAGCCAACTAAGTCGCACGGTATAAGTAAATGTTGTCTGGTTGTTTATTCTTGGTTGCTGCGGAGTACAGGATTACTATTACAACCGAACGAACATATGACATCTTTCACGCCAAACAAAGACAGCAAGATAACTTCAGGACCAAACGTGGACACCAAAACTCGATGTCTTTTTTAATTTATTTCAATAATGCGGTTTGAGGAAAGCGTGGCCACGACTAAGGTTCATGTAGAGGCCAAAGGAATTCTCATTGGTCAGAACAGAAACGGCCAATTAAATCTAACTGTGTACTAAGCCTTACGTATTTAGCATTTCTAACGAGGTGTTAGCAGCATTTGTTTAGGAGTATGCCAGCAGTTCTTTGAATGTCTAATTCAGAACTTGGCCAGTGAAGGTCATCCAGCGTTGGACCAGGTTGAAAGAAAACTCAAGAGTAACTTCTGAAGCAAAAAAATGGTAACATACTCTCATCTGTAAGGAAGGAAGTGAGGGAAATATTGAATGAATGGTGCAAGACAAGGGTGACTGAATGAGAGCGCTACACAGTGCTTCTCTCAGTGGTCCCTGCAAGAAAAAGTGGAAACCTAATGTTCTTCATTAATACACATTCTTTAAATCAGAACACCGATGCCAGTCTACACTTTTAATAAGAAAGATTCAGGAAACAGTGACGCAGGAGTGCTCATTAGTTAGACTCTGCAGCAAAAACACTCAGATTAAATTACACAAAGACTAGTCTCTATAGCACATTTGTGATTCCAGAGGTGGCATACCAATGTTGCTACATGCCTTTCGGGATGAGGTGTGTCTGCAGTTTCCCAGCAAATAGTAAACACATTACTTAACAGCATGCAGGGCACGCGATATTTTGATTTTTGCTTCCTCTGTGGAGGAGCACAGTGTGATTTTCCAAAAAACTGAAGGCTGTGATTTCATCAGAACAAAAGAAGGGTGAAATATACATTTGTCAGTGGAGGCAAATGTGATACTTAATAGATTTACTTGTCTGAGGTTTCATTTTCTTTCAGTCTTGCTCACGAGGACCATAATGTCATAAGAGGTGCTAAGAAACTGTTCAGTGAGGTATACTGGTGGTCCGCGGTGTCGAGATGTTCGTCAATGAGAGTAACATGTGTACATCTGTGCGTACGTTACTTAAAGAACATGCGGAACCTCACCATTGTGCTTCCAGGAAGCACGTGGCAAAAGATCAGCATTGAATTTACAGATCCTGTAAAAAAAGTGTCCTTGCAGATTGCATTTCGCTTAAGTCGTCTGCCACTTTTGCAGCAAATTATTGAACTGAAGTTAGTAGCTAAAACCACCACTAATCGGGCTATTGAGTTCATGTCAGAATTTGCTAAGGGACGTTTTCGTCAACCAGTTAGTCAATGAGTGAATTCCTAAGAAAAGGTGGCTGCACTTTGATTACAACAGTAGATCGCCACAGCTGGTTAAAAATGGATGTTCAACTGGAGCAAGGTGGTGGAGTGCCCATCAAGGAAGAGATGCGGCTAGATTGTGACCTTACTGCACGACACTTCACTGCATAACAGGGAAACTTCTTTAGTAACTATTGGGGAACATTTCTCATTTCATAATGATGATGTAATTAGGGTAGGCTGAGGAGAGCTCCAAACTTCACACTGATCAAGAGAATATGGCAATAATGTGAAAAAGTTTTCAACTGTAAAAACGTACAAAGACAAGCTAGGGAGAAGGGGCAATAGCGACACGCTGTGAGAGTCTAAAGAGGCCACCCAGCTACAAGTTCAACTGTGGAGGATAGAGGGCAGGGAAGAAACAGATACACCTGAAGAAAATGGGGGCGGGTGGCATGTACACGCTGAGATAATTGGAGTGGGGGTATCTCCGCACAGGGAAAAACCTGATTAGGGGTTCCGGAAGGAATGCACCGTTACACTTGAAACCACGACGGTGAATAGAATCCGTACACCTGACTTGGAGAAAGCTAGGGGGTTAAGGGCACCGGGTACTCCTAGAGAAAACTGGAAATATGGGGTGGGGGTAGTAAGGGCACTGTTACACCTGGAGAAAAGTGGGGGTAGAGGATGAGGTACACCTGGGAAGAACTGGTGGTGCAGTTCATGGGCGAGCAAAAGGAAGGAGGCACAGGGACATAGCGGCAAGAGAAGGAAAGGTACACTCTGGGTGGGGCATAGACAGAGGCACACGGGAGAACGTACAGAGAAACACGGGGTAACCTCACCTCCCAATTGCTCGCGGTCAGAGCTGGAGCTGTACCGGGCCTTTGGAGCTCTGTGCGTCGGCAGAGGCGAGGACTCTATCACAGGCAGCAGTGGTTCTTCTTCGCCTGTGCCATCGTCCTCCCGAGAGACTCCACTAAGTAGTCGAACAGCACCACCCGGCACCGTTGCCCGCTGCCCGAGATCATCCAAAGAAAGCGCACGCGCCTCCTGGCCGCCTTCAGCTCCTAGCTCCGCCATCCGCCCTGGAGAACGGTCAGTGCTGCGGTCGTAGAGCACTAGAGATCGCGGCTAGCGCCATCCCACCGTCCAGGGTTGGAGCTCTTCCGGAACCCGTCCGAAGAGCAACTTCACAGGCGCGTTGCCGCACGCCCCTGCAAGCCGATCTGTCACTACGTGCGCTCGCCTCGGCTGACAATAGACAAGCGCGTCTGGGCGGTGTTTTGTCCTTGCCGCCTCCATGATAACTTCAGGCATGCTGTCAACGTGTAACCATTCTACGTAAATTATGCAGATAAAACAGTGACGTTCTGCCTGACAATAACATGGCTTCTCTGAGGGCGGAGCTAGTTGTGTTTTGACGTGTATGTTATCGTTCGTCTGAGGAGCGGTGTTACTTACAGTAATGTGTAGTGTTTGCTATTTCTGCCTTTTGTTTGTTTTGGTTGGTGTGTATATTCGTGTTCCATAATACACATGTGCTGCGCATGCATGTTCATACTCCGCTTTCAGAGGTATGTAAAAGTCTCCTGACCCTAAATGACTGTAATAAAAACATAATTCCTAGTTAAACGCTAGATTAAACGAAAATACTATGGATTATTTACATCTGTATGTACTTTATGGAAAGATGAACCCACAGGTCCGTGTTATGATTTCATCCAGGACACAACTGAAGTCGTTCTTTAACAGAAGTTAATTTGGCCAGAGAAAAAACCCCAAACGATGTCCCTGCCAGACACAGCTGGAGCCAACTGTCAACGATGCCACAGCAAGTGACATCATGGTAGAACGAAAGGTACATCACAGAGATGTGCCAATCCAGCCTAGCTGGAAGAGGCACATTACAATATAACACATCTCCCCATCTTACACTAAAACAAAGAACTAAAATAAAAACAGAAGAAAAACAGAAATAAACAAGACAGCAAGCTATCAATTTAAAAAAAAAGAAAGAACCAAAAGAAGAAAAAAATGCTTGTAAAACTCAAGCAACATAGTCACTCAAATATGCTGGAGCTCTTCTTTCCCCAGCCTCCCTCAAGACATGAGATGAGCCCATCGACCCATCTCCCTCCCTTGCAACCAGAAATTCTTCGTCAGACCCAGCAACTTCATCAAAAGGCAAACGAACATCAGACTATCCCCTTGAAAATTCATCATCAGTCATCAACATCCACGGTGAACACACCAGATTCAGTCTCATGATCTAAATTCTCTTCATGATTACCATTTCGCCTCTGTTGTAGTGCAACACATCTCAAATTCCATGTTTGTCCATTTACCAACTTGACCCAATTTTCTCCAACAGCCTTCACTTTGAAAGGCCATTTGAATGTATTCAAGAACTTGCTGTGACCTCCGGGCTTAACTTTGACCAATCACCCACATCAATGAAATGTCTGACATTTCTGTTTAATTTCACTCTTATTTAAACCTCCTTAAACTGATTTCTCACGCATCCATGACGGAACCAATTTAGTACCAGCTTCCCTTCCACGCATCATAACAAATGGGATCTTTCCCAAAATACTATTTGAAGTTGTATGATATGCCCAAAGCATTTCACTGACAGATCTGCGCACAGACAAACCTGCACTATGTGCCAATTGCATAGTGCCTTTCACCATTCTATTGACCCACGCAACCAATCCATTTCCCTGTGGATTATACAATGAGCAACATGAGTGTTTGATTCCCACAGAATCCCCAAACAATTTCCTCAGCAAGAAGTCAATTGCGTGAACCAGGAAATGCTTCGCCGAACGTGCGTGGGGTCACGTTCTGCGCATCCTCCTCCGAGCAGCTCCGCCCATGTGAAACGCTGTTTGGCGATGGCATCCGGCGTCGGGATGTAATTAGCCCCCCTTGAGCCCTGCTTGAGACCTACTTTCATGCGGTCGAGAAACCACAGCCGCCCGCTTTACCATCGTTTATTGCCTCCCCCCCTCTGCAATGAGCGTCTGACTCTCGCCTCCTGCCCTTATCTCCTGTTATCCCGCCCGTCCCGTCTCGACTGGGCAGAGCCGGGCTGAGCTCACGCGGCGGATTCAGGACCTTAGAGGACGCGCTGAGGAGATAACACATACAAAGATACGCTGAGGGACAACGAGACACGAAAAAAGCACCCTGCAGGCTGAAGATGCTCGATAGAGGGAGTCAATTTTTGCTGCTGCTGCGGTGAGTTGCAAAGCCACGCCTGTTTAAATATACTGACTAAAGATATTGACCCCTGAAAACCCAAGCCTTGAAACCTTGAGCTCTGAGCCTCAAAGGTCTTGCATTATATTATATATGCTCAGAATTGGAAAACTGACTCAAACAGACTGCTTATTACTGGCAGGAATACATGGCAACCACATAAAAGTTTGAAGCTTCAAAAAGCCAGTGGAAGGTATTTTTTCCTCGGAGATTTTACAAGGGGTAAAATAATAAAAGAGGAAGATAGAATGTCAGCAAAAGTAAGAAATAAGCAGGTTAAGGCTGGGGCAGGGAAGTAGTTTTTAAAAACTGGTCAGTTATCAGCAGCACCTGTACCTGTGTTCAAAAGCATGAGAAAGGGGAAAAGAAATGTGCAGCAAAGAATGGACTTAAAAGCTAAAGCGCTAGCATTAGCAGAGAAGAATAGACAAAATGCCTCCACAAAATCTATGGAAGAGGAAGAAGAAGATGAAGAGGCGGAGGGTCTATCTGAACTATCGGCAGATCTAAGCATGTTGGTTGTGGGGGATGAAGAAGATGAAGGAGGCAGAGAGGAGGACGGACCAGGGGATACTCTGAGCAGAGGGGAAGAGAATCTCGCCAAATCTAAACAGTATCCCCTCTTCAGTAAACCTATGGCGGTACAGGGTAAACTCACCAGCACCCCACAACCAAGCCGAGAGGTGCAGAAGGCAAGGACAAGTGGGAGAGAAGGACATACAGGAAGAGCAAGGCCAGAATTCGCCACTCATTCCTGATTATGCCCTGTCAGCACAAACTATGCACCCTCAGCTACGGCTTCAATCAAAGCTGGATGGAACACCAGAGTCTACAGATCATGCAGATCATATAGAAAACAGCAGGGTTGTCCTTGCAAATGCACCTCTCCTTAGCCAGGAGACTCAGGAGGCTCAGGAGACTCAGTTGTCAAAACTATGTTGTTGCAAAAGATGGATAGGGTGGAGTTATTTCCCGACAAGTTGGCTTCTCTACCTGAGCAAGAACCAGATCCAGTGTCAGGAAAAGGAGTTCACTTTCCCTCGGGGGTTAATGAAAATCTTGGAGGAGAAAGAGGCGAACAGGATATTTCAATGCAAGAAATGTCAATAACTATTCTCCAAGAATTAAGGGACCTGAAAGTATCACAGGCTTTTGAAATATCTCCAACAGTCCAAATTAAAAGTGATTGCCAAAGGAATTTTTTTATCTTCACGGACATACAAGAAGCTCAAACGGTCTTAGAAGGTCTTAATACAATATGAGGAAATGAGAATTATTCAAGTAGTCCAGAAATTTGAAAGTTTACCATGAGCGGTGGAGGCAAGGTGAATCAGGAAACGCGAAAGGATGCAACAAGATGGCATCCAACAAGAAGAAGGAGAAGAAGGAGGGAACGACAGTGGGACAGTTGGGGTTTTCGTCCTTTCTAGGGAGGGTGAGTTGGGGAGGAGGTGGTGGGGGTGATACAGTGGAAAAAAGAGAGTTCACAGATGAAACGTTTTCAGTATGCCTTATAAGAATCTCTAGATTTGTCAGGAGGATGAAGAAAGCTGCTAAGGAAAAAATTGTTTCTTCAATGCATTTTGATTTCTTGACTTATGCATGGTATATTGCACATGGAATATTACACTTTAGTGCACTTTAATGCACAGTTTGTTCTAGAATGCTGCTCTAATAATTGCGCAATTTGCACTTTAAATATTTATTGCAAATCTGGTAGGTTAAACTGCACGATTTGCACATGAATGCTATTTTTGCACAATGGCTATAAGGTTCAGGCAGGATGTGTTTGTGCAATATTCGTATGACTTGCACTTAAAACATTTTCTGTATAGCTGGCCTGGCAACTGCGCAATCTGCACTTTAATGCTATTTTTGCACAATGGCTACAGTGCTTGGGTCAGATGTATTGGTTTAATATTTGCATAATTTGCACAATCAGAAATGACCTGTCTTTTAGAGCATGTAGTATGTATTTATTGTGGTTTTAGTGTTTTTGGAATGTTGGTAGGGAAAAGCATTTTGTATATTTTGCATATATTGCACTTTAGAAACACCTTATTTGCACATAGAGCACAAAATTGCACTTTATTGGAGATTACTTGTAACCTGCAGAGAAATATAAGCAATGATCTCCTTTTTTTTCTCCTTTTTTTAGTACAATATGAATAGGAATAAGGTGACGTTCTTGTCTTTGAATGCAAATGGGTTAAACAACAGCTGTAAAAGGCAAGCCATAAAGAGCTGGCCAAAAGGTCACAACCCTGATGTGATCTTTATACAAGAGACACATCATTGGGCCCTAACATATTCTAGCAAAATGTTTAAAAATTGCGTAGGTTATAGTATTTCATCGGTATCAGGGATGGCACAGAGGGGTGTGAGCATTTTTATAGGCAAGCATGTTCAGTTTCACATTGAAGGCTCACAAACAGACATGAGTGGTAGATGGGCATTCCTATATGGGAAAATAAATCAGACAAATATAATACTAGTTACAATCTATGCGCCAGTTTTAGATGATCCATTCCCTATTTTACATCTAAAGCCAGCGCTAACAGGTATACCTGGTCAAATAATATGTGGAGGTGATTTTAATTTTTTGCAAAATCCCACGGTTGATTCCACTAGAAAAGATCGGAGACAAAATTAACCACAAGTTGCTATAGCCCTGCAGGGATGTAAGACAGATTTAGATATATTCGATAATTGGTGTTTTAAAAACCAGCGCAAACGCGAATATTCTTGTCACTCTGCAAAATTTGACTCCTCATCCAGGCTGGACTTTTTTTTAACATCACATAGTCTTGATATTAGTAAGTATGAGCATTTAGTAAATGCATTTTCATATCATGAACTCATTAAAATTGAAATAATCATAGGGAAGATAGACAAAGAGGTATCAAGAAGATGGTACTTCAATAAATTAAGTCTAACAGATCGGCAATGGTGTGCAGAAATCGAGAATGAGATATGGGTCTTTTTTAATATAAATAAAGGTTCAGCCCCAATTAATATAGTATGGGATGCTTGTAAGGCCCTATTGAGAGGCTTAATCACCTCCAAAGATATACCAAAATAGAAGGCTAAAAGGGAGGAGAGAACGGCATTTCAAGCTAGACTGACCCAAGCAAATCAGGAGTAGTATAGAAATAGGTCCCCAACCACTAAACAAGAGGTATTTAACGCTAAAACGAAAATTAGGGAATTTTATTGTGAACTCGGGGACATGGCAAGTAGATTATACATGCAGAAAAACTATGAGGAGAGTGAGTACAGGGGGAGATTGCTAGCTTGGCAAGCAAAAGAAAATCAAGTCCGTAATAGAGTTGACTGCATACGTGATAAAGTTACTAAAGTCCGTATGAAGGCTTCTTCATCTATAGGTGAGGTGTTCTTTAAACATTATAAAGACCTTTATTAGACAAACCACCATGTCACATTGGAAACAATCAATGACTTTTTACAGGATTTACAAATTCCAAAGTTAAGAAGTAATTTTAAAGAGCTATTACTAGCGGAATGTACGAAAGAAGAGCTAGATGTGGTCATTAGCTTCCTGCCTAATTGTAAATCCACTGGGGAGGATGGTATCCTAGCGGAATTTTTTAAAGCAGTTCTGAATTAACACTTGCCAATCACCTACTTCGAGGGGGGGACCCACCAGTATCTTTTCGCATTGCAGTAGTAGTCAGTATTTTGAAAAAAGATAAAGATAGGGAAAACGTGAACTCCTACAGGCCAATAAGCCTGTTAAATACTGACTACAAATTTTTTACTAAACTGCGGGCAAATAGATTAAATAAGATGGTAGGATCACTCATTGGGGCAGACCAGTGCGGTTTTGTGGCAGGGAGACAACTCTATACCAATACAATTTTTTTACTGAAGGCTTTGGACTTTTTTAGCGTCAATAATGTGCAGGCACAGATCTGGTTTTTAGACGCAGAAAAGGCATTTGATATTGTCTCATGGAACTGTCTTTTCGCGATCTTGGAGAGTTTTGGCTTTCCAAATGAATTTGGTTTTTTATTAAAGCAACTCTATAGAAACTACCAGGTGCAGATTTTAATCAACTCAGTAAAAGTAGGGACATGTCAAATAAACAGAGGTGTAATTATCAAAAAAGGACTAGCTAGGTTGTGTTTACAAAGGGAGACTCAGTACGTATGATGGCAAACCATTTGGTTTGGTTGTTAAGCCCTCACCCACCGACCTAGTCGGTGGCATGCTTCATCATCGGGCCCACCACAGTGACGCCGAATGCGTCCCGGGTGTGCTTCGACTCCAGATTACTGAGGAGCTGGTATACTTCTCTGAGTGTGCTGTGAGGGGGTGTATAAGAAAGTGATTTAAAAGCTATGCTGTAGGTCCCAGTGCCCGAGGGTATATAGAACTTTAATAGCTGGGCCCACGCTAGCGTATAAAAAGGCAAGCGGACGCGGTGGAGCGAATTATGAACTCCCGCGTCCTATGTGGTCGACATGTTTCAGCCAGGCCTTTTCTTGTTATGAAACTGGCTTTCCTCAGGACCAATGAGAGTGTGGGTGAAAAAATTAATATTAAGTGAAGTGATTTTTAAAATGTGTCGCACACGCTAAGGTGCTATACGTGTGTGGAGGGGGGTTCCCTCCGCTTTACTGTACACAAAACATAGAGGACGAAGACAGACGTACATGGTAAAGTCGGGTAAGTATTTTATACCAAAAACACAACGCACTGCCGGCAAGTTAAAGGTGTGTGAACGACCTCTACCGGCGGGATTTTAACGTGGCCATGAAATTGTATGGCGGCAGTGAGATATAAGGCGTTAATAAGCGGAGTGAAAGTGGTGGACTAAAACAGCGGAAGATAGTCAATGAGTGAGAGTCAAGCATAGGTAATTCTGTTTCCTCACACATGCTATTTGCTGTTAAAGCCTCAAAGGTCACCAGGCAGGGAAGAGCGGACCCTAAAAGTTTTTAGGGAGGCAGGGATTAGAACCTGTTGGGAGAGAAGGTAGCTTACCTATTTCGACGTGAAGGTTGTATCTCAGTACTTACGAGATTACCGGCCTCCGTGCTCCATGAACCTGTAGTCCTGCTGCGGTGTCCCGAGTGAGTGGAGATCAGGAGCATTCTGATATTTATACTCGTTCAGGAAGGGCGGTACCTGCAGAGGGGTGGAGCAAGGGGCGTAGCTGCGCATGTAGAATGATCAGTGTCAAGTGCTCATGGGCTACGCATGCGCAGAAGTGTATAATTGTAAACAGAGGTACCCGGCAAGGCTGTCCCCTCTCCCAGATTTTATTTGCTCTGTTTATCGAACCATTGGCAATTGCGATTAGGGAAAAAAGAGCTCATACGGCCCCGGTTAGAGGAATGACTAATATAAAACTTTATGCCAATAACATTGTTCTCTTTCTGGATTCGAAGATAACAACTCAGTCAGAAGTTATGAGAGTGCTTGCGGATTTTCAAAGAATAGGCAATCATAAAATAAATAAAACTAAAACGGAAATTATATTATGTAATTGTAGGGCAAACACTCTGCTTCCAGAATTCAAAGAGACATATAATACCCGCCCAAAGAGATACTTAGGGATTTATGTATCAGATAAAGTAGAAGGACTCTATTAACTAAATCATATTCCATTACTGAAAAAGGTGAGCTTACAGTTAGCACGATGGAATCAGCTCCCGCTATCAATAATGGGTCGGGTTGCACTGATTCGAATGTCTATTCTTCCACTTTTTAATTTTCTTTTTAGTGCAGCTCCTTGTGCAATACAAAGTTCCTTTTTTAAGCAGATAGATAGTATGTTTTCTTCTTTCCTTTGGGCAAATAAGACACCAAGATTGGCACTTAGCACTTTAAATTATTTGGTTGCAGAAGGAGGATTATCTCTTCTGAATATTAGAGATTACTATTATGCGACATTTGCACATCACAGTTTTAGTTGGGTTTTTTTTAGACACTCAAGAGGCAGAACATTTTTTTATGAAAAAGATTTTAAGGGAACATAATATCATTGATCCTTCAAGAGTGACCAAGTACCCCAAAAAAGTATGTTATAAGACCTTACAATGGCTGTTTAAACAAAAAGCCCAGCTACTGGCATACTATGATATTTTAAGAATTAATGACTCAACCAGACTTCCGAATATATATACAGGAGAAATGGGTATTTTGGACAGGAATACACTGAGATTGTGGAAGGCAAAGGGTTATGTTATGATCCAGGATTTTATTAAGGGAAATTGCTTGAAAACATGGGAAGATATCGAGCTAGGGCTTCAACATTCCAATACAATTATAAAATGGTCTTTTATTAGATTAAATGCTATATTTAAAGAGCTAGACATAGAAATATTGCGTTATAAATCAAGCATTAGTGAATCACTTATCGGCCCCATACAAAGGAAGGTCAGTATTTGGATGAAAATCTTTGACGAGAACAAATCTCTTCTGTTATCTGAAAAGATTAGAGACAGATGGAAGAAAAGGGAAGGTATACAGATTACTAAATCAACCTGGAATACATTAAATAAATTTAATGCTGCTATTTTTCAAGGAGCAAATTTTAAACGTATGCAATATTACTCGAAATGGTTGATCTATAGAACACCCTCATTCCTCCATAATATATATCCACAAATAGAAGATACATGCTTTCGTTGTGCAGAGAAAGGAACTTGGACACATATCATATGGGGATCCCCAAAAATTCAGAATCTGTGGGAGGAGATTGAGAAATACCTCAGACACACAATAGACCCCCAAATCTCACTTAATGAATTTATAGCAACTCTGGACTGCTCCTCTGACATCTCTACGTATGATGAAAGTTTATTCATTGCAGCTTTAATAGCAAGATCGTCAATTCTGCAACTTTGGAAAACAGTCCCTAGCTTTAATGCATGGAGAGCAAAATTGTTTAAAATACAAGGGATGGAAAAGAAATATGCGTTAAGATCAGGAGCAGTTAGGAAATATGAGAAGTTTGGAGTGTGTTTGAATCTTAGGTCTTTTTAGTATCTCTGTGCATATTATTTAAATAAGATCTTGATTTTAATCTCTGGAAGGTCTAGGACATTTTTCTCCCTTATGTATCTGGTTGAACACTCTGCACTTTAATGAAAATGATCTTCCTCTTGACCATAGGAAATGTGATCACAATATTTTATTTGAATTCAGGGTCCTTTGGTATCTTTTCGTATTTTACTTAAAGGTAGATCCTGATCATAATTCCAGGAAGGTCCGGGAGTTTTTATGTATGTATATATTTGATTCGAGGGCGGAGCTAGCTCGAGACCAAGATGGACGCTTGAGTCTCAAGCTCCTCCGACGCCAGCACAACTATCCTCAATAATCCTGCATCCCGCTATGGAAGGGAGCCCAAATTAACAGCGGCGGACCCGCACAGCGAGCTAGCACATGTGGGTGCGAACGCGGGCAGAATCGGACCCGGAGAACGTGCCCTCGGGAGACCTGCGTGGAGGCGCAACTAGGCCCAAAAGCACCGGCCTCGATTTTGCGGCCCGCCCGGCGACGTCGCCTTGCGTGCGGCCCGCACTGTAGCCCCGAGGTGGCTGAAGAACGGCAGAAAAAGGGCGGTGAGTGAATCGAGCCTGGCTGGGGAGGCGGCGGATCTTCGGTGCGGCCCCCCTGAGGTGCAGACTGTACCAGAAGGCACCCGCAAGGAGGCAGAAAGGAGCGTGACGGTGCAGAGGACCGGCACAGCGTCCAGAGGAGGAGTGCCTGACTGAGGGGGAATTGTGATCGGCGCTGGAGGCAGAAGGCAGCGCACCGACACGGGGCCTGTGAATTGGGCCTTGGCCTGGCGGCCTCACCAGGAGACGGCACTGCAGTGGTAAGGGGCCTCTCCCTGGGACTTGGGGACACTTGGACCTGCTGCCCATCAGACAAGCGGGGGCCGCATGCTTGGGGCGAGTCTGCCTCCTGTGCTCAACAAACTAGAGGATAGGGTTGCCCAGCGATCCACCCCTTGTCCGCATTGCCAATGAACCAGTGAACTGAGGTGATCTGCGCTTCATACCTAACAGCACTGCCTCCATAAATTGACGCTGCCTGAGCTGACACACGGGGCAGGGAGTGGGACGCAGAAGCGGCTGTGGGTGCCGCGTTGCGAGGCCAGAGAGCAGACGTGGCATCTGGAAGAGAAGACGACGTAGACGTAGACCGCAGAGGGCAGAGTAAACGCGACGTAGAGTCACTGGGCAGACGGTACACGGCCCAGATAAGGACACAGCAGGAAAACTGGTGAGCTGTGAGACAGAACAGCGGAGGGCACGAGATAGACTGCTGGGGCTGCACCCGACAAGCTGGTAAGACCCTACCCTGCTTGGAAACTCTGGCGGACGACGGAGCGCGCACAAACCCAGAACTCAGAAGTGGCAGTAAGATGGGGAAGCCGGACCGAGTCCAATCTAAACTCCCGTTTGCGCAAAAGAGTGCTAAACTGAAGGACAAGGCGCCTGAGGAAAACACTAGGCCTCCCTCTCCGGAGGAACAGGACCCGGACATTAAAAGCTTATTACTGTCTATGGAGAAGGGCCTACAGGAAGGCATATCGTCACTGGGAGCCAAGATGGACGCAATGACATACAGGCTGGACAGAATGTCAAACATGACAAACACGCGGAACGCCTGGACATGTCGGAAAGAAGGATTACTGAGGTCGAGGAGGCGCAAACAACTGGGAAAGGTGATGCAGCTACTCCAGGATAAGACCGAAGATTTGGAGGGGCGCTCTCGAAGATGCAACGTGCGCGTCGTAGGCCTTCCGGAGACAACTCAAACTGGCAGAATGGAAACTTTCATAGAGAAACTACTAACAACTCTGCTGGGAGCTGAAGTGTTCTCCAACATGTTTATCATGGAGAGAGAGCACCGCTCGCTGGCGCCGCGACCGAAGCCTGGAGCTCCGCCGAGACCGATAATAGCAAAATTCCTGAACTACAGGGACCAGGATGCGGCGCTGAGAGCAGCCCGAGAAAAACAGACGCTAACATACGAGGGATCGAATATTTTGCTATATCCGGACTGTGCAGACGAAGGCAACATGGAGGAACAAGACTGAGAATCGGGTGCCTAGCCGCCCCGGGTGCTTCGGGGGCGGAGATGGGTACGCGTGCTATCCGGAATCATTGAAGAGATGAACACAGAGACAACTGGGAGGCCGCCCCAACCCCCGGTGCGGGATGGACTGGCTGCTGCCGGCAGGAGGTACGGTGACAGTGTCCAGTACTGGGACTGTGTTGAGTTACTGGCAACTGGACTCGAGCTACCTCCACCCACATGTGTCAGCACTGAAGGGGTAAGAATTAAAAGGGAGGGGGGTGGAGGGGTCCGGTGGGATTGGGAAATGGAAATGTCGCGACCTAGTTGGGGGTGGTCTGCTGTGGGAGGGGATGGGAGTTGGGAAAGGGGGGGCATATGTTGGTACTGTTTTCTGATGCTAGATATGCTAGACTCACAATAGACAATGCTACTAATGATGAGGGTGGTCCAATGTTCACTGAGAAAATAGCTTATGTGAATGGCCCCTGATGACATTGTCCTAGACGCTAGACAGGAGACACTCCGAGCAATGACGTGGAATGTCCGTGGGCTGAACGACTTTAGGAAACTGAGGAACATCCTTAATTACTTGCAGAGACATCACATAGACTTAGCGCTCCTGCAGGAGAGACACCTGTCTAATAGTAGTCCCAGGTTGCATGCAAGGGGGCTGAAAGGCCAGCACAATGCAGCGGGCTTCACAACACACCCCAGGGGCGTACTTACCTGGGTGAACCCGAAATCAGAATGTTCTCTGAAACTGCTACGTGCTGACCCAGGAGGCAGGTGTGTCATATCACAATGCACGTGCAAGGGGATGGAAATCCTAGTAGTTAATGTATATGGCCCTAACTTTGACTGCCCTGACTTTTACCGACACATGGCGATAGTGGTCCGGGACTACACAGACTTCCCAGTCATATGGGGTGGAGACTTTAACATGACCAGGAACCCCCTGGTTGGATAGATCGATCGGCCCAGATAGGTGACAGACACCAGCAGATAGGGAATTAGATGGGTTATTACTCAGCGAGGACCTTAAAGATGTGTGGCGCTGCTTATACCCGGAAAGGGGAGGTTTTACGCACTACTCTGCCTTTCATATTATCCACACCGCATCGATTACTGGTTGGCTTCCTCCCGACTTTCCTCACTTGTACGCGGCTGCCAGGTGCTCCCTAGAACTCTATCTGATCACTCCCCAGTGCTGCTAACACTCACAACCCCACAAAGAAGGATCCCCCCCCATTCTCGTGGAGATTCCCGCCCTATTCATTACAAGACTCACAATTCAGAGAGGACATACACAAAGCGATAGAGACTTTTTTCAACATCAACATCAGGTCGGTTGATAGTTTCACTACTGTTTGGGAAGCCTTTAAGGTATACATTAGAGGAGAGGTCATGAGTAAACACTCAGGGTTACTACGATCCATTCGACAGCGCCTGGTAACACTGGAGCACAGGGTGGTGGATTGTGAGAAGCGACTACTAAGTAATGACTCAGTGTAAACTCGGGAGGAACTTAGGACACTGGTGGACGAATACCAGGAGGAGGCGGGCGCTGAACTGAAACACTTGGGGAAATACGCGACAGCCAGAATATACGGGGAGAGGGACAGACTGGACTCAGTACTGGCTAACATGATCAGACAGCAGCGACGTAGGACAACTGTGATGGCTATAAAGGATAGGGATGGCAACCTACTTACAGAGGGGGAGGAGATAGCTGACCGGTTCCGGACTTACTACTCAGAGCTATATGAGGCCAGGGGGACGGGCGGTGAAGACGAGATTCAGGACTATTTAGACCACATCAAGCTCCTGTTCTTATCAGATGCCCATAGGGAATTTTTAATGCAACCAATAGAACACGATGAGATATGCAAGGCTCTCAGCGGAATGAGAGCAGGGAGTGCCCCGGGGACGGACGGCCTCACTGTGGGGTTTTACTCTGCCTTCCTGGACTTACTGATGCCACACCTCTCTGCATTGTTTGCGGGTATGAGGGAGGCGGGAGTGATGCCTGCCTCAATGAGAGAGGCATTAATTGTGGCCATCCCGAAGCCAGGGAAGCCTCCGGATGAATGTAGCTCCTACAGGCCGCTGTCGTTTTTCAACGTTGACACCAAAATATACGCGAAAGTTCTGGCTACCCGATTGGCCCTGCTCACCCCAGAGCTGGTTGCACCGGAACAGGCGGGATTCGTGGCAGGTCGAAACGTGACATACAATTTAAGAACCGTGTTTGGAGCTCTTCAACACATAACACAGGATCGGAAGGCGATAGCTGTGTTTTTAGACATAGAGAAAGCTTTTGAATCTGTAGAGTGGCCTTTCATGAGAATGGTGCTGGCGAGGTTGGGGATAGGACGGGGGTTTTTTACAGATGATGGCGGTCTTGTACTCGGACTTGACGGCTCGTGTGCGCATCGGGAATCGTGTCATGGCCAAAATATATATCCGGAGAGGCACCCGACAGAGGTGCCCCTTGTCACCCACGCTATACGCATTAGTGGCGGAACCGCTGGCCTGTGCGATGCGGGAATACCACAGTCATAGAGGGCTAAATTTCCCCGGTTACCGCCTGATTCTGTCGACCTACGCGGACGACACACGGCTGTACGTCCGGGAGCCGGAGCAGAACTTATCGCCGCTCCTGAGAGAGGTTTGGGGCTCTATCAGGGCTGACGGTCAATTGGAATAAATCCATTGCATTTCCCTTAACCCCGGCAACGGAACAATTTGAAATGGAATATCCATTGAGGTGGACGACGGACTTGGTGAGATATCTGGGGATACAACTGCATACAGACTCTAAAGTGGTTATGCGCGAAAACTACGGTACTGCCATGGCGAAACTGGAAGATAACGTTGAGGTCTGGAAGGCTCTACCGCTCTCGCTGATATGTAGAATTTCGATCATGAAAATGATCGTACTGCCAAGGTTACTATACCTTTTTACCAACATACCCATGGTACTACCGAAACATTTCTTTAGCCGCCTTAAGTCTTTCATGATAAAACTGGCATGGGCGGGAAAGCAAGCCAGGGTGCAGTGGGCTGTAATGGTGTTACCATACCACCTCGGCGGTTTGGGGTCTCTGGACTTTGAGCTTTACTACAGAGTAGCGCAGGGTGCGGTTGTGCATAGTTGGATACATAACAAGGAAAATGCCCCATATGTTCAACTTGAGAGTCTCTACGCTGCGCCACGACCACTGCCGGCGGTTGTTTTTGGCCGGTAGACAGACGCACGGGCCTGTTAGACTCACTGAACTCGCCCAGGCATGCGTGGCAGGCATTGCTGCAGTGCCACTCGGGGGCACTGCTGTACTCCCCGTTGATGCCCATCGAGTGGATGGCTTGGCTATCGCCGTGCTTGGAAAAGGGTGTGGTCTCGGCTCTGAATGAAACGCTCTGAGGGGACACACAAAACGCTTTCTGCAGTGCTCCCGCCGGACATGGCGCAGACCGGGCTACAACGCTTCCACTTCCACAGAGTCAGAGGGGCATGGCGGGATCAATTGGGTGACGACTTAGCGGAACCGGCTGAACTGGTGGAACTCACGCATGTTATCAAGACAGATTCTCCTCGGAAACTGATATCTATTTTGTACAGGATGACTCTAACAGGCAGAGCCACTGGGTATAGTAAGGCGCGACTCGAGTGGCAAAGGGACTTAGGGACTGCAATTGACGACGACATGTGGAGATACTGTTGCAGGGCTCGACAAATCCACTCGACCGCTCGCATTTGCGAGGTAAATTTTATGAGGTCGAGCTATTTTTATGTCCTACTCGCCCTTTCTGGCGAGTAGTAAAACATACTAACTTTTGTCATCCGTCTTTGAAAACGGAGCAAATGTGACAAGATAACAACATTTAAAGGCCTTTTTATTGCTCACAAAGCAAATGAGCAATAAAGATGCTCTTAAATCTTACCTTGTCACATTTGCTCCGCTTTCAGAGATGGAGGTCAAGTAGGTTACTGTTAGGTCGAGGAGTTTTTTAAAATACTAGACCTGCAGGACTAGTAACATTTTCAGATTTGTCGAGCCCTGTGTTGTAACAACACAAGGTGGATTTCCTTAAACGGAAGACATAGGTTAATACATTTGAAATTTATCAATAGAGTTTACCACACGCCAGAGAGACTGTGCAGATTTGGCCTGCGAGAGGACGCGACCTGTGACAGATGCGGGGCTAGCAATGCGGGGTTCATGCATTTGTCCTGGGAGTGTCACGGAGTGCAGAGATATTGGAACAGTGTGTTTCACACCTTAGGTGAAATAATAGCCGCAGAGCTTGCCCCGTCCCCCGCACTGGCTCTACTGGGTTACTCGAAGGGACTGCCTAAGGCTCAGAGACGTTTGGTAGATATGGGAATGCTGTTGGCTAGGCGCAGACTGGCTTGTGCCTGGATGAGGGGCCCACTCCCCACATCAGAACAGTGGGACAAGGACTTGACCTACTGTTGTACGCAAACGGAGAACTACAGTGACCTGATACTCCTGATACCCCACCTCTCTAAGTTTCTTGAGAACCATACAAGCATTGGAATTGTGTTCCGTTTTACTTGAACCATATATCAAAATGTCGTCCAGAAAACACATAGGGCCAGATGTAGGTAAATTCCATTTACTGATTCATAAATACCGACTCATACCGAATCGGTATTCCTGAATCGGTAAATGGTATGTAGGTAAAAACTCGGTAAAAGTTACCGAATCAGTATGACTCGGTAACCCAAATCGGTAATTACCGAATCGGAAAAATCCGAGTCGGTAAATTCCGAGTCGCTGAAACCCAAGCATCCCTATGGGCCTCCTGGCCCATAGGAATGAATGATATTCACGGAATCGGAAAAATCCGAATCGGAATTTACAGAATCGGTAATTACCAATTCGGGAGTTTGAAAAACGCCATGTGAGCCTGCCAACCAATCAGGGACAGCCTACACACCCCACACCCAAGGCCCTGTGAATCCAACCAATCAGATTGAAGCACCCCACCCCAGTACCTGGGAGTGACCACACCCATGCAGGTGCAAACCAACAGAACAAACAATTCAGCAGAGGTGAGAGGAGCAGAGCATCCACAGGCAAGCAGTGCGACAGAATGGAGACACATGAAGGCCAAAAGGATGGGGGGAGAGAAAAAGGAAGATCAAGTTCAGCCCAGAGGAACTACAGGTGGCTGTATATGAAATTGTAAGCCACTACAGCCAAATTTGCGGGAGACAGTCTCTGCAATTTGCAGAGACTGTGAAGAGGAACATTTGGATTTCAATACAGGCCAAAGTGAATGCCATTGGTTTGACCCACCGGGAGATTGAGGACATAAAAAAGAGGTGGTATGACCTGCGCATCGTGACAAAAAAAAGAGATTGCTGCCCAGAAAAAGGATGCTGGTGTGACTGGAGGTGGCAGGAGCAAAGCACCAAAGCTGACACCGATTGAGGAGCTAGTGGAAACCACCATGGAGCCAGAATGCATCCATGGGATAGGAGACCTGGATAGCACAGCAAAACCTACAAAGAAACAAGGTAAGAGGTATGTACCCTTATCCACACCCATCAACCTGACCCTGTACCCCACTGTGTAGAAACATCACACTGCATAACAGCTTAGACTTGTTGGCAGCAATGCATCATGGTAGACGTAGTCATGAATACATAGATGCAAAGCATACAACACATGTCTCAGCAAGGCATGCCACACACATCACCAAACACACAATGTGCACTGTGCAAAGGTGTCTAGACTATTTAATTAAGAACTACACACAGATGAACAACAACATTGACCCTATGTCAATTTCATTCCACAGGAGAGTCGTCACGCAGTTCAGCACCACCAAGGGAGGAGAGGGCACCAGCAACTAAGAGAGTGGAGAAAGAGAAGAGAAAACCTGGTCACAGCGCGGTAGAAGGAGGCAACGACACCACCCAGGAGGCCTCATCTCCAGACCGCCCCACAACACCTGTCCCACTTTCCCCTCTGTTGTTTGGATCTCCTGACCTGTCAAACACACCCATTGCAATGTCCAGGGGGTCCATGCCGGGAGGGGCAAGTAGGCATGCGGAGCCCCCTCAGAGGATCCTGCAAACCTCTGATTCTGAGGATGAGGATGATGTCCCCCAAAATAGTGCACCTGTGGCTGACAGGCCAAGACGACCGATTGCAGCAGGCGCTGCGCGCACCAGCGTTCTTAGCAGGAGGGCACGTGAGGGTGGGGAGGGGCAGGAAGGGGAGAGCGTCTTCTGTGGCCTGGAGGGCACAATGGTAAAGGTACAGCGCCAGCAGGCCAAAGCACTGTTAGCCATGCATAGGCAGGTACGCTGCATGAACAACAAAATGCCCAACATGGACAAGGGCATAGGCCAAATTGCATCGAGTCTGGAGCAAATTTCAAAGGGGATTACAGACATCTCCACATACATGGGAGTACTGTCGGATAAGTTGGACAGGGATCATCTACAGCGTGGCAGGGAACGACAGTATATGCGCCAACAAACAAAGGCTATGAATAGGTTTGCAACTAATACAGCACTACTGTGCAGATGCTCTATTTCCATGCAGGATGCAATAGTGCACTGCTGCACAGACTTGACACGGGGCATGGGAAGAGTGACCTCTGCGATGGAGCAGATGCTCAACACCAACACAGGCAATGCTGGTGACACGGGTGTGGAGGAGACAGAGGGGTCAACCAGCAGGAGTGGCTCCAGCACACCTGTACCGGAGGTGCGCAGGAGCGGCAGGCGCAGCCATGCTGAGTCAGGCACCAGCAGGGAATCTGCAGGCCAGGCACAACAATCCCGCAATGTAGTGCGTGGACGCAAGCACTGACCTATGCGGCAGATTGACTCAACTGCACACAGTGACCGCAACTGAGCAGGAGCAGCCAGAGACATTGACTTACATTAATGGATCCTCTTTAGATGTGACAAAGATGATGTAGTGAAGATTAAACTACACTTGTCATAAACTACACCTGTCTATGTGTCATACATTACCTAGAAATATCGTCGTGTTACTTCTGTCCGTCTTAATCTACCATCTAGTGCTGCTGGTCCTGTTGCCTGGGGCTCTGCATGTTCTTGGTCATCATCGATGTTCTCATGATGTGTCAACTCCACCTCTGTGCCTTCCTTGGTAGCAAGATTGTGCAAAATGGGACAGGTCACTATTATCTTGCAACACAGGATGGGGGTGTACTGTTGTGCACCTCCACACTTGTGGAGGCAGCGGAACCTGCTCTTGAGGAGTGCAAATGTTCGCTCCACTACGTTGCGAGTAGACCTGTGTGCCACATTGTATCGCCTTTCTGCTCTGTTGGTTGGGTTGGGGTACGGTGTGAGCACAAAGGAACGCAAGGCATATGCACTATCACCTGGGTGGGAATGAGAGGTACATGAGTTACATTCACATTGCACATTCAGCTGACATTCATTTCATGGTGTGTTACACTTTTTTACCTAGCAGATATCCATCTCCAAAATCTCCAGCAACTAGACGTGTGTATATTCCGCTGTTCTGGAATATGTAGGAGTCGTGCGTGCTCCCAGGGAATTTGGCAACTATGTCGGTGATGATGTTCCCTGCATTGCATATCACCTGCAAATTGATGGAGTGCGTAGACTTACAGTTTCTGTATATGTGTTCGGTGGCTGAAGGTGGGCATAGGGGAATGTGGGTGCCATCAATGCAGCCTATCACATGCGGGAAGTGTGCCTGTCCATAAAAGTCTGTTTTTGTTTTAGCAAGTTCCGCAGGTGTGTCAGGGAACTGGATGTGCTGTCCCATTCTCTGCGTCATGGCATCCAGGAACTTCCTGAAAAAACTGGACAGACAGCTCTGGGATACACTTCCTACTGCAGCTATCACACTCTGGTAGCTCCCAGAGGCCAGCAGGTGTAAGCTACACAGCACCTGGACATGGGGTGGGATGGCGTGGGCCCTGGGTGTTGGGTGATCCAGGTACGGGTGGAGGTCCCTTATTAGGTCCATGATTGTTGTGGGGTGCAGCCTGTACCTCTGGAGTATCTCAGGCTCAGTCAATTGGAACAGAGTGATCCTCTGCCTGTACACCTGCTCCTCCCATTGCCATACCCTCAGACCTGCAGCCTATAGCCTTCGCCTCCTCGCAATCACATAGAGTGCCACCATTTTTGCAACACAGTTGCATTTTGGGCCCTTTTTTATAGCATGCACATGGTTACCACCTGCTTTCAGTCCATGGTAAATACCGACTCTTAAATACAGAATTTCATTGAATTCGGCATTTTTGGGCTTTCCTACATCTCGATGGGCATTTTTTCCGATTTCTTATTTACCGATTCGTTGAAAAGCTGAGGCAGCAGACGCCAACCCAAAAGGCATCCTCAAGAACTTGTAGTTGCTGAAAGGGGTGGTGAATGCCGTCGAAGGCTGAGACTCAGGATGGAGCGTGATCTGATAATAGGCTGAGGATAGGTGGAACACACTTAAAAATGTTGCCCCTTGAATTGTGCTCAGCATCTCATGAATCCTTGGTAAAGGATGTCTATCTGTTAAGATGTTGGCATTTAATTCCCTCAAGTTCACACATAGCAGAATATTCGGCCCACTGTCCTTGGTTGTGATGACTATGGGTGCCAACCATGCTGAACTTTCTATTTCTTGTATGACACCTTGGTTGACAAGTTTTTCTAGTTCCAATCTCAAAGGTTCTCTCATGAGCAGCGGAATGGATTGAGTTTTGTGCACAACTGGGACAGCTCCCTCTTTTAAAACGATTTTATGCATGTAATTTTTTAACAAACCCAAATTTTCATTAAAAACATCTGGTCATTCTTTGGTGAGATTAGCACCGACCACCGGGGGTTCAACCAGCAAGACTTGCTCACTATTATTGGGGTCTGGGTAATACCTAATTCTTTCTGATGTTTCCACCCCAACAAACTTGACCCTTGTTTGGTTACATATACCTTCCCCACAGTGTGTCTGTTTTTAAATGAAATTCTCATCCTAGACATTCCTTCCAAAGGAATGGGTTCTCTATTGTAACCTGACGGACATATATCTGCACATTCTAACATGATTTTGTGTTTAGCAAACTTCTCTTCAAAAAGTTTCTTCTCTACAAGGGTAAACGGGGAGCACGAGTACGCATACCCTTTGAATTTTTCACCATCGAGACATATCTCACATGTTGGATAATGTGTTTTTTCTTCCATGTTCCCCTCTTCAATTTGGAAAACAAAAGTTTTTTCCTCCTCCTTCTCTACCTCAGGATTTTCAATTACATGAATTCTGGGACTGAATACTTTGCATTCCTTTGCAAAATGCCCCCTCTTATTACACTTTCTGCACATTACATTCCTAGCAGGGCATTTCCAATTGTTTGCCAAATGGTTTGGGCTACCACATCTGAAACACAGAAATCCCTCAGATGTATTACCTGGTACTTCTCTAATTTTATCGACTACCTTACATACTGCATCATCATGAGTAGAGACCTTAGAATCCCCCTTCTCTTTAAACACCCCTTCTGAAATTGTTATCTCTTTCATACACAGAGCTGTATGTTCCAAACCCTTGGCTATGCTTATAGCTTCTTCCAGGTCAGGATTCCTAGTCAGCAATTTCTCCTGAACCTTCACATCATTTGTGCATCTGACAAGTTGGTCCCTGATAAGGGAGTCTGTCAGAGTATTCACAAGTAGCAGACATGCCCCTCAACACCGCAAAATAAGACAACACTTTCTCATCTTTTCTTTGACTTCTTTTGAAGAATTTGTGCCTTTCTAGGACCACATTTATTTTAACTCCAATTTCCTCAACATGTATTCATAAATGTCTACACCTGCCTCCTCAATGGACTCGTCCTCCACTAACCTTCCTGTAATGTCACCAAAAATGTTCCTCCTACCTTTTCATAGATATAGAGAAGGCTTTTGATTCAATGAATACCTAGATTGTGCAGTAGTATATGTTGCTTTCTTACGTTAGAAAAATTACCACCACCAATAGATATCAGGTTTTATTTAAAAATGCCTTCCCACCTCCTCCAAGGTATGTCGGGTTCTCCTAACTCATTCAAAAAAGGGGGTGGCTGACTCATTCCTGCACCTGCCATGATTGAAAAAAAAATGAAACATCTCCTAAATGGAATAATATACCTTAACTGAGGATTTCCCCCTGTAAAGCTTCTGAAAATAAGGATGGGGGTTAATACATAACATTAGTTGACATTCACAGTGGTAAAAAAAATAATTTTGTATAATTTCCTTGAATGAAAGTTCCCTGAGGGATTCCTCTCAGGACTTCTGAAAAACTGTCTTCCAGAGTACGCTAGTCCAGTTTTTATGACTATGAATGCTCCCATATAACATAGGAAGTGTTGACGAGAAGGTGGGAACTTCCTGTGAGGAAACAAAGTGAGGTAAGAGGCGCTGATTTTCTCTCACGCACAGCACCCCCTAAATATGAAGGGAAAGGGTGTCCAGGTGCCCTAGCTTAAAATGTTCCTGACAAGACGTCTAAACCTCAGGCAACATTCCCAGACACCAGTCTTGAATCCGCATAGAGAATAATTTGCCTGCGCTGCGGGTAGAATGACCAACAGGCAAATGAGGCGTCCTAAAGTGAACCAACTTGCTTGCGCCCTGACAAACCCTCGTCACAAGAATAGCAGCGCGAGGGAATTGCCTCGCTGGAAGGAGACCGCTACCCCTCTTTGCCTTGGGAAATAGGGGGATGAGGATTCCCCCCCACTTGACTTCACTCAAGATAGCCGACAAAAACTTGGAAACAGAACAACCCCTCCAAGTCTCCGCAGGTGCCAAAGAAAGTCTTGAAAGCGCCCGCACCAAACAAAGTGGCCAAACAGAGGGCACAAAAAGCACAAGCCCCTCCCGTGAGGAGACCGAAGAGGGAAAAGTTCGCCCCTGAGGAAACTCAGAAGCAACACCTCACCACATGGAGGAAACCAGAAGTTGAAAGGTCTCTCGAAGACCGCCGTCACAACACTTCACCACATGGAGAAAACTTGAAGTTGAAAGGTCCCTTGAAGACATCCGTCGATATGCTCCGGACCAGCACCCCGTTCCTCCAGGCAACAAGATGAACATCAACAGGGGATGGGGAATGTACAGCACTGTCCCTGTCACAGCATCCCTTCTCTCGTCGCCAAAATGAAGTAATGATCCACGCTGAAGGTAAGCGAAAAGTTATTCATTTGATGGAGAAATAACTGTACCCTCAGCTTGCCAGTGCCAGTATGTCACTCTGAAGCACAGCTTGTCAACATTCCAAAGCGGCCTTCACCTGGGGGTTCTAAGGATGAGCCAAAGGGGAGATGAGGAGGGGGTGGGGGAGTGTACCAAGTGAAGACTATAACAACTCTCTTCACCCTCAACGGTTCCGACCAACTTGCGACACCCTTTAAAACAAATCTGGGGTCTTTCACATATACAAATTGACCTGCCTTAACCTCAGGCCACCTTTTTTTGGAAGTCTTGTCCCATGCAGTACAATCTTGCGGCTGATCTACTCTCGTCCTCATACTTTGGTCACAAACCCCACTCCTTATTCTCCCATTCCTCCTTAATAACTACCAGGGTACCAATTTTGTAGACGGGTTCCTTCCTCCATGGAAACCCAGCAACAAGAGCTAACTAGATGGCCTCCTTTGTGTATATCTTGTACCAATACAAAAGCACACACTATGTCCGCAGAGCAAGCCTCTAACGCTAATGTCCATTTAAAATGTATGTCATGGAATGTAAGTGGTCTTAATGAGGTAAGGTAGTGTCCTATTTGCAACGGCATCATGTTGGTATGGCTTTACTCCAAGAGACCCATATTTCCCCAGACACTGGCCTGCTGTCTTCAAGAAGAATGAAGGACACATGTATTTCATTGGGGTTCACTTCACATGCTAGAGGGGTTCTGATTTGGGTGTGTAGGAATTCAGGATTGCAGGTACAGGACGTTGAAGTAGATACCGGGGGTAGGTGCGTGATAGCCCGCCGTTACAAAGATAATTTTACTGTGCTATTAGTTGGTATTATCACACTTTGCATGGCAAAATCACGCGACACTGTCGGGATTGGCAGCAGCACAAGAATAAAGAAAGCCACTAACCTTGTTCTTGTGCCAATCGGAGACGATGTTCGAAGCTAAGCCCCCCAATCCCTCTCGACATGACCCCCAACAGAGAGGAATACACTCCCTGCGTGAATTCGTGCCCCGGGGGAAAAGGGGAAGTGGATAAAATAATAAAGAGGCTGTTGTTTCTGTACTCCTCGCTAGGACGTGGTATGCACTCTGCGCTGTGTCAGAAAGTGTCTCCAACGCTGTATAACAGGGCAACAAAGCAGAAGATTACTCTCTGTTCTCTTATACTATTTATACAAGATATTGTCCGTTCCCTCCTCAAACTCACTAAAGCTCCTTCGAACCAAAAATCTGAAATAACTTCAGCCCAATTTTCGAAGGTTAATATCAGCGACAAATGACTTCCCCAATAGGTGCACAGTCTTAGAATGCCGCCAAACACCAAAACATTAAGAGTCACTAGAAAAAGGATTCTTGACTTCCTTACGAACAAAGCGTTGTTGCAGTCACAACACGGGTTCCATGGATCCTTTACAATAGTAACAATACTTGTCCTTACATCTAAGCAAATGTCCAGCTCTTTCCCAACAGGTTCCCACGGAAATGAAAATACTCTGTGCCCACAAAATACTAAGGGATTCTCCCCTAATACTGAAAGTAATTGCGCCGAACGCGTCTTTTACTCAGACGCAAGTAGCAGCACAAATGCTTTCTTTTACTCACGTGCCATTGAAACGCGACTCCGCGTGTTTCATTGCATCGCGGCGTCTCTTTCCACAAGGTAAAGGATTGATACGAAGGAGGCGAGCCCGCTCTCCTTCCACAAATACTGCGTGACGATTGTCTCAAACACTCTCCGAATTCATCGGCGATCAAGGTTTCACCTGGTCCATTACAAGAAAACAAAAGCTCGAATCTTCACGCTGGAATCCGGGGGGGAGTACCATCCGCCATTCCTCTCTGCAGGTTAATTGACAAGCACCTTTCCCATGTGGAGGAGGGGCTTATGTCTGTAGAGAAGGCCCCATGGCATTCTGGTAGCTGTAGTCCTAAGGACGTTTCCCGTTTTCTGTGCATAGTAGGGAATCAGCCCTCTCGACCTTATAAACGCTACAGACACTCGCACTTGCTACAACTATGGGGCAGTGATTTTAATTGCATACAAAACCCAGAATTAGATAGATCGAAAGGCCCCCCCTAGACACCCTTCTAAGACTGCCAAAGTGGTAGCTAACATGGCAGATGTATGGCGATATTGCACGTCCCTGGGCAGGGAATATACGCACTATTCTTCAGTATATGACACCCATACTAGAATAGATGATAGGTTTGCATCAAGGGAACTGACCGAATGCACACACATTGCGCGCATGCTTTCAGACTACTCCCCCGTCATGTTGAAAGTGATATACAACAGAGGGAACCCACCTGGCGATTCCCACAATACTCTTTGCTAGACCCAGTCTTTCGTGACGAACTGGGCAAGGCAATAGCTGAGTTTTTTGCCACCAATATGGGTAGCATCTGGGAAATGTTTATGGTTTACATCAGGGGTATGACTGTCGCGAAACACGCAGGGGTCCTTATTTCGATCAGAAAACAGCAAAAAGAGGCAGAAATAAAGTTGAAAACATTAGAAAAGCAATGCCAGGAGAGGGGAGACCCTAAACTTTCATCACAAATCAGGAAGCAAATAGATGAATGATCAATGAACTAGCATCCACAGAGATTAAGCATCTATGGCAGTGGTTCCCAAACTTTTTTGACCCGTGGCTCCCTTGACCTACTTGGCAGTTGGTCGTGGCTCCCCACCATTTTTTTACCGGCGTACCGGGGTGCAGCGGCGCACACTTTGGGAACCACCGCCACAAAGTGACGCACCGGCGGCGCAAGGAGCTTGTAAACAATGGGCTTAAATTGAGCCATTTAAATACAGAGGGCGAGAGCTGGGATCACGTTCAGCACAAAGGATGCCACATCCTGGGCGGCGCCCCGGCGCCCATGGCTTCTCATCACGGCGCACCGGTGTTCCGCGGTGCACACTTTGGGAACCACTGCTTTAGGTAAACAGTATCTGAAACCAGAACTCTCTTGTTCCTAAACCATGGCAGTGCCACAGACTACTACGCTACGTAGTAATCCTTTCACATTGATAAGATGTGTAAAGACACAGCTTTGATATTCTGTAAAGCTCTTCATACAAGTAACACTGGAGACTCAACTCCTATAAGGAGCTTAAATAAGGCATCATCATATCTGGATATACCTTAATTAGAAATTCCCAAGCAATAGCCAGGTGTCATCAAATGTCCTTACACAAACATAGGCCCTTAACAACCAGAAAGAGAACTGGAACGTTCTGAAATGTAGCACTGCAACACCAGTACAGGGCAAAATCATGAAAAGCAACAGTCTTATCCAAAGCAGGTTTTAGCTGTCATTTACCTTAAGATCTATATTACACAATAACAAAACTGAGCGTAGTCTATGGGTCAGACCACTGTTCATGAATGGTATGCTTTCATGCCCATCTTGTTTACTTGCTTCTTATTCAATGGATTTCCATCCACTTAGGTTTGTCCCGCCACTGGTACATAGGGTATGTATCATCCTTTTGATATGATGACTTGCATACTTTTTCTACTGCTAACATTCAGGGAACTATTTTTCTTTTTCTAGCACTCCATGGGTGTGCAGGTGTTTTCCTCTCCTCGATGTGCTATTTCCTACTCACATCCCTGCCTCCCCTGCTCTCCATGTTGCTCTTTCCAGTTCCCCCAGGCTGTCAGATCATTTGTTGCTTCTCCGGCTCTCCTTGCCCCACTTTGCTTTTAAATGTTTATTCTTGTATGTACATGCCTCATCAAGCTGCAGTGGGCACTGCTGCTTTTTTTTGCTGACGCGGTCTAGCATCAACAAAGCATTTTAACAAAAAAACAAAGCATTTTAGCAATTTAGTTCCTTCTGCAGAAGCGGTTCAGCAGCGGCAACCAGCACTGGCAAAATCTAAAGGTCGGCTGACAAAATCTAAAGGCATATCATATTGGCTTTGGCAATACCGGGTTTTTTATTTCTTCCTCCCCTGATACTCCACAATGTCATGATATAGTAGAGCCTCTGTAATAAATATCATATATATCACATCAGTTTTGTTTGAAAGCACTTCACGCACATACCCCCAAACTATCTAGACAACAAACTTAAGAAAGCAGGAAGACTCCATTAATTAGAAAACGCCAGTGCTCCTTTCAATGTAACAACTGTCTAGAAAAGGAACACCAAATATAATTGTGCAACTCTCCATTTGCCCTACCCCAAAACACATACCTTCCTAACCCGGCCGGCGCCTCATCTATCTCTTCCTTTAGGCAGCTACAGTTTTAGCCATTTCACCCGCCGTAACCTCGCCGAGCTCTTAATTGAGCCATTTAAATGCAGAGGGCGAGGGCTGGGATCACTTTCAGCACAAAAGAGCCACATCCTGGGAGGCGGCGCGGCGCCCCTGGCTTCTCATCACGGCGCACCGGGGCGCCGCGACGCACACTTTGGGAACCACAGATCTATGGAAATATGCTACGGCGCGGGTTTATGCTGAAGGGGATAGGCCTAGCACAGTACTGGCCAAGTTAACATATCCTTCTAGAAGTGAAAATGATGAATCGCAAATATATAATAAAAACAGAGTCCTGGTCAGGAGTACACCCAAGATAATGGAGGCCTTTAGTGATTATTGCAAAAAACTATATACCACGCGTGAATCCAACATAGCATTATCTCGCCCATATCGCAATGAAATGACTGGACAACTCGGATAGGGAAAGGCTTATGGCCCCTCTCCACCCAACAGAGATCGTGGCGGCTTTAAAAGACATGCCCACTGACAAAGCACCAGGGTCAGATGGCTTGACCGTGGCCTTTTACAAAGCGTATCAGGATCGCCTCGCGCCTCAACTGATGAATCTACTTGAGGAGATGGCAAAGGAGGGAACCGTGCCACCCACTATGCATGAGGTCATTCATATTATGCTACTTAAGCCCAGGAAGCAGCCAGAGCACTGCTCCTCTTACAGACTTTTATCTCTCCTTAATACAGATGCTAAACTATATGCTAAGATTCTGGGTGACAGGTTGGCACTCCTGTTGCCGAAACTAGTTGGGCAAGAGCAGACTGGGTTTGTCCCAGGCTGCTCCCTCTTGTCTAATTTGAAAACCTTGTTTGGCACCATTGCACATTTTGATCCTAAGGTCAGAGCGGCTGCCCTTTTCATAGATATAGAGAAGGCTTTTGATTCAATGAAATGGCGGTTCTTATATGCCATTCTCAGAAGAGTAGGGGTAGGCAACGTATTCTTGAAATTAGTTCATGTACTGTACACTAAACCTTCAGCACACGTAAGAGAGAATGAGCTATTCTGACCTTCGATAGCCATCACAAGAGGCACTGGGCATGGATGCCCACTTTCTCCTCTATTGTACGCTTTTGTGGCGGAACCTCTTGCTTGTGCTATGCGGGAATATGATGCCCACAGGGGCATTTGATCCCTACACTACAAGCTGGTCATTGCAGCATATGCGGAAGACACGCTGCTTTATATATGCAACCCTGAACAGAACTCAAATCCTATGCTCCAAGAGGTTAAACTATTTGGATAACATTCGGGCCTAAATATCAACTGGCATACGTCTTTGATGTTTCCACTCACCTGTGTGACTACCCCCACACACACATTGGCTATCCTATAGAATGGACCACTGATCCCATGCGCTATATGAGAATCCAGGTGCATACAGACCCTGAGGTAATATTGCACGAAAATTATGGGTGCGCAACGCAAAAATTGAAAGACTATTAACAAATGGATAAGGATCCCACTGTCTCTCATAGGTCGCGTAGCCCTAATGAAAATGATTGTGCTTCCTCACTTCCTTTTTCTATTCAGTGATATCCCAATTACACTGCCTAAGTCATTTTTTCAGAACCTTGTCACCCTCATGATACAGCTTGCCTGGGCAAAGAAGCAGCCCCGAATCAAATGGGACACGCTAAAAAAACACACGCAGAGGGTGGGTTAAATGCCCCAGATTTAGAAAGATACTATATAGAGCCGCACAGGTGTTACATGCATATTATTGGATTCATGGACCCCAGGACTTACCGCAATTACACATTGAAAGAAATGTGGTCAGCCCGACCCCATTGCCGAAAATATTAGTACGTGGAACACGGGGGAGTCCCCACCTCATAGACCCAAGAGGATGCACGAGAACCCAAATGAAGAATACAGCAGTGTCCCAGCATCTTATGCTCATATATTCTCCAGGTGGCCTGTCGAGGGGTTCGATTGGTTTCCGATGGGTGAAGAGAGGGCAGTTATACAAACACTTCACAAGTTACACATTGTGCGGATGGGGGATTTCTTTCATGAAGGCGTAGTGAAAACATGGGAGCAAACACTAACACATTGGCCAAAGACATCAACGCTGGATGCATATCACTTTCATAGGAATCAGCTGTTGTTGCACGTTATATTAGGGGAAGATGTGGCAGAATCACAAGAGATGAAGTCTCCTTCAGGCCAATTTACCACAGCTTGGCATAACAAAGCTATATGCACTCAGCAAGAAGTATAACACTCCAACCCCTCATCAAACTCAGCTGGAGCGGCAGGAGGAGTTGGACATAGAAATTACTGAGGTACAATGGGCACGGTGCTTTGCAAACACTAAGTCCATCTAAAAAAATGGGCGACACAGGCTGATACACTACAAATATCTTCACAGGGTATACTATACCCCATCTCAACTATACAAGTATGGCTTGTTCAAGGATGGTAAATTTCCGAGGTGTGGGGCTGAGAACGCAGGTTTTACCCACCTGGCTTGGGAGTGCCCTGATGTCCGAGCTTTCTGGAGGGAGGTATTCACAGCCATAACACAGATGTTGGAGCTCCCGATCCCGTAGACCCCTATAGCAGCACTACTAGGTTATGACAAAGGTATACTTAAATCAGGATGCAAATTGGCGGCTCTCAGCCTTTTTTTGCTTTTAAGCAAACTTTTTATTGATCTTTTATTGTTGCAATATGTACAATAATCATTACAACCAAGAACGACAGTACACTTCAGAGGCATAGCTATCAAGTTGAGAAAGGCACATTTGTTATCCTTATCATATAAAAGCGGGCTTACCAGTCGCATTATATCACGGAACAATAGAGTCAAATCTAGCATAGCTGTACATTATGTCTATTCAGTCACTGACATCAGATATTGAATCGTCCCACGGGGGTTCACATATATTGCCTCCGAATTCGTTCCATTTACCCTATATCTTTGACCATTTCCTAGGGCAGCCTCTGTGCATATAAACTGCTCGCTCCTTCACCATTGTACTGTCCATATCACATCCACATTGTCGGTAAGTGGGAGTCAGCCCTGTTTCCCAATGCTGGGCTATATTACGCTTTGCAATCATCATTCCTAGGGCCCCCCAGTTCTGCATCCGTAGGTTGAGGTCGGTGGGCTCCCATATATTGAGAAGCCACAGTTTTGGTTCTGGCAAGATGGTGGCTCCCCTCACCCAAAAAGGGGGTGGCTGACTCATTCCTGCACCTGCCATGACTGAAAAAAAAATGAAACATCTCCTAAATGGAATAATATACCTTAACTGAGGATTTCCCCCTGTAAAGCTTCTGAAAATAAGGATGGGGGTTAATACATAACATTAGTTGACATTTACAGTGGAAAAAATAATAATTTTGTATAACGTCCTTGTATGAAAGTTCCCTGAGGGATTCCTCTCAGGACTGCTGAAAAACTGTCTTCCAGAGTACGCTAGTCCAGTTTTTATGACTATGAATGCTCCCGTATAACATAGGAAGTGTTGTCGAGAAAGCTGGAACTTCCTGTGTGGAAACAAAGTGAGGTAAGAGGCGCGAATTTCTCAAACACACAGCACCCCCTAAATATGAAGAGAAAGGGTGTCCAGGTGCCCTCGTTTAAAATCTTCCTGAAAAGGCGTCTAAACCTCAGGCAACACTCCCAGACACCAGTCTTGAATCCGCAGAGAGGAAAATGTGCCTGCGCTGCGGGTAGAATGACCAACAGGCAAATGAGGCGTCCTAAAGCGAACCAACTTGCTTGTCACAAGAATAGCAGCGTGAGGGAATTGCCTCGCAAGCAGATCAACACTCGCGCCGGTGCCCCGTGGAAAACACTGCTTCAATGGCGGTTCCCAGCACACTGCTCCACACGAAACTGCGGCCAAGAGGCTCCGGAACAAGACTGCTAAATACACGGGCTCCCCGCTGGATGGAGACCGCTACCCCTCTTTGCCTTGGGAAATAGGGGGATGAGGATTCCCCCCCACTTGACTTCACTCAGGATAGCTGGCAAAAACTTGGAAACAGAACAACCCCTCCAAGTCTCCGCAGGTGCCAAAGAAAGTCTCGAAACCGCCTGCACCAAACAAAGTGGGCAAGGCGGAGGGCACAAAAAGCACAAGCCCCTCCCGTGAGGAGACAGAAGAGGGAAAAGTTCGCCCCTGAGGAAACACAGAAGCAACACCTCACCACATGGAGGAAACCAGAAGTTGAAAGGTCCCTCGAAGACCGCCGTCACAACACTTCACCACATGGAGAAAACTCAAAGTTGAAAGGTCCCTTGAAGACATCTGTCGATATGCTCCGGACCAGCACCCCGTTCCTCCAGGCGACCAACAAGATGAACATCAACAGGGGAATGTACAGCACTGTCCCTGTCACAGCATCCCTTCTCTCGTTGCCAAAATGAAGTAATGACCCACACTGAAGGTAAGCGAAAAGTTATTTATTTGATGGAGAAATAACTGTAACCTCAGCTTGCCAGTGCCAGTATGTCACTCTGAACCACAGCTTGTCAACATTCCAAAGCGGCCTTCACCTGGGGGTTCTAAGGATGAACCAAAGGGGAGATGAGGAGGGGGTGGGGGAGTGTACCAAGTGAAGACTATAATAACTCTCTTCATCCCCAACGGTTCCGACCAACTTGCGACACCCTTCAAAACAGATCTGGGGTATTTCACATATACAAATTGACCTGCCTTAACCTCAGGCCACCTTTTTTGGAAGTCTTGTCTCATACAGTACAATCTTGCGGCTGATCTACTCTCATCCTCATACTTTGGTCACAAACCCCACTCCTTATTCTTCCATATCTCCTTAATAACTACCAGGGTACCAATTTTGTAGACGGGTTCCTTCCTCTGAACAATTTGAATTGCATTTCCTCTGTCACTGAATGTGGTGTTGTAAATCAACGGCAATTAGGTTAAGCATTAGCAGAAGACATGCTTTGTTTGACCATTATCGTATCAAATGTGTCGACTCCATTTTGTATTTGCATCGGCCATTTTGTATGCCATACATTGCCATGTGCTCATCATGTGCTTTGTCCTACTTTCTTGTTAACTGCGCCTGAAGTCTGCCCGACAACAGGCTATCTTTAGCATTCCCCTCTTCCAGCATGTCCAGACATGCGCAGTAGGGTCAATGACCGTTACTAATTGGTTCCAGAATAGGAATGTGTTTACCAGTGGTCGAAGATTGTTAATTCCGCCCATCTATCGATTGTGCCTTCCAATATGTCCTTGTATGGTCATGAAACTGCTCTTGTCTTCTGTACCGCCTTCTTTTAAGCCCCCTCATTGTGTATAAAAGGGGCCATGTGCTTTAGTTCGGTGTGCTACTCGATCCAATACTGAAGGATGTTGTGTGGACTGTAGTACCACCTTTAAAGGTTTAATAAACTTTGCTTTTGTATTTTCCAGTTTCATTGCCAACTTCTTCCTAAGGTCTGAGGACTCTGTGCAGAGAAGGATGAACCCCTTGCACTAAGTAGGCCTAGCTGAGGTTTGCTTACAACAAATTGGCGCCCGACACGTGGGGCTCATCGGCGACTTGGATGCCCGAAGGAGTGGTCGTGACGAAGGATTGGAATCTCGCTGCGGACGCGATCGCATGCCAGAAGAGACCCGAGTCTTGGCATCCATGGCGTTTTTTCCTTTCTTTCCAATCTGACCATCCAGGTGGTGCCGGTCCTTGACTGAGATCCCTTCTGTTGGCTTGCCGTGCAGTGGCCGTTTGGTCGAATTTAGAAGTTGGCAGTTGGAATCTGGACGCCCTGTGATTGGTAAGAACCGTTGTAGGGTACTTGCTGTGGGTTTTGGAAGCCTGGGACTGGCAAGGCAGTTTTAGGATACGCTTGCTGTGGCAACTTTGGTTTGGAATGACTATTTAATGATGTGTATGTGTATGTGTATGTGAAATATATGTGTTGCAACACATATAGGCAGGTAATGAGGAGATTTTTCTCTACAATGCGATTTTGATTTGAACGGCACAACGTATTACAGATACCTTAAGTGCTACTTTGATTATAATACTGCATATTTTGCACTATTTTTGGCATGCCTGCTTTTAGCGCACTTCGTAGGTTGTGCTGCTTTTGTGGAAATAACCGGTTAAGTCTTGAGGAATCGCAGCCGGCTCCCCCAGAGGGGACGCCTCATAGAGAGATTTCCATTAAATATGGTCTTTCTTCTATAATGTACAGCACATTGCGGAGGAAATACAAGCGAAAGGATCCTGAGTTATGTTGGCCGAAGTATGGGTCATTTGATATGTGAAAGATTGAGTATGTGGAACAGTGTATGTTTAAGTGAAAATCTACACAAGATATGTTTGAGAGTGTGCGAATGTGGGTGAAAGAATTACGTGAGCGTGAGAAACGTGAGCAAGCGCTGATTGAGATAGAACAACGGAAGAATGTGTATGAAAAAGCGCAAGAACTAAGAAAGAAGGAGGCGAAAGAGTTGGAAGAGAGACAGGAGAAGGAGCGCAGATTACAGATATCTGGCCAATATGCTGTTCGACAACCTCTTTATCCTGTCCTTAATAAACCGCAAGATGATTTTTCTTTGTTAGATCGTCCTCCGCCTCCGTATGTCGTTCCGTCCGCTCCATCTGGCAAAGATGAAGGATTCCGGGGCAGATACAACATAACGTGATACCCGCTACATAATACCGGTCGATTGTGCAGCTGAACTTAGAAAGATTGCTCGACAGGCACTTAAGGATACTGTTGTTGTTTCTGATATTTTAGAGACTTTAAAGGGATGGCAAGATAGAGAGCAGATATATTTTACTGAGCATTTTGCAGAAGAAGTTGTTGACATGTTTCGAAAAGTTTCTGATATTATTGAACCTGATGATGTGGAAATCGATTGTAAGCAATTACATAAAGGTATTTTTACTCTTTCCCAGGTGACTGATACGATCAGGCGGCTGGTTAAACTTCGAACTGAGGCGCTTCGGCTACGGGAGGAGAAATGGAAAGCTAGAACAGATGAACGACCGGGATTGGTCAACGGGAAACAATCATCTATTTTTGAAACAGATAAGACCGCGATAGTGCATGCAAAGCCTATGCGAGAGGCCGCGCCTTTATATGTTCCTCCTAAAGGAACGGGTACAAGTGAGGATAAATATTCTGTAGATGCTAAAGGTTATTTTATTTTTAATTGGGTATATACTCCCTGGAATAGAGCAGATGTTATGGCACTTAAAGCTGCATTGCCTGATTTACGGGAGATGAATAAGATAGTGGTACCACAATACCCAGTGGTTTCTGATATCACAACACTTCTTACTTTAGTTCCACCTACTGCACCTACGTTCTCTGTTATAGACTTGAAGAACGCTTTCTTTTCGATCCCTATTCATCCTGATAGCCGATATCTGTTCGGTTTCACTTTGAATAATCAATTGTATAGATTTTGTAGAGTTCCTCAAGGCTATACTGAGAGTCCTAGTATTTACAGCCAAGCATTGAAAAGACAACTTGATTCTTTTGTTCTACCCGAGGGTATGGCGCTCATACAGTATGTTGATGATATTTTGTTGGCAGCCGATACCCCTGAACAATGTGAGACATGTACTCTGTCATTGCTTTCTTTCCTTGCCTTACATCACCATAAGGTATCGAGAAAGAAACTGCAGTATTGTAGACCAAAGGTAACCTACTTAGGTCACCTTTTGTCTAAGGAGAGGCGTGCACTCACATCAGATCGCATTCTAGCAATTTTAGACACACCAGTACCTTCCACACAGAAAGAGGTTCGAGCATTTTTAGGTCTTACTTCTTTTTATAGGCAATGGATATTAGGATTTTCATATATCGCTAAACCCTTGTTAGCACTTATGACATAAGATACTCCAATACCCCTCCCTTGGACAGATGAATGTGAGAGTACTTTTCGACAGTTACGACAAGCTCTTTGTTCAGCACCAGCGTTAGGTACTCCAGATTATACGAAGCTCTTTACATTGTATGTACACGAGAGGGATGGATGTGCATTGTCAGTTTTAGTACAGACACATGGTGATAAGCAACGCCCTTTTGCATATTTTTCAGCAGTACTTGATCCTGTTGCTCGAGCTTTGCCTGGTTGTTTTCGTTCGGTTGCAGCAACAGCTGTGTCAATACGTCAGAGTGAAGGGATAGTCTTATCACATAAACTGTTGGTGTTGGTACCTCATGCTGTTGATGCCCTTTTGAATCAAACAAAGACGCAGCACTTAACTAGCGCTCATCTGACAAAATATGAGCTGACGTTGTTAGCTCCTCACATTACATTGAAGAGCTGTGCAACACTAAACCCAGCCACGTTGTTGCCATTTCCGGCGACTCAGCTTGAGGCGCAGGAAACACATGAGAGTATTTTTCTGACTGAGGAACAGAAAAAGGGTCGTATTGATTTGCAAGATACGCCCCTTCCAGATGTAGATGGAGAACTGTGGGTTGATGGGTCTTGTCTGAAGTTACCGGATGGTACAACTTCAGCCGCATATGCAATTACTACGTTTCACACGATAGTAGAGACAGCTCGCATACCACAGAAATCAGCTCAAGCAGCGGAACTAATAGCTTTGACACAAGCGTGTGAGCTTAGTACAGGATTATGTGTGAATGTTTATACAGATAGCCGCTATGCTTTTGGAGTGGCGCATGATTTTGGCTTTCTCTGGAAGGAAAGTGGCTTTCTGACATCACACAGGGTGCAGATAATGCACGAGAACTAGTGCATAATCTTTTGACTGCATTAACATATCCAAAGAAAGTAGCTGTAGTGAAATGCAGTGCGCATAAAACGGTGACAGATAAGGTGGGACAAGGACATGCTTTTGTGGATCGAGTGGCACGAGAGACTGCGATGCAGCCTGACACTACTTCTATGTATGTAGTGAAGTCACAAGCTGAGCGGTGGCACGATGCTAGGTAGGAAGTACTAGAGATACAGAGGACCGCTTCTGACAAAGAACGAGAGCAATGGTCCAGGGATGGAGAGTTGGATGATGAAGGTTGTTGGTGAAACAAGCAGATGGATAGATGGAAGTTGCCTATAGCTTTTGTACAACCTATGGTTCAGATGGCACATGGGCTAGCACATGTTGGAGCTTCAGCAATAGTGAAATTGCTCACACAAGTCTGGGAGCATCCAGAAATTGCTAGCACAGCTAAGAGAGTAGTACTGTCCTGTATGATTTGCCTGCAATTTAATCCTGGAAAAGGGACACGAACTCCAGCAGGAGGATTCGCTACACCGACTGCACCTTTTGAAGTTTTGCAGATGGATTATATTCAGCTTGAACGCTGTAATAATCTGAAGTATGTCTTAGTGGTGGTATGTGCCTTCAGTAAATGGATTGAGGCGTACCCCACGAAGGACAATACTGCAATTACTACGGCAAAGGTGCTTTCGAAGGAATTCTTTCCTTGCTATGGTGTTTGTAGATTTTTGTGGAGCGATAACGGACCTCATTTTGTAGGGGATGTTATAAAGTATGTCCTGAAAGGATTAGGGATCAAACAGAAGTTTCAGGCAGTGTTCCACCCACAATCGGCAGGATTGGTGGAAAGATACAATGCTACTCTGAAACTGAAATTAACTAAGATACAGGCTTCTACTTCTCTGAATTGGCCAGATGCGTTGCCACCGGCATTGTTGTCAATTAGATCACTGCCTCATTCTCGAATAGGTCTCACACCCTATGAGGTCCTGTTTGGTACGCCCATGAATATCTGGGGCATTCCTAAACCGAGTTCTGTGTATGATGTACCTTGTGTCTTAATGAATGACTATTTGGCACAATTAACTGATAACTTGGTTTCTATTCATCAACAGGTTCGAGAAGCACTTCCTGACAGATCCACAGGTGATGGCGACAATCTCCGGCCTGGTGACTTTGTCCTTCTGAAGTCCGTTGAGAGATCGAGCAGTTTGGAGCCAAGGTGGCGTGGGCCAGAGCAAGTGCTACTCGCCACGAGAACAGCAGTTTGAGTCACGAACCAAAGAAATTGGGTCCATGGTACCCATTGTTGCCGAGTACTCCCGACTTGGTGGAGCCTGCTGTGTTGACCGACCATCGAGAGGTTCTGACTGCGGAGAGAGGCCGTGCTGTGACACCTGACGGATCTGAGGAGTTCTTCCCGGACCAGACAGTCCCTGGAGCAACAAGATATAATTTGAGACAGAGAGAGAAATCTGCAGCATTTGTGAAAGTTGTCTGAGCATTCCCTGAGTCAGTGAAACGGAGAGCCGATGTGGCAAGGCGGGGGGATCAGCCCTGCATTAGAGTTGTGACACCCATCTTGGCCCGTGGTGAAGAAATCAACGGCTACCCAGGGGTAAGAGCTCTGACAACTACTTTAGTTTCAGGAAGATTTGTTTTGTGTTGTGACTAAAATGGAAAGGAAGAAGAAGATTTGTTGTGCTGTAGGGTTTGTTGTTGCTTTGGTGATTGCGGCAACAATAACATGGTCTGTTGAGGAGACAACTCCTGCTCGTGAGTTGTTTGTTGTTACTACACCTACACCAGAGGAGCATTATTTCTTTACGCTCCCATATCAAGAATTGAAACATCGACAATCTTATCTCAATAATACCTTCATTCAAATGTTGCATCACACCCACATCGCTACAAATGCTACAAACTGTTGGATTTGTGGGATAATGCCTGCACATCAAAAGAAAGGAGGTACGCCGTTCATACCTCTTCCTTTTTCGCATAATGGCTCTTGTCGAGCCTGGTATACTTTGCTCTTTGCGACCAGGAAGCCTACAGTGGGCAGACTGCTTTTCCGGTTGAATAAAGAGTGCCATCAAGACAAAGATGGGTATCCCCAGGCGAATGGAACCAAATGGGAGTGGGAGGAATATCGACCGGACAATATTTCAACGCCATATATCTTCACCAACACAAGAGACTCATCCAATGCCGAACATTTTGTCATTTCTGTTACTCAATCTCAAGCAGAACTATGTGTACAGAGCATTGGCCATATCCCTGTTGGGATCAGCGACTGTATTACTGTGTTGAATATAGATGGCTTTAATAATAGTACCTTTTTAGCTTCACATAATACTTATTTCGTGTGTGGAAATCGTGGATATTATCCATTGGCAGCCGGCTGGACCGGCATTTGTTATGTATCATTTTTATTGCCCCCTGTGTTTCTGGCACCTCCTTTGTATCATAAAAATCTTAAACTATTTAACAATATTACTGTAAATAGATACAAAAGAACTTTGACTACTGATAGCATTGACCAAACCGACACTAGCCTCCAACAATATATAGATTTTAATTTAGGATTGTTCTTTTTTGTGGGTGCTGCATTAAACAGCAGAAAAGTGCGACGACTGACTAGAAGTAGTAGAAGCTGTAACAGATCAAACAGCTGTAGCTTTAGGAAACATCACCAAAGAATTGCAAATTGCTAGAATTGTGGCTTTGCAGAATAGGATGGTGTTAGATGTTATGCTAGCAGATAGAGGTGGTGCATGTCGTGTTATAGGTAGTAGCTGCTGCATGTTCATACCTGACCACACCCCATCAGTGTACAAAGCGATTAATAAACTTCATAAAATCGCTGCAGACCTTCACACAGAAACTGGTACATGGACTTTTACAGGATGGCTTTGGACTCTGATTCCTGCCTGGGGCTGGAAAGTATTAACAGCCCTATGTATAATAATTGCAATAATCTTCATTTGTTGTATATGTATTCAGTGCAGTCCGATGATATGTTCTATGTGTGTTACTGCTTGCATACCGACCAAAACCAATATTGCAGAACTCATTGTGTATAAAAGGGGCCATGTGCTTTAGTTCGGTGTGCTACTCGATACAATACTGAAGGGTGTTGTGTGGACTGTAGTACCACCTTTAAAGGTTTAATAAACTTTGCTTTTGTATTTTCCAGTTTCATTGCCAACTTCTTCCTAAGGTCTGAGGACTCTGTGGAGAGAAGAGCGAACCCCTTGCACTAAGTAGGCCTAGCTGAGGTTTGCTTACAACAGTGGTGTGAAGTGTTTGTATAACTGCCCTCTCTTCACCCATCGGAAACCACTCACAAGATCGTACCCATGATTGACGCCCAATAGGATGCTATTTTAGGACACTCCCAGAGGGTATAATAGAACGTGCCCGGCAGACCACATTGCCAGAAACAGAGAGGAGTGGGCGACCTACACAGTTGGTGCAGTGTAGTACGATTGTAGTATATGCGGTGAAGGATTTTTAGCTGCACCAATTTCAGTTTGGAGGAGATTGCAACCTCTTGGGGTGACCCGAGTGCCTCCTGCCACCTGCCAGTCAGAGTCATCGACCTATCCAACATCAGTTTGCCACCGGTTCCTCAGAGTCAGTGTGGGGTCTGCTTGATTGTTAATTAATTTCCGATAGGTCTTCGAGATGGCCTATTTACACATATAATCAGTAAGAAGCCTGTCCTCCAAAGCGGATGTGTCTGGTAGCTGTGTTCCTGGCAGGATGGCTCCCATGAGTGCGTGCCTGATTTGCAGGTATGGGAATGTTTTGGTTGGTGCCATACTGTACGTGTCCCTTAGGTGAGCAAATGCCGCAACCTCCCCTTTCTTCCACAGGTCTCCTATCTTGGATATACCTATGAGGTCACACTGTTTGAATCCTTTAGTGTGTAGTACATTGCCTAGCCGTCGGGCATTCCAGAGTGGTGTATTCTGTGTCAATACTCCCTCCCATCCCAACGCCCTCTGCGCACTGTGCCATTGCAGGACCGTGTGGGCTGTTGGACCCGTAAGAGCGTATCTCCCTGAGGTGTTGTATAGTGCACTCATAATGTGATCAGTTGGAAGGACATATCTGTCCATACGGAAAGCTGGTTTGTCCTGCGAGGCATGTAGCCACTGATTAATGGCCATGAGTTGCGACGCACAATAATACAGTTTGATATTGGGCAAGGCGATACCCCAGTCATACCAACTTCACACTAATTTATGCATTGCTACGCGGGAAGGCCGTCCATCCCAAAGAAGGGTGGTGACCTCAGCGTCGATTGCCTTAAAATATGTGGATGGGACCATGAATGGAGTATTTTGCAGGGCGTATAGAAATCTGGGCAGAGTCATCATTTTAAACAGGGCAGCCCTCCCGCGCAATGTCAATGGTAACGATCTCCAATGTTTCACATCTTGTCGGAATTTCCTGAGTGGACCCATGAGATTTTCTTCAATAAAGTATGTGGATGAGGTGTGATGTACAGGCCAAGATATCTAAATCCTCTGGTTGCTAATTGGAGGTCCCAGCCCAACAGGAGTCGTGGCGGGGGGCTATGTACTACCCACAGGAATGATTTTGCCCAGTTTATAGTGTATCCTGAGACTTTCTCGTAAGAGGCACAGATATCTAACAGGCTGATAATGGATCGCACCGGGGATGTCAAATATAGCAGCACATCATCTGCATAAAGCAAGATACGGTCCTCCCACCCCATGGTCCATCTCATTCCTCGGATAACCAGGTTTGCCTTATCCATGCTGCCAGTGGCTCCAATACTAATGCAAATAAGAGCAGTGATAGAGGACAGCCCTGTCTGGTACCTCTCGCCAGTGGAAATTCATCTGATATTCGGACATTCACTACAACTTGTGCCAGGGGTTTATTATATAGTAGTTGGACCCATGCGCAGAACTTAGGGCCAAAACCCATACGCTGAAGGGCTGCAAAAAGAAAGGGCCAATCGACAAGGTCAAACGCCATGCGGGCATCCAAAGAGAGAATGACGGCGTCCTCCTGTGTGGTAGATATACTTGCCATGACTCCATATACAGGTGCCTCAGATTGAGCGCTGTGCTACAGCCTGCCATGAACCCGATTGGTCGGGGTGAATCAATGTCATGAGATGCGGCTATATTTGCGTCGGCAATGTTTTGGCTAGTATTTTCGCTTCTGCATATTGGCCGGTACGACGTGCAGTCCTCCGGTGGTTTACCTGGTTTATGAATTGCGACAATCGTCACCAGGCGCTGGTCCTTAGGTAATTCTCCCCTGTCCAAACTATCTGTAGTGAATGAGCCACTTTTGTGGTCTGACACCCTATGATGACCCTCAATCACCACCATTTTTTACTGATGCGTTATGCGTACTGGTGTGTTATGCTACCCTAGCCTTAATGTAGGATAGTCTTGCAGATGCCTGCTTCTCTTCTGTTCTATAATCTTGCTGCCTCTCAGTAGAATAGTCTTGCCAAGAATAGAAGGTGTGGGATGTCGAGGTGCAGTGTTGTGGGTGGTGGTGCACATATGTGCTCCATGTTGGATACTGAGGGATTACGGGCTAGATGTAGGAAGGCTATTACCAGTCGTTAACGGCCGAAATTAACGAATTTCGTTCGTTACCGACCTGTAATAGGTTTTTCTGATGTAGGGGCCGAAATTAAGGATTTGGTAATTTACCGAATCGGTAATTTAAGGAATCGGTAAATTATCGATTTCTTAAATACCGAATCGGTAAATTACCGAATTCCTAATGTAGGGAGCACTTAAATGAGTGCTTATCCCATGTTAGAATTCGTGATTTACCACCAACTACAAGTTGGTGGTAAATAACGGGAAAAAAAAGCAATTTTATGCAAATTGCTTCAGTGCCATGTTGCCCTGCCCTGAGGGCATGTATGTCTGCAACATGTGCACCCATACACAATTGAGGGGTGCAACAGGGTGTCAAAGTGACACCCTGCCACCATTCAATGTTTTCCCCCTTTTACCGACTCGGTATTTACCGATTCAGTAATTGACATTCATTCCTATGGGCCTCCAGGCCCATAGGAATGAATGTCAATTACCGAATCGGTAAATACCGATTCGGCAAATACCGAATCTTAACGATTCGGTAATTTTTACCGAATGATTTGCTACATAGCATTTACCGATTCGAAAATACCGAATCAGTAAAATTCGGTATTTTCGAATCAGTAAATGCTATTTACCTACATCTGGCACTTAGTGTATAATATTATATTTTGGGTTAGATGAATTATGACTTTGACCTTTTGGCTTTGACGTGGTCTAATGTCATTCTGTTTTCTGACTTTACCTTGTTTTACGGCAGTGCTGACTATTGCCTTTGACATGCTCTCATGTCATCTTGCTTTTCAATTTCATCTTGCTTGGGGCCTTTCTGTGTGCATGGCTTAACTAACTCCCTTTTCATGACTGAAGCCATTTCCTGTGTCTGCACGAAGCTGCAGTGGTGAGAAGGGCATGTTTTCTTTTTCACTTGTTTTTCGCATTTTACTGACCAGAAAGAACTGGATCTTATCAGAGGTATGTGCTCGCTCTGCTCTGAAGCCCTAACAGACACCTGGCCAGCTGAAGCTCTGGCCTTGGTGCGGAGTGGTACGGACTCTGATGGGAAAAGGAGACGAGGCTCGTAAGGAGTTTTTCTTACGTCTCCACTTGTACTAAAGGAGGTGCCTGGGTTCTGTTTGGTGGAAATTCATCACAGGGCAGACGTGCAGCTGAGGCGGTGGGGCGTATAGTGTCACTACTGTCTCCTAGCTCGGCCGAAGAACCAAACTCCCCTTTGGCGAAGTGGAGCGGGATGAACAGACAGTGGTGAGGTGTTCCACTAACTCTTATTTTCCTACTATTCTTGCTTACCTATTTCTCTGTTTTCAGGTTCCATACATTATACATATATATTTCTACATATATGTTTGCCTTGATTGTGTTTCCATCATATTATTGATATGTTAGAGTCTGCTAAGATATTTGCGTTTGGGCCTACCATGTGGTATTATTTACTAATACATATATACCAGACATACCAATTTGTCTTTTCCTTGTTGTAGGGGGTTGTGTGTTATATTTCCAGGCTAGTATTCTGTCATTGAGAGGATGGCAATTTCCCTCCTTGCAGCGCGTGAGGCCGGAAATTGTTCCACTCCTAGCAAGTGATGTGCAAATTCCAATGATCCCAGATATACCAATTTGTCTTTTTCTTGTTGTAGGAGGTTGTGTGTTATATTTCCAGGCAAGTATTCTGTCATAGAGAGGATGGCAAATTCCCTCCTAGCAGCGCGTGTTGCCGGAAATTGTTCCACTCCTGGCAAGTGATGTGCAAATTCTAATTATCCCACCCTAGATAGGTGATATAAGTGTTATATTTTGGTCTAAGGGGGATTTGTCTGCAAGGTCTGTTCTTTTTTTGAAAAGCAGACCAATTACATTTGGCGTCATGACTCACAGGATCGAAGAGATGGAATTAAGGGAAAAAATATGTTTGTTTCGTTTTAACAATTGAAAGCAGCATCTCAGATATCAATTGATTTATTTGCATGGGGTAGCCCATATGGTGTGCTGGCTCATGAGTGAGCTAATTGTGCTGGGTTGAGTGAGAATTGGTGTGTGTGTGTTTAAGTGTGTTTTGTATAAAGGGCTTAAAAATAACTTGCTACGTTAGGCAGAAAGGGCTGGATTCCTTTCAAGTGTTCATTAAGACATGCATATAAAATGTGCTCAGCTACAACGTGAATGTAAAACATCCTGAAACATGGGATGAAAATGTTTGGGATTCCTTTTGTAGTGTAGTTCCTATATTCCCAATAGGCTCTGCGCATCGGAATAATATATCCTATAGTTTAGACGTAGGACTGAGGTCGACTAGGTCTCTATCGAAAGTATTAAACTTAATAGTGAGTGCCAGCTAGCTCAGAGGTCACTAGAAACTTTCTCGAATAAACAAGAAGGGATTCGTTTCTGACAACCGCATAAACATGACAAATTTGTTTGCCCAAGAATAAACGTGTCTTCAGAGTCGTGGAAACAATAGATAGATATTTTACTCAGTCAATCGTGCATGCTTTGTTTCATCATAGGTGCAGAGAAATAGAGACTCAGGCGTTTTCAATAAAAGGATTTACTGAACAGTCTTCTTTCTCATGTAAGTAAAGTGAACTGCTACAATCCTAATACAGGCTGCAAAGTATAATGCGTACAGCGAGAAGAGTATTATAAAATAATACCGTAAAAATAGCATTGTATGGTTTCTAAACCATAGATAAATACATACATAAATAACAAAGGCTAAAAAGTACTCCATTGGTGCTTCTAAAATACTCCTACTCCAATGTAGCTAACCTAAGTCTAGTGCGCGGGAAGAAGTAAGTATTGTGTAGCATAGATTTAGTTTCTTTGCCAAGAATCTATCCAAGATTTCTAGTTAGGGTCTTAATCAGCTCCATACCTTAGTTTAGAATGAAGGAGGTCTGGTATCTCTGTCTCGTGACTCGATTTCCCAACAACCCGCGAGGGGAGCTTGGAAACACTGGAGCTGGATTTATGGGTCTACAATCTTCACATGTATAACATGTATGACAATTCAGGGCTAGTGCCTCAGTAATGAGTGCAAGAATAATGTCTAGCTGCTTAGAACACTGCATGGGTAGTGCCTGGGTGAATTAATGAATGCAACTGTAGCACCTGCATCATTGGATGAGTGCATGGATAGTGCTTCACAGAATAGATGAGTGCATGGGTAGTACATGAGTGAATGGATGAGTGCAAGAGTAGTGCTTAATACACTGCACGATTGTGAGGGTAATGTCTTATTAATTCAATGTGTGCATAGGTAGTGTGTCGAATGTATGAGAAGTACCTCTGTGATTGTATGAGTGCTGCAGTAGTGCCTGCGTGATTTGATGAGTGTATGGGTGCTGCCTGCATGGAACGATGCATGCAAGGGTAATGGCTGCATCATTGGATGAGTGCATACGTACTGCCTGAGTGAATGGATGAGTGCATGAGTAGTACCTGAGTGAATGCTTGAGTGCAAGATTGGTAGCTAGATGATTGCATGACTGTGTAGGTAATGCCTCATTAGTTCGATGTCTGTATAGAAAGTGCCTCTTGGTTTGCAAGACTGCATGGTAGTTCATGAGTGACTGGATGACTACATAGGTACTGCCTGAGTGAATGGCTGAGTGCAAGAGAGTACCTGACTGATTGCATGAGTGCTTATGTGATAGCCTGAGAATTACCTTCACTTTTATTCAGGTGTGGTTCACGAGGGTGAACAAATCTGCGCACAAAGTGTGCATGCAACATTTGCATTTCTTTTTTATTTCCCTGAAGTGAATAAAACATGGCTCTTTTTTAAAGCCGCCCCAGTATTTTGCGACAAGGAGCAATCTGCAAATGTGGGCCATTTCTTTTACATTGCCTGGGCCGATTTTGGATCCCAATTCCACCCTGTACCTCAGTCACAAGACTATCCAGTTCTTTCAACATGACAGACAGCACTCCTCACGAAGACATCTAAATATATACAAGGTACTTCAAGCGTACCTTTCCACAGAGTCATACAAAGTAGCCTAATCACTAATACCTCTGCCAGCATGTGTTAAACCTCACTTTTTTTCTTGCAGCTTGACTGTTCAGCAACTACTAAAAGTCTTTGCACATTTCGTAACATATTTCAAACAGCACACTTTTGTAATAATTTATGATCTTTAAAAAAAATATATTTTCAAACTTAAAAATATCACTACAAAGACTGAACACAATACATAACACACCTCACAAATTTGTAACTCACCTCTATAATAGTATTGCAGAATATCAACTATCAGATACGCATGAAACATTTTCTTTCTCACATAATAAATGTAATGCAGCATTCTCAAAAAGGTAAAACCAGTAATGGCAACCTTTCCCTCTCTTTCTGCACAGAAATAAATGTGAGTAACAAATCAAAATAGTTCCTTCATTATTTCAAATTGTAAAACGCATTTCTATTGGTTACTCATAATAAGAGCCCAAACTTGTTCTGTAATTTTGTAGAGTGGCGACTCCACCACGTTGCCACATCGCCACAGAGCTCCGAACCCTTACAAGAGTTCAAAAACCTATTTCCAATAAGACTACTGCTAATTTTGAACAACACACTTCTTCTAAATATACTACTGATTTAGAAAAACTAACTTTAATAGCTTATCACTTGTATTTAAATCTGCATTTCTTATTGTAATACCACAGTTGTTTCAACCCTTCCCCCACTCTCCTTAATGCCAATTTCCATAGCAACAGTTTCTGTAACATTCAACGGCAGTGGCAGGTCACATGTTCACCATATATTTCAGTTCAGAACAGTAGCTTCTAAATGCAAATAGCAGGTATGATTGACTTCTGCAGCATGTTATCTTATCTTATCTATTGTAACATTTAAACATTTTTCATTAACCAATTAGAACCATGCTTCTTCATGAAAGTTAAATGCATCCTATTTTTCAGTGCACAATGTTGCTCATCAGCCAATCAGTTATTGGTTTTCTCAAAAAAAGCATGTTCTCCACCTTTTTACATAGCTGACATTCTACCAACGGACTACATCAGCTACTGGCATCTTTTGATTCCTTCCAGACAACCCTTCAAAATGCTTACTGTATGGATCATAGGGCACAACTATGTTTTCTGGCGCAAAAGGTATGCTGTACACAGATGTATTGACTAAGACCTAGGTTTGCAAAATGTGGATATTAAATGGTTTGCACAGAGAGGATTAAAATGGCACCAATTGATGCCTTTGGTTGAAAACCTTTTGCATCTCCAACCCCCTGACCTCAGATTGTGCACTGTGGTGGCAATGACCTAGGCACATTGACCGGCGCTGGGCTGGAAATGCTAATGAAGGATACCTTTACACAGTTAATGTGGCTTTTGCCTCAAACTGTCTTTATATACTCTAATATATGCCAAAGACAAAAATAGAAGTGGTTAAATAAATTCTGTCCTCAGATTGAAAAAGCTAGGAAGAATGTCAATAAAGCTGTTTCTGGTTACCTCAGAGTCATATAATGGAGTCCTTCTATAACAACAATCTACGTTTTGCTATGGATGACAGTGATAGAGTTGATTTCAAAGATAAAGGAAACAGAATTTTCTCAATAACATCCAGCTGTACATCCACACTTACATGTAGCTCCAACAAAGTCATAATAAAAACAAGGGTTCTTTTTAGAGTCACGCAATAACCCACCCTATAACCCAGAACTCAATCGTATTTATTTTTTAGAACCAAGCAAACCTGGCACAGGTATGGGTAAATGGTACTTTTCAAGGAAGGTTGAACAATACAGGCAAGCTGAATGAAAAAGTCTTTGTTACAAGTTTGTAAATCTTTTCAATACAGTGGAAATTACTGTTAGATTAATTTTGAGTACTTTATAGATCACATTATGGTTTACTTTTTCTACTCAGTGTGATATGCCTATTTTCAACACTGGGACATTTCCTAGAGAAAAGGTAAGTGAAGCTGTTTTGAGTTATTTGCAGTTTTTCAAGTTCTCCTACAAAACTCCACACAGCCATTGTCAGGGAAAAGCATTCAATGCAATCCTATGGAAGGAAATTGAGTTATCGGTTTACAAGTAAGAACTGATTTGTTGGAGTTGGGATTCTGGATTTAGAACCAGGGTTACCCCAGGACCAGTTATGCACTCTTGAAACATCCACTAGGGTGGCTGGGTGCAGCGTACTGAGGCCCAATATTATCCAATGGGGAATAGGGAGCCACCGGTCGGTGGCTGCTCACTAGCAGGCCACAAAGTTGTGGGAGCAAAACTCCTGGTGTTAGGTTCAGGGCAAAGGGGGATCCGAGTTAGCACCCAAGTTGCACCCGCAGCGGCGCAAGGGCGGCTGGGTGCAGGGTGCTGTTTTGGCGTTGGGCGCCCTGTCGTTTTCAATAGGGATTACCGGTTTTTAGGTCGAGCGACCTATCTCAATGCGCATGCGCCTTGAGAGCGGGAGCTCGATATAAAGGGGCTTAAACAGAGCTTACCGAGATCGGGCGATTCCATGAAGTGCCCGAGAAAGCTCGCTCAATGCGCATGTGCATTGCCATTAAAAGCGCGTGCACAGACACCAGCCTCCCTCCTACAGTCATCCCCCAGCGTGCGCTGTGCCAACAAGCCTTTGAAGTGAAGCTTAGCTTCACTTCAAAGGTATCCGCTACCCCCGCCCCTGCTTCTCACGTTTCTCGCATTTCTCCTCCCTCCCTCGCCTTCCTCGCCCTTCACGGTGCCTTCAGCCTCCATCCTTTCTTTCTCTCTTCCTTGTCTTTAATTTGTTTTCTTTATTAGTGTTAGTCTTCCTTTTGCCTTTACGGTGTCGTGCATATTTTCAATCCCCCCCTTCTCGTCTCCATCCTCTTAACCATACGCCGGCGGCACTGCACCCATTCGAGCCACAAATTGCTTCCCTTTGGCGCAGCGTTTTACTTATCAGGGCGGGTGCATTTATATGCATTCTACCCCCTGCTCGCGCACACACTTTGCCTCCCGCTCTGGTCTTTTAAAAGAAGGATGCGCACCTTTTAACCGTCGTCTCTTCATCCTTAGTACAGGTACGTCTCGGTGGGCGTTCCTTGAACGATGCTGATAAAGTAATTTGAGCACACGCAGCTCTGTCCCAAAACTGATCTGACATGCACACCCCCCACCTATTGTAGTACTAGGACCTGTCCAAACTGTTGACATACACTTTCGTGCCTGTACTGGGACCTCCGTCCTAACCTGCATCATAACTTCTCGGCCGCGTCTCAGGCCCCTGCTGCTTCACACCCTCATGCCGCTCTCCCCGCTCCGCCCCCTCCCCTGCCCGCCGTGTCGCATTTTTCCTCGTACTTTCACTTTGACGGCCACAGGCCGTCTCTCATGTTTCTCCTTTTTTTTACTTTTCTTGTTTATAGAGCGTTGACCTCAACACTATGCAATATTTATACCCAAGAGCTGTGCTCTAGCGTTGCAGTTTCTGTGCTGTGTACTACAAATGCAGATGTTATTACCATATAAAAGAGTTGTGCCAGTGTGGGCTGTTGGCAGCTCTAGATGAAGTGTACTATTTTACAAACATTCGTGCACTTAGTCCCAGCATCTTTATCAAAGTCTAACCATTATCGCAGCTACAAGTTAGTAATAATTGTTAGTGTGGTAGCGGTTGGCTACTTGCATTAAATTAGGCATACACGTTTCATTGTCGGTCTTTTAAATTCAGTGTTTTACTGTATGCACAGCCACTGAAAATGAATTTGCATTATTTCTGCAAGTGTTTTCTTTTATGCCGTTAGGAAATATTTATTTATATTTACGTTTCCAGGCCGTAGTTGGGTATAAGTTCCAGGAACCGAGCAGATACTAACTTTTAGTATTAACTTTCGATAAAGTACATCTGCTGCTTTGAAGTTTATTTTAAGTTTTTTTTACCTGAGTCCAGTATTTTTTTTAAGCTTTCTGGTCGTGTCTCATATCCTGAAGAATACCACATTTTTCCAGTTGCTAATTTTTATTTAATGCAGTGTGATGGGAAGAATCATTTTTCTCTTTAATGAGAAAAGAGTGCCAGACCCATTTAAAGCAGTTATTGCCGAGTAGATATATTCATCAATTGGCTGTGAACCTACAAAAACATGACATCCACCGCATCCACCACCACCGCATCCACCACCACCACCACACCCACCACCACTACATCCACCACCACATCCACTACAACCACCACCCCATCCACCACTACCACCGCATCCACCACCGCATCCACCGCATCCACCACCGCATCCACCGCATCCACCGCATCCACCGCATCCACCACCACATCCACCACATCCACCATCGCATTCACCACCACCACCACATCCACCATCACCTCCACATCCACCATGACATCCACCGCCACATCCACCACCACATCCACCACCGCCACATCCACCACCACTTCCACCGCATCCACCACCACCACATCCACCACCACTTCCACCACCACCGCATCCACCACCACCACATCCACCACCACCACCACTACATCCACCACCACATCCACCACAACCACCACCCCATCCACCACCACCACCGCATCCAACACCACCGCATCCACCACCACCGCATCCACCACCACCACCACATCCACCACCACCACCACACCCACCACCACTACATCCACCAACCACCACATCCACCACCCCATCCACCACCACATCCACCACCCCATCCACCATCACCTCCACATCCACCACCATCACATCCACCACCGCCATATCCACCACCACCACCACATCCACCACCACTTCCACCACCACCACCGCATCCACCACCACCACCGCATCCACCACCACCACCCCCACCACCACTACATCCACCACCACATCCACCACAACCACCACCCCATTCACCACCACCGCATCCACCACCACCACTGCATCCACCACCACATCCACCGCATCCACCATCACATCCACCACATCCACCATCACCTCCACCACCACCACATCCACCATCACCTCCACATCCACCATAACCTCCACATCCACCATGACATCCACCACCACCACATCCACCAGCACCGCATCCACCACCACCGCATCCACCACCACCACCACACCCACCACCACTACATCCACCACCACATCCACCACAACCACCACCCCATCCACCACCACCACCACATCCACCACCGCATCCATCATCACCACATCCACCGCATCCACCACCACCGCATCCACCATCACATCCACCACATCCACCATCACCTCCACATCCACCATGACATCCACCACCACCACATCCACCACCACCGCATCCACCACCACCACCACCCCCACCACCACTACATCCACCAACACATCCACTACAACCACCACCCCATCCACCACTACCACCACCACCGCATCCACCACATCCACCGCATCCACCACATCCACCGCATCCACCACCACATCCACCGCATCCACCACCACATCCACCATCACCACCACATCCACCATCACATCCACCACCACCACCACATCCACCATCACCTCCACATCCACCATGACATCCACCGCCACATCCACCACCATCACATCCACCACCGCCACATCCACCACCACTTCCACCACCACATCCACCACCACTTCCACCACCACATCCACCACCACCACCACTACATCCACCACCACATCCACCACAACCACCACCCCATCCACCACCGCATCCACCACCACCACCACATCCACCATCACCACCACATCCACCACCACCACCACCACATCCACCATCACCTCCACATCCACCATGACATCCACCGCCACATCCACCACCACCACCACATCCACCACCACCGCATCCACCACCACCACCGCATCCACCACCACCACACCCACCACCACTACATCCACCACCACATCTACCACAACCACCACCCCATCCACCACCACCACCACATCCACCATCACATCCACCACCACCACCACATCCACCATCACCTCCACATCCACCATGACATCCACCGCCACATCCACCACCACCACATCCAACACCACCGCATCCACCACCACCACCGCATCCACCACCACCACCACTACATTCACCACCACATCCACCACAACCACCACCCCATCCACCACCACCACCACATCCACCATCACCTCCACATCCACCGCCACATCCACCACCACATCCACCACATCCACCACCACCACCGCATCCACCACCACCACCGCATCCACCACCACCACCACTACATCCACCACCACATCCACCACAACTACCACCCCATCCACCACCACCACCACATCCACCATCACCTCCACATCCACCGCCACATCCACCACCACATCCACCACATCCACCACCACCACCGCATCCACCACCAACACCGCATCCACCACCACATACACCACCACCGCATCCACCACCACATCCACCATCACCACCACATCCACCATCACATCCACCACCACCACATCCACCATCACCTCCACCACCACTACCACCACCTCATCCACCATCACCTCCACATCCACCATGACATCCACCACCACCGCACCCACCACCACTACATCCACCACCACATCCACTACAACCACCACCCCATCCACCACCACCGCATCCACCACCACCGCATCCACCACCGCATCCACCATCACCACCACATCCACCACCTCATCCACCACCGCATCCACCACTACCACATCCACCATACCCACCACCATCACTTCCACCACCACATCCACCACCACATCCACCACCACTTTCACCACGTCCACAACCACCACATCCACCACCACCACATCCACCACATCCACCACCACCACATCCACCACATCCACCACCTCCACCACCACCACATCCACCACCACATCCACCCCCACATCCACCACCATCACCACCACCATATCCACCATCACCACCACATCCACCACCACCATATCCCCCAGATCCACCACCACCACATCTATATGTGTGTGGCTCTGTGTGTGTGTAGGTGCAAATGCAATGTTCTTGGATTTTCGTCACAATAAAATACACTGAACATAATCTTCACAAAAGTTATTTACAAACGTTTAAGCTATTGCCATTATAAATTACAATAACTTTGTTTAAGTATTAATTATTTACAAAATTAAAAGCCATAGTTATTTGTAATATCAATACATCTAAGTCACGTAAATACAACACACATTGCATTACAAATGCTATAGGTGTCAAATTTGCAAAAGTTAAAACTATTGACATTGTAACTGACAAAGCTATTAATTTTGCTACTTTCAAAACCAACACATAAATAAAAAAAGTGTCATTTACAATACCAATAGCTCAAACTTTCCTAATGCGAGACCTATTGCATTTCCAATGCTTGTGGTTTTTAGCTGCAGGCTCAGTCCAGGTAAACCAACTGCTGGGCAGGTAAGTTGGAGGGCTCAGGGACATAGGTGCACCTCAGGTTCTTTCCTCCATGGCGCAGGGCAGCTGGATGCAGGGGGGTCTTTTGAGGTCAGATTTACCAGGCCACATGTGGTTGGGTGGGTCTCTGTGCAGAGGCTGCAGCTGAAGTCACGGTGGACTCAGATTCTGGATAGCTGGGGGACCTTCCTAGGACCGGTGGGCCACCCAGATTTGGTCTGGAGGTGTCGGATGCAGTGGGGGATCCAAGAGTTGGGTTTCTATGTCACCTGCAGGCTCAGAGTCTGTCTAGGGAGCTTCTTTTCAACAAAGCTGCTGTTCACAGGAGATCTGGTCTTTGTTGAAGGCAGTCGGTCCTCCCAGGGTTCTGGAGGTCACTGGCTGCAGGACAAGGCGACTTTTAGTGCAGGATCTCTGGAAACTGAAGACAGGCCGGTATGGCTGGGGCCATGTCAGTTCTTCTCTGCAGTCTCCTCTGCTGGGCATCTTCTCTCGTCCTTCTTCGTAGGTTGAGGGAATCTGCCTTCTTGGTTCAGGGCTACCCCCTAAATACTTTATTTAGGGAGCGTTTTATGGGTCTTGAGATCAGTACCCAATGGGCCACTGACCTTAGGGTGACTACACCCTTGGTGTGCTAACCCCACGTGGGGGAGTGGGCATAATCCCTAATCCTGACTGGAGAGTGCCTGCCATCTGCAAGATGGTGGGCACTGAAGATTGGGCTTCACTTTGCCTCCCCCACCTGAGGGGCGGGGTTGACAGAAGTTCTTTCTGGGCTGGCTAATTTTTCCCGCCTGTCTTTCCCCTGAAAAGGAGGGGAGACAGGAGTTGAGCTTACTCTTGATAAAAGGAGAAGCTGCGGCTCGCTTTACTAAGACGGCTTGGCCTTTGAAGCTCCCCTGCCACACATGGCTCTTCCTAGCCTGGGGAGAGGTGTGAACACCTCCGCCCAGGAAAGGCTTTGTTTCTGGGCTCAGGGAGCAGAGGCTCCCACCACAGGGGTCCAGAAACATGTCTTGTGGTGGCAGGCTGGTGTGTACCAGTTGAATGTATGAAGTTACAATGCATACAATTACAACGCATGCCTTTACAATGCAGTTTTTACACCGCAATATCCCTTACAACACATAAATTTACGTTGCATACAATTGCATCACATTTTTTAAAACTACATTTACAACGCATTCCATTACATCGCATTATACCTTTACAACGCATACCATTACAACACATACCATAACATTGCATTTAAGGTGAGTGTTGGATAGTGTAGGGGTACTATGCGTTGTAATGGTATGCGTGTAATGCCTGTGTTGTAGTGACATGCGTTGTAGTGTCATGTGTTGTAGTGACATGCAATGTAATGGCTGCGTTGTAGTGCCATGCGTTGTAAAGGATGTTGCAATGTAATGACTGCGTTATAAATGTGGTGCAATGTGATGACTGCTTTGTAAAGGTTGTTTCCTATACCAGTCAGGGAACTGACCAGAGGCTGGCCGTTTTTCAGAGGGTATCTCGAAGATGCCCTCTGAGCGTATTTTTCATTAAATCCCACACTGGCATCAGTGTGGGTTTATTGTGCTGAAAAGTTTGATATTAAACTTCCCAGTTTTCAGTAAAGCCATTATGGTGTTGTGGTGTTCTTAATGACAGAATTGGTCTAGACATTGTAGGGGTATAGTGCGCACAGCTGAAGGGGTGGTTGACCTATGCCAGGGCAGTGGGTTGTAGGCATGGCACACAGGAACATGTGCCATGTTGACTCTTCACTTTGTTCTGTACGGAACACGCAGCCCGCAATGACAATGTGTGTGTGTGTAACGGTACAGGGCCTCTAAGGGTGGCACAATAAGTACTGCAGACCTTAAGGCCTTCCCTTGTCACAGTGCCCTTGGTACCCATGGCACCTGTTAAAAGGGACTGACATGTGGCCAAAGACGTGCCGATTAGGGGTACAAGGTACAGTTTTGGGAAAGAACACAGGTCCTGGGAACCTGATTAGCAGTGCATCAGTAGTTTAGCAAAAAGTGGGCGGGACACTGCCACAGAAACCCAGCTTCCTACATTGTCACTGAGCCGCCGCCTATACGCAACCTGAGGGCACTGCACGCTGCAATGCTGCACTTTGCACCACAGCTCGACGCCTGCGCACCCGACTTCAACCGAGAGGAGTTTGACCTGCATCGTGTGTGACTTCAAGGGCCTAATGACTCCTGTACCGACCTCCAAAACTGAGGCCTGCCGATGCCGGCTCTCCGGAGCTCAACAAGAGGTCGCCAACGCAGTGCATTTTTAAAGATACTGTTTTGTGGGTCTCCTTGATGTAGTAGCTGGCTAGCAATCCTGCGGTCAGCCAGAACTGTTTGGATATGTTGTTCAAGATGCTGCGACGGAGCTATCGACTTCAAGTGACTGTAGTTTAAGTCTATTTTTGATGATTGTGAGAGCTGTGAGAGCTGTGTGGGGGATTTTTTTAATCATTTCATTTCATTAATCTTTATTTCGATCATAGATCATAAAAGATAAGAAACAATACATACATTTAAAAAGTTATTAAACAAGATGTGATCCAATTGATTAAGATAAAGATAAAACATTTGCGGAGCGCCCTGGACATGTCCCTTTATACCAGACTTCTCATCATTCGGCTACGGGTAAACCACAATGAAGTTAAAAATTTTGCCAATGCAAAAACGGTAGGAGGGGAGAGATCAGATTTTAGAACTCTGTAAGCAGTTTGATGAGATCTAAACCCCAGGTTCCTGAGCATCGGAACAAGCCAATATTTCCTGCTCCGCTCGTAACCCTTGCAGAAGAGGACCGCATGCATGTCGTCCTCCTTCGGATGTGCACACATTGGGCAGATTGATGTAGTGGAGCAAAGTGACCAGGATGCTGTAAACGCAGCTAAAGGAAGGCATCCATAGCGCCATTGTAAAAACAGTTTCCTGGTTAATGCAGGAGAGATCTCATCTAAGGTTTTTTCAAGAAAATAGGTATCTTTTATATTCAAGAAAAGGTTTGTCAAGGACCCCTCGCGAGTGTCATTGGAGGCTCTAGCGAGCATCATGGCATAGTAAGTGTTCGCGAGTGCCTTTTTTGAGATCTTAGTGCAAGAATTGCGCGGATCAATCCATAATTCCGGTAATCCCAATTCCTCGCACGTTCCTCTGACGTAAGTCAACCAGGGAATCTTCTTGGTGCTCCGCAGTTCCAGGAATTCTTGTAATTCTTCTCTATAGCTTACGAGGTCAGGACTGGTCCACAAACGCCTCCAGAATTTTAGGGGTTTTAGTCCTAACTCCTCTGTAATGGGTCTAATTCCCAAATCCAACCTTAATGGTAGTAAAGGGGTACTCTGGGGGAGGGCAGCTACCTGTCTCAAGAACTTATTCTCCGTAGTCTGTAACTTGGAGTTCGGCATGTGTCCCCACAACTCTCCCCCGTAGGTGACCCCTGCCCTAGCTTGTGTTTTGTATATGTGAATGACTGGGGTGAATGGTCGGTAGCTAGATTTATTTGCCAGACGCAAAGTGCCACCCGCCAACTGTGCTAGTTTGATGGTCACTTTGGCCTGGTGAGTTGACCAAGTTAGACGTTCATTTATAGTGATTCCCAGGTATTCAATATTATGCACCCGTTCTAATTGAACCGTGCCGAGCTTGGGGGGGGTCCTATTTCGGGAGGTAGGATTTAAAATCATAAATTTTGTTTTTTGGGGATTGACTTCCAGTCCCCGATCAGAGCAGAAGTTAAGGAAGCCGTCCAAAATGCGCTGAATCCCCATAGGGGATTTAGACAGCAACAGGGTGTCGTCTGCAAACATAATTGCGGGCACCCTGTTGCCTGTCAACTTGGGGGCGTCCGTGTTGGCAATCCCGTTGAGGTGGGCAATTACCCCGTTCACAAAGATGCAAAACAGGGTAGGTGCAAGTACACAACCCTGTCTTACACCTCTGCGAACGGGGAACCGCTCAGTTAGTTTACCACCTTTGCCACATCTAACGCGGGCATAGTTGTTAGTGTGGAGTCTTATCAGAATTGCCAGGATATCTGCGGGGACCCCAAGATCTTTCATGACATTCCACAGCCTCGCTCTGGGCACCAAATCGAAGGCGGCACGTAGGTCTACAAAGATGGTATAGAGACTGCCGCACAGCTGAAGGGGTGGTTGACCTATGCCAGGGCAGTGGGTTGTAGGCATGGCACACAGGAACATGTGCCATGTTGACTCTTCACTTTGTTCTGTACGGAACACGCAGCCCGCAATGACAATGTGTGTGTGTGTAACGGTACAGGGCCTCTAAGGGTGGCACAATAAGTACTGCAGACCTTAAGGCCTTCCCTTGTCACAGTGCCCTTGGTACCCATGGCACCTGTTAAAAGGGACTGACATGTGGCCAAAGACGTGCCGATTAGGGGTACAAGGTACAGTTTTGGGAAAGAACACAGGTCCTGGGAACCTGATTAGCAGTGCATCAGTAGTTTAGCAAAAAGTGGGCGGGACACTGCCACAGAAACCCAGCTTCCTACATTGTCACTGAGCCGCCGCCTATACGCAACCTGAGGGCACTGCACGCTGCAATGCTGCACTTTGCACCACAGCTCGACGCCTGCGCACCCGACTTCAACCGAGAGGAGTTTGACCTGCATCGTGTGTGACTTCAAGGGCCTAATGACTCCTGTACCGACCTCCAAAACTGAGGCCTGCCGATGCCGGCTCTCCGGAGCTCAACAAGAGGTCGCCAACGCAGTGCATTTTTAAAGATACTGTTTTGTGGGTCTCCTTGATGTAGTAGCTGGCTAGCAATCCTGCGGTCAGCCAGAACTGTTTGGATATGTTGTTCAAGATGCTGCGACGGAGCTATCGACTTCAAGTGACTGTAGTTTAAGTCTATTTTTGATGATTGTGAGAGCTGTGAGAGCTGTGTGGGGGATTTTTTTAATCATTTTGGGTCTTGTTTGCACAGATAAAATATTGGATAGTTTTCTAAAACTGATGTGGTGTCCTTTTGTAGTATTTTCACTGTACTACTCCTGGTTATGTGCAAATGGTTCAAGCATTGGCTCTGAGATAAGCCTGACTGCTCGTGCCTAACTACCAAGGGGGTGAGCAGGGGTTATTTCGGTAGTGTATCCCCCTTATTCTGACTAGGAAGAAGAGTTCTTACTTGGACAGGGTAACAACCTGCCAACTAGAGACCCCAATTTCTAACAAGCCCAATTTAAAATTTTGCGGTTGAGTATTCCTCTGCCAGTGCGATGGAGTAAATTATTCTGTTGTCCTGGAAGAGGTCCTGATTACCAAAATGTGAAATGTTCACCGGGCTGGTGAACATTTCAAGCATTGACAGAATCAGCTGTGAAGGCAGTTCTTAGCCATGTATTGTAATTTTGCCGTAGGGTTCTATTATGTCACAAAAGTTACTTTTTTTTTAATGAAAGCCCAAGGCAGGATTTTGTTTTTGAGAATAAAAAAAACTCCTCGCGGAGGGAATTATCCCCCAAGGCGAGGGGTGGAATTTTGAAGTTTAAACTGTCCCTTACCGCTAGGTTATTCCTGGTAACGACAGTCTGTGAAAACTGCCCTCCATGTCGGCCTATCTAAATTAGGTGAGCGGACATACAGATCAACCTTTGACATCCTTTACTCCGTCGGGCTGTCAGAGGGGTCTCCACCGCTGTTACACCAAAGGTTCACCGCATTGCTGAGGATGGGCCATTATGTTGGTGTAAAGGGTACACCATTGCAGTTACGACCAAGCACCATTATATACATATAAATTAGGGCCTTAATCTTTTACTGCTTCTAGTGGGGGAATTGGTGGTAAACAAGTGAGTACAAGTTTGTGTTTCCACACTTTAAGTGGTAGGATTTAACCATGCGAAAGACTACACCATCATGGTGTAGTTCCGAACATTGGTAAATAAACATGCAACACACAGAAATGACTTTCTGATTCTAGTCTAGAGAATAGGAAAACGAGAAAGAACCGGATTTCGTAATTTTCTGGTGATTGTTTAGGTGTATTATACCATCATTTTGTCACCCTGAAATAAAAAGTGTGAAAAGTTTGATGTGGAAAATTAGAGTCGTTAGGGTACTCTTACAATAGATTGTGCCTTGGGGTTGAGCCCTGCCAAACTCTGTATACCCGTAAAGAAGCGGGGATGTAGAAGGGTCCACAGAGGCAAAATATGTTATTGTCCATTGATTTTAAGCAGAGCATAAGTTCCTGGCACAATATTTGTTCACCCGGTATTTCACTTAAGACACGAATAATTAAACTCCCGATTTACATAAAAAAGTATTGCAAAAATCTGTTGAGGGTGTATGAAGGCTTCCAATACCTTCCATCTGTATTTAAAAGCATATCGTATGTCTTAATAAGAAGATACGACTCAAAGTAATCGTATTAATTTATTTCAAAACATCTATGATCTCTAATACTGCAGCATCACCCAGTGGCTACCACGTGAATTTTATGGACACGTTTGAAATTTCAGCCATAGTTTGAAAATGTCGAACTTCATTTCATTCAGTTATTTTTCACAGCTGAATTTGAGATGCAAAATTGTAATGTTTGTTAGTTGATGTTAACCGTACTTTGACATAAGGTGCTTATGCACGCCAAATGTGTATGGAATTAAAGAAGTATCAGCAACATTTATTGGAATTAATGGATACCTATGATGATAGTGATGAGGAACTATGTTTTATTGTCTGCAACTTCTAGAAAGATGACCTTTAAGCATACGTTTAAAAAAAATAATTATGTGTTTTATATATAATGAGATGTATGTGGTTATGCCTAAATTAAATGTTTTATGTACTGTATTATTTGTTAAAAATAATATTTTAAGGCTGAGAAACTATACAACAAAGAATACCGAAATAGAAAATATTTTTTCAAAAAGTGTGATGTAGTTAAACAGTTTGGAAATAAAAAAGAATAACGAAAGAATACTTAGGTCTTTTTTCAGAAGTGCAGTGTATTTAAACAGTCTAGATACAAGTAACCGCTGATGTTAGTAGTAAGAATAATATGACACTTTCTTAGAAGCAAGAAATCCTAGAAAACTGGTGAATATCATGCTTTTCTGAACAAGGTTTTAGAAAAAAGAAAAGTGCACTGGACATACTTGAGCCCACAATTCATTGCAGTAATGATGATAAAAAATATGGTGTCATTTTTTTACGAGTCTAATAATAGATGCTCCCTAAAAATATTGCGCAAATGTTTGGATTCATTATAGCAATATATGTGCAAACAACTTACCTTTTATCTTGGATTGTAATATAAAAGTGCACGAATTAACAATGCAATACTGTTATGAACCCAAATGCACCCCAATATAGGCCTAGGTAGCTGCACAACCTTTTACCTACATTTGTCCTACCTTGCCCCACATAACGGTTCTGGCGCTGACCTTTTACCCAGTTACGTGCCAAATAAATGTTGTGTGGTTTTATTTGAAAACTAGCCTAATTTATTATGCATGAGGATTCTTAGTATCATATCTTAATCCCCTGCCTAGGAAATGGATAGCAGGATTACCATCTTCTGTATAATAACTGTACAAAAGTCACTGCTATCGTTATCCTTGAAAGACAAACCCACAGTACAATTACACATCTAGGTAGAACCCCTGAGGGTACCTTTTGGGTTTAAAAGAACCACATCTTCATTGGGCAAGCAGAGGAGAAGCTTTCACGTTGACACTAGAGTATGAGTTCCTGGCCTGCAGAAACTCCAGCATGCAGTAGTCTGACATCCCTTGAGGGCTATCCAGCTCGAAACCAAGGCGGGGTCCTTCGCTCTTTCCCATCAGGTAATGGGGTTGAGTTTTTCCTAGGGGATTCTTGGTTTTACGCCCACATACATGCTAGGTAGACTTAGGGTTTGCATCGTAGGAGTACGCTCGATTACTGTCATGTATCGATATGCCTGCATATATTTACTGTTTTAACACCATGGTAGAATTCTACCTCTTCTTTACTCTGTTGATGCTTGTAATCTTATATATCTGTTTCTGTCTAATGATTGTCACAGCAGACATTTTTTATACTAGAATGACGCTGGTTCAATAAATGCTTATCGAAAACGTCCCCATCGTTTCTTCTTTATCTCTCTGAAACTGAGTGATCAGGATTGACTGAGCGAAAACTGCTGTACTGTTTCTACGATCCCTGAAGGATCAAGGGTTATCATGTTTGAGAGTTGCCAGAAGCTATTGGCTCCCTAGTATAAAAAGAGGGCTTATGGTGGGACTGTGAGCTAGCTGGTCCAAAGGCTAACACATCCTTTGGGTGTGTCTGGAATCAGTCTGGATACCAATCCTAGTTTACGTTGTCTAAATGCTCAGATCCTATGTATTATTAGGAACTACACAACAATACCTTCGCCCTGAAATTACCGATAGCACAAATATCAGTAATTTAGGGATGCAGAATTACCTTGGGGTTTTGAAATGTCTTCTATGAAAAGGTACATAAAAGGGAACTCGGCCTTACTGCATGGGTTTCCAGGGTTTGTTCATAATTACCAGGCTTCTAAATTCCTGAAAAATCCTGGCAAATATGTCCTTGGCAAACCCTGAAGTAATTCTGCAAACTAGTAATGCATCACTCTTTTTACCGATTGAATTGGGAAGTCCCCTCATCTGAGAACGAGGTCTTCAGTGGCGTGCAGACGTTTATGTTCTGCGCTCACTGTGCCTAGAGAATCAAGCAACATCAGACGAAGAATGAGGCAGCCATGCTTAAGGGGTTGCTTGTGCACTAAACGTGGAGGACCCAGACATATCTTAAACATGGTAACCCTGCCTACTATAACCCGCAGAGTATTGGCTGCAGCCATGCATTGTAGCTACTGTGCACCGAGTTGGGCAGGGTAGCACAGTACCCTTGCAAACTATACCAGTATGCCCTGCAACTACTGTGCGCAGGGTATGCTTGACATTGTATTTGACCACGCTGTCTTTAAAGTACAATTGCTCAAGGTAACTACATGGCATATTTAATCAGTGTCCATGTTTAACTTTTGTTTGTGATTCTAAAAACATTGGTTTGCACTGTTAAGAAGTATTTGCAAGTAATACGACTGGTGAATAAAGCTTCTCCCTGGGTCTGAAGTATCTTGTTTTCACTGCATTTTATGTCTCTGTTAGATAATAAATTCCTTACTTTGCAAATACCTCTGGCAGTTCAGGCACAGACATTTATTCTGTTAAGAAAATTCATGCCATAAATAATATGTGGTAAGACAGGGAATATAGAGGCTAGCCAGAAGTATCTGCTCCGCCTATGAAATGGAAAGTATGGGGTGGGGAGCAAAGCAGTTGTTTTTATGCACCTGCAGTGCAAGTGAAGAATTTTAAGCCAACATTTCTTGGAGTCAACGCATGATTTTCAGATAGCACAGCTTGGAAACAGCAGGCTAGGTTTACCTATTTATGTATGTGACCTGTGCTGTCTAAAACAGCATTCTCGCTCCAAAAATATCCAGTTAAATATATTCTCTTTATACACTGCTGGTGCATAAAAACAGGTGCTTGGCTCTACATGGAGCAAGCACAGGCTGTTTTGATACAGTCCATGATATTTTTCCTATATGCAAAGAGGTATAAGAACTGGATAGATGATATCATACTTTCACCAACATGTCAGCTTTTGATTTTATAGATATTGATGATTGTAGCAATGATGTGAAATCTAGTGGGGGTGGGTGGGCAGTGCCGCAGGGGTTGGATTTCTAACCGTCTGATGCAAGGACTTAGTTCTATGCATCAACAATGAATTAGAAACCCAGTTTGAATACATCTCCGACACAAGTCTGATGAGTGATCTTGCATAGACAGTGTTTTCAGATTACTCCCTCTGATGAGCTCAGGGACAAAGTGGCTATACAATTCCCCAATTCTCCGAGGCGAGAAGAGCACTATCAGGACCTGGCACCCAGAGGTATATGTCCCATTAGTCTTCTGCTGCTTGATTGTCCCTCTTCCTCTGTCCAGGGAAGAACAGACGTCTTTTCGGTGTCCCTCAAAAGAAATAGAATGAATACAGGCTGCTAGGAGAGGGGAGCTCTTTTGGGACCAGACCTTGCCCTGAACGGACGCTGTAGCCTGCTGATCTCCCCCCATCGCTGCCTGCAGCTGCCCGGACATTGCAGCGTGGCAGCCGGGGAGAGCGAACCACAGCGCCCAAGATCCTTCGCGGCTGGACGCCGCCGCCCACTGTCACCATTGTGCGCCCGAGGCGCTTAAAACTACGGACCATTCCCCGCGTCGCTGGACGCGCGCGGGCAGCGCCGGGAGAAGCCCGGGACAAGGGCGGGACAGTCTGTGGCAGTCCGGGGCAGGAGGAGGCAGGGCAGGGCCATTCCCCCTGGACTTTTTCCTTCAGGTTCGATCCATTGTATATTTTTTACCCTATTAAGTTAGCAATAGGCTTATTTTATTTAGTTCTTGAAGCAATCATTTGTATATGAGTAGTATTGTATTTTTATTGAGAAGGTTTATTTTTATTTGGAGGAGTATGTTTTTTATTATTTGATTGTGCAATTACCTAAACATACATATACTCATTGCTGAAAAATGTGGAAGAATACCCCCATTCAATCGGTCTCTAATGGGAAACAAAGGGTAGCTCCTAATCCCCTTTACCTAGTCTGACAGCAATAGACCAAATGTTGCAAAAAACCATTGGGGTAGTCGCTTCCGCAATTGAAAGTACTGAAAGACGTCTCTCATTTCAATCTGGTACTCTTCCGCCTCTACCCAACACAAACATTTCAATGCAACCACTAATTCCCAGGATTCCATATTTGCTCCATCTTTTGTTGCTTTGCCTGGGGTACATCCTATCATGCCACCAAATGATATATTTCTTGGGGCGCCCCCTGATATTACTGAACCTTTGCCTCCGACATCGAGACTATCTGTGACCCCCACAATATTTACCAGTAATCAGATAGGTGACCCCATTCCTCTAAATGAGGATACTTTAGATAAGGAGGGGCATGGTATCTCTGGGAGCCCATTTTCTGTCCTGGACATTAGTGATAGCCCCTGTGTGAGGACTAGAGGGCAGAAGGCTAGACGTAAGCAAAAACATATTGTTAGGGAAAGGCAACTTACTAAAAGTAGTAAAAGTAGTAAAAGGAATATCAATAAAAAACAAAAAAATGTTGTTGAAAAGTTACATGGGAGTAGAGTAAGTGAAGAGAATAATCAACCCGAAACTGTACTTCCACCAATTATCGTCAGGGACTTAACAAAAGAGGACCCCTTCTGGGAGAGAATGGATACCCTTTTAATGACATTTCTAGAACCTATCACCCTAAAGGTTAAAAATATAGAAACAAGGCTGGCCAATATCGAGGGAAAGCTTGATAAGAAGCAGAGACCAACTGAGGAAAATGCAACCCTTAAACTACCCCAACCTAGTGCCACTTGCTCGAATGTAAATTCTAAAACTATCACACCGGCCCTAGTAACTCATATTCCAGCTCCAGCCAAAGCTAAAAATTCCAATCTAAAGCCTACTGGTCGACCAGAGCACAAAAATTTAAGAGGGATATTCCATCTAATACCAACGGGCCATCTGCCTCAACCCTAGTAGCTTCTAACGCATCTTCCCATGTACCAACTCATCAAAATGGAAGAGCAGAGGATAAACTTGAGACAAGAGTAACCCCAAACTTACTTAATTTAAATTTGCCCCCAGAAGCAACACCATATACTGTGGTCTTAGCAAATGTTCCATCATTATCCCCCAAAACCTTTGAACATTGGTCGACCCTAAGAAATTTAGCTATTGGTAGCATTAATGGATATACGCTAAAATGGGCCATGGGGAATGAGACAGAGATAATTAAATTAGTGGTCGATAAATGCTTTTCCGAAATAATGACGTGCTTAAGGGCAGATTCACCCCCTGAAATTCTTCTTGCATCCTTCCTTTCAATCTCGAATGAAATTAAGGCTTCCCTTACGAGTCAATTTAAGAACCAAAAAAAGGAGGGAGGTTGGTTTGACTCCAAGTGCACTAGGGCTTATGCGCTCCTAAAGAAGGAGCTGCATAAAAAACCTGGATGTGCTGGGGAGGTTAGTAGATGTAGGAAGGAATACAAAATAGCAATTAAAGACAGGAAGAATACTCTTAGGACTGAAGCTTGGGAAGCTTTTCATTCTGCTTCTACGAGGAATGATAGTGCTGGCTTTTGGAAACTTGTCAGAACTCCCTTCCTAAGGGAAGAGGTTGGCCCGAAAATAGAAATAGCAATTCCTGAATCGGATTGGGTCAGGCACTTCTCGAGAGTATATGAGGGTGAGGGACAAGTAGGATCTGTGACGCCTCCTTTGGATTACCCCCCTCTAGAAATTTGCTTTTCACTCTCGAGGAGATTGAAAAAGCTCTGCGTAAAAGCCAGTGCGGTAAGGCACCTGGCCCAGATGGGGTCCCCATAGATATATTTAAGACCACTTCATCCCTGTGGGAGCCCCTTCTGGTCCAGGTGCTTAACCCTAGCTGTGTTACAGATTTCTTGCCCACTTGGGTGGAATCTGTAATAGTTCCTATTTACAAAAAGGGGAATAGACACGAGCCGGGCTGCGACAGGCCCATTTCCCTTTTGGACTCTTTTACTAAAATAGCAGGCAGAGTATTTTTGGATCGGCTTTTGGAGTGGGCAGAGGAAAACTCTGTTCTTTCTGACCTTCAGTATGGTTTCCGTTCTGGTCTGGGGACAGTGGAACAGGGATTGAATCTTTTAATGCTGGTCGGGAAATACACGAGGGCAAAACGGGGTAACTTGTTTTTGGCCTTCGTTGATTACTCGGCCGCTTTTGATTGTGTTGTCCATTCTAAACTGTGAATAATATTAGAACAACTTGGGGTTGAAGATAACATTATTTATTATCTTAAACGTTTTTATAGCGACGCTTCAGCACGCGTTCGCTTTGGCCTTAAGGTAGAACGCACTGAAAAAATTCCAATTAGGAGTGGGGTCAGGCAGGGCTGTGTCCTGGCCCCTTTCCTTTTTAATTTATATATAAATAGATTGGAAGAAGTTCTGTGCAAAGATAGTCTGGACCCCCCCGTACGTAGGTGGCCGCCCAATCCCAGCACTTTTATACGCGGACGACGCTGTTCTTATGTCGCATACTCAAGTAGGTTTACAGCGTGTGGTTGACAGCTTTTCCCGCTTTATGAATGAACTGGGCCTAAAAGTCAATACATCAAAAACATTCAATATGTATTGTGGTAGGCAATGTAAACCTAAGAGGCCAATATTTATAGCAGGACAGAAGCTCGAATTCGCCAAGCAGTTCTCTTGCCTTCGGATACTCTTTGCTCAGAATGAGACGTGGTCGCAAGCTGTGTCAGCAAAAAAACTTGAGCTGATCCGATCGACTGCTGCTCTCAAAATCTTTTCAAATAAATTAGGGAATAGACTACCTGTAGAATTAATTAAAATCTACCAAGCCACAGGAGGAGGAGCTACGCTAGCAAACAAGATGGCCGCGTAAGCTCCCGGCTCTGCCGACCTCCGACTCCTGCCAGATGATCCTGTCATTTATCCTGATTTTGCGCCCTGCCTCCGTGTGTATGAACCAAACTACAACTTAATGGTGCAATCCCGAGATTTCTACCGGTTTGGTGGACGAAGTTACGCCGTGTGGCAGTTTGCGGCCTAGACCAGCTTGGAAGCCGGGGTCTCGAGTACTGCCCCAGCCGGGTCTCGGTTGAACAACATCGGCTGTGATCGTGGGACGGGGTCCGGTCTACCGAAGTGGAAGTTTTTTGGACCGAAGTTGACGGCGATTGGCTGAGTCGGTAACATCGAAGGAGGGGTGACGATGCACATTTGAAGCGGTGAGCGGGGGTCTGGCCCCGCCGGTGCTCGCTGGGTTGAGATCCCCGCCTGCGGTAGTTGAGTTCAGATTGATATTGAACCGATCGATAAGTCCCCCTCTGCCGTTGTCCGTTCCACATTTATCTGTTCCCCCTGGGGAGACCGGGCTCTCTGGGGCCGTGAACATGACTGAGACCGACCGAGGAGTGGAGGAGCGGACTGAGAGTGACCCGTCACTACGAACTGTGCTTGCAGCCATTGAGTCACTTCATGATCGTGTTGAAGCCCGCATTCACAAAATGATGGAGCGTTTGTCTGAAATCTGGCAGAGTGGACCGGACCCTACTCCACTACAAGCAATGGAACCACTCGGGACCCCCAAGATGGCCACGTTGTTGGAAGAAGCAGACCCCGAACTATGGGAGGTGTCGGAGCCTCAGACCAATGTTTTGGTTGATGGAAGCGTGCTCGATGCTGTGAATGGATTGCCAGGCCTACGATCATTGCCGTTTAAGGAAGGACTGCTAGGTGCTCCCTTTCCGGAGTCTTTTGATGGGAACTGTTGTTGGCTGTAAACCGCGTCTCTCCCCCATATATCGGTACCACTAAGATGGCGAATGAAACGAAGATGGGAGTATATAATGGCAAGGAGAGTTTCTGGACTTGATGGTGTTCTCAGCGCTTTCATCTCTCTGCTACATCTCGATTTGAACTTTGATACATCTTTCTCAGGTTCTGACTATCCTGCGGAGGCGACAGTTGTCCAGAAGGGGCTCGCACGTCTGATCGGACGGGTCAAAGATGAGACTGAGTGACTGGGTTTAGCATCGAGTCTTGCTGGACAAGGGGTTTGCTATCATGATGCGTTCGGGAGGTTGGGCGGTGTTTAAAGTTTCCCCTGTTGCGATACGAATATGCGGCTTAATAGACTTCTTGACCTTAGTGTGGGGATTCTTGGTTCTGGCGGGGTGGAGGGGGGGACCGGGGGCATGTATGAATATGCCCTCCTCACCTTTCTCTTTCTACTTTTAGAACTTAGTTAGTTGGGGCGACAGGCACACTGCTAGTTGGGGTTAGGTAATAGCCATATGCAGGGGTGCAGGGTGGGGGGATGTTTTTTTTATTTTGTCTTTGGTTTTTGTTTTATGGTTTCTTTTTCTTCACTCTCTCTTCACCTTTCTTTATAAGTATAGTTGGTGGAATATCCTGACATCGATCGTCTTCTAATATCTGGTGATCATTCTTCAGTTATTATTCTGACTGTTTTGGGTAGACAAGCTCTGAGGACTGGTGCTTAACGTGGATCATATATTGTACTATTGCATATCCTGCCTCTCACACATAAGCGTAGGCATCTCAACTGTTTTTGCATTTACTTGTATATATCCTGTTTTCTGCCTGTTCACCTCATTATTGTAATCGAATGTATGGGTCCCGATATGTCTATTTCTTTTTTGTTTTACAAAAAAAAAAATAATAATCTACCAAGCTAAGTGTGTGGCTGGTGCTACATATGGTAATGGGGTTTGGGGTTTTGCAAACCCCGCACCCATTCAGACGGCTGAAAATTCATTTTTAAAGTATATCCTGGCCCTCCCTAAAATCTCTCCTAATTATAACTGCCATGCAGAACTGGTTCTTGCTTATGTATCCGACTTAATTAAACTAGAGCCTTTGCTATTATGGCACAGGCTCTGGACGCAAGAAGCAACACACCTAAATAGAGATGTTCTGACAGACATTTTAAAATTGGAGGGAGCTAAAAGGATACCATGGGTGAACTATGTTCATAACTTTCTGAAAACATATTGGGAGAGAGGATTATTTTTTGAATCCTACCAACCTTTCAGCTATCTCACGGAAAGATTTGAAGAAGCAGGGCCTAGCTTTTCTGGATTCTCAAAGAATCGCAACAGAGGTCCTAAAATCTTCTGTTCTGCAGCATCAATTGGTTTTAACGACTTTTAACATTCAGCCCTATCTAATCTATGTATCAAATAACTATGAGCGCTTTTTACTCTCACATTTTAGATTTGGTATTTTTCACAGATTAGTTAGTTTCCCTACAATTAATAATTGGCTGCATGATTTACCTCCCTGCCCCTGTGATAACATTTCACCCCAGAGTACTATTCATGTTTTTCTTTTCTGTAAATTCTATGATGTAATAAAAAGAATGCTACTATTCTTAAGAGATTAAGGACATCGTCAGTGTCGTGAAGCTATGCTCAATATTCAACGTCTTAACAATCATCTATGTGTAGCAACAACAACGCTGTATTTAAAAAATGTGATGCACAGTAGGAAAAGCATGACTATTTAAACGCACTTTAAATCTTACATTTTCCTCGAGTTTGAATCCTTTGAAACTGATGAATTCCTGTATTGTGAATATGTATCTTTTTAATATAGTAATGAAGTGTGTTTCTTTTATCTGTACTTTTATGATTGCTTCTAACAATCGAATAAAGATATTTTGATTGATTGATATACAACCATTCTTTCATTTATGAATAATACACGTAAAGATAGCACTAAGAAACGGGGACATGTAGTTTAAAATGTTTTTTTGAAAGCCTCAAAATATGTACTAAACCACACAGAATATGAAAAGAAAAGTAGTTAGGTATGTAACGGTCACTGAAAATTAGATAGATCTTAGTAACATTGTTAGTGAGCTTTTGACATCTTAACTCCCTAATGCTATTTCTACCTGCTAAACCTCAGCTAAACATAAAATAGCAAAACTTGCCTTTCAAATTTCATAGGGTGAATCCCCCAGCATACCTTCAAATAGCTAGCTGTAGATATTCCTTACCACTGCTCTGCTTTATAAGCATATATGCTCTAAGTGAAGGACGCTTCCTGTATAGCTTCTGGAATACAATCTCGAAAGGAGATCCGGGGGCTGCGCAATCTGGCGATAGTTCTGGCGGGAAGTCCTCTCCTATATAATGGTCAAATCCTGGGATTTTCATACCATTGGACCTCTAGTTTCATCTCATACTTACAAACTAAAACAGGTTTTGGAACAACTAAGCATACTGCCACACTAAACAAACATAGTGAAAAATGTGTCGTCTCGATCCACATGTTGACATTAAGCATCCATCTTTGTACCAATGAGCTTACATTGCAAACAGTCATATTGTAGGGGCTGCACAATTAACATAAACCAAAAAATATCACCCAACAAAGTTTCTGGCCATTATGATGTCAGCCTTTTTTTTGTGTGCTCTAAGAACTGCACACTTTCTTCTAAAAGATAGAGAAGCTGACAGCAAGCACTGAATGAAAGAAAACAGATTAACAGAGTTAACACTGTCACCGTTTTCATGACAGCAATATATCTTACTCTCTTTGCCACACTCACAACAAAGGCATACACCTCAGATAAAAATGTAATAGGAACGCCTTACGAAATTCTTCTTTTTGCTGAAGTACAAATACCTGGTCCTGTTTGCTCACCACAGCTAAGACCATCTAAGGCCAAATCACAGATCAGATTCTTCTCAGTGCTATACCCACAATTCCTAAACATTGAATCCACTGTAAACCTCATTTTGTTTTGGAACTGTAAGCCCTTGTATTAACACACAAGCAATAAAAATATGTAGATAAACAAACTGTAAAAGGAAGTTTAAGGAGAAATGCAACTGAAGAAGTATGATCCGACCTAATGCTCTAACCATCCTAATAATTGTGTTGAGCCTTCTGATGACATAAATATGAAACTGATGAGTGTATGGAAGTTTGGTGTGACAGGTTACACATATGTGTGGTATACAACAGCTGTCTTTTCTGACAGTGGTGAGTTATAGTGCAGCCAGGATTATTTGTTACTTGTGAAATTTTGAATTGGGCAGCAAACAGTATATTCACAAAGAAGCAAACAATTTGATGATGATACCATATCTAAAATGGGGTTATTTATTGTTATTCATGGCAAACTTTCTGCCGAATTAATCACAGCTGAAAGTAGATATTTTTTCCTTTTTTTATAAGGAAGTCGGGAAAAATAAAACTTACCAAGACCACTTTTCACCAAAGGTTGCAACAAAAGTGAGAGAAACAAGAGGTAGTAATATCTCAAGATATTCCCAAATGTTTAAAGCAGTTATGCACTTTATTATCCTGGTTAATATTTTAAATAGGGATATATGATATATAATTGATTTAAGCACTGGCGAAGCAGAAATAAAGAGGCTGGGATGAGAGAACTGAAAATATTGTTGTCTCACATCCTAAGCTCGGGCTCTATTACTCCCGCTCTGCCCATCTATCTACCTAAAGTGTGCCTTGAGATGATCGGAAAGACTTTAACACACATGGACTCAGGCAGACACAGTCCAAAACACTACACACCCCACGATGCATATATATATAGTTCAGTATGTCCATACTTTTCATGAGACGCTTATGGGCCCTGATATTTCTCCTTAGCCAAGAAGAGTGGTTCGAAGAATGAGGAGGTAAACCATGACAGTATGAGGAAAGGGAGCAATAGGAATAGCAGGAGAATCAGATAAAGAAGTGGAAAGAGAATCTATTGAAAGTTTTGGGTTGAGGACACTGTTTTCCTCGCACAAAAAGTCTGTCGGAAAGTGACTTTGGGGACCCCCATCACCCGTGGAGCTCAGCTTTGTGGGTGGAGGGCACTTGTGGTACTCCCCTCAAACATGTTTAAAACGTGCAATTTTCTACTGCAGTTTGTGTTGCGGCCCTTTTCCGCACTGCAACACAAACTGCAATAGAAAAGGGCATGTTTCCGACAGCCTGAACGATGGTCACATCAGAATTGGGCTGCTGACTCCTTGTCAGATGGTCTCGAGCCCGAAATGATGGCAGTCAGACGCTTTTCCGACCCCCATTGTAATGAGGCCCCTAGTGTCCTATTTGACCAGTCTTTGCGTACATACTTTACCTTTTCTTTACTGCTCAGTTTACTTCTCAGCACTATAGTTTCTGTGTTTAAATGGAGGGTGTGTGAAGGTTCTGTTGCATAATACTTGTGTGTATTTTCTTCACATGTGGACTGGACGTTATCTCACTAATGGGCTATCTGTTTCCCACAGCATCCTCTTCATTTGTATCCATGTAAACCAATACTTTCTGTGGTAGCCGGGTTTGACACCTCCCTGTACCAATTCCTGAAAGGTGGGGCTGTACTAGACTGCCACAGCATGGCTATTGCTTTTTTAGCCAGTGATAGCACCAGATCTAGAATCACAGCTCAATTTTTTTTAGGTCAATTAAATAGACTGAGGCTACTGTGTGAGGAGCATGCAGGTTGCACCATCAAGTGTTGTGGTAACTTAATTCCAGAACTCTTTAATGATGCGACACCGGACACTGCCATGTGCCTATCTTGGGCATCAGGGGCAAAACTAGACCCGAACTTCGGGGGATGGGGGCTAATACTTAAATCAAGTAGTGCGAATCAAGCAGGTCAGACACCTTGGACAGAGCTATCTTTATAGCCAACATGAGGGAAAGAAGTGACAAACATATTGGACAAACCCAATAGGATTACGACTGAAGGATTGCATTCCATAGTTACCCCTACATTGTTCACTTGGGCTGAGTTGTTTGGGGGTGACCTGGTTGCTGAGGCCATATTATTCATTAGTGGTGTTTGATTCATTTGCCACAAATGAATATTTCGATTTGTGACATGTTTATTTTGCTGTGATTAGATATCATTGTTTATTTAACCGTTTGAGGCAATGTTCATTTAAGTATGAGTCAAAGTCAGATGAGCATATTATCTGCAGAACAGTAACAGTTGAGATTGAAAGAGGGGATTAGTTCCAGTAGAGCGCCAAAGCAAATGTTAAAGAAGAGGTAGAACTATTAGGTACGTTAGTTGTCAGTTGAACGGAACTGACCTGAAGGGCTAAAGTGAGATGATGAGCTGTCTGATAAAAAATATGTAATATGCTTCAAAAGAAACAAAGGGAAAGAGTACACCACAAGATTAGTAATGAAATAATAAAGTTTATTAATACATATTCAACAACATAAGTCCAAAGTGCTACAAGCCTAACGCAGTAAGTATGTTTCTAAAAATATCATTTATTTCATTTCACAATAGGATGAGAGATACTGCCAACATGTCTTGACCCAGAAAGCAAAGGGGACTTCTTCAGGGCTGTCATAAAACAAGAAAACATATTTACAACTACAATTTTAAGATATTTTCATCATTAAAAGTGCTTCACGACAAACCGTAAGAAAACCATCATCTAAAGGTGTAACACCACTAAGATGAAATACTCAAATATATGACACTAACCATGTGAAATTAGACATTGGTCAACAAGAAATGCTGGTTACAAATTTAAACATGTATCATAATCTATCTCAAACAGGAAAAAAACAAAATGATGATATTACATCAAACGACATCAATACAGAGAAGTTAGTCTACTATTTCAATCAGGAGTAGAATTCATTATAACATAAAAATATTGTACAGCATTATTAACATTTAACAACTGTTCACTTCAAACCCCAAGTACAATATAGGATGACCACTAAGAACTGTAAAATGCATGTCTTACATAGATGAAACACTCTAAAATCAATCAGTTCTCGTGAGTTCAATTATTCTTAATGATACTTCATAGGTTTGCCAGTTCCATGTAAACAAATATTAGCACTTAATGTTGTTCATAGAATAAGAAATCGATTCTCAGACTTTTCATACCTGTCTGACTTTCAGACACTTAGGGGCACATTAGTATTGCGGGCAGACTTTGTGCACCTGCCATACCAGTGGGAAATGGGACCACCCGCTAAGGGTGTGGCGGTCCCGTACATCCCATTAGGATGCGCCCACCACAGTGGTGGGCGCATCCCGCATTTTTAACATTACGGCGGGTGGTGCTGAAAGCACCGCCCGCCGCAATGTCAAAAATGCATGTTGTGCTCAGTGCCTGCCACGTTGTACATTGAAATGCAGGAGGGTACCATAGGTACCCTCCATGTGCACCCCTTACCCCCCCTGAGCCCCTGGTGGCCTGCAACAGGCCCCCCCAAACAGACTCCGCATACCTTTCCGTGGCAGCAATGCCGCCACAAAAAAGCATTTCCAAAGCCACATTGTAATATTGCTGGCGGTGACACGGCCACCATATTGAACCCTTTTCCTTATTGAACCCTTTTCAGCCAGGTCGACATGTCGACCGGGCGGAGAAGCAGCGGACGGTCTTTCCGTCCACCGTGGACCCCCCAGCCATTGTAATATGGCAGGGGGTCTTTTCTGCAAGGATGGAGGCGGATCGCCCCGCCGGGCCAGAGGTGGCTACCGCCGGCCCGTCAGAGCCTATCCAGCCGCCATGCTAATGGCACCTCTAGTGCCCTCATTCCATCATAATTGGTACATGAAGATGTTTTGATATTAATATTTAAAAGCACATGGCCCTAAAAGAAAAAAAAGACGTGCCCCAAAATGACAAAACATAAGTTCTGTCCAAATACTCCAATAATCTTTAGTTAACTGTGGTTAGAAATCAATGGCTAACAATTAATCTATAACATATCCTTAATTAACTAACTTGTCTTCGATTACCAACCCATAACAACATTGCGCCTCTAAGACAAAATGGATGGCACATCGGGAAGCAAATTGCCATATTTGATCAGTGCAAAAACCACAGTTGATGGACAGAAGGCAGAACAATGTCATAGATTCACCCCAGTACAGAGATCTGGGCCTAAATCCATCGTTTTTTTGCACTCCACAACACCCCAGTTCAGACATGGCCACATGCAAATAAGCCTTAACCCTGTGCCTCATGGGAACAGTCCAGCCCGAACTGTCAAGCCATGTCTTTCCTGGACCGGAATCAAGCATCCTAGGACCGGTTTCTGGCTATCAGCCGTCTTCAGCCAGGATAGCATGACACCAGTGGTGTGGAGAGCATGGGACTCACGTCTGAGCATACCCATCCCACTTGGAGTGACAAATGTAAAACCACAGTTGATGGACAGAATGCAGAACAATGTCATACATTCACCCCATTCACATTCACATTCATCTGGGCCTAAATCCATCGTTTTTTTGCACTCAGCACCACCCCAGTTCAGACATGGCCAAATGCAAATCAGCCTTGACCCTGTGTCTCATGGGAACAGTCCAGCCTGAACTGCCAAGCCATGTCTTTCCTGGACCGGAATCAAGCATCCTAGGAACGGTTTCTGGCTATCAGCCGTCTTCAGCCAGGATAGATGACTCCAGTGGTGTGGAGAGCATGGGACTCACGTCTGAGCATACCCATCCCACTTGGGGTGACAAATGCAAAAACCACAGTTGATGGACAGAATGCTGAAAAATGTCATACATTCACCCCAGTACAGAGATCTGGGCCTAAATTCATCGTTTTTTTGCACTCCACACCACCACAGTTCAGACATGGCCACATGCAAATCAGCCTTGACCCTGTGCCTCATGGGAACAGTCCAGCCCGAACTGCCAAGCCATGTCTTTCCTGGACCGGAATCAAGCATCCTAGGACCGATTTCTGGCTATCAGCCATCTTCAGCCAGGATAGCTTGACTCCAGTGGTGTGGAGAGCATGGGACTCACGTCTGAGCATACCCATCCCTCTTGGGGTGACAAATGCAAAAAACACAGTTGATGGACAGAATGCCAAACAATGTCATACATTCACCCCAGTACATAGATCTGGGCCTAAATCCATCGTTTTTTTGCACTCCACACCACCCCAGTTCAGACATGGCCATACGCAAATCCGCCTTGACCCTGTGCCTCATGGGAACAGTCCAGCCGAACTGCCAAGCCATATCTTTCCTGGACCGGAATCAAGCCACCTAGGAACGGTTTCTGGCTATCAGCCGTCTTCAGCCAGGATAGCTTGACTCCAGTGGTGTGGAGAGCATGGGACTCACGTCTGTAGTGCGCTTTACAAGTGTACTGATTGATTGATTGATTGATTGATTGAAATAGTTTGCATATTGTTAAGGACGAAACATGCATTGGTGTCCAATCTTGGCTTGCAATCTACTGTCTGGAACTACATTTTATGTACTTTAAAATGGGAAATGTGCATCTGGGATCTCTATTGAACAATTTGTACCCAATTACACATTCACCATGGTACTCACAATGAGCTAATCTATCTATTTTGTAAAACTTTTTTCCAATCGTACGTAATTAATTTTTCAGCATGTTTTTATCCCAGTTCTGGTATTTTATTTTGAAGGACTTAAGTTGATTCATTTTATTTGGCAGGCTCTCTCTAAAAAAAAACCTTTTCTTTTTCAAATACATTTTGTAGTTCATTACTGTATAGCTTTTGTTTTAAATTGTCATTTCATATTCTGTTCACAATTTGTTCTGCTAGTTCTTTCTAACAGCAATTACCGTGTGTGGGTTGTGGCTGTTAAGGCAAAAGCAAACAAACGAGCTCTCACTTCCTGGATGTGTGTGCTTGGAGAGTAACCCCGGACGTAGGCAACAGAGTTCACAATGACAGACGTTAGTAGCTGAGAATCCGGGGACTACGTTGGTACCATTATCTTCGGAGCACAGTGGCTACTACACAGGACGAGAGCACACAGGATATATTCATTCCATTACCACCATTATAACCCACGATCCAGCAGGAGTGCAGCACCGACATGGGAAAACCAGAAACACGCCAGCCAAAAATCAATTTCGATAAGAAATCCAACAAAGCCGGGACACTGACGCCGGACAGCAGGAACAGCCCGTAGGGAAAATAACAACTCAACCACCTGAAGATGTTATTAGGACATTGTTTAAAGACTTGAAAACTAGTCTTCAGGGGATAGATTCCAAAATGGATTCACTGGCAGAGAGAATGGACAGGATCACTCAGAGCGTAGAGAAGCAGGAGGGATGTGTGAGTGTGCTGGAGACAAGAATCACAGAAACAGAGGAGGGCCAGACGGAAATGGACAAGAAACTGCGGGGAATGGACGGTGTACTGCAGCTAATAAAACAGAAGAACGAAAACTTAGAAGCGAGATCAAGGTGGAACAACATCCGTATTACAGGGATTGCAGAAACTACGGATATTCAAAACATGGAGAAGTATATTGAGGAGATGATGCAAGATCTCTTCGGGCAGGACCTCTCCGCCATGTTCCTAATAGAACGAGCACACCGTACATTGGGTCCCCGACCGAAACCAGGAGCTCCGGCGCGACCAATTCTGGCAAGAGTACTAAATTACAGAGACAGAAACACGATTTTACGACTTGCTAGGGAGAGGGGCCCTATTCAATACAAGGGCAACAACATATATTTGAACCAGGATTTCAAGCTACAAGTGCAAGCCGCCCGCAGAGAGTTTATCCCTGCAAAAAAAATATTCCAACAGATTGGCACCAGGTATGCCATAATCCACCTGGACAAGTTGAGTCACTGGAAACCCAAATTTTTCAAGGATGCTAAAGCCGCCCTTAAGTACACAAAGCAGATGGCGAAAGAGCACAGACAACATGCAGCAATGACTGAATCACAGACTGCAAGGATTTTGAGCGATAATTACTGTTGTACATGGACATGATCGCTGTATATGCAGATAAGTGTGTACATAGTTCCACATGTTATGTTAAATGGGGGGCGTATTTTTGTAATTGTGATTGCTCTATCCGACTATTGGGAGGCGCTCTGCTCAATGGTCAGCAAGAAAGGTTATATACTGCCAGGTTGGCTGAGTGAGATACACTTGTAGCGCAGAGGGCTAAGGCTGCACGTCATACATTCGGCCACCCTACCAAAAGTGTAGGGGAGAATTGCAGGCGGACTCAGGTACACCCCCACAGGATGAGTTCCACGAGCTAACAACTGTGGGCCAGTAGTTTATGGTTTTCTGGGATGGGGAGGGTAAAGTCACAACCTGATTGGGGGGTTGGTGTGGGTGGGGGGTAGGGAAGTACAGTTTTACCTGTTAGATTTGCCGCATACTGCATCCAACTGTCTAAAATTACAGCGAATGAGTGTCACTAATGGAGCTACATGGTCACGCCGGCCCAACAGCTGGTACTGCATGCACAAGAACACTACCTGGTACTACGGGTTCTAACACACAGAATGCCCACACGACATCACTCAAATGCATATCCTGGAATATAAGGGGTCTAAATGAACGTAGAAAAGTGAGATTGGTCCAATCCGATCTGCTGAGATGCGCGGTTGATATATGTCTATTCCAAGAAGCACATTTGCCAACAGCGGCAGCGGGTACCCTCCGGAATTCTAGATGGGGTGAGATAGTGGTAGCGGGTTATTCGAACTACTCTAGGGGGTGGTCATTCTTATACGCAGAGGCCTGAAGTGGAAAACACACCATATGATCGCAGATCATGAGGGTAGGTTCACCCTAATACACGGCACGTTATACGATACCCCGGTGTTGATAGTGAATATATATGGCCAAACACGGACAGTCCGGAATTCTTCCAACATGTTTGTCACAGACAGTATCAGATATTATACTGGATCTCCATTTGGAACTCTAGGTATATAGTGCGCAGGCACAGTTTTTACACTTTTGGCAGCATCCGGCGCCATACTAGCCGCATGTAGCGATAGAGATAGATAAAGTCGCTCTGATTCCACTGAATGCGGCGGTGTACCAAAGCTACAAACGAACTCATCAAGAAATTGACACAGTTGAGACGACAGCAAAAAGGGCAGGAGAAAAAGTATTGTATGCACCATCTATGCCCATAGGGGGGAACCCGCTGCTGACTCCATTGACGGACAGGACAACCACCTTGCGGGCAAAGGTACATGAGTTGGTAAAGGGCAGTGATCTATATCCGGATGCTACATTCTTAATATTGCAGCACATGTGCAGGGAGCAGACACCTTCGGCTTCAGACACACTACTATATTATCAGCTTAGGGCAGCTTGCAAAGCACAGTACACTGAATACCCCTGGGAACCACAGGTTCTTCCTGCGCTAGAGAATATCTTGTCTAACCCTTCTCCAAAGAAACTGATCACACGCATATACAGCATCACACAAAATACATCTCCCATAACGTCATATACTTCAAAGGTAGATTGGGAAAGTGATACCGCAATATCAATTACAGACAAACAGTGGGAATATTGTTGCTCGCAGCTGGAGCATCTATCACCAAATTTCAGACTTCGGCTATTACACTTCAACTTTCTACATAGGGTGTACCACACACCGACACAGCTGTACCGAATGGGCCTATACACAGACACTACATGCTGGAGATGTGGACACCGAGATGCGACATTTATACATTTGGCGTTGACCTGTAGACCGATAGCGCAATTTTGGTTAGAGGTAACCAGACACATTGGAGATATTACCACCGTTAAGGTTCCACTCACACCATTGGTAGCGTTATTGGGGTATGTCCAGGAAGTCCCAAAAGGATCTGGAAAGCTGGTGTCCATGCTACTACTGCTGGCTAAACGTCAAGTGGCAATACACTGCAAGAGATCACGGCCACCGCCAGTTGCTGCTTGGCTACATACAGTCACTTACTGTAAGGATCAATTAACCCGGTACTGGGAGCTAATGCCCAGCCGGTCCAGGCCAGTAGATATTTGGGAGCCATACATGACATGGTTGGAGTCGGGGGTGTTGATCACTGTACAGACAGTGCTGCGTGATATGCATAATTCGGCGGGGTATTGGGTGCGAAAGATATCGGGAAGGTGAACGATAGGGATATCTCGATGTCACCCCAGGACCCGGGATAGGGGATAGTATTGCAAGTACCAGATATGAGGGTTGTCCATCAGGGGTAACCAGATATGCTAAGAGGAACTGGACATGGACAGGATGAGCAGGATGCTGGCAGATGGGGAGGGGCGTGGGGGGTGAGTATAAATGTACTAGTTTATTGAAGGTTGATATTTGCAGGATTGAACCGGATGTTACATTGTTCATTTATTTCAATGCTGTGGCTACAGATGCTTTCGTACAGATTTACGATTGACTCACATTGGCTGCCGGGCCCCCGGGATGTCGGCATCCAAGCTGTGTGCTTAATTATAATTCGATGACAATCCACGCTGCCGGCCCCAGGGTTGTAGGCACAACGAAGCTGTATACAACTGACCAAATGCAATAAACTCTTTAAAAAAAAAATGGGCTTAGAAAATTGTCTTACACCCACACCCCTGACCTCCCTGGTTTTGCTGGTTAACCTGAGAAAGATTGGTCACTCAGCATGACATTTATACAAACTGCTTGTACCTAGTATAAAAAGGGTCTAAATAAATTAATGGAGCTCATACATTCACCCTACACTATTTAGTTTACTTAATGATACATTATGGCAAAAGATTTGGCACTCCCCATTTTTTACCAAAATCCCTCCTGCTTTCGCACAATCAGGATTCTGGTCCATCAATAAAACAAACTGGACCCCAGCCAGACTTCCCAAACTGGGTCTATCTACGTCTGGTATCTGTTGGAAATGCAAACAGGTGATGGGATCTTTTGAACATATATTTTATTCCTGTAAACTGGTCCAACCCTTCTGGATTAAAATATAATCCATGATCCAAGAAATCTGTAAAGTACCTCTTGGAATAGACTTCGTGACCATTACATTTGGAATCTCAGTAAACTCAATCTTGTCAACCCTATTGTTCAAAGCTTGTAACTCCTCAACCTATTGCTGACCTTAAGTACTAAAGTAAATCTCGTGGAGAAGTGTGGCTCAATGGTTAGAGCGGCAGACCCTGATTCAGAGGTCTAGCCTGGGACCAGGGTTCAATTCCCCGCCTCGGCAGGTCTTGGCCTGACAATTCTCGCCTCAGTGCCTATTCTAATCATGGAGTCTCACTCTGCAACTCTGGGCAATAGCTTGCTTAATCTCCACAACAGCCCCCACAACGCTAAGGATGCCTGGCCTTCACCCTGGGGGTGCCCAGGAGTGGATGCCTCACAGGGAAAGCCAGGAGGGGTTCCACAGCGGTATTCGTACAAGCGCCTTGAGACCATTGTGGGTGAGTAGTGTGCTATACAAGTATCAATTTACATTAACTGTGGGGTGAAAATCAACAAAATAACTCAAGTCAGCTATGGGATAGCTTTGATGAATACCTACAGAAATGCAACCCCTCATAATCATTGCTGTTGGCCTACAATGGTGACTACTGGGCCAGCCCTATCGGGAATGCCCTGGATAAGTGATAGGACTGTGTACGCTCCTCCCAGATGTAGGATCCTGGCTGACTTGCTAACCAAAGCATTATTCACTTTTCCTCTTCCTTCGCTTTTCTGGCTGACTTAATTGTTTCTTTATTTTGGTGTACACTTACCCAATTATGGTCATCAGTGGAACACATATGCTTTACTTGATGTATGCCATATATTAAACAATACTTTAATATTCAAGTATCTGCCGTACAGAGATCTATGTCTTCGTTATACTTGTGCATCAGCGGTGAAGTATGCTATTTGATCAAAACCTTTTCCTTGAGTTTGTTCTACAATGTATGACTGCCTACTCAAAGCGTACTTTTTACTATATAAACTGGTTAAAAAATGCTTACAACTATAAAGAATACAGGCATTATAATTGTCACATGGAGTATGGCTACAAGGTAGAGGTGAATTTCATAGGGTTTCTATGTTAACATCATTTATACAATGTAGTGATCTTTTGCCGGATGATATCAATATCTCCAGAGTTGAAAACAATATCATGATGTAATCTTTAACAGTATAACACTGGTATGGATGAAATGTTTCTGTTAGTGATCGCTGGCAAGTGTTCCAGGCATAAAGGACTTGCTATTGCAGATCTAAAACAGTGTTTGCTTCAAACAAATATAATGTTAACATAAACGTACCGGGAGGTAGAACAGTGTGCTCCCACCCCTTCCTGTTTGAAAAGGCTCCCTTGAGCCATTGAGCTGACTAGCTTGTGAAGATGCACCTGTGCGCCTGTGAGAGGTACTGAGACCTGAAAGGATTGTGGTAGCCTGTTCAGCAACCTCAGACTACATTTGTTTTTATCTCTACTGATGATGGATGATATCCAGAAACACGTGTCTAGAGATTTACAGCACTAACCTGCATCAACTTTGGTGGAATACTCCAGGAAATTTTCAAGTAACCATGTAACATGAACTGCATTACCATAATGCTAAGGGGCAAACTGTGCACGGGTGTAAAGCATTATGCTCCCACCCCTTCCTGTTTGAAAAGGCTCCCTTGAGCCATTGAACTGAGAAGCTTGTGGAGATGCATCTGTCCGCCTGTGAGAGGCACTGAGACCTGAAAGGATTGTGGCAGCCTGCTCAGCAACGCCAGATTAAATTTGTTTTTATCTCTACTGATGATGGATGATATCCAGAAATACGTGTCTAGAGATTTACAGCACCAACGTGCACCAACTTTTGTGGAATACTCCAAGAAATTTTCAAGTAACCATGTAACATGAACTGCATTACCATAATGCTAAGGGGCCAACTGTGCTGGGAGGTAAAGCAGTGTGCTCCCACACCTTCCTGTTTGAAAAAGCTCCCTTGAGCCATTAAATCAATCAATCAGGCGTTTGTTAAGCACAACTACTCACCCAGAAGGGTCTCAAGGCGCTGGCGGAGAGGGAGGGTTAGCAGGCTCCAGTCCATCAAGGTGGGGGTCTGTAGAAGAGCCAGGTTTTGAGGTTTCTTGCCAAGATGGGGAGCGATGTTGTCTGTCTGAAGTGGAGCGGCATGGCGTTCCAGGCTTGGGACGCGAGGAAGAAGGAGCGGCCTCCCGATCTGGTGCTGGGGACTACAGCGTAGGAGAGCAGGGCAGATTGGGGGGTCCTCTGGGGTGTGTGGAATTTGAGTCTGCTGTTCAGGTAGACAGGTCCAGTGTCATGGAGGGTTTTGTGGGGGCGTGGGTGAGCATCTTGAAGGTGACTCTAGCTTTGATGTGGAGCCAGTGGAGTGTGCATAGGTGCTGGGAGATGTGGCAGTGTCTTGGCAGGTTGAGGACCAGTCTTGCGGCAGCGTTCTGAATGTTCTATAGCTTACCGGTGAGGTTTTTGTTTATTCCGGCATAGAGTGCTTTGCCGTAGTCGAGACTGCTGGTGACCAGGGCTTGAGTGATGGTCTTTCTGTGTTAGAGGGGGATCAATTTGAAGGTATTACGTAGGAGGCAGAGGGTGTGGAAGCAGGATGACGAGACGGAGTTGATCTGGCGGTCCATTTTGAGCTCAGAGTCCAGGACAATCCCCAGGTTGCGTACGTGGTCCACGGGGGAGGGCGGGCTTCCGAGGGCGGGGGCCACCAGGTGTTGTTCCATGTGTCAGGGTTTAGGCCCATGATGAGTACTTCTGTTTCGTTGGTGTTTAGTTGTAGTCATTGAGCTGACGAGCTTGTGGAGATGCACCTGTGCGCCTATGAAAGGTACTGAGACCTGAAAGGATTGTGGCAGCCTGTTCAGCAACCCCCGATTAAATTTGTTTTTATCTCTACTGATGACGGATGATATCCAGAAACAGGTGTCTAGAGATTTACAGCACTACCCTCCACCAACTTTGGTGGAATACTCCAGGATATTTTCAAGTAACCATGTAACATGAACTGCATTACCATAATGCTAAGGGGCAAACTGTGCTGGGAGGTAAAGCAGTGTGCTCCCACCCCTTCCTCTTATTATCTCCATTTGTCTTGTACGCTCTTCAACGCTTTCAGCCAGAGTAACTTTGACTTCCTGGTTGTACGAGGTGAGATAAATCAAGACACGACAAGCAAAATTTAGGTGAGCCATAGATTTCAGGAATCCCATTGTTAGACTTGGCAGTCTCTAGTTGGCAGAGGTATACACTTCTGACAATAGGGACTCACCTCCTCTAGTCAGGGCAAGGGTATCACACACTTAGATAACCCCTGCTCACCCCCTCGGTAGCTTGGCAAAGCAAACAGGCTTATCTCAGAGGCAGTGCGTTAAGCATTTACGACCACATACAGTAATAAAGTGAGGACACTACAAATGAACACGACACAGTAGTATTATAAAAATACGAATGTTTATATAAGGCTTAGCACAAGACCAAATAATGACAAAAATATACCACAATCTTAATACATACTTTTGGAAGGAAAAATAATAGTTCAAGCGTAGTTTCTTCTTAGCACAAAGTCTTTAGTATCAAAAGCAACTCTTCTTAGTTTAATCACAGTTCTTGGCAACAATGTAACCCACACGGGAGTCACACAACGTCGAGGCAAAGTAATCCAAAGGATCGGCGTCGATCGCGAGGAGCGCTACGTCGAGCTCGGAGTCACACGGACCCCCAACAACACAGTACCTTTAGGAAAGTGAAGCACACGATGATCAGCGGCGTCGATCAATCCGGCGTCGCGTCTTCGGTTTCGATAAGGCCTCAGTAGTCGTCGATGTCGATGATGATGTTGCAAGAGTGAGCAGCGCTCACGGCGTCGAGAGGGCTCGAAGTCAATGCGATCAGCGGCGGTGCAGACACGAGGTCAGTTGGAGCTGGAGCCGAACTCACTACTTACTGGCGTTGCTACTGGCGTCGATCGGGCCCGGCGACAGGCGTCGAGGAAGCGGGACACTGGAGCCGTTACTCACGATGTCGAGCTGGTTTCGGCGTCGTCCGTCGGCGTCGAGATTGCTAGATTCTTTCAGAGGTGCTGGACTTTCAGGTTCCAGCAACAAGCACTTTTAGCAAATAAATGAAGTCCTTTAGCCCTGTGACTTCAACAGGAGGCTGGCACTCTTCCAGCCCTTGGAGATTTCCTTGGCAAAGTTCGAGAGTACACACTCAGTTCCTCTCTCCTGGTTCCTTGGCAAAAATAAAGAAGCAACTGCAGGATTCCTCCCAGCAAACAGCACTCTGGCAGAAGGGGTAGGCAAGTCCTTGGATCAGCAGGCTCCTTGTCCTTGGTTCAGTGTTCCTTGTCAGAATTGATCTAAAGTCTTGGTTCAGGGGTCCTTCTCTTATACCCCTTTTCGGCTTTGATCCCTTTGTCCATGCAGGGAACTCCCCCGCATTCCGGGTCTTTGGTGGGTGTAGCCAGGTGGTGACACCTGGCCGATTCACGGTGCAGGGCTTGGTCCTCAGACGCCCAGCAGGAATTGGAACCAGTATTGTCACTGGCAGGAGCAGAGCTATCCGTCTCTTGGCAGGAGGTGGAGCCAGCATTGTATCGGGCAGGGCCGGCTATCAAGAGCTACTCTTCCCCTACTCTCAATGCAAATGCACTACTCACCCCACACTGACTCATTCAGAACCCTGGAGCCACCCAGCCCCGGTCGCACACACACCAAAACCAGCAGAAATCAGACATAGTTAGACAAGAAAATAGTCACTTTCTATAAGTGCTATTTTCAAACCCAGAGTCCAAAAACCATCTACCCAAACGGATGAGTTATCAAACTCTGAGTTCAGGGATACCAAACACGACATTGCACCATGCTCCCCGAGCCAGCTAGGATCATACCATTAATAATCCCGATGGCCCATTCTAACTAATGGAGAGCAGGCTACCTAACGATAGTGAAATACGAAGATGGCGGTAGTTCACTATTAGGACATGCAAACCTCGACAGGCTTGTCCTACCTTAAACTTACAATGCACCCTGCCCTCGGGCCTACCATAGGGGTGACTAATATGAAGTTAAGGGAAGGTTTGGGGGACTGGCAAGTAGGCGTACTTGCGCAGCCCGCGTGACAGTATGAAACTGCACGTAGGTGTTGCAATGACAGACCGGTAGACATACTTTTACTAGGCCGCTCGTGTGGGTGGCACAGTACGTGCTGCAAGCCCACTAGCGGCATTTGTATTTACAAGCCCCGGCACTCTGCGTGCACTAGACTAGGGACTGATAGTAAACCAAATAAGCCAAACATGGAAGTCAATCAATACAGTAATTTAACATAGGGAGCACTTGCACCGCTGCACTGATCAGCAGTGGCACAGTGCCCAGAGCGATATACCAGCAAAACTTTGTAAACAGATGAGGCGCACAGAAAAAAATGGAGGAGAGACTCAAGCCAATGATGTCAGGTCTAACACGTGTCCCCTCCAGCTGAAATGTGGGGAGAACTACCCTTAACCTAGGGAGTCCTCATCACTAAGGCGGAAAAATCTGGACAGACCATCAGCATTAGCGTGATCTGTACCAGGGTGGTGTTCCACCGTAAAGTCCATCCCCTGTAGGGAAATGGATCACCTCAACAGTTTCGGATTCTCACCCCTCATCTGCATCAACCATCTGAGGGGCCTGTGGTCTGTCTGAACCCGGAAGTGAGTCCCAAACAGGTAGGGTCTTAGCTTCTTCAGCGCCGAGACCACAGCAAATGCTTCTCGCTCTATCGCACTCCACCTCTGTTCCCTGGGAAGTAACCTCCTACTGATGAAGGCTACGGGTAAGTCTCGGCCCTCTTCATTCACCTGAGCTAGAACAGCCCCCACGCCATGCTCTGAAGCGTCCGTATGGACAACAAATTCTTTCAAAAAGTCGGGTGCCTGGAGTATGGGTGCTGTAAACATTGCAGTTTTCAGGGTGCCAAAGGCCGTTTGACAGGCGTCAGTCCAAATCACATTTCGCGGCTGCTTCCTGGAAGTCAGCGACGTCAAGGGGTGCACAATGTTACCGTAATCCTTGACGAACCTCCTGTAGTAACCCGTGAGTCCTAAGAAGGCTCTCACCTGCGTTTGGGTTTTGGGCGGTGCCCAAGCCAGGATGGTATCGATCTTGGGTCGCAGGGGGGCCACCTTGCCGCTCCCTACTTGGTGCCCCGAGTACACCACGGAACCCTGCCCAATCTGGCACTTACTGGCTTTGATTGTGAGGCCTGCTCTGCGCACGGCCAACAACACTTCCTGGAGGTGGCGCAAGTGTTCCTCCCAACTGGCGCTGAACACTGCGATGTTGTCCAGGTAGGTGGCACTGAAATCCTCCAGTCCAGCCAAGACCTGGTTGACCAACCTCTGGAAGGTGGCAGGGAAATTCTTCATCCCAAAGGGCATAACCCGGAACTGGTAGAGCCCATCTGGTGTGGAGAATGCGGACCTCTCCTTGGCCCCATCAGTCAAGGCGATCTGCCAGTACCCAGACGTCAGATCAAACGTACTAAGGTACCGGGCAGCCCCCAACCGATCTACGAGCTCATCAGCTCTGGGGATGGGGTACGCGTCAGTCTTCGTGACTGAATTGAGTCCTCGGTAATCAACGCAGAACCGTAGTTCGGGTGAAGCACCAGGCGCTGCAGCCTTCGGGACCAAGACCACTGGGCTGGCCCAAGGACTGCTAGAGGACTCAACCACCCCTAAGGCAAACATTTTGGAGACCTCCTCCTTAATGTAAGCTCTGACCTTGTCAGTCACCCTGTAAGCCTTGTGCTTCACAGGAGGGCTGTCCCCGGTGTCGACATCATGGACACACCAGTGAGTGACACCAGGAATCAAGGAGAACAGATCAGGGAATTGTCCCAACAGTTGGCGACAATCTTGCTGCTGTTCAAGGGTCAGTGTGTCAGAGAGGACAACACCATGCACTGACCCATCTTGCTCTTTTGCATACAGGAGGTCAGGAAGAGGCTCGCTCTGCTCTTCCATTCCGGCATCTGTAGCGAGGAGCATGCCCACTTCGGCCCTTTCTAAGTGGGGCTTCAACCGGTTGACATGCAGGACCCTCAAGGGGTTCCTGGGAGATTTCCAAGTCCACCAAGTAGGTGACATCGCTCTTCTTCTCCACAACCTTAAATGGTCCAGTCCACCTGTCCTTGAGCGCACAAGGTTCCACAGGGGACATGACCCAAACTTCCTGACCAGGGTGAAGTTCGACCAGAGTGGCATTCCGGTCGTACCACCGCTTCATCTCTTCCTGGCTGGCCTTCAGATTTGCCTGAGCAAGATCTCTGAAGCGCCGATTCTGGTTCCTAAAGGCCAGCATGTAACTGTATACATCCTGGGGAGGTTTCCTGAGAGATTGCTCCCAGCCTTCTTTGACCAGACTCAAAGGTCCTATTACCGGGTGCCCGTACAAAAGCTCAAAGGGGCTGAACCCTAGAGACTTCTGCGGCACCTCTCGGTAAGCAAACAGCAGGCATGGCAAAAGGATGTCCCATTTACCCCTCATTGGTTCCTCAAGACCCATGATCATGCCTTTAAGGGTCCGGTTGAATCTCTCAACCAGCCCATTACCTTGAGGGTGGTAAGGAGTGGTGAACTTGTAGGTTACCCCACACTCCTTCCCCAGAGACTTCATATAATTGGAAATGAAGTTGGTGCCCCGGTCTGACACCACCTCTCCGGGGAACCCCATGCGGGAGAAAACACCCATCAGCGCCCGTCCCACCACGGGGGCCGTCACTGTTCGGAGAGGGATGGTTTCCGGGTACCGTGTGGCATGGTACACCAAGACCAGGATGAACCTGTTGCCCAGGGCTGTCTTGGGGTCCAGGGGCCCAACAATGTCAATCCCCACCCGGCCAAAGGGGGTACTGACAACTGGAAAAGGTTGGAGGGGAGCCTTCTGCTTCCTTCCGCTTTTCCCACTTGCCTGGCAAGTGTGACAGGTTTTACAATGGATGTCTACATCCCTTCTCATCTGAGGCCAATAAAAATGGGTGACAAGCCTGTCATAGGTCTTGTCCTGCCACAGATGTCCAGCTAACGGAACGTCATGAGCCAAACCCAGTAGGAAGGCTCTGAAGCGCTGGGGTACCACCAGCACATGGGCTGACCCAGGCTCAGCAGCCTTAGGCTCGCTTTACAGGAGGTCGTTCTCCCAGTAGACAAAATGCGATCCTGACTGATCACCTGCGGTCTGGGCTGAGGCCTGCTGCCTCATACCCACAAGAGAAGGGCACACTTTTTGCTCCGCACAAAATTCTTCCCTGGAGGGACCAACATCCTGCTGCCAATGGGTCAGCTCGGGCAGGTCTCCCAGTTCAGCAACTTGTTCCCCAGTGGGCTCCAGGGCATCCCCCTCAAGGTCTACCTCCTCCTGGACCACGGGAACGGTGGGGGCCGGTTTCCCGCGCCTCCTGCCTCTTCTCTTTACAGCTGGGTCCTGGGCCGTAGTTTCAGGCTCCGGGACCCCATCAACACCCTTACTCGCTGTCATCGATCGAATGGTCGCACACACCCACTCTGGCACACCCAACATTTTCAAATGCGATGCTCGCTCCATCTTAGCCCAAGGGGAGTCCTCCAAATCATTGCCCAGGAGACAATCAACAGGCATGGCGGGCCTCACAGCAACCTGAAGAGTACATGAAACTCCCTCCCATTCAAAGGAAACTTGAGCTACCTCACACTCTTTCTGGGAGTTGTCGGCAGCAATCACGGGGTAGAATGCGTGGGGAACCACCTGCTCTCTGGACACCAAGTGACACTTGACAGCTGTCACACTCGCTCCGATGTCTCTGAGAGCTTCCACTCTATGGCCATTAATGGTCACCCACTGCCTATATTTATTAGTGTTACTAGGCAGCGGGGGTGGCGGGACCATTTCCATATCTCCTAGCAAGACCAGGGACATCTCTGCGGGACTCCTCCCACCATGGGCAACCATCTCCTCCGCTCCCAGGGCTACACTCGCCAACTGACGGGGGGTGCACGTGGTGGTGCATTCGAGTCCCTCATGGGACACTGGGGATCATAAAAATGATGTCCCACCTGCTTACAAACGTTGTAGGTCATGGGGCCCCTATGAACAGGTTTACCTGTCGGGGCTCCGGGTTTCTTCACAGGGGGAGGCTGGGAACCCTTCCCTTGGTTCCCTTGGGGATTACTTTGGGGCCCTTTCTGGGGCTCCTTCTGTTTACCCTTGTCCCCCCCACTCTTCTGCTGGGGACCCTGCCCAGCTTTGGCTGAGTCTCCCACTGGACCCTTGTGGACCCTGGTACTAACCCAGCGGTCCGCCTCCTCAGCAAGTTTTCTAGGATTAGATATCTTGCTATCAATAAGGTGCTGGCGCAGCTCTGGAAAACAGTTCTTCGACAAGTGCTCCCAAGCAAACAAATCATAAAGAGTTTCGTAACTTTCCACTTTGCTGCCCTTTACCCAACCATCCATGGCTCTGCAAAAATATGGCACATACTCAACCCACGTCGTACCAGGCAATTTCTTACATTCTCCAAAAGCTTGTCTGTACTTCTCGGGGGTCAGGCCATACCTCAACATTAAAGCATCTTTCATAAGAGTATACGACATCCTATCCTCCATAGGAATATCTAACAGGGTATCTCTCCCCTCATTCACAAAGCGACCCCACTGACCGCTCCCCAATCCTTCTCAGGGACCCGGTGGGCCAACAATGCTAACTCATACGCTTTAAACCATTGGCCAATATCTTCATTCTTATGATAATCTTTGATCACATCTTTAGGAAAATAAAACCTACTTTCTGCAGGCACAGATGGGATGCTGCCACCAGAGGGATTCAATTCTAAACTTTTAGCTTGGAGCTCTATCTCCCTCAACCTTGTGTCATGCTCCAAAGCTAACTTTTCTCTTTCAAACTCCAACCTTTTGATCTCCATATCAGCTTCTCTCCTACCTCTTGCATTTTCTATCTCCAACTGCCCATTTATCTTAAGTTTTGCCATTTCCATGTTGTATGCACGCTCCTTCGCCCTTTCTTCTCTTTCCTCAGGGGAAAGACCTTTGGAGGAAACACTGCTACCGGGGGGAGACACAGGCCCATTCACTGGCGCCTCCTCCTCCCCTTCCACTGGCGGTACCACCACCGGATCAGTGGGATCTCTGGCCTCTAACCAGGCCTGCAATGCTTTGAGATAGTCTTCCTTCAATGAGAGGCCTGTGGTAGGAACGTTAAACTTCTTGCAAAAGGATTTCAGCTCCTTTAATTTGTAGTCGTTTATCTTTGCTCTATCAAATTCCTCCACAACAACAACAGGGGTAGTGACTCCGGCATCACTCATGGTCAAAACTGGCAGTGTTAAAAAAATCAAGCTTCAGAAAAGCGGAGAACAAAAATAGAATCCTACCAAAAATAGATTTTGGCTGTGCTATGGTCTGCTTTCACTATGTAGCGTACACTAATCACTGCACATGGGTCGTAAACGCAAAGTTCAAATCCTCACCGCTGACCCACCAATGTTAGACTTGGCGAACTCTAGTTGGCAGAGGTATACACTTCTGACAAATAGGGACTCACCTCCTCTAGTCAGGGCAAGGGGATCACACACTTAGATAACCCCTGCTCACCCCCTCGGTAGCTTGGCAAAGCAGACAGGCTTATCTCAGAGGCAGTGCGTTAAGCATTTACGACCACATACAGTAATAAAGTGAAGACACTACAAATGGACACGACACAGTAGTATTATAAAAATACGAATGTTTATATAAGGCTTAGCACAAGACCAAATAACGACAAAAATATACCACAATCTTAATAAATACTTTTGGAAGGAAAAATAATAGTTCAAGCGTAGTTTCTTCTTAGCACAAAGTCTTTAGTATCAAAAGCAACTCTTCTTAGTTAAATCACAGTTCTTGGCAACAATGTAACCCACACAGGAGTCACACGACGTTGAGGCAAAGTAATCCAAAGGTTTGGCGTCGATCGCGAGGAGCGCTACGTCGAGCCCGGAGTCACACGGACCCCCAACAACACAGTACCTTTAGGAAAGTGAAGCACACGATGATCAGCGGCGTCGATCAATCCGGCGTCGCGTCTTCGGTGTCGATCAGGCCTCGGTAGTCGTCGATGTCGATGATGATGTTGCAAGAGTGAGCAGCGCTCACGGCGTCGAGAGGGCTCGAAGTCGATGCTATCAACAGCGGTGCAGACACAAGGTCACTGGGAGCTGGAGCCGAACTCACTACTCACTGGCGTGGCTACTGGCGTCGATCGGGCCCGGCGACAGGCATCGAGGAAGCGGGACACTGGAGCCGTTACTCACGATGTCGAGCTGGTTTCGGCGTCGTCCGTCGGCGCCGAGATTGCTGGATTCTTTCAGAGGTGCTGGACTTTCAGGTTCCAGCAGCAAGCACTTTTAGCAAATAAATGAAGTCCTTTAGCCCTGTGACTTCAACAGGAGGCTGGCACTCTTCCAGCCCTTGGAGATTTCCTTGGCAAAGTTCGAGAGTACACACTCAGTTCCTCTCTGCTGGTTCCTTGGCAAAAATAAAGAAGCAACTGCAGTATTCCCCCCAGCAAACAGCACTCTGGCAGAAGGGGTAGGCAAGTCCTTGGATCAGCAGGCTCCTTGTCCTTGGTTCAGGGTTCCTTGTCAGAATTGATCTAAAGTCTTGGTTCAGGGGTCCTTCTCTTATACCCCTTTTCGGCTTTGATCCCTTTGTCCATGCAGGGAACTCCCCCGCATTCCGGGTCTGTGGTGGGTGTAGCCAGGTGGTGACACCTGGCCGATTCACGGTGCAGGGCTCGGTCCTCAGACGCCCAGCAGGAATTGGAGCCAGTATTGTCACTGGCAGGAGCAGAGCTATCCGTCGCTTGGCAGGAGGTGGAGCCAGCATTGTATCGGGCAGGGACGGCTATCAAGAGCTACTCTTCCCCTACTCCCAATGCAAATGCACCACTTACCCCACACTGACTCATTCAGAACCTTGGAGCCACCCAGCCCCGGTCGCACACACACCAAACCAGCAGAAATCAGACATAGTTAGACAAGAAAATAGTCACTTTCTATAAGTGCTATTTTCAAACCCAGAGTCCAAAAACCATCCACCCAAACGGATGCGTTATCAAACTCTGAGTTCAGGGATACCAAACTCGACATTGCGCCATGCTCCCCGAGCCAGCTAGGATCATACCATTAATAATCCCGACGGCCTATTCTAACTAATGGAGAGCAGGCTACCTTACGATAGTGAAGTACGAAGATGGCGGTAGTTCACTATTAGGACATGCAAACCTCGTCAGGCTTGTCCTACCTTAAACTTACAATGCACCCTGCCATCGGGCCTACCATAGGGGTGACTAATATGAAGTTAAGGGAAGGTTTGGGGGACTGGCAAGTAGGCGTACTTGCGCAGCCCGCGTGACAGTATGAAACTGCACGTAGGTCTTGCAATGACAGACCGGTAGACATACTTTTACAAGGCCGCTCGTGTGGGTGGCACAATACGTGCTGCAAGCCCACTAGTGGCATTTGTATTTACAAGCCCCGGCACTCGGCGTGCACTAGACTAGGGACAGATAGTAAACCAAATAAGCCAAACATGGAAGTCAATCAATACAGTAATTTAACATAGGGAGCACTTGCACTGCTGCACTGATCAGCAGTGGCACAGTGCCCAGAGCGATATACCAGCAAAACATCGTAAACAGAGGAGGTGCACAGAAAAAAATGGAGGAGAGACTCAAGCCAATGATGTCAGGTCTAACACCCATACTGACAACCGTCCTGAATTTAAAGGACACGCCCTCTTTTTTGGAGCATCGGCGTCGAACACGTTCATTATGGACCTTTTTGTGAAACTTTAGCTAGCATGAGGGACACAGGCGAGCGTACACCTTACATGCTTTTCTCTGTTATTTTACAGACTGTTTTTTGGGATTTGGAGACAGGAGATATGCGAATGCCAATATATAGGTTACTGATTGAATTTACTACCGTAGGAAGTAAATACAAATTGTTTCATCTTCTTTGTGTTACGGATTCCCTGAACTGACACAGGATTTCAGTTTTTTTAACACCCATTCATGTATTTACTTGTGTTTTTAATGTACTCTCTAATGTAGGGGGCTTATCAAGGCGCTCCTCGGCGAGGCAATATTAAAATATAAATATCAACTAGACACTCAAACAGCTGTCAGGTGGGCATAATCTAGTGTCATGAATTACTAATTATGGTGATTACTTTAGCCGAAATAGCTTCTTTAACTCATTATATTTTTTCACAGGGCTGAACTGGTCATACTTTAGAACCAGTGAGTACTGGTTCTCTTACTTTTGGATAAAGGTGGACACTTTTGAGGAAGCGTATCTGGCAATTTTTCTAGGACCACATTGGATTTACTCTGCACTTCTTTTGTTGTAAGTTGTCAACTACAATAGGACATGCTCACAACTGAAGGGATTGGTCTTGAACCCAGTCTTGAGTTTAAAATTAGTCATATATGTTCCTTTAGACAGCATGTCTAATATACTGAGCAGTTGAAAAATAATTCTACGGTGTGGGACAGTGGAACACGGTTTAAAGACCTGAGATGTAATTGCCATTCCAGGCTCTGACTGAAAGTTCCACACTAGCCTTACAATGGATCTATAAATCTTAACCTTTTGGCTAATCAACGATGGGGTGACTTTAATCTTTGAAATTTTGTTTCTCTGACCAGTTTGGTAATATCCTCTTTACCTGAGGCCTACTGACCCACGGGATCGTGACAACAGTATCATTTCATTTAGGTCTGTACCCCTCTATACCAATTGACTCTTATCTTGAAACTATTCCCTTTACTTTTTCTTTTGGTGGCTCGTGACATAGATTATCACCTGTTCACATGTCTAATAGCTATATAATTTCTTACTAATCATTGAAGCAAAACCACACTGCTTTAAACTTTTCTCTATCAACACTCTCACCAGAAAAACATTTTGGTTTGCTTGGATGTTCACTTACCGAATGTTTCGCATTGGAAAAACTCTATTTTTCACGTGGTAACTTTATTCATGGTTCCCTATAACCATTTCTATGGAGTAGACTCACATTACGGTTTATTAAATAAATAATCAAACACAGAATATTACGAGTATGTATCTATATACCTGAGTCATATGTTTCCCTTATACAAGTATTTACTTATATACATATGTAATTACAGCCTTGAAGAAGTCACTTACGTGACGAAATACGTGTCTGCTGTATTTTGGACTACAGGCTGTAATTTGGACTTCAATACAAGTTTCAACAACAAATATATGACTCCTGTTCTCCGATTTTGTGGCTTGGACAATACTGTATATGGCGACTATACCATTGATTTACTTCATGTAGAGTTCTGTGGTACATCAGTTTCTCATGTGGAGTGGAGTGGAGAAGTGTGGCTCAAAGGTTAGAACGGCAGACCCTGATGCAGAGGTCTGGCCCAGGACCAGGGTTCAATTCCCACCTCGGCGGGTCTTGGGCTCAATTTCCTCGGACCTGATAATTCTCGACTCTGTGCCTATTCTAATCATAGGTCCCACTCTGCAACTCTGGGCAATAGCTTGCTTAATCGCCCCAACAGCGCTGGGATGCCTGGCTTCACCTTGGGGTGCCCAGGAGTGGACATTTGTCATGCACGCACCTGGTTGTCTCAGGAGTGTCCTGGAATCTCGATGCTAGGGTCTCTGCTTCACCCCTATCACCTGCGGGAGTTAGGATACAACACTAACACCCAAGAGGTGACAAGGGGGAAAACAGGGTAACAAAACAAGAACAAAGGGGGATGAAAACAGCTCTCCTCAATTCTTCACCAAAGACAGAGTCGGTTCAATCTTCTCTAGTCTGGTACTGCAGCAAAACAAACAAAGGTTAGTGAAAACAATCCCTCCCCACACTGTTCCCCAATGACTGGTTTGTGATAACCTATATACCTTCAGAATGTGGAGGAGATGCAGGTAATAAATGACTGGAATGACAGGAAATAACTGTGCTTGAGGGCGGATTAATAAACCAGGATGCCTTATGTCTGTGGACAGGAAAACACCGTAAGTAATAACCAGACTCCCTGGAATATGAATTACAGCTTCTTCTAAGTGCTCACCTAGGATGGTCTGTAACCAGATTTACACCATAAGGAAATAACACCGGAGGACAGCAGGTAAGTATGCCTTGTTCAATTCACAAGGTACACACAACGATTGTGGAAACCTCAAATGGTGAGAAGAGAATAAGGCGATAAGAATATCAAACAAGCGAGGGGAAACTCGCTTACTAAGTAGCACAAATAAAGAAACCAGAAACAAAATCAAAAAGACAGCACACAAGAAGCTAAACCGCTTCTTGTACTCACGCGACGTAACAGCAGGAAACGCAGGATACAAAGAAATGCGGGCTCCTAACACTAACTCCTCGGACGCCCGTCAACGTGACCCGGAACGAGATCCAACAAGCTGGCTAAACGCGAAGCATTTCCTCTGCGTCTTGGGCGGGATTAAATAATACAAACAGGTTATTGCGCATGCGCTACTCTTTGCGCATGCGTTCACCGCTACTATCCGCAATTTTCCAACCATTGCCAACCCTGACTGAAAAGTGACGGATGAGGTATAAAAACACAATCAGCAGTATGTGTAAACTGATTATGTAAGGCAATCAGGCATGTCGGTCAACTGGGCATCGGATTGCCGGTGAGCGTAGGCACAGGCATGACAACATTTCACAGGGAAAAGCCAGGAAGGGTTCCACAGCGGTATGCGTTACAGCGCCAGGACACCCCAGTTGGGGTATTAGTGTGCTTTACAAGTACAAATTACATTACATTACATTACATGTGTACGGAGGTGTTTCACCAATGTATTTGACGCATATTGGGTAGTTTGAAGCATCTTTACCTCTTAGCACGACAATCCGATTACTCTTTGTGTAAATCCTAGATAAATATATTGGCACATGCCAAATAGTGGTGCGACCTAAGAAAACCATCACTACCCAGTCGGAGTTTTGGATATCTCTACAGATACTATAATTGTTTTAATGTCAGTGGAAGGTAGATTACAGCTAATAGCAGTGTATGCGAAATGGCTTCCATGTTGTCGGGAGTCGTGCCCCAGTCCCCATCCCCCACTTCATCGTCCCTATCAGAATGGACGCTGTGGGCTTAGGAGTCAGCAAGTATTTCAGTGTGTATGTCTATCATTAGAGCACCCACGTGTGTAGCAAACGGATATTTCCGGAGCCCCAAATTGTCTTCTCTTTGTAGGGCAGTGCTTTCTGCCTGTGGCCAATTAGTGAATGATTGCAGCAAGGCGTGAGGGGGATCTGGTGATTTCAATCTGCGGGTAATTAGTTGTTTGGCCAGTATTAATCCTAGCTCAATTAATTAAGATGTAACTTTGTATTTCTTTCACCTGTGATATATATATCCCTAAAATGCCTACGTCCCATGTAAACATGAGTACCCTATCCGTGCAGTGTGTCAAGTGACCTATTGTGACTTATCAATAATGTTGTAACCGGGGGATGTGCCAAAGCATGTGCAGATGGTCTGCATTTAACAGCTGACAATGAGGGCAGGCGCCGTCAGTGTGTCCAAAATACCTATTTATTGTATATGGGGTTAGATAGACTGTATGTACAATATACAATTAAATTAATCGGAATCTTGCCTTGCGGGGATATTGATAGGGCCCTCCAACACAGTATACTATTCCTATTTAGCATAGGGCCACTACTGTTATGCCTCTGTTGTATCTGTACCTTTAATTACTTTGCTATTCTTCCATGACATATTTAGTGTTCTGTGTTCTATGACTGATGTGTGCTGTCGTGTCATTATGTTCTGTTACCTGGACACGACAGCATCGCTCTCTGTTGTCTCTTCTTGTGGGTTTTATTATCCTGACTTTATTCTTAAATAGACCCTCTTAATTCAACTCCTGCTTACAATGTTGTCTTGATTGCAACATAAATATGGCGACGATGGATTGGGATCCGAAAAATATTTTTTGAACTATCTTTATTATGGCAGTTGAATTTGAAAATAACCCACCGAGAAGCAAGTAAGACATTAGTTTTGGAAGATTTTGTTTTTTAAAAAAGAACAACTTCTACCGACATCGACAAAATAATTTTGGTAAGATTACTTTACCTAATTCGTATGGATCGGATGTTAGAAGGAAGTTGACTGCGGAATTTGAATTTGATCCCGTGTTCCAGAGCATCGCGTGACTGCAGCTTAAGACAGAAGCGCGTGAGTGATTTCAGCACGTAAATGTGATTGCGCAGAGCTGTATGCGCAAGGCTTGCGGAGCGTGTCTTCACGCAGGGTACGCGTCATCACGCAAGGTCAATAGACGTGACCCTACGCAGCGGCCATTTTGAAGAAAAAGAAAACATCGAAAGAAACAGCAGTTTAAAACAGAACGAGGAGAGATTTCAAGAAAAATAAAAGATCGTTTATGGTATTTCTACTTTATGTATAAATCGGAATGAAAGGAGAATACATTTAAAACTTTTGTAATATTAAAGCAAACACTTAAAAGTTTTTATAGATAAAAGAAAGCATTTTCGAATAAGCCCAAAACGATTATGTATATAAAGGGAATAATTTGACAATGGCTTATCAAATTCAACCTTACCAATTAAATCCTTTCCTACAGAGTGCAGGTAAACCGCCAGTTAGGTGGGAACAATGGCATACATCTTTTGAAAGCTATCTTATTGCCATAGATGGAAAAGATTATTCTAAGGAAAGGAAAAAGGCTGTTTTATATGGACTTTTAGGAGATGCAGGAAGGGAAATTTTTGACAACATACCTGAAAGTGAACCACCACCTGGACAGTTCATTCCATGGGATGATTACACAGAAGCAGTAAAAAGGTTGGAAAAAAGGTTTCATGAACAGCCTAACATTATGGTAGAGAGAAATAGTTTTAATAAAAGAAAACAGTTGGCAGAGGAAAGTATTGAAGACTATGTATCGAATTTACGCATCTTAGCATCCAAGTGTGACTTTGGAGACATGCTTGATATTTATTGAAGAGACCAATTTGTATTTCATTGCTTTTCAAAAACAGTACAAGAACGTCTTCTAGCATGCAGGAATCCAACTTTAAGTGAGGTCATTGACATTGCAGTCGGAATTGAAAGGTCTTCAGTGTCAACGAAAGTTATATCAGGATCAAATAATTCAGAAGCAATATGTTCAGTAACCAATAAGGCTAGGGTACAAGACTATAGAAGAGAAAAAGGAACCATTTCTGTAAAGAAGAATCTGATATGTTATCGTTGTGGGTCAAAGACTCACATCGGAAATAATCCAAATTGTCCTGCACAGGGAAAAAAATGTTCGAAGTGTAAATAAATTGGACATCTTGAAAGTGCATGCAAAACTATTTTTAAGAATAGGAATGTTTCGCAAACCAGTGTAAATGCATTAGATGACATGGAGGATGAAATTAGTAATCTTGTCATAAATGTAAATTTAATTGATTCTGATATTACTTTCAAAGCACCTCTAGGTGAAGCAGTTATTGAAGGTGTTAAATTGGAAGTAATGGCAGATTCAGGATCGCCAATAACCATTTTAGATGAAATAACTTATGCTAATAATTCTTTTCCTAGCAAGCTTTTGGTTGCAGATGTTAATCCAAAAGCTATTGGTGGACATTATATTAACATGTTAGGATATTTTACAGGTTTGGTAGAGCTTCTAGGAAGGGAAATAACAACTAAAGTTTATGTTGTAAAGAAAGGGAGAGATATAATAGGTTGGCGTGATTTAGGAAAAATGGGCATCATGTTAAAACCTGGTAGTGATACACCCATAATTCTTGGTGGCATTCCTATCGCTTCAATAGATGTTTGCAATGAGTCTAAGAATTCAAATGATTTGGATTCTATTCTTAAAAAATATAAGGAAATATTTGAAGACAGAATTGGTTGTGTGAAAGGTTTTGAGCATGAAATTAAATTTAAAAAAATGCATCACCTGTGATACATAAGGTCAGAAATGTACCTTTAAGTGTTAGAGAAGAGCTGAAAGAACATTTGGATAGCTTGTGTAAGGATGGAGTAATTAAACCTACTAATTCATCAGAGTGGGTTTCAGCCGTAGTTTTGGCTAAAAAGAAAAATGGTAAGTTGCGCATGTGTGCTGATTTGCGCTCTCTAAATAAAAACATCTTGGTGGATTGCCATCCTCTGCCTTTGATTCAGGAGATGCTGATGGCCATAGGCGATTCTACACATTTATCGCTTATTGACTTAAAGTCAGCCTATCATCAGGTTGTTTTGTCAGATAGGTCACAGGATCTTACTACATTTGTAACTCCCTTTGGTGCCTTCAAATATACGAGACTCCCATTTGGATTAGCTTCTGCAGCTAGTGTATTTCAGAAGCTAATGGACTCGTTATTTGGAGACATCAAAGGGGTGCAGGCCTTTCAAGATGACATTCTCATTTTTGGAAAAGGAGTAGATGAACATAATAACATTTTGGAAAAAGTATTAAGCATCTTGAGTAAGAGAGGGATGACTGTATCTAAAGGGAAGTGTAATCTTTTGGTTCAAGAATTGGAATATTTAGGGCACTCAATTACTAAAGAAGGTATAAAACCTAAACAGAACCTTATTGATTCGATTATGCTTGCACCGGCTCCTGTTGATAAGGACTCAATAAGATCCTTTTTAGGACTTAGTGAGTACTATGCACGCTTCGTGCATGGATATGCATTTGTGGTTGAACCACTCAGATGTTTAACCGGAAAGAATGTGAAATATGAATGGTCTTTGATTCATGAAGAAGCATTTAAAAAAGTAAAAGAAATGATCAAGAATGCTCCAGCTTTAAAACCTTTTTCTTGTGGAGTCAAGTGTATTGTCACTGTAGATGCCAGTTGTGTAGGTCTGGGCGGTATTTTAACACAATTTGTGAAAGGTAAAGAAAATACAATTGCTTTTATTTCAAGAACATTAAGTACAGCTGAATCCAATTATAGCACTATAGAGCGAGAAGCTTTAGCCTGCTCATGCAGTTGAAAAGTTCAGGAATTACTTATGGGGTACTCGTTTTGATCTATTTACAGATCATAAACCACTTATATTCTTGATGAACGGAAATGGAACTGGCCAAGCAACTTCGAGATTAGTCAGAATTATTTCGAAATTGCAAGAATATAATTTCGAAGTAAAACACATCTCTGGAGGAGCAAAATTTAGGGTGGATTGTTTGTCTAGGATTCCGCTTGTCAATCAAAATGATAGATCAGACATCTATGATGATGAATGTGTGGTTGTTTCAGCTTTAGATGCTTGTGATAATACCTTGGGATGTTTTACAGAAAATGATTGGTTGGATGGTTACAAGAAGGATGTAATTCTGTTAAAGGTCAAAGAATACATCAGAAATGGATGGCCTCCATTAAGAAATCTTAGTAAGGATTTAGTACCTTTTCAACAATTTTCATCTGAGTTAAGTCTGGAGAATGAATTTATCACTAGATGTGGACTTTTTGTACCACCAACATTTTCGATAGAAGGTCTTGTAAATAGAGCACATTCTGGACATCCTGGTATGTCTGGTACTAAGAAAATTTTAAGAAAATGTTATTGGTGGCCTAGCATGAATTCTTTTGTTGATCAATTTGTTAACCAATGTCCTGAATGCCTTTTATCTGACAAGCATTGGAAGAGTAAAAAAACTGTTACTTCTACTAATTTATTGCCAGAACAAGCATGGGAAAAATTAGCAATAGATTTTTCAGGACCATATAATATCTTGGGAGATGATATGAAATATTTCATTGTTTTGACTGACTATTATTCGAAATGGGTTTCGTATGATTTTGTAAAATTTCCAAGTACTGAAGTTGTAATAGATTTTTTAGAAAAGATTTTTTCTGTTGAAGGGTTTCCAAAGAAATTAGTGTCCGATAATGGTAGATATTTTGTATCAAAAAGAATGGTTGATTTTTTAAGTAAGCATGATATTAAGCATGTTAAAAGTCCTTTGTATTTTCCAGCTGCAAATGGACTGGTGGAGAGAGCTAACACATTTTTCAAGGAGGGGATACAAACAGCTTTATCATCAGGCTTGGATGTTAAGAAACATATAAAACAAAAGGTTTGGAGTTATTTGAACACTCTACATGCAATAACTGGTTTTACACCTTTTTTCTTATTGAAGGGTAGAGATGCAAATGATATAATCAAACCAGTTTTTGGAAAAAGTTTGTCTGCTTTAAAAAAAATAGATGGGCATACTTCTGCGAGATCTATTGATGATTGTGTAAGAGATAATTTTGAAAAAAAGTACAAGTTAGGTAATAGGAGTTCCCCTCAAGTTAACTGTGAATTTGAAACCGGAGATTGGGTGATTATCAGAAAACCAAAAAAAGTTGTAGAAGGTGAATCTAAGTATTCTTTGCCTCAACAGGTCGTTAGAGCTTCTAATTCATCTGTAATGATTAAAAACAATGGCTGGTGGAACAAAAGTGCAATTATTAAGATTGAACCTTTTCAAAAAGACATTATTTTAAAAAAGGTTGATGGAAAAGGTTATTTGGACAATTCTTCTTTTTTGGGTTAGAAAGACTTATTGAATGAAGCTCAACCACTACAAGATTCAGATGTTGTAGAACAACCACTACAGGATTCACATTTTGGTGAGACAAGTTTTCAATCTTGTAACAGTTTGGAAAGGGGTGAGAACAGTATTTCAGTTTTAAATGAAAATTTGAATTCTTCTGATGGTTTTGCGGAAGGTTTGTTAGAAGAAACCAATGTTTCCTCAAAATCTAGATCTGATTTGAATCAGACTTATGGAAAGAGAAATATTGTTATTCCTGCAAAGTTTAAAGATTATTATTTATATTAATGTTTATACTTTTATTTGCTTTTCTTCTTTTGTTTATGAAAGGGAGATGTTGTATCTGTTAATTACTTTGCTATTCTTCCATGACATATTTAGTGTTCTGTGTTCTATGACTGATGTGTGCTGTCGTGTCATTATGTTCTGTTAACTGGACACAACAGCATCGCTCTCTGTTGTCTCTTCTTGTGGGTTTTATTATCCTGACTTTATTCTTAAATAAACCCTCTTAATTCAACTCCTGCTTACAATGTTGTCTTGATTGCAACAGCCTCCCATTTACTGCATAATGGCTTGAGAGACAGTGCTGTATGTGTATGTAGGGATCCTCCGAGCCAGCGGATCAAGTGCTCTCCTCCTTCTAGGATGTGTAGGTATTGTGTTGTTAGGTGCATAGATGTCTTGTTGGTCATATCACCCCAGTTTTGACTCAGTGCCCCTATGAGGGAAGCATGTAGTAAGAAATGCCCCAGGGGGAGTCCGTCTTCTTCCACTAGAGTGTCATAGAGTGAGAGAGTGCCATCCCAGTAGAGATCGTCCATTGACTGGGTTTCAGCAGTTTCCTATTCAGTTAGTTTCGCCCTGGTGGTGAACCTCATACCGCATGCCTGATAAAGCTAGCACTGGGGCATAAGGGAGAGTCTAGTGTGTAAAGCAGAGATAGGCAACCAGCAATAACGTAGGCTGTGGCAGTGGGGGTTGAGCACAAGGGTGAAGTAACTGCAAAAAATTAGATTGGCTCCAGGCTGGTAGTAACGTGGTTGTATCTGACAGTTGTGAAGCAGAGAGTCATTGTGCCACCCATTGAAGCTGTGCTGACGGATAGTACTGTTCAAAGTAGGGCACTGCATGTCTACCCCGATCTATAGGTTGATAGAGTTTTGCCAAGGCTACCCGACATCTGGAGTTGTTTGAGAGCAAGTATCTCATCAACCTTTCAAATGAGCAGAAGAAGAATGCACAGTCATGCAGGGGCAAGTTCACAAACTAATACATGCGGCGGGGGAGTATACCCATTTTGAGTATTACCACACGGACGGTTACCGACAAGGGGAGCATTTTCCAGAATGCTATCTGGGCTCTCAGTGAAGTGGCCGCTCTTACCAATTTAAGTTCAAAGAGGTCCGCTAGGGAATGGTAGATTTGTATCCCCAAATATTGAAACATGATGAGTTGCCAATTAAGTCGAATTGTGTTGATGGTAAGGTATAGTGGAGATAAATGGGGCGGAACAAGATTTATTCCAATTGACTCGCAGGCCCAAAAGGACAGCGAACGGGTAAGTGTGTGAGCAAGTATATAAGCAGGTCCTCTGCATATAAGGATGCATGAGTGCCGTTGCCTAATGGTATACCCCGTTTGATTCCCTGAGCGCGGAAGTGGGCTGCCAGATGTTCCACAGCGGAGGAAAAAAAGCAGTGGTGAAAGAGGGCATCCCTGTATTGTACCTCGTCCGATGTAGAAAGGTTTAAATATGAGGGGCCCTGTGTTCACCCTAGCAGTAACGTGTATAGCAGCCGGACATGACATATCTAATAAACCTGTGTACAAACTCCAAAGCCATATTGAGGCAGTACAGACAGCAGGTAGGGCCACTCCAGTGAGTCAAATGCTCATTCCAGATCCAGCACCAAACAGCCCACACAGGGCCAAGCAGTCTGGGTGTATTTCAGTACACTGAAAAAACACATCAGACTGAGGGAGGTGGTGCAGGACAGGACAGACCCATTTAATATTTGCCTACCATCCAATCTACCCAAGACGAGGGCATATCTACCCTTAAGGTTCTCTTCCACTGTTATAAACGGGACCCCTGGCCTGACCCTCACCATAGCCTTGCAAGCATAAGAGAAGTCAGCAGTAAAGATCTGTCCGTGCCACTGAGGTTGGAGTTTAGTTGCCTCTGAGTGCGTCAAATAGGACTCTTGCAATGTGTATGGAGTGACGTTCCAGATAAGAGCATATAGCATAGAGAAGTGCATGGGTGTGGAAGCCATGCACATTCTGTGTCAGTACCTTAATGTTTGCCATTTAGCTATATAAACGTGAAATAACTGGTGAGGCAGCATCAGGGAGCTACACTTCTTTGTACATGTGAGAATCGGACAGTGTCTGTAGCAAGGTGAGGTTGTGTTATTGGGAGATAGATCTGGGGAACCCGATATCAGATGAGCAGTGGTCAGCCTGCTGTGCCGTTACGAAATCTGTTTCCCTTAATAGCCGACATAAATTGATACATTTCAAATTCTCGCGCAGGATGTTTATTACCCTGGCCAACATGCACAGAATAGACCCCACCAGGTCGCATTGCTGCCGGCGATGCAACTCCCTGTACGCAGATTTTTCTCACCTCGCCTGGACGTGCCCAAACATACACAATTTCTGGATAGGTATACACAAAACAATTAGTAGTATGATAGGAATACCGATGGAACCCCTGCCGGAGATTGCCTTGCTGGGCTATGTTGTGTAGCTTCCACTGAAAATTAGTAGATTTGTGGCTATTTGTTTATTATTGGCCAAAAGAGAAGTCGTTATATGTTGGGGCAGTAAACGTGCACCCACAGTAAAGAATTGGCTCCATAGCTTGGCATCTTGCTCCATGAAAAGCGAGCTATATGCCAATACAATCCCTCCTTCCATCCAGGCCCAAGGATATTTGGGGCCCCTTCCGGACCTTCCTGACGGCACAGCAGCAAGATTCCCATACCCAACAAGAACAGGGTATAGTCCCAACGGGTATAGGATAGAATGGTGAGGCGTTATTTTCTCCAGTAGCGCTTACACATTATATGATGGTTGCGCATAGATATCAACTATTGGCGAGGTATGGGAGAGGGTGGATAATGGGGGTAATGGAGGGGGGGAAGGGGGCGGTGGCTTGACATGGCCTGCTCAGAAAAGCATATATTGCGGATCTCCTTGATGTGCCTGCTTGAACAAGCATGGAATGCGTACAGAATTGTTAGACATAATGCCAGTACTGTTAATTATATATTCTCAATGCAATGCTGATGTTAATATGAAAATGCTAAATAAAGGTTTTTTTAAAAATGTGAGTTTGTGTTAGGGCAGTATACGGTGAGTAAACTTAAACTGCAGAGCAGGTCAATATAAAGCAAAACTTTGACTACCATAACAGCAGAACACCAACCGAGTGTCTGCCCAAACCAGGACCTAAAATGTATGTGTCCACTAACTAGTGTAGTTATGCGGCTGGGAATAGAGGGGAACGTCAATTGTGTAAACCTCTCAGATGTGCAATCAGTATCAATTACTAGGATATCAGTTTGATTCATTACAGCTTGGTTTGAAGGCGCAGGCGCAGGCCCACACGTATAATTTTGGCGCAAGTGACTTCAAGAGAACATATCAATCATAAATGTAACGATTCCATCAGCGCCCACAAAGATTTGATTATAGCATACACTGTAGCGAAGCAATATTTAGCAGGGTGAGTAAAGACTAAGTATAATGATAGTTAGTGCTTGGCAGTGATGGGTGAGCAGTGTGGGGGCCGTAGGACTCCAGCCAGTGCCCGGCCTCCCCTAGAAAGTCAAAGAAGTGTGTGTTACCACCTACAACCATGCAAAATCTCACTGGGAAAAGAAGCACATATTTCAGGGTTAGTTCCCGGAGATATTATGTAACAGCAATGAATGTGCTCCGCTGTCGCTGGACAGCAACTGTATAATATGGAAAAAACATCATGTGCGAGTTCCCTATTGACACTTCAGAGAGCTTCCTGGTTTCTTGTAAAATGGAGTCTCTATCATGGAAATACAGCACTCTAAATACCATTGGTCTTGGACAAGTACCAGGTGGGGGATTTGCGTGCTGGAACCAGATGTGCGCATTCAATGAAAAAATATTGAGACAGATTGTGTGCAGGAAGTAGATCGTGCATCAAGCGCTCTTTCCATCCAACTGAGTCTCAGCCCTTTGTTTCCTCCGCTAATCCTACTATGCGGATATTATTCCTCTCTGAACAGCCCTTCTGCGTTTTCAGCTCACTGCTCCAGTGTTTGCATGTGGTCTGTCAGCGATTTCAAGGAAGATTCTATGATTTGCAGTGGCTTAACGAACCTTGAGGGGGCCCCCCTGCAGGGTAGGTGAAGGGGCCCCCTCCAGACTCAATCTAGAGCCTGCCAGCAGAAGTGCGGTGCTGACGGGGCCCCATGGAGGGTGAGGGCTCCCGCACTGCGGGGACTGCAGGGGCCTGTGTTACGCCCCTGATGCTTTTTTTTGTGACTTGTGAGTTTCAGTTTTGCTGCGATCTGCTCCGTCAGGTCAGTGAAAACGTTATTGATCCTGGATTATAGGGAGGCCCTGGAGTGTTCTATAGCTGCTAGGAGAGTGTCAAATTTACTTTCCATTGCTGCTGAAAGACCTTGGGTCTCAGGCTGCGAGGGTTCTCCATCCGATGCACTAGGAGCAATAGTAAAGCATGCAGGTCTGCTCTGATTGGCTGAATGTAGGTGTCCCATGGCACATCGTAGAGTCCTGTGGACTCGCATTTCAGCTACTCTATGTAGTGCAGCGCCGGTACAGTATTATGTGATACTGCACCTTGCCCCCTGCCTGCATCATATCAGTAGCTCATTTATATAATGCTCCTTTGCGTCAGAAGTGAAAGTGCTGTGTGCCGTACTTCAGGGACATTGCCGTTAAGAAGGGTACACACACAATATGGTCCAACTGTGTGGGTCACCGCTGTTGCCACCTATTCTGGAGCAGCCGCCGATCAAGACAGTGCTACGTGTGTAGGGAATCACAACAGCAGTGGCAGGGGTCTCAGCGGCTGCCGAGTCAGGCTGAGATGTTTTCTGCATCAGGTAGTCACGTTTAGCTGCCCTGCAGGGACAGGCAGCACTACCCTAACATCAGTCTCACATTCGTGATCAACAAAACTGGACAGGAGATGGGGTAGCTGGGTGCGTGTGTAATGTGACATAAAATAAAAGTGGTGAAGAGTCTTGTCAATAACCCCTAGCCAGGCCACACAGTACATGCGCTGAAATGGGAGTATGGGGCAACGTATCCCTTCCAGTATTAGGTGTTCTTAACTGTTGTGAAGGAATATGTGTAAGCGTCATAGGCCAACAATATCACTGCTCTACCAATATGGTGGTGCCCCATCACCCTAAGGAGAGGGTGGGGTGGCCCGACATGTGGACACAGTAACCTTCAGGAGCCCCGATCAAGCCTGGTCCACGGGTTCACGCCGAGTGATGTTGTGAGTCTGGGCCTGAACCAACTGACCGACCCCAGCCAGCCCTGGTGTAACAGATCTCAAATAAAGCACCGCGTCAGCAGGCTCAGCATGATGCAAGCTGTAAACCGAATCGGCAGCACTTGACTGCCGAGCTCAAGTTATCAATAGCAGTGAGGGCCTAGGCCTGACATGACCCCCGGTCCTCAATGCAGCCCACCACGCCGCCTGGCAGTGACTCAGCTATGCAGCGTATTGCTTATACATTCACCCCACACCGACTGCCAGGACCAATTTCATGTGTGATATCCAAGCACTGCACCCAAATCAACTTTCACCAATTCCTCAGGATGTCACACATATGCCTGGGTCCGATCTGGCCCGGGGCTCCACGTTTACATCACACTTCAGGGGAAGGGGCCTGGTGGCTTAGCAATTCAGTGGCTTTCCCACCTCCACTCCGTGACAACTTATCACCACATGGAGATCCTAATCAGCAGAGCACTGCCAGACCAGTTCACTAGTTGTAGTGAGGCCTGGGCCCGGTATGACCCTGGAGATCCACTGAGCTCTGCCCTACTGTCGAGGGGTGCCACCCCGCTGCAATGCACCACTCATCTCTACGCCACAGCTGAGATTCGTTGGGCAGGCCAAGGCATGCCTGGCACTGTGCCCCCAGTTCTCCTGCAGGTAACGTAGGCCTTAGTGCTTGTAAGCGAGCCGAGCAAAACACTCAATATGATGGACGGAATGTTGCACAATGGCAAAACATTCACCCCCAGTCACAGATCTGGGTTTAATCCATTGTTATTTTGCTCACCAAGCCACCCCAGTTCAGACATCGCCATATGCAAATCAGACTTGACCCTGTGCCTCATGGGAACAGTCCAGACCGAACTGCCAAGCCATGTCATCCCTGGACCGGAATCAAGCATCCCAGGACCGGTTTCTGGCCATCAGCCGTCTTCAGCCAGGATAGCTTGACTCTAGTGGCGTAGTGAGCACGGGACCCATTTCTGGGCATACCCTTCCCACATAGGGTGAACAGCAAAACACACAAGATGATGGACGGAATGTTGAACAATGGCAAAACATTCACCCCCAGTCACAGATCAGGGTTTAATCCATCGTTATTTTGCTCACCAAGCCACCCCAGTTCAGACATGGCCATATGCAAATCAGTCTTGACCCTGTGCCTCATGGGAACAGTCCAGACAAAACTGCCAAGCCATGTTGTCCCTGGACCGGAATCAAGCATCCTAGGACCGGTTTCTGGCTATCAGCCATCTTCAGCGAGGATAGCTTGACTCCAGTGGCATAGTGAGCACGGGACCCACGTCTGGGCATACCATTCCCACATAGGGTGAACAGCAAAACACACAAGATGATGGATGGAATGTTGCACAATGGCAAAACATTCACCCCCCAGTCACAGATCTGGGTTTAATCCATCGTTATTTTGCTCACCAAGCCACCCCAGTTCAGACATGGCCATATGCAAATCAGTCTTGACCCTGTGCCTCATGGGAACAGTCCAGACCAAACTGCCAAGCCATGTCTTTCCTGGACCAGAATCAAGCATCCTAGGACTGGTTTCTGCCTATCAGCCCTCTTCAGACAGGATAGCTTGACTCCAGTGGTGTGGAGAGCATGGGACTCACGTCTGCATACCCTTCCCACATAGGGTGAACAGCAAAACACACAAGATGATGGACGGAATGTTGCACAATGGCAAAACATTCACCCCCAGTCACAGATCTGGGCTTAATCCATCGTTATTTTGCTCACCAAGTCACCCCAGTTCAGCGAGCCTAGGCCTGAACCGGCCCCGTTCTTTGCTCTGCTACAGCGCCCCAGTGATGCGCCAGCTCAGCAATGTCCCTCACTCTCACCTGTGATCATGCAGCTGCAGAGCCATTCAGGAGCTACGCTGCTGTCCACCAGGTACGTACTGGGGGGACCGCGACTCCGGATTGCCCAGTGGGTGAGCCCCCACGTAGGAACAGCTTGGGGTTGTATGCCGCTAACTCGCAGCAGCCTAGGACTCCACACATAGGGGGCTGAGGACAGCAGAGCAGTGGGTTTTAGCAGTTGAGCGGTTAACACCAGAAGTCTGTTAGGCGGTGGCAAGCAGCGCAGTCCACTAGCCCCCGTGCAGCACCTGTCAGGTGCCGCTCTCCGTGAGGGTACAGGCCACAGCCAGTTTCTTCACCGCGTTCGCCAATCAGTTAAGGGAGCACCTTGATCGGGTGACTGCAGTTTGGGGAGGCGAAATCCATGTGGAAAGTAGCTAGCTGCCAGCTGGCAACGAGTATTAATTACGGATAATGAGGTAGATGTGCGCAGCCTCACTAGAGAATGTCCATCATCTTGGCCCTGCCGGCCAACCCCCTCACAAAAAAATACCATCTGTTATTGGGTTTTTTGTACTACTATTATTTAAAAAGGTGGGAAGGGGTAACAAAAATAATTCATTGTCATTCTTATAAATGGTAGAGGACATAAAAGTCCTATCCAATCTAAGATAAGAATATACACAATACAAGCAAGTTTTATATGAAATGGCAGACGAATATTTCCAATTGAAAGTAAGAAAGTAAGCAAGTAATAGATTAAACCGTTTGTTTTTGGATAAAATAGGAGCATCATCAGCATCAATCAAGCTACCAAGAAAAAGATATAGATGTTTAAAGGGATAGGGAAAATGAAACATTTTGTTAATTTGATGCCAAACCCTGTGCCAAAAGGAAAGAGTGGGAGGGCATCAAAGCAGCATATCAATCAGTCAATCAACTAACTTTATTTCAGTCCAACGACCCATAAAAGTGCACCATGCAAAGGGAAACATGATGGGATTCACAGAGTGTAAGTATATAAAACAATTAAAGTCATAATACATCGATTGTCAAAATGCTACCACAATACTTAGACGAAAACCGAAGGGACAAAAACTTCAGAAAAAACATAAATGGATGTCATTATACTAATACCTTTCTCCCAGGTGTTCTTGTCCTAATGTAATCATAAAATAATTATATTCGATATTACAATAAAAACAAACAGGTACAGAAGAAAATCCATCAAGATAAAAAAAGTACATGAATAGATTATACAGCTTAAAATATCACTGGTAGTGTTCCCTATTGTTCCCTATCGTACCGCTTTATGAACCCCCATAGAAACATGGATACATTATAACATATAAACTGTGAATTTAAAAGTTGTAAAAACAAAAAAGCTGGCCTGACCCAATCAAAGGCATCAATTAAAAATAGTGGGTTTAAAAAATTGTGATGGAACTGTGCAAACAAAGGACATATCTTCACGATGTGTAAAGTATCACACTTAAAATACAAATTACAGGAACAATATGGAGGATCAGTATACTTATACCATGTTCCTTTCAGATACAACATCTGATGAAACAGACCCAGCCTAAAAAAAGTTAAAAGACGGCGCTGGTAAATAGGCATCTCAGAGAGTAAGTATGGCTCTATCTCTGGAACCATCTTAACCATGACAAATGTTTGAAATAATGGGTTGGCCCGTGATGGAGCTTCTCTCTGAGCAGCCATTCTTACATTGAACATATTTTCATAGAGAAGGGAACACAAGAATATGCCAGGGACAATGGATTTAGTTATTTATAGAGGAACAGGCGGTTCCTTTCAACAAAGTATTATACAAAAATAAACATAGAAATCAAATAATTTCTATGACAACACTGAGGAAATAATAACACAATTTAATTAGGATTGACAAAAAAAAGGGAAAACAGAAACAATTAAAGTGGGAGAAGTGCAGAAAGGGCAATAATGGAGCCTGCACTTAATGCAATTAGGAAGGAGTGCTGGTCCTGGTGTATCCTGGTGTGTACAAATTGGAACAGGTGGATAAGCAAACCAATTCGGTGGAGATCAAAGCGGAACATCGAGCAACATGATCCTTTCAACGGCAGGGCTGCAATGAACGGCTGATACATAAGAGAGCAGGGCATGGATAAGCTCCAGATCACGATGATACGAGAAGAGTGGGTGTGGAAGGGCAAGAGAGGGGGCTCTGTTTGATATGCCTGACGTTGAGGGGAGATGCAGTGAACTGTGATTCTCTGATGCGGCACGCACCGCTCCATTATTGCCCATTTTGCACTTTGGGCCCCCGTCTCTAGGCATTTCTTGTCTCAGGCATATATTATTTAGTCCTGAAGATGATCCCTAGATCCTTAAATGGGATCGAAACGTCATCGACCTGTAGTACCATGACCAATGCAATGTCTCTTTTAATTTAAACATTATAGCATTGGTACCTTAACAGACGTGAAACAAACTGTTGACTTCTATGTAGTTACTCGTCCTATGTCTGAGTTTTGTTAACCAAATAAATGGTGTCTTACATGTTTCTCACTTTGTTTCTGTTTTTCCTTTTTTTCAATCCTAATTAAATTGTGTTATTATTTAGGGGCCGATTATGATCGCGTACGGACTTGCGTCCGTCCGTGATCACTGAGGAGGAGGGGACGTCCGCATGGGCTCCGGAGTCCCCTCCTGTGTGATTAGGATGTGACCGCCACCCTGGCGGTCACATCCTCTATTTTTAACATTGCGGCGGGTGCGGCTTCAAGCTGCACCCGCGGCAATGTTAAAAATGCAGTCATTCCATTTGCATGCAGAAAGAGGCAGGCACCTCGCGGTGCCTGCCGCTTTCTGCATACAAATGCAGGGGGGTACCATAGGTACCCCCCATGTGCACCCTCCACCCCCTCTTCACCTAGGGGGCCCGCAACGGGCCCCCGCAGTGAAATTACACATGCTTTTCCACAGCGGAAAAGCCACTGCGGAAAAGCATGTTTTGCATCCCATCCTAATCTGCCTGACGGTGTCTGAGAGACACCGTCACCAGATTAGAGCTTTTCCGCCGCAGTTGTAAGCCAACCGCGGCGGAAAAGCTGCGGACGGAAACCAGGACCCACCAGCCATCCTAATGTGGCGGTGGGTCTTTGGTCAGTCCGCTGCGGTTTTTCCGCATCCTCTGGGCCAGCGGTGGCTTCCGCCGGCCCGAGGATGCGGAAAAAACGCAATCCTAATGAGCCCCTAAGTGTTGTCATACAATTCTTACATTAAAAGCAGGCCACTTCTTGTTTGGTAATATTAGATGGATTAGGAAATAACTCTAGTCGCCCTAAATTTATAAAATGATCTCTGATGCAAACCAGCCATGGTATATTGCATATTTGGCCCAATTTCATGGAATTAAATTTCATGGAATTAAATATAATAAATCTGTTCAGGCTTAGAACTTCTTTTAACCAAACATTACACCAGTGCAGCAGGGGCCGTAACATAATATAATCTATGATGTATACCTAATTCCTCATGTATAATTTCAGTGGAGATATGCTGTCCCAATCCCAAAAGTCCTTTGAGATATTTATTCTCTGCTATCATCAGTTGGTCTATATTCACATAACCTCATATTTCACTGCCAAAGATTGCAATTGGTATGCTTTTGCCTTTATATATATCAAGTATAATTATCAGAGGCTTCTGGTCCAAACAGGAAGAGAAATCAATTTAATTCAATTCAAAGAAACTTTATTCGGTCAATAGACCATTAAAGTGCATATGCATAGTAAAATGTCATTAAAACAGTAAATATAATCCTTCGGGGAAGAGGGTCGAGCCCCCACAACCACATTTATAAATACAGTCATTTAGAGCCTATACCCATACAGCAATTGAATTGAATTGAATTGAAAAGCAATTTGTATTGCGCGACTAAAACCCGAAGGTATCAAGGCGCTTACCAAAACAGATCAATTTGAATTTGAATTTGAATTTAAAAATACTTTTAGAGCGCACGTATACCAGCGGTTTCTTGGCGCTATAGCTAACGGGATCTGAGGTTTAAAGGCAGGGAAGACAAAAGGAGCATTTATTCGAAAGACTTCGTGAAAAGGTGGGTTTTGAGATGTTTACGGAATTGTGGGTAGAGGGTAATGGTGCGGAGTTCAAGGGGAAGGGAGTTCCAGAGGGTAGGGGCAAGAGTGGCAAATTTAGAGCCTCCCCACTTCTTTCTCCGAAAAAAAAGGCAAAGCACAACTATAGGTATGTCCGCACAAAGAGATGGGTTTACAAAGCATTTCTAAAAATCTGAAGGGTGGGAAGGGACCTTAGTTCCAGTGGGAGGGCGTTCCACCACTTGGGTGCCAGATTGGAGAAGGCTTTACCACCCCATCTGGTTCTCCGAATACGAGGGACTGAAAGAAGGAGTCTGTTAGAGGAACGAAGGTTCCTACCGGGGCTGTAGCGAGACAGAATGGATCCAATTCCGGTGGGGCTGCTTTTTGCTGAGGCCCTGTAGATCATGCACATGGTCTTGAACATTATACGGTCCTCTATAGGAAGCCAGTGAAGTGATTTTCTGGCAGAGGTAGCCGAAGTGCGCCGGGGTAGATCAAGAACAAACCTAGCCGCTGCATTCTGGACCACCTGCAATACAGCAATAAATACAAAGTCAAAATATTAATGAAAACAAATATATGACATAATACATACATTAAAAATAACTTTAACCTCTTGGACGCTCATGACGAGCCCAGCTAGTGATGAGTCACAGTGGAGCTGTCATAACGGCTGCACGCCACCCACGTGCCAATAATTCCCCGCCTGTGTGGGATAATTAATCAGTGGGTGGGGTTGTGACGAGCCCAGCTCATTATGAGCACAGCTCTACTGTGACCCATGACGAGTTGGGCTCGCCACAAGCACCGCAGCACCGTGCTTGACACCCCCCCCCCCCCGTGGGGGAATTACCTCCGCAGCGAAGGGGTTAAAAAACCTCAGAAAAATAGGGATAGATAAGATGAGCGAATCCAGTTAGAACATGGAGGCATTAGCATCTTGAACCTATACATTGGTATTCAAAAACTTGTTGCGTACACACCACATAGAAAATAAGAAACAGAACACCGGAAATACAATAGGCAATTGTGTGTTAAATGCCTTTGCGCAATGCTGTGTGTCTAGGATTCTGCATAGCTGAACCAGCCAGTGATGGCTAACCTTCCTGTAGCCAGGGCAAAAAAAGAGTATGTGGTATTCTGTCTCCTCTGCAATGCTGCAGGCAGGGCAACCTAAAGGGATTGTGCTGGCCCATTTGTTAGTGATGGCACGCAGTAAGAGAACCCCATGCCTGAATTCCGAGTATAACTTCCTAGCTAGGGCCGGTTGAATGTCATCCAAGAACATCTCCAAGCTGTACTGGTCTTTAATTCTCATGAACACCGCTGTTAACAGGCCTGTTGCTCGGTTCCCCTGTAGCTGTGCAAATGTATTCTTCCTATAGCTCCAGGCCAGTTCCTTCCTGGAAATCATAGGGCAGGCTGCCTCTGCATTAAACCAAAGGTTTGCTCTACCCATAGCCAAAAGTGAGTCCCTGACCTGCTATCCTAGGTAATTTTCCCGCACCATATAGGCTCAGTGCCTCACTGAGCTCTGGCCTATAATCTGCCAATTCCAGGGGTAACCCATAAACAACGCCAGAATGTAAGGGGTCAGAGGGCAATTTCATCAGCAATTGGCCTTAACCAAATTTCCAGACGGAGCGATGTAAGGGGGGAACTGAAGGGGAGGCCAAATAACTGTCAAGCAAAGACGTTCTCTGTCTTAGTAATATATTGTGATGAACAATGCCCCCACATTTCAGCCACATACAAAGAGACACCACTTGCTTGCACTTTATAAATTGCAGCAAGCGGACCAATGAGGTTATGAGTGGAATGCCTGCATAATTTGCTCAAACCCCCATGAACTGCGTTAGCTTTAGGCTTTCTTTGTTAATTAGGGCTCAACAGTCCATTTTTTCAGTTAAGGTGACTCCGAGATACTCAAAGACCGACACCCGCTCCAACTGAAGCACTTGTAGGCAAGGGTTAGGTTGAGTTGAACCACGTGAGTTGAAGACTATACATTTTGTCTTCTGGGTATTGATTTCCAGCCCCCTACATTTACAAAAGGCTTTAAAACTGGCAAGGATCCTCTGTACACCCATCAGTGAATTAGAAAGCAGGAGAGTATTGCCTGCAAACATAATTGCTGGCACTTTCTTGTGCGTAACTTGGGTGCATCAATGTCCTTCCCCACATTAAGTGTCTCGACAAGTGTGTTAATAAATAAGCAAAAGAGTGTGAATGCAAGAACACAACCATGTTGGAAACCACTATCTTTGGGTATAGGGGCAGTTCATTCTCCATGCTTGCCAAATCTAATTTGGGAATAATGGTCTTCATGAAGCCTCTTTAAGAGGAGGCATGATTGCTTGGAACCCCCGGATGTCTTAGGACCACCCACAATTTATCTCTAGGAACCAAATCAAACACGGATTTAAGTCCATGAAGATTAAATAGAGGCTGCCACCCTCTAAAATTACCATTTCCAGTGCAAATGTTGGAGCCTAAATATTTGATCCGTAATAGACAGCCAGGGCCGGACTGGGAACTAAAAGTAGCCCTGGCAAAATGTTGCTGGACCGGCCACAATCCGGCGTGTAGAGAGCGAGGCACCCCCACCCCCACTCTGCCTAAATGCCAGCCCCCACTGCCTCTCAGGTCAGGAGCTGTCTGCACATAATTCTGAATCGGCTGAGTGTAAAGTTCTGATGACACTGCAAAGCATGCTTGCTTACATAAACTGGATGAGTTTACAACCACCCAGTGCTATAGGTGATCTGGCAGGTGACAATGCTTCCCCCTGCTAGAAAAAATATTCCCTTACATCTCCCAAATCCTCCCAGCCCCTACCACACTCCCCACCCAGGCTCAAGTCCCTGCCTACATTTACCACTTGCTCACAGCAGGTGGTAAATGTATATGGAAAGATCCACGGGAATGGCAATTTCCATGAGATTTTCAACCGACCAAATCGGTCCTACAAAGGAATTTCCCATTCCATGGGGCTGAACTCGTAACTGCACCGTACTTGAGTGGTTCGGCACAGTGAAATCTGCCCCAGTACCACACAGCTTGTAATTGGGGCTATTAGAGCTGGTAATTTCTATCACTTCTAAGAGTCACTCTTTAAAGTATTTTAGCAGTGTCTAAATTATTCCAAATTGATCAATCACTAAAAGGAAAGTTAGATGAATACAGGAGGGGGCTCGAAAAATTCCTATCCATATAGCAGAATGGCTCGCCTAGATTCTCAACATTTGAATAAAAGGCTGATATTTTTCACTTTCAAAGGGGACCACACTGCAAGAGATGAGCAGGTTTAAGAAAGTATTTTGCAGCAGCGCACAGTTGTAAAAAAGTGACGTAGATCGATATCCTAAATATCACTTGAGTCTGTGGATTCTCAACAATGCTGTGCGAGATAAACGCACAACTATGAACCTACAAAGCACAAGAACCAAAAAACACAGCACTTTACTTAGAATGCTAGTGTACACATCTTCGCTGACGCTCCTCATAGCCTAGAGCCAGGCCAGCCACCACCACTGACAGGCCTGACCTCAGCTCACAATAAATCCACTGTGCTGCGGAACCGGGCCGGGGCCTAACCTTTTGCTTTTAATACCGGTCCCGGCCCGGTCGCGACACCCGCCCATACAGACAGTGCCATGATCACACAGGCATTGCATTAAAACGACAGTGAACAATCACTAGAGACACACCTGCGGGCAGCAGACAGGGGGGGGCTTTTAGTTAAATTATGGAGTGCCTCTCTTTCTCTGACGTCTCTCTGGCCTCCGGAATGCCTGCCAGTGCCTCCTCGGCCTAGTCAGGCGCACTTTTTTTTAGCGCGAGCCCCGCAATGCGCATGATTATTACCAACACTAGCCCCACCCTAAGGGTGTATGCGCAGCGAGGCAGCGGATACATCGGGGCCTTGCGCGCGCATGGTGCAGGTGGATTTCATTTAATAATCAGAGCCTTATTCAGGCCTGGCCTCATTAAATGAAATCAGGTCACGGGCATGGACGGTGAGTGCAGCACCAGCATTATTATGCAGATAGATGTAGTTGTGTATGCCCCAACAACAAAACCGGCCCCCTTTGAAAAAAACGGCCCCCACTTCATCCAGCCTACCGGGGGATTGCCCGGTGCCCAGACTTGCCAGTCCGGCCCTGTAGACAGCTTTTCCCTGAAGCCTGCTTGAAAATGTACAGGATTTTATTTTCTTTCAACCATGTCTGTAGACGATCCAGCAACACAAGGGCAGCAAAACATTTCTGTGTGACGTCCATTAAAATATTTGGCTATAGTTTGTTGGAATGAGTGGTGAGCCTTTTTTATAGATCAGCAACATTTCTGCACCAGCCCAGAAGAGGGGATCGCCATTCCCTGGGAAAGAGCATTATACAGTGTCCATAAGTAGAGATCCCAGATAGAGGGTTCACTACGAAGGAGGTCCCCTGGGATCTTATCCAGCCCCGGAGCTACTTTACGTATGGCCCTATTGATTTTTTTTAGAGTTCTCTCAGGACCTGAGCATAGGGTTCCTGCAAAGGGAAGTTCTCATTCACTGTAGAGACACCCTCTTTGCATTGAGTGCCTCGAAATGGGTCTTCCAGACATCAGCCGCAATGTTGAGTTCTATAGGTTGTTTCCTGTTGTTACAACCCGTGTTTACTATGTACCCCCACGTTTTGCTGGATGTAATGCTGTTTTTGACTAGTCTGACTGGGATCCTGCTAGTCAGGACCCCAGTCTATCTGCTTTCTCCCTAAATTGTTATGCTATTTACTAAGGTACACCCCAATATGGATAAAGGGGTACCCTTGTCAGTCCCTAGTATATGGTACCCATTTAACCGGGGCATAGGTACCTCAGAGGTCTTCCATGGGCTGCAGCCTATATTGATTGTGGCACCCATAAGAGACCATTCAAAATGGACTGTCTGCGCCCGTCAGTGTCCCGGAGGCGACCAGGGTGGGAAATGCTGTCTGCAATACTGCTCCCCACGGTAAGCGTACCCTTTACAGTAGCACAGAATTAAGGAGTTCAGCTCACATATTGGACTGTCCCAACTGTATTGAAAGGTGAGCGTACCTTGAAGGGATTTGTTGATTTTAGTTAAAGCTTCAAGCTCATAATAGTAATTAGTGACCCGAAAAAATTAAGGTCAAATGTGCAAAAATGCAACAACAGTTACTCATTCACTATAGAACAGTCACACTAGGTGATCAGAGGAGAAAGAACAGGTATAGCGGGTGTATATGAAAAATTTGTATTTAATACTCTATGAAAATTAAAAGAGGGTACAAAATCAATGTCAACAATGGTGCAAGAAGTACATGTTAAACAATCAATCAAACACTTCTTTGAAACAATTGTCTACGCTTTTCTTCCTTATTACAATTGATCTACAAATCCAGGCAAGGAAAAGCGTGAGTCGACGTTCCGGTCTCTTATAGATTCATTGATGAGACCATCTTCAGGACAAAGGACAATTTCTGAAGACGCTAAAAGTGATATAGAGTTATTATTCAAAAAACATTCTATATGATGTCCATTACATGAAACTTAACATTACACATATAACACCCAAGCTCTGTTTAGCCTAAACAGATATTTACTTCAACATCCATTTTGGCTAATATTTACCATAACATTCATATATCTCACATTATAAACTCCCTGTGATTAAGAAAATTCATAATTTATGCCTGATGACATTTCTTATTAACTGAACACATGATTCCACCAATTGCTGATGTCTACTTATTATCAACCAAAAGGCACTGAACGGCCCATAGCTTTTATGAAATGAAATGAAATGAAATTGAATTTATAAAGCGCATGGCTGCCCGTAAGCGTCCCAGCGCTACCATGCGAAATTAAGAGGCTCTGAGGAGGGGCAGGGGAGTATTAAGAGGCTTTGGAAAAAAGAAAGAATTTAAGACATTTGCGGAATTTGCTAAGGGATGGTTCAGTGCGAATGTGTCTAGGGAGGGCGTTCCAGGTCTTTGCTGCATTTACCGAGAAGCGACGGCCTCCAGAGCGAGCTTTTCTAACTCTGGGGACTATGACCAGGTTTTCAAGGTCCGATCTCAAGGCTCGTGAGGGTCTGTATGGGCGTATTAGGCTGCTTAGGGCTTGGGGACCTTTACCTTGAAGAGCTTTGTGGACGATACATGATGATTTGAAAGAGATGCGTTCACGCACTGGGAGCCAGTGCAAGGTTTTCAGCAATGGTTTTGCTGATGCTCTTCTTGGGGCACCCAGAAGCATCCTGGCAGCAGCGTTTTGTACTCGTTGTAGCGTGTTGATAGTGGCTTCCGGGGCTGCCAGGAGCAAAGCATTACTATAATCCAGTCTGGACAAGATCAGTCCCTGAATTAATAGTTTTCTGGATTGGAAGGGTGCTAGTGGCAGGACTTTCCGCACAGTTCGGAGCAAGCCGAAACATGTGCCAGCCACTTTCTGGGCATGTGCCCAGAAGGTTAGTTCGGGCTCGAACCATACCCCCAGGCTCTTGATTTTGTCTTTTGGTGAGGGCACCTCTCCCATGCACGGGGGCCAAGATGTGGTGGGTAGAGAGGAGAGTTGGTGACCCAGCATTAAAATCTCGGTTTTTGCTCCGTTTAATTTGAGCTTGGAGTTGGTCATCCAGGAGAAAATTTCCGAGAGGCAGGCTGAAAGGTTGTCTGAGCATCCCGAATTTTGCGTCAGCGAAACGACTAGTTGGGTGTCGTCAGCGTAGGTGACGCATTTAATCCCGAACGGGGCTACTACCTCCTCCAGTGGGGCCATATAAACATTGAATAGGGTAGGGCTCAAGGATGAGCCCTGGGGGACTCCACACTGGAGGGGAGTAGATTTGGACATAATGCCATTTTCCCAGATCTTAAATGCTCGTTCATCCAAAAAGGATTCCAACCATTTCAGGGCCAATCCCGTGATCCCGAGTCGTGCAAGGCGGTGGACTAGTATTTTATGGTCCACCGTATCAAATGCAGCGCTTAGATCCAGGAGGATCAGAACTCCAGACCCCCCTGAATCCAAGATGCATCTTGCCTCCTCAGTTACCACTATGAGGGCTGTGTCAGTGCCCTGGCCCGGGCGAAAGCCCGTTTGCGAGCCACTCAACAGGTCATTGGTTTCTAAAAACCCAGAGAGCTGTTTATTTACAATTCTTTCAGCAATTTTTCCTAGACCAGGCAGCAGCGAGATAGGGCGATAGTTGGCCAAATCGGCCATGTCTAGGCCTGGTTTTTTCAAAAGGGTCTTAATTCTTGCTTGCTTCCAGCTGGGTGGAACCACCCCTTTAGCGAAGGAAGCATTCAGTAAGTCTGTTGCAAGGGGGGTGATGGTGTCAGCTACTTTTTTGAGAATATACATGGGAGTAGGGTCAGAAGGAGACCCGCTCTTCACTGCGGTGAGCGTATTGCGGAAGTCATCCATGGTGATGGTTCCAAGACTGTCCAGCCGGGGTGAGTGGATCGGGGCAGAGGGGACTTCATCGCCAGCAGCGGGGACAACCTGTGGGAGGGAGTCAAGTATTCTTTGGACTTTGGTGTCGAAGTACTCTGCAAGCAGGTCACATCTAGCTTCTGTGCACTCCTGGTTGGTAATTGGAGTGGGGGATTTAAGCAGTTGCTTTACAATTTTGAAGGTCTTCCTAGAGGAGTTGGCGGATGTGTTAATTTTTTCCTCGAAAAAGGCTGCTTGGGTTTTCTGCCGTGCAGTTTTATACAGTCTTAAAGCCGCCTGGTAGGAGAGCTTACTGTTGGCTGCCCAATCCTTCCTCCAGGTGCGTTCCAGCTTTTTGCAGTTTTTCTTAAGATCCCTCAGTTCAGTGGTGTACCAAGGTGATTTGAAGGTGCCACTTTTCTTTATGATCTTTTTCAGAGGCAGTACTGCGTTAAGGGAATTGGTAAGCCAGTTCTGAAAGTTTAGGTCCGCTAACAGAGGGTCCGTTTCTGCCATAGGGGCCGTTTGTTCAAGGACCTGGGTCCATTCCTCCACTGATAGCTTCGCCCAGGTTCTCTGTAGAGTTCGTGGTCGGGAAGCGTTTTTTCCTTCTAATGGAGTTTTCCAGGAGAAGGGGACCATAAAGTGGTCCGACCATGGGAGTGGTAGTGGGGGCTTAACCGTGATGAGACTGTTATTCGAGAAAATAGGGTCCAAAAAATGTCCCTTAGTGTGTGTACTCTCTGTGTTTAGAAGTGTTATACCCAGTGCTTTGAGGTCCGAACTGAGGTCAGTGGCCGCCTTGTCAGTGGGATCATCAAAGTGCAGGTTCAGGTCACCCAGGACTAAAAAATTGGGCGACTGTGCTGCTGTCCCCAATATAGTTTCTAGTAGGGATCCTGTAAACTGTTTTAGTTGACCTGGTGGGCGATAGATTAGGAGTCCTACCACTGATTTGGTGGGGGAAGTTTGAATATGAAATTGGACACTTTCAGAATCTAAGATACCACCCTCCTCGATTCTACAAGAATAAGTGTCTTTATAAATTATTCCCAGGCCCCCGCCTTTCCCTTGTACCCTATGCTGACACTGGATGAAAAAACCATTGGGCACGGCGGTGTTAATATCATAGTCTGAGTTCGAGTGCAACCACGTCTCAGTGAGGAAGAGTAAATCCAGTTTGTTGTCTTCAATAAGAAGACTAATCTCCACTGCGTGTTTAGGTAGGGACCTGCAGTTTAATAGTGCCATCCCAATATCTCTGCCAGGTTCCCTGTCATTATTTATGTCGGGACAGTATTTACAACGAGAGAGATGTTCATCGAGGTAGTCCATCTGGGAGCACCACATTCCATTCTTGTCCTGTAGTAGCATGAGTTTTTCCCTGGAGTAGCTTACCGGGAGTCGGTTGTCCGCCGGCATAGTGGCTGGCCCTGGGTCCGGTCGGGCCCAGACGGGCTTGCCTCTGGCGCGCCCGCTGCGCCCGCCCGCTGCGCGGACGGGAAGTACCTTTCATTTTATAGGACTCGGGCCGAAAATCGCCCGAGCGCTAGAGCCCCAACCCTGCCTTTACCCCCAAGATGGCGGCCCAACTCGTCGCCCCCGGGGAAGGCACTAAGTGAGCGTTAAGAGCCCGAAACTCGTCCCTCGATGCTCAGATTAGGTTGTGCCTCGAGCCCCCAAATAATAGCAGGAGGGTGAGTGCCACGAACAATTTTTCACAATTACTCAAATAATCAAGGTATCTGTAATATATACATATGGAAATTCTAATGACATAATTTATCATTGTACCAAGAGATTATGTTGGTATTGCAACAGTATTATTCCCTGTCGCCATAGATATGGCTTTCTAATTCAATCTTGGAGACCCTTTTGAAGCAAACCGCATATTTACAAGCAATGCTTGCCTTAAGGTCGGCACACACCGTTATGTGCGTTTGTAATTAGCCGATATTGTGACATTTAACGGTGGCTTTAAATAATCTGTTGGCATACATTTAAATAAATTTTCAGTTGAAATACTTTGAAACAGATACAGCCAGGATCGTTGTTCATACAGATCTAGGTTAGCTCTAGGTTTTAATGGTTCGGCTTTAGAGCTGCCTCGTTAGAAATATTTGAACAACGGGCATGTCAGTCTAAGAGAAAATAAGAATACTTGAAATAGATATCGTTGGCTCAGCATTACGCGACACTCTGCGAATTTAACGACTATAGGTTTTTTGAGAAAAAAAGAGAGCCTGGATGATGTGCTCCTTCTAAAATTAATTTAGGCTGGCCGGCAATGTGAATTATGTACCATATAATACTGTACTTTATGTAGGAGGTGATAGTTGATATCACAATAATAGGTAAATCATGCATTCTAAGATGGCCGCTCTAATTGTCAGAAACCAACAGCGGTGAATGTAGTGGGACCTATAGCTAAGTCCTATCTCGATCTCCAAGCTATCAAATAAAACCACTCGTGGTACCAGTTAAGGCTTTTCACCCTGACTTGGACATATGCGGATGTGATGATGGGTTAAAGACTTCTTCTAAAGGTGAGCGCTAAGCAGGGCCTCATTGCGTGTTGGTAATTAATTTGTGACACACCCTTAGATGTGTTCACATGATCGAGAAAATGGTTCACAGAAACTTTCTTCTCTGTTGCAGGCATATCTACTGGCCTCAACTTATTTAAATAAATGGAGGAGCAGCCGATAAAGTTTGCGCAGTAGGTACAAGGTTTTCCTCTACGCAATGTCGACAGTATTTATTAAAGCATCTGCTTCTGCTTTTGTGACCATATGAGTGATAAATGTTTTACAGAGACTATCTTCTCTGTTACAGGCATACCTACTGGCCTCAAACCCCACCCTCCTTTTTTTTAAACAAACAGACGAGAAGCCGTTAGAATTCATGCAACAGGTACACGATATTGTCTTTGCCTGTGCAATGCCGATACTATGCATGAAAGTTTCTGCTTGCCGTAATTTTTGGAAAAGGGGCTACGTGTCATATGAAAATTAGGCTAATTATACATGTATGTGGACCTATTTGGAATATATGGGTCTAGCACGTTGACACAATTCAAGATAAACCTCATGTTTGTTATATGAATCGTGAACCGTCCTGACTCCGTCAGAAGCGGTCGCTCCCCACGGCCCCTGGTCTCTCCTGGGTATTGTTGTTCTGCTCGCATTTCTCTGCTGCCTTTAATTGTACTGGAGCCTGCATTGCTTGCATTGCCTCATTGAATAATCCTGCCATTGTGTAAATTGCCCGCTTTGCCTTGCGTAGCGCTCGCATTGCCTGATAGATTAAAAATAATACTGCCTAATTGTGTTAGTGCCTCTGCCCACAGCGTTATTACTATTGTTGCCCCAACCGGTTCAGGTTTAGCTTCTGCTGCCATTATGTTGTTGTTGTGCCTCGGAGCCCGTCCTCTCCACCCCGCTCCCGCCTCCCAGCTGCTCCTCCCTCCCACTGACTGCCAAGGCTCGCCCCGTCCTGTGAAGAGCTGTGACCGTCCTGACTCCGTCAAAAGCGGTCGCTCCCCGCGGCCCCTGGTCTCTCCTGGGTATCGTTCTGCCGCTCGCATTGCTCTGCTGCCTTGAATTGTACTGGTGCCTGCATTGCTCGTATTGCCTCATTGAATAATCCTGCCATTGTGTAAATTGCCCACTTTGACTTGCGTAGCGCTCACATTGCCTGATAGATTAAAAATAATACTGCCTAATTGTGCTAGTGCCTCTGCCCACAGCGTTATTACTATTGTTGCCCCAACCGGTTCCGGTTTCGCTTCTGCTGCCATTTTGTTGTTGTTGTGCCTCGGAGCCCGTCCTCTCCACCCCGCTCCCGCCTCCCAGCTGCTCCTCCCTCGCTCCACCCCCCTCCACTATCCACTTATGACAGATGCTTTTGCGCGCAGCGTTCACGCGCTGCGGACCCGCCCCATGCGTACCGAAGGCGCGCCAAAGGTAAGCACGTCTACGCCCGTCCGTGCCTGGACCGCGCCCAGCGCCAGACCCCCTGCCCCCGCAAAATCCACTCCGCCCGCATAACGTACGACGCCGCAACCCTCTCGGCGCTTAATCCCGGCCGACTCCCAAACTGCAACCAAGCCGCCCCAGGTCAAACCCATGGACCCTTCACCTGCCACTCCTGCAAGTTCGACTGCATCAGGATCCACACCAATTCCACAGACTCCACACATAACTCCAACAGTAACCACCTGAAGTGCATCCTGCTCAAAACTTGCTCGGTCCACAAACACGCCATTGAACTTTGGAGCCTACTCAACACCACATTGCCGGACGTCGCCTTTCTTACTGAAACCTGGATGAACGCCTCATCATCGCCCGACATCGCCATAGCCTCAGCCCGTAGAAAAGATGTGGTCTGCAGAGTGCTTCAATCGGCCACAGTCATTTGCAGTTTCTCTTTTAGCCACTTTCATTCTTTTGCTCCCACGTTTTTTGAAATTGTCCATATATATATCTTACAAGTAATCCCCTTCATCACTGTCTTTATACTTAGTCCTTGTGCATATACCTGGCAACTTGGTTCACAGAATGCATTTAAAAAACTACACCCATCGCGGATAGACAAAAAACAACTCTGATGAATGCCGCTGCACTCCATCCGGTGACCCCACCTGCCCATCCTGACGATCAGAGCCTCTCTGCGGTCTGAGCCTGGGGAATTCGCGTCTTGGCGTAGAGCACACAGAGCCCATCGCGGATACACACAGATCAACTCTGGTGAGTGCCGCTGCACCGCGATATTACATGGTCTGTGATTTGGGGATTCGTACTTCTCGATCCTGTGCTGCCCGCTGCTCATTGCCGGATAGAGAACTGCGCACGCAGCGGGTGTCTGCAATATGAATACTGCCTGCTGTTATTGAGTAATTGATGATGGAGCAGTCTTTCGGCCCCGGGAGTGATGTCAGGCGGGAGCGCTTAGGCTCCTATTTTACTTTGGCGCTTGTTATGCCACTCAGGATTTCCATGACGCTAGCGGCGTACTAGACATTCTGCATAGTGCTATTTGCAGGTTTTTTTAGTTTCAATTCAATTCAATCGTTTTATTGTTGGATTAATAAAAATCATTACAATATAAAATTGGAAATGGTCCACATTTACAAAACGGGATATCATTAAAAAGCTTCATAAAAAGTGGTTTTAAAACTTTTCCACAAATCCCCCCATAGCAGCATTTATGACTCTGTTAGACTTAGATGTGCCGATGTAGGAGTTAAGACCACACTAAATGATTTTTTGTTTATTCGCTAAGTGTCCTGAGCTGTTTTCTTACTTCAATCATGAATTTGAGGCCCCGACAGGTCAAGATTGAAGAAGATCCTTGCAGCCAGGTTATGACCGCCTGCCGACATGTTCTTATGTTCAATTGGGTCAAAATGTCCCATAAAAACAGTCTTCTTGATGCCATGAGAGCTGGGCACACACAAAACAAGTGAGTTAGGGTTTCGTTAAAGTATCCGCACAGTCTGCATTGTGGGCTTTCTTCTTGATGTTTCCAGGACGGTCTTAGGTCTTTTGATTCGTGAAGACCCATTCGGTAGTCTGTGTAGATTTTTTTTAAATATTGGCTAAAGTGGGTGGCCAGATAAGCCTGTGGTTTTTGAAAGTTATAGGAGGAAATTACTGTCCAGGCGTGACGTCGGTGGGTCAATTTTTTTTGTCCTCTAATAGGGACTTCCTTTTAGCGATTGTGTCGACAATTTTGCTAAAGTGTGCTTGATCTGTTTTTTTATTCCAAACTTCTTGTAGGTCAAGCTCGGAGAGGCAGGTTCTCAAATAGGTTGCCCACGAGTTTCTCGAGGGCTGGGCAGCGTCAATGTTTATTTCTTGCCAGCAGATGTTATTTATTGACTCTTGTTGGACAGAAAGAAGTTTATGGCATAATTTTACAAATCTTGACATGGACCGAAATGTTTGATTTTGTAGTCCAAATTCAAGACGCACTTGAGCCGCTGATGCTGATTTGGGTAGTTTGAATAACGCCTTGTATATTTTCTTTTGTAGGTCGTTTAGTATACCGGCCTCCCCACCAAGTCATGTCGCCAATCCGTATGATAATGTGGGTAGGATCTGAGTGGCCATTACTTTTAGGAGGGGGGTGTGGTTTGGGCCATCCATTTTTAGTTGGAGTTGCCTGTAGGCATAAATAAGCGTTTGTGACTTTGCTTTTAATGCCAATGTATGTTCTTTTTTTGAATTACCTTGGCCGAGAGTCACTCCCAGATACCGATAAGATTGCTGTTCTTCTAACGCTAGGTTGTTAGATGTCCATCTAAATTTAATGGTCTTGTGCTCCATTAGTCGAACTACTTTTGTTTTTTCCCTGTTTAATTCCAGGTTTTCTTGGTCTAGGTAGGATTGTAACATATTTATTCATCTTTGCAGCCCTATTGGAGCTTTACTTAAAAGGACGATAACTGCAGAATTGGAATTGAATTATTGTCGAGTTTGGGAGCGTGGCTTTCGATTCGTCCTAGATTTCTACCTAAGTCAGCAAGGTATAAATTAAATAGGCACGGGGCCAGGACACAGCCCTGTTTTAAACCGTCCTGGGTTTCTATTTTGGGTGTTAGGCTTGTTCCTTGGCCTTGTTATTATTCTTGCCCATGTGTCCGTATAAAGAAGCATGACTGCATTTAGTAGGTTGTTTGGCAGCCCCCATTCTTTGAGCTTTGCCCAAAGTCTCGACCTGCTTACTCTATCGAATGCCGCTCTTATGTCAATAAAGCACCCGTACAGCCGATGGTTCTTAGTTTTGGCTCCTTCCATTAATAGAGCAAGAGCGGTCAGGTTTGTTGTTGTCCCCATCCCTTTTCTGAATCCGATTTGGTAGCTGGGGATTAGGTTATTGTTATCCACCCATTCTAGGATCTCCTCCAAAATGCATGAGGCGTAGAGTTTTGCTTCCACATCTATTAGGGAGATCAACCTGTAGTTCCCTGGTAGTCTTCTGTTACCCTTTTTAAAAATCGGGTGAATGATGTTTCCTTTCCACGATGATGGCATCTGGTTTCGGGTGAAGACTTGGTTAAACAGAGCCGTTAGGTGTTTAGCCCAAAAATCCTCGTTGTATTTGAATACGGCGGTGGGGAGACCGTTAGGTCCCGGTGCACCCTCGGGTTTAAGTTTTCGAATGAGCCTTTTAACGCTTTCGCTGGACGTTATCGTTAGCTGGTTAGTCGCCCGTTTTTCCTTGTCTAGGTCAGTGGGTATTGTTACCATATCCAATGTTCCTACTGGGTTTCTCGCTTCTGTTTCTGTTTTTAAGCATTGAGTCTTTTCGGTGGGGGGGGGGTTCCCTTTTTAGATAGAGGTTCTTTACATGGTGTTCCCAACCTCTGTTGCTGATTCCGGGGTCCCGTGACATTACTTCGCCGTTATTTAATTTGTTAATAATGCCCCGGAAATCCAGAGTATTTTGCTTTTTGCTTACGAGTAATAATTTTACCCACACCGCTTCTTTGCTTCTATTTGCAGTTATATGTGAGCACGCTTAGCAGACGTGAGTCCGTGTTGCTTTTTTTTGCCAGCACACATACTTGACACAGATTTTTGTTTTTGTTCTGTGTCTTATTGTGCTTGAGATGATCCTCATTCAACTTGACTGGCCTCCACTTTGCAAATCGTTTTTGTTGGTGCAGTCCGTCCTCATTCAACATGACTGAACACCTTTTTGCAACCTGTTTTTGTTTTTTGTTGGAGTAGTTCATCGTCTCCCTATCAATGATAAATGTAATGTAAATCCAGTATTTGTAAAGCGCACAGCTACCCGTAGGCATCCCGGCGCTGGGAGTTGTCAGGAAGATTAAGCGAGCTATAGCCCAGAGTCACCTGGTGCTGGGCAGACCCCTGCCGCCGGTGCCAGGGATCGAACTGTGATCCCCAGCGTCCGGCGTCAGTCACCCTGGCTGCTGCGCCACACCTCTTCCCGCTTGCTTGCTTAAAAAGCTATGAGAGTACCACTAAGTGATTTTTGATTTGGATACAATAAGGTAGGCACAGCACGAATAACCTAGAAAGGACCTCATCCCAAAGGTATCATAAACAAAGAAACAGGACTACACCACTTTGGTCCTCTCAACAGATAGTGAAAGTGAAAGTGGACTTCCTTTTGAAGAAAACACCTAATGGAAAGCAAAACAAGACCACATCGGAGAAACAGGGCAAGGAAGGATTCAGAGCCGCCATCTTGAATTAGCACTGAGCTCTCAATACCAAATACTACTATCGTACTTGGAAGGGTCAGACACCAGAAATAAATAAATAAATATTTTGAAATGGATAAAAACCTTGACTGCAGGCCATCATCCTTTCACCATTATTTACCCATCTGAGCTCTCCAAAAATGCAGCAAAGAAATTCAAGCACAGGTTAATGGTAACCCACCCTGAGACACTTATTTCTGACCCATACTTCCGCATCAGCAAAGGCATACTATCCAACGGCCTTATCTTCCAAACAAAGAAACGTGCAAAGTGGAGAAACATCTTTCACTCATTGCTCCGTATTTCTAATGGTAAAAAGACCCAGCATTTATTTATTTATTTTATTTATTTTAGACATTTTTAAAGTGCACTGTTACCCAAAGGTGTCCTGGCGCTGGGTGATCACTAGTATGCGTGTATTGAGGACTTAGTGTGTAAAGAGCCATGTCTTAAGGGCTCTCCTAAATGGCAGCAGATCAGAAGTATGTCTGAGGCTCAGCGGCACCGTGTTCCAGGACTTTGCCGCACCCAGGGAGAAGCTCCTGCCCCCCCAGCGAGCTTTCCTGACTCTAGGGACTACCACCAGCCCCTGCTCAGCCGACCTTAAGGATCTAGCAGGCTTGTACCACTGGAAATGTTGCTTCATACAATGGGGGCCTAGGCCATGCAGTGCCTTGAAGATCACGCAGAGTGCTTTAAAAACTATTCTTTTACGTACTGGAAGCCAGTGTAGCTTCACCAGATCCTGTGTTACCGAAGCAAACTTGGGTGTCCCCGTGATCCGGCGGGCTGCTGCATTCTGCCTCATGCTCTCAAACTGTTGGTAACAGCTTAAGCTTTTTGCCCAGCGAATGCCACCATCATCATTTTAAATAACTGTAATATCCTATACAAGCCTCCGATGCTAATCTAGATACCATCGACAGGATCTTCCCTCTTCTCAAGACAGCAGTAAATAGCATGAAAAGAACTCTGCCCGCATCTCACCATCCTCAGATACTAGATGCCACCCCATTTCCATGGCCAAACACCTTAACAAACTCCTCTGGGCTGACATCTCTTCACATCCCCAAATGAGCTCTACCTCCCAACCACTGCGATCACAACCTCACTCAGTTCCCCTGGCTCAGATACATGCAGCTTCCAACCATCCCAATACAGTCACACCCACTAATTCCTACCCCCCAATCACATCCTTCGCATCCACGTCTGGATCTCCCAGCCTAGATGGGACTGGATTAATCTTAGCTTCTGATCGCGGCACTGATGATTCTACACGGTTATCTCCTTCGACCATGAATAAAGCCTTCAACCCGGACGACACCCACGTAGTGTCTGTATCCTCACTATCATCTAATTTAGATGTCATAGATTCCCCGGACCTACTGTCTATCTCAACCTCGACTCTGACACTAACCCCCTCAATACTCATTCCACCAATCCGAACACAACACACAACGTCCAGTCCACACACCGACTTGGACATCCTTACAAATATCCCTTTACATACCACTCTGATCCCTAATGATGATATCCCCTTGCAACCTGAGAACCTGCGCATGCATACAGACCCTTCCGACAGATCGCTCCCCATAAATGATCTTACTCCTACACATACGACTAACCTTACCAACTCCCTTTGGTTTGCACAATTCAATGAGTTAACCTTAGCCCTTGCCCAGCTCAAAGATGAGATGCATAACCTATCAAACATCACCAATGAACTTCTAAATGAGCACAGAGCCATCAATGTCATCGTGAACCAAATCAGTCTCCAAACTAGTAGATACTTCCCCAATAACTCCCACCACGAGAAAACTAGTCGGAGTAACCACATCAATCCACAAATTAGCAGTCTCACCCCCAAGAGCATAAATCCTGATAATAATACACAGTCCAACTTACCTCCCCCCTCTTGGCCTAGGAGAGCAAACATAGGACTATCAGAAAACGACATAGATGATCTCCTCTTATCTTATGACATAGCAACAGATCGCATTACATCACAATGTGGCACTATCCAATCCATTCAAACGAACCCCTTCAGAGAACCTACCCACAACAACAGATCCGTAAATAGAGAGAATATCATGAATATCAACATAGAGCAGACTACCTTAACCCACTTGTAACGAGGGGGACCCGGAAGACCCGGTACAACGAGACTTGAAACACTTGAATATGAACAAAACCCTGTTGCTTTCACCCTTTGTCACACAGCACCCGGAACACTGGAAGGAAGACGATCACACCCCTCACCGATCTGAGACTGATCTCCGAGAAGAACACTGTTTCCTTAACTGGGCGGAACTGGAACCGAGTCACGCCCACGAGTCCGAGGTAAAATCCAGCCTTGACCACACACAGGTGTGTTCATCACCCGGAGTAGTAGGCGGTTTGAGAGACGTGGAGAAGAGCGACGGAGTGGAGAGAAGTATGGGAGCTGAGGAGCTGAGGATAACAGGAGTAGAAAACGAAGCGGAGAGCAGTGACAGCAGAGGAGCCCGGACCATCAAGGAGGAGGAGGCGGCTGGAGGCGAGCCAGGAGCGAGAGACGATGACTACAGCAGCAAGCCAGGAGGCCAACGGGAAGGCGCTTCGCCCAGCCACACTTCAAAGGAAGTGTGGTTGCACAGCTGAAAGGCGCCAGAGCAGAGGACCGGACTACCAGTCCCAGAAGCCCTCGGCAAAGAAGAGGAACTGGACCGGAAAGACGCAGGGAGCAGCGTTCGCCACAGGGCCTGTAGCTGAAATACCCCTTCCCGACTATCGGAAACTGATACATCGCAGACATCTTCTAAAAATAAAGCCTGCGTTGCCCACAGTACCTGTCTCTGTGAGTCTTTTCCCATCGCAAAGCCCACAGCACTCTACTAACAAGTTTAAGTGCGCACTCATTAATTGCAGATCAGTTAGCAAACATGCTCCTGACATATTCAACCTCATCCTAGAGAATGACATAGACCTTATCGTCCTTACCGAAACATGGTTAAATAGCGCGTCCACTCCCATCCTTGATCTATTGGTTCCTCCTAGCCACAACCTAATCCACCTGGACAGAGAAGTGGCGCCTGGAGATGGGTTAGCATGCATCTATCGTAACACAATCTCAGTCAAGCAAGCTGACTCCATCGCCCTAACCTCTGCATCAATATTTCTGATTATAAGCGCCGTACCAGCAAGCTTCATTTATTCTACCACCCTCTGAGGGATAATCTGACTTTCATTGACGAGTTAATGGAAGTCATTTCCTCAAACGACAATTCACAAGTACCACAAATTTTCCTGGGTGATTTTAATCTTCACTGGAACAATGCAAATGACCATGGTGTAGAAAGTTTTAAAGCGTTTCTGGCAGACCAAGATTTATACCAATTTTGTGAAAGGCCAACGCACAACAAGGGAGAGACACTGGACCTCATCATAGCAAAATCAAGCATTATTTCACTAGAATCCATCACCCCATGCGACTGGGATGACCATCACAGCATCTTATTCTCCATCAATATCGAAGTGATCCCTAAATGGAGACAACCAGCAAAAACCAAACAATGGAAAAGGAACTTGCAGAATATCAAACCCATCACCCTGGTAAATCAATGCACCTCTGCCCTGACTCCCGCAACGGGCATGAATGATGTCCTTGACCGCACAACATTTTACAATTCCACAATGCTTGAAATCTTGGACTCCACAGCAATCCTCGAAGAAAAAAATATATTCCACCAAAATTTCCAAACCTTGGTTCAATGACTCCCTGAACACGGAGCGACGCAAGCAAAGAGTGGCTGAATGCTTATGGAAATCTGCACCTACCGATGGTCACCTACTTCAACTTAGAACGTTAAGGAACTCATACAACTGAAAGATTATAAAGACCAAGGCAGACTTTTTTAGTACCCAGCTGAACCAAGCAATCAACCGTCCCCAAAAACTTTTCAAAATTGTCAAGCAACAAACTCCCAACACGGCTAACTCTACGGATCTAAACGACCGGGCTACACCTTCTTGTGATGATCTTGTCAACTTCTTCAGTGAAAAGATAAAGGTCATTGAGCTCAACATCCAAGCTAAGAAGGCACTCCCACAACCTCTGGCCAATGATGCCAAGAGTCATTAACAAGTCAAAATCCTCAACAGTTCTCAACTGGAAATCACAAAAAACAATGCCTCTTGGAACACCTTTGCGCCAATCTCTGAACAAAAAATGTATAACACTCTTCTGGGAATCAATCCCTCCAACCACTTCACCGACCCCCTTCCTCCTGCCCTTTTCAAAATTATAAAAACATCCAACCTACCACTATGGTCAAAAATTGTAAACTCCTCCCTGAGGCAAGGTTCCGTACCTGACTGCCTCAAAATAGGGCAGGTTACCCCTATAATAAAGAAATCAGACGCCATCCCATCTGATCTCAACAATTACCGCCCCATAACTAACATCCCCACTTTGGTGAAACTGCTGGAGAAACGTGTACAAATACATATATGCAACCATATTGAGAACTACAACCTCCTAGACATTCACCAGTCTGGTTTCCGCCACGGTCACAGCACTGAATCTGCTCTCACACACATATTGGATGACATACTATTAATGCTTGACCGCAATGAATCCTGCCTAATGATACTGCTTGATCTTTCCTCCGCCTTCGACACGGTTAAACATGACAACCTACTAGCACTATTACAATGAAGAATGGTCCTCTTGGGCACAGTGTTACAATGTTTCTCCTCCTTCCTTAGTAACAGGTCTCAAAGAATCAAGATGAAGAATGTACTCTCTCAACCCTTCGGGGTCGACATAGGCGTTCCCTAGGGCTCAGCCCTCTTACCTATTCGTTTCAACCTACTAATGGAACCCCTGGCCAACGCACCAAAATCAGTGAATATCTTATGTCACCTGTATGCAGACGACACCCAATTGTATTTGAAAATCTCCACTCCAGAAGACTTCATCTCCCTCAACGCTATTCTACTGAACATGCAAAGCTGTCTCATGAACAACCACCTCATGCTTAATACAAATAAAACAGAATTCATTCTCATCTCCCCACCCAACCACACACCAAAGATAGAGCAATGGTTGAAACACCTAACAGCCATGGACTGTACACCTCTCATCATTGACTCAGTGAAATCACTGGGAGTCACCATAGACAAACACCTGAATATGCAGTCGCACATCAATAAGGCCACCAAGGGAGCCAATCCCCAGATGAGCTTACTAAGGAAACTTAAACCCTTCCTTCTCAGACTGACTTAAAAATGGCAGTGCAAGCCTTAGTGTTATCAAGGTTTAGACTATGGAAGCACCACTCTCTGTGGCCTCCCAAGATACAAGCTGGCTCCGCTGAGGGCCTCACTTAACACTGCAGCAAGACTGGTATCAGGATCTAAAAGAAATAGCCACATTTCCCCAACTTTGAAAACTCTGAATTGGCTGCCACATGAGGCAAGATTACAACTAAAGGTTGCTTCTATGACCCATAAAGCACTGTATAACAATACACCCAGTTATCTAGACCTGAAGCTTGAACGATCCGGAGGTAGCAGACAATTGAGGAGCACAACTTCTTTACTTCTGAAACCACAATCCTTTCCTTAAAAGAGAACTGGCGGCAGAGCCTTTTCAGCGATCGTGCCCAAGATTTGGAACTCTTTACCTCCAGTGGTGCGGGGAATCTCTTCCTTTACCGCTGTAACAAGGAGGGTCGGAGGGTGGACACATGGACCCCAAAGGAAGAATTTTGGGCCTTTGAACAACCTTCCCCTCAGGGCGACTGGTCTTACTGGCCACTCCTGGACGATACGAGCAACAACGAGGAAGGCGCCTTTAACTGGGCGTATACGGAGGACGAGGACACGCCGACCCGTGACGTCGGCTTCGCACGATTGGAGAAAAGCCCGGAAGAGAAGGAGGCGGCATGTGACGACACCTTGGAGGACGGAGTAGGAGTGCGGTGGAGAATACCGAGAAACGAGAGCGGAGAACGGAACGAGAAGGAGAAGACGGAAGGCGAGCCAGGAGGCCAACGTCCCCACGAAGCCCCGTGCCACACTCCAGAGGGAGGAGTGTGGCTGAAGCATTTCAGGCTGGGTTGGGAGGCGGGTAGTCTCTCCTCCCTAAGGCTGCTGCGGCTGGCAACGACCATTGTGTATAATTGTTAATAGTGTAAATATCCCTTCCCGCTTCTATCCTCGTCAACCCCTACCTTTCCCCAACACTCTATCCTCACCACGTACACCTTAGCACCTAGACGGAGTGTATAAAGTCACGAGCAGCAGTGTCCTTCACTTCCTGGTTTCCCCCGGGGACCCACTGTACGAGGCCTAGAGTCCTGACGGCCTACTCTTTCTCTCTTTTCCCTTTGCCACTCCCCTGAGAGGAATCACCGGGAACCAGGCACAGTGGAGTCTGAGGTAGAAGAAGAAAAGCCCATCTGTGTGGATCCCGCAGAGTTTGCGAAGAAAAGACTGCCTGCCCGCACGAGAAAGACCCTATCCAAAATAAAACCTTACCCAAAGATAAAGATTGTCCGGCCCCTCAATCCACCCACGCTACAACTGGTGTCAGAAGTGGGATCCACCACTTCCCGTCAGCCGCCGCTTAAATTGTAATATGCTGTTGCCATTTATGATCATCACGAGACGTCCATTGGTCACCTATGTTATCCTATACATCTTTTTACCTCATACTTCTTTCCTCTTTGCGAGTAATGCTGAATATCAAATGCATGTACACCACCTAATTTACTATGTCTTTGACTATATACTGTAAAGCGCTCTGATACCCTTGTGGGTCACGTTCGCGCTACATGAAACCTTATCAATAAATACATATTTGGTAAAGGCAAAGAACTTGGGAATGCGAGATGGAGATAAACATGGGAAAAGTAAATAGGGATTTCATCTGAAACGCATTACTTACTTTAAGGGGGTTACAATCAAGGTGGCTGGTGAAGTTTGAGAGTGGTAGTGCTGGGCTCGTCCTTTGGGGGTTTGAGAATGTAGGCGGGCTTGTTAAGGGGGCATGGCCAGGCATTTTCTGGGAGGCCAGTTACCATTTTTTGTGCCAATCTTATTTTAAAAAGTCTGATAAAATGATGTATTTCCCACTGCACCATAGTTACGGCTGTCTTCACATTCACCATAAACAAGGGGACCCCTTGCCCCATGTATTTTGTTCATTAGTGGCTGGTTTACACAAAGTAAAACTAGAAATCATGGATCAATTAGGGCTTCCTCAACTTAAATTGTGTGACCTTAGGCAAACATTTTTTCTCACCAAAGCTCTTGTCTATCATGGTCACTAAAAGCACTTTTAAATGGGTGGGTGAATGCAAGCGACACAAACACTATTAGCACTGCCGACGAGGTGAGTTCTAACAGTCACTGTATAAAAACTACAGCGAATGCATAAAGAAACTAAAGCAAACACAATTCCTTGTCTAAAGTTTACAGGGGCAAACGGACATAAAAAATGAACCTCTCACCTCGTGGTCCACTGGGTTGGGGGCCGCAGGGCACCAGCTAGAGTCTCCAGACACCGTCCCGAGTCACATACAATTGTAGTTGCATCGGAACCACCTCAGCTCCATGCCGCCACGGGTCTGCTCCTCCTAGCAGCTACAGTCAATTGTGCTGTGCCACATCATACTAGTGTGATGCACCAGCACTAATCGTGCCATTTACAAAATGCAGCGTGGCCAGCAGCAGACACCTTGAGTCTGCGCAGTGTGTCTCAAAAAGGTTTTATGATAAACTACGCAGACTCGAGTTCTCAACTTCCTGCCTGCCTGCCTAAAGCCTTTACCCTGCCCTTTCCCAACTAGTCACAGGGTGGGACCACCCCCCTGTGACGAGTTGGGAAAGGGTGGGCCTGACCATGCCCTCAATTCCATGAGTGACATGAAGCCCCAGCACTACAGGGCTTCAACCTAAAACGCCTGGGGATAATTTTATCCCGACACCCTCAGGGGGTGAAGACTGGCCCTCAAGTCTATGTGTTTGCTGTGCTGATGACATCACAGGCTTCAGGGCTGTGAAATCATCAGCCCGGCAAATAGTGTAGATTTTGGGTGTGCCCAGGCCAGAAGTGTCACTCAAAGTCATTGACTCACGCTATGACGCTGCATGGCAAATTGTCAGTGTGCTTTGTGCGGCAGTCCCAGCTCCTGGTAAGGAAGAAAAATAAATCTGTGTGGGAACAACGACTGTGGTTCTATTTTAGAGATAGTGATGGGGCAAAAGTAAAGGGGACGGAGCCCCGACGCCCAAGACAAGAAACCGCCACTGGAAGATTTATTATCAGGGTTGCAAGTTGTCCAAAATACAGCAGCGCTTCTTGCTCTCAACAAACCTGCACCTACCCCGTCACCACCCCTTTTGCGGCACTTGCATTGGCTCCCTATCAGGAAGAGAAGAGTCTTTAAGCTCCTGTGTATAGTGTTTAAATCACTTCAGGGGACGGACCCCATCTAACTAATGAAGAAATTAAAACATTACACCCCAGTGCGTCAATTGAAATCTAGAAACCGGAAACTGCTCTGCACGCAGTGAATCAGGAAAGCTAAAATAGGCGGTCACGCCTTTTCCCATCTAGCCCCCACTCACTGGAACAGACTGCCAGATGAGATCCGAGCCTGCTCCAATCTGGCACAGTTTAAGAAACAGCTCAAAACCTGGATGCTTTAATGACCACTTTCAATCTGTTGTCTGCCTCCCAGGCGCCGAGAGATCCCCGTGGGGATGATTTGCTGCGTCATACAAATCCTAATAATAATAATAATAATAATTAATTGAATTTTCTCTCCTATGAATGACGGTGACTGCACTGTATTTTGAAATGGTTCCCATGCATTAATTTAAGATAAAGATTTAAAACTTTCCTGAGTGTGTGGTTATTTCCATTGAATACAGAACAGTTAGCTTTATGTTATTTTCACCATCAACTAGTTCAACTAATGGTCCATCTACCAGAGTAAAGAACTTTTTGATCAGAGAAAGGTTAGTTAGGAATATTAAATAACTAATCCTGAACACTGTGGAAATTACAAACTTGACCCCAGCTGTTTTAAGCACTGTGAGTTTATGGGCCCAGGTGAGTATATGGTAGTGGAGTATCTGTTGTTGTTGAACCGGTGGATCAAATTCACCCAGTCTACCTGGCAAAGATGATGTTAGAGCATTTCTCGGTCTGATATAATTCTATTCAAAATTAATTTACATTTTTTTACCTTACCATATACGTCAACTTCTGAAAAGCAAAACAAACTTCATTTGGTCTAATGTGTTTCAGGAATCTTTTGACAAATTAAAGAGAGAGTTGTGTAACTCAAGATTCCTTAAAGGTTTTGATCCCACGTGTCAATTATAGTAACCACTGATGCTAGCAATAAAGGTTTTGGGGCTGTTCTTTAACAACGTGACAATGAACACAATGAGTGGATGCTTGCCTTTGCATCACGTTCTTTTACTTCTGCTGAAGAAAAATATTCACTGATAGGGCACAAAACATTAACTTGTACATGGGCTCTAAGTCATTTCCGCATTTAAGTTTGGTGATTTCATGCCTTACTGCATACTGACAATACGCCTGTTACAAAAATATTGTCTACTTCTGGCCTACAAAATGCTCCCCCTAGATTTAGTTAGATGTCTATGAAATTACTAGATTACACCTATGATGTGGAGTACTGGCCTGGATTCCAGGACCGGGTGGCTGAGTTTTTAAGCATGTTACCATTACCCATGGCTAATGATGAAAAGTTGTCGTATGGAGATGAATACAAAGTTGATTTACTGTTCACTGATGGTCTGGAAGGTATTACATTTCCTGAGTGGAAGGATCACAGGTCAAAAAATTGCAGGTTGAAGAGAACAACAGAATTTGCAACTAAATGTTGGCCCAATAAAATCTAACTTAAAATGGATGAAAGAATTTACTGGGAAGTCAGGAAGGAGTTGAGTGTAGAGGGTGACTTGTTATTCAGAGCTGGTAAGGTGATTCCACCTGTCAGCTTAAGGAAGAGGTTAATAAAAATGTGCCATGAAGGGAAAAAAAACAAAGAGTGAAATACAATTACTGGTGGACAGGTATCGACAGAAATATTGAGTTGTTAGTGAGAAAATGTGTTGCATGCCCTGATTCTGATAAGTGGCTCAAAATATCTAAACCTCCATTTTGTCCCATGGAAAGTCCAAGTATGTCATGGGAAATAATTTATGTCTTCATCTTTCAAGGATTTCCTGAAATGCAAGTGCATTATGCATAATACTACGTCTGTGTATCGTCCTGAGGGGAATGGTTCTGTTGAGTGCTTCACCAGATTGCTCAAAGGAAGCATTCAATAGTCTAGATGCCTTAAATTGAACAGGTAAAGTGAGATTTACAATTCGATTAGGGCCTATAGGATCACTCCCAGTTTGATTACGGAATAAAAGTCCTTTTATGATGATGAGAGGATGGCAAGCTTTAAGTAGTGACATAGATTGAATGCCTGTTTCTAAACAAGCTGAGTGATCTCCCTAATTGGTAAGAAAAAAGATAACTTTAGCCCAGAACATTTAGAAGGAATGGTACGATATATAAAAAGGTTCAAAACAGGTTTTGTTCAAATGTGGTGATTGGGTAAAAGTTTTCTTGGAAAAAAAATCAGAAATGGCGAGAGCAGATTCTCCTGCTCACTACGTATTAGCGAAGTATTTTGCAACTTTGTCAAACTGAGAGATGGTAAGGTTCATAGTACGTGAGTAGATTAGCCAAATGTATGCCCAATGATAGACTACTAGACAACAAACGATCTAGTCAGTTTGGAGGTAACAGTGATGTATGATTATACTTTGATGATGAAAAAGACAACTTCCTTGAATTGAACAATGAGTCAGAGGATGAGTTGTGTGGGGGAAATTGTGAGGCTGATGAGGCACCAGTTTCCTCGGAGACTTCTACTGCTGATATTAACGTTCAAGGAGGTGTTCTTGGTTTATCCTGTGGGTTGGATAATCCAGTTGATAGCTGTATTGACGGAGCCACCCGGCCCGTCCACACACGCACGCACGCATACACACACCCCGAGGGCGGGCTCGCCCGAGGGTATAAATAAAGGGGCGCGAGACCGCTCGTGGTCTTCGGCCCATAGTAGCAGTAAGCATCTGTGTCATTCATTGAAGTATACTTAGGCCCAAATCAGCGGCATAGGTGTCCCTGCACCCCTAGATGACACGAGTCACCACACTGGCGACGAGGCGGGTCTGCCCCACGACTCGTCCCCGCGGACGCTCGCCGGCTTCTTAGCCTCACGTCCGCGGTGCTCACGCCCTGTGCGCACGAGCGGTGCAGCCCGAAGACTATGGCGGGTGCCGACCCTGCTTGTGCCTGCAACCGTCCGGTGTCCCGGCCGACACCATCTGCCGACGGGGGGTTGGGGTCTGCGTCCGGCTCTCTGTGCCCCGGCCCGACCATCGCACCTGGACCGGTGCCCAGGTGAGGCCTCCCAGTGTGGAGGCGTTCGGCGCTGTGCGCTGTCTGTCTACACACCGCGCCCTGCTCCTGAGGCCTCGCCCCGCCCTCCCGCGGCCCGGGTAAGTTCGCGTCTCAGTGCTCACGGCCAGCATTCTCGCACGGGGGGACTGGCTCGGCCCCCGCGAGCCAGACTATTGTGGTGCTCTGCATCTGCGGGACTGCCCTGTTTCAGCCCTGCTGCCATCGCTCCGGCGGCAACTGCCTGATTGTGGGGGGCACACCAGTGTCGACCTCGAGAAGAGAGGGGGAGACGTTCTCACCCCCCCACCTTCCATGCTACCAGAGGCACTGTAACAACGAGGACAGCCCCCACCCCAGCGACACGCCCAGGGCACACCGCGCACGTGTTCACAGCCTGAAGTACTGCGTGCTGTCTCATCGCCACGACGCCCCCATCCACATACTCTTGCCTAGGAAGGCAGAGGAATATGCCACCGTTCAGCAAACTCTCGGACCCGTCAACCCCAGCGGCAAGATGGCGCTCCTGGATTGGTCGCCATGACCATTACTTTATCGGCGTCAGGGAAACGGATGAGCAGGTGCACTCATGTGCAATGGCGGAGCCGAACTCTATGATCTCTTCGAGACACTACCGGACAGAGGCAATGATGATGACTACACCGGAGCGGTAAATGCTCTGAACCATCACTTTGACCCGCAAATCAACCCAGACTACGAATGGTTCAAATTGCGTCCGGCTCGCCAGGGGGAAACTGAAACCGTTGACGCCTACTATGCCCTCCTTAGAAAACTTGTCACATCGTGTGAATTGCCAGATCAGAGACTGGAAATCCGCGCACAGCTCATTCAAGGCTGTAGATCTGTTCACCTCAGGCGCCTCATACTCAGGCAGCCCCGCATTTCCCTTGATGACATTCTCGTCCTCGCGAGGTCTCACGAACTGTCCAATGCGCCAGCAGACGAGATGGAGGTGGCCCTCAACCACTCTGAAACGGCGGCACGTGCGCCCCTGATCAAGGAGGAGAGACTTAACGTGATCCGCAGAAGGCCCCATCTGTCGAGAGGAGGTGCGAAGGCCACACAGAGCTCGATGTGCGGCAACTGCGGGATGGACCATCCGGCCAGAGGGAGGTGCTCCGCAAAAGGGAAGACATGCTCTCAATGCGGCAAACTCAACCACTTCGCAAAAGTATGCCGGAGCAGCGGTGGGCGACGTTCCAATCCTGGCGCAGGAGGACCCACACAAGGCGTGCGTCAGCTAACGCTCGAGGACCCGGGGCCCTGCAGTGACGCGACGCGTTCAGCTTTCAGTCTGGAAGACGATGATGCTGATGTGTTTTTAGTGTCGTTTGTCGGCAGAGAAGGCTCCAGGAGGCGACCGCCACCAATGTGCGACATCTCTATCGCAGGATCTCAGGTGCATGCCCTGATAGATACAGGAGCCTCAGTCAATGTGAGGGACAGCGTCCAGTACGACAAGCTGTCTCCTCGCCCACCCCTTCGGCCGTCCAAGGCCAGGATCTGCACCTATGATAGCGATGACCCGCTCCCACTACGGGGAGTAATGGAGGTAGTGGTGGCCAGCAACGGCCAAATGATGAAGACGAAATTTCAAGTTACAGAAGGAAAATGAGGGACCCTCCTCAGCTGCCACACCGCGGAGGACCTTCAACTAGTCTTCTCCTCACGGAAACCTGGATGAACGCCTCATCAGCACCCGACATAGCCATCGCCATCCCGGACGGATACAAGATCACCCGGAGGGACCGCGGCAGTCAGACCGGAGGAGGCATCGCCATCGTCCACAAGAACACCATCCGCATCACGACCAACACCGACGACACCCTCAAAGCCGCCGAACACCTGCACTTCCAGATCCACACCGACCCCAAGACCACCCTCAGAGGCACCCTCATCTACAGACCCCCGGGACCACGCACACAATTCAGCAAAGACATCGCCGACTTCATCAGCCCGCACGCCCTCCCCTCCGCTGACTACATCCTCCTCGGGGACCTCAACTTCCACCTGGAGAACAACAACGACCACAACACCACCACCCTGCTGGACAACCTCGCCAACCTCGGTCTCAAGCAGCTAGTGACCACCCCCACCCACTACGCCGGACACACACTCGACCCCATCTTCTCCTCCAGCAAGGACATCGCCTTCAGCCACGCCACCGGACTCCACTGGACGGACCACAGCTGCGTCCACTTCAGCTTCAGAAAGAACACGATCCACCACCACCAGCCACAGATTGCACGCAGAAGCTGGAACAAGATCACAGCCGACCAGCTGGCCGCATCCCTGAGCCAGGACCCCCCGTCAGCTCAGCGGACCCCAGCCAGGCCGCCAACAACCTCACAAAGTGGATCAGCAACTGCGCGGACGGCCTCCCCCCGCTGAGGACCCCGCCCAACAGACCCGGCAGTAAGAAAGCACCATGGTTCACCGACGAACTCAAGAGCTCCAAGAAGAACTGCCGAGCCCTCGAGAGAAACTGGCACAGAAACCCAACACCAGACAACATGACCACCCTCAAGCTTGCCACTCGAAAACACCACCAACTGATCCACGCCACCAAGAAAACCTCATTCAAGGAACGACTGGACAACAATGCACACAACAGCAAGGAACTCTTCAACATCGTCAAAGAGCTCTCCAACCCCAACGCCGGAAACAACGTCATCACCCCATCACAAGACCTCTGCAACTCCCTCGCCTCCTACTTCCACAACAAGATCACAGACATACACAACAGCTTCAGAACACAGTCCACGCACCCCACGACCGCACCGGCACCCCCCACCACCACCCTCCGTGCCTGGACCCCGATCAACACCGAAGAAACCCAACGCACAATGAACTCCATCCACTCCGGATCTCCTACCGACCCCTGCCCCCACCACGTCTTTAACAAGGGAGACGCCGTCATCGCACCCCACCTGCGGGACATCATCAACACCTCCTTCGACACCGCGACCTTCCCAGAGAGCTGGAAGCAAGCCGAACTCAGCGCTCTAATGAATAAACTATCAGTAGACCCCACCGACCTCAAAAACTACCGCCCCATCTCGCTCCTCCCGTTTCCGGCCAAAGTCATCGAGAAGACCGTCAACAAGCAGCTGGCAGCCTTCCTCGAGACGAACGGATCCCTCGACCTCTCGCAGTCTGGCTTCCGGGCCAACCACAGCACCGAGACCGCTCTAATCGCAGCCACCGATGACATCCGAGTCCTGCTCGACAACGGGGAGACCGCGGCCCTCATCCTTCTGGACCTCTCCGCAGCGTTCGACACTGTCTGCCACCGCACCCTAGTGCAGCGCCTCAGCAACGTCGGAATCCAGGAGAAGACCCTTGATTGGATCATCTCCTTCCTCGCCGGAAAGACACAGAGTGTCCGCCTCCCCCCGTTCAGATCAGAAGCCACCAAAGTCATCAGCGGCGTTCCTCAAGGCTCCTCGCTCAGCCCCACCCTCTTCAATGTCTACAGGAGCCCCCTCGCGCCCATCGCACGCCAACACAACCTCAACATCATCTCGTACGCCGACGACACCCAGCTGATCCTCTCCCTCACCAACGACCCCGCCACCGCCAGAGCCAACCTGCACGAAGGGATGAAAGATGTCGCCGAGTGGATGAGGAACAGCCGCCTGAAACTGAACTCAGACAAGACGGAAGTCCTGATCCTGGGCTCGTCACCCTCCGCCTGGGACGACTCCTGGTGGCCCCCCGCCCTGGGCAGTGCACCCATACCGACAGACCACGCACGCAACCTGGGCTTCATCCTGGACTCCTCCCTCTCCATGACCAGACAAGTCAACGCCGTCTCCTCATTGTGCTTCAACATCCTGCGCATGCTACGTAAGATCTTCCGGTGGATCCCAACCGAGGCCAGGAAGACGGTCACCCAGGCCCTCGTCACCAGCCAACTGGACCACGGCAACTCCCTCTACGCCGGAACCACTGCCAAACTCCAGAAGAGACTCCAGCGGATCCAGAACGCCTCAGCAAGACTCATCCTCGACATCCCAGCCACATCTCCGGACACCTGAGAGACCTGCACTGGCTCCCGGTCAACAAGAGAATCACGTTCCGACTCCTCACCCACGCACACAAAGCCCTACACAACCAAGGCCCAAGATACCTCAACAGCCGCCTCAGCTTCCACACTCACACACGCCAGCTCCGTTCGACCAACCACGCCCTCACCGCCGTCCCCCGCATCCGAAGGGCCAACACAGGAAGAAGGTCCTTCTCCTACCTGGCCGCCAAGACATGGAACTCCCTCCCGACCCACCTCCGCCGGACTCAGGACCACCTCGCCTTCAGGAAGAAGCTCAAGACCTGGCTGTTCGAGCAGTAGCGGACCCCCCCCCCCCCCACCCAAGCGCCTTGAGACCCTCCGGGTGAGTAGCGCGCTATATAAATGCATTGATTGATTGATTGATTGATCTTCGTGAATCAGGTGCACGAGCTGCACGCGGAGGAAATGCTGTAAGACTTTCCCGCGCTTTTCCAAGTCCTTGGCTGCCTCAAGGGTAAAACCTTCAAGCTACACGAGGACCACACAGTCAGGCCGATGGCGTTGAGACACAGGAGGGTGCCGTTCCACCTGTGGCCGCAGGTAGAAGAAGAGCTTCGGAAGCTGGAAGAACTTGGGGTTATCGAAAAGGTGTCAGGCCCGACACCCTGGGTGTCGCCCCTCGTGGTTGCCCGGAAACCGAAACAGCCCGGGGCCATTCGACTGTGTGTTGACATGCGCCTTCCGAACAAGGCCGTAAAGCAGGAGCGCCACCTGACGCCCAAGATGGACCACATAGTCACAGACTTAAACGGAGCCCGCTGGTTCACCAAATTGGATCTCAACTCGGGATACCATCAACTGGAGCTCCACCCAGACAGCCGCAACATTACTACATTCTTTACACATGTTGGCCTGCGCAGGTACAAAAGATTACGTTTTGGAGTCTCCTCAGCTGCGGAGGTCTTTCAGAACGCGATATGGGAGACGCTCTCGGGACTGTCAGGTGTAATCAACTTGAGCTATGACATTTTAGTCTTCTCCAAAACACTTGAAGACCACCACGTTCACCTCAGAGCCACCCTTCAGTTCCTGGCAGACCATGGCCTCACCTTGCACAAAGCCAAGTGCTCCTTTTACCAAGAATCAGTGGATTTCTTTGGGTACATTTTCTCGAGAGAAGGACTACGCGTTGACCCAAAGAAGGAGGAAGCTATCCGTTCGGCGCCAAGACCGACAAATGCGACTGAAGTCAGAAGCTTCTTGGGGATGGCCACATATTGTGGCCGGTTCATTCCGAACCTTGCATCCCTTTCCGAACCTCTTTGGCTCCTGACCAAGGCCGGACAGATGTGGACATGGTCAGGGAAGGAGGATGAGGCGTTCACAGCGGTCAACAATGCCCTCATAGACGACAAGGTCATGGCGTAGTTTCACCCAAACAATCGCACAGAAGTCGTGGTGGATGCAAGCCTGGTCGGACTCGAAGCTGTCCTCATGCAGGAAACGGAAGGCTGGGAGTGGGTGTCAACAGCATACGCCAGCAGGGCTTTGGCGGCCACGGAAATTTGCTACGTGCAGATTGAACAGGAGGCCCTTGCAATCAAGTGGGCGTGCCAACACTTCCACTTATACCTGTATGGCCACGAGTTTCGGGTGGTCACGGATTACAAGCCGTTGGTGCCGCTGTTCGCGGGGACCCCCAGACTCGCCCCTCCAAGGATAGAGAGGTGGGCCGTCCAGCTGCAGACGTATCCCTTTGACGTTGTATTCTGACCAGTTGCTGACAACCCGGCGGATTTTCTGTCGCGTCATCCGAATGCCATTCCTCCCACTCCAATACAGGATGAGATGGAGGATTGCGAGGAATTCGTCCAGATGATATCACAGAAAGCATGCCCAGTTGCCCTCACACTGGAAGACATCGGGACAGCCACCGAAGGAGACGAATGTCTCAGCAAAGTGAAGACCACGTTGACGAACCGCAGTTGGAAGCGCTTCCTGGATGGCATCAACGCCCTCACGGCCGAGGAAAGGACATTCAGACAGCAGGTCTGAAGGGCTCAGAGCGAGCTCTGCGAGGGCCCCCATGGAGTTATACTGCGAGGCACAGCCCTTGTGATCCCAACAAGCCTACAGAAGGAAGTAGTCCGACTTGCGCATCAAGGACACCAGGGAGCATCCAAAACTAATGCAAGACTACGCAGCAAAGTGTGGTTCCCTGGGATGGATGCCATGGTAGAAGACACGGTGCGCAACTGTCACTCGTGCACCACCACAAGAAAAGATCCCGTGCCACACCCAGTGATCACGGAGGACCCGTGGTCCAAATTGAGCATCTATTTTGGATCATTCCCGGATGTCAGAAACACTCTCGGGCTCATAGACTCTCATTCACGATTCCCGATAGTGGAGGTGGTGTCCTCTAAGGCATTCTCACATGTCAAATTGGTACTGGATCGGATCTTCATGATGATAGGCCTGCCTGAAGAAATACGATCAGACAATGGGCCGCCATTTCAGGGCAAAGCCTTCCAAACTTATCTAGCATCAAGAGGCGTTCGACACAGGAAAATTACTCCACAGTGGCCGCAGGCAAATGGAGAGGTTGAGAGGTTTATGCGCACACTGAACCGTGCCCTCAGAATCGGAGTCAAGAAAGGAGAAGAGGCGGAGGAATGTCTCTCTGTTCCTTAGTGCATATCGCCAAACACCCCATTGCACCACGAGATGCGCCCCGGCACACCTCCTGTTCCGCAAAGTCCCCAGGGACTGCGTGCCGACGGGCCCTTCATGGAATCCACCGGAGCTGGATCAAAACGCCACTCAGAATAGAAGACAGCTCACAAATGAGAGAGCGAGTCGAGCTCGGAGAGCCAGACCCATGTCCCTTGTCTTTGGGGACAAGGTGGTCCTCAAGGACACGTACCCAAATTGGAAGTATCGCACCGCGTATGAACCCGAAATATGGGAAGTGGTCAATGTCCATGGTACCATGGTGTCATCAGTAAGTGGTACGCGAGCAGTCACCCGGAATGCTTCATGGTTCAAGCGAGTCCCGAGGGAGTGGGACGCCGCAGAACAAACACCGGAAAATAATGAGTATGAAGACGAGGAACCGACGCTCGCCGACACCTCGCAATGCCACAACGGAGAAGTGGTGACTCAACCAAGATCTGAACAGGAACAGGCACCCCGTCAAGAGGATGCCACGGAGAACCTCAGGGGCCCGGCGGAACGCACCGAGGAGTTGGAAGCCAGCGGAAACTCCAGGAGACAGAAATACAGCTTATGGCCGAATCCTACTCCCAGTCAGAGACTAAGGGACTACGCCTGGTGCCTGGGCAAGACTCAAGGATCACCATAGGCGGGACTATGTATCCGCAAGATTGGAGGGATGTACTGACGGAGCCACCCGGCCCGTCCACACACGCATGCGCGCATACACACACACCGAGGGCGGGCTCGCCCGAGGGTATAAATAAAGGGGCGCGAGACCGCTCGTGGTCTTCGGCCCATAGTAGCAGTAAGCGTCTGTGTCATTCATTAAATTATACTTAGGCCCAAATCAGCGGCCTAGGTGTCCCTGCACCCCTAGGTGACACGAGTCACCACAATAGCCAAGGCTATACTAGTAGATTTGGTAGACCATAATCAAACCAAAGAAATATGATGACTATATTACAGATGTGTAGTTTTAAATGTGTAGACCTGTTTTCTTTTATTATACATCGACCACGTTTTCATTTGCATTGTACTTCCAAGTTGTATTTTCTATGTTTTTTGTGTGCCTTCACATATTGTTCTTGTTTAATTTTCCACATATTTTTAACAACCTTATCTATTTCAAATGTGTGAAAGGAGAATGTGTTGTGATGATGTACAATAGTGTGATCATCTTTCTACAGTGATGCAACTTTATTTGTGTGCTTCTCTTGGCATAGACTGTCACAACACTTCACAACATTTTACAGCAGTGAGTTACCGATCAGATGCAGACCAGATATTCTATGCCACTGGACGTGTCTGGGGCTTTTGGAAATAAACGTACCTGTACCCTTGAAAAAGTATCCTGTTTTCATTACAGATCCCTGCTTTAAAGTGTTCACTCTCTCGAACGCTCTTCCTCAACATGGCATCCACGTTCCCCTTGAAGGTTTTAGTCCTCTTTTGATGTCTTCACAGTTCTCGCTGTATGGGCGGGGCGAAGGGCGGGACAGCCACTGCCAGTCGACCCACGTGCGAATTTGGTCTGTTGTGATCTTTACACCCGGAAGCGGCCAGATTTGAGGTTTTACAGTTCAGCGGTGCCTGCTGTCGCCGGCGGTCATGAACAGTGACAGCTTCAGCGCCGGGGAGCGCCTTGTCTCCGCAGCATATGTGAGGCAGGGAGCCCAGGCCCGGCGCGCGCACGAGCAGCTCATCCGCGTGCTCCTAGAACAGGTGAAATATAGTCTCCTGTCAGTGGGTGGGATGGTCAGCTCTTGTGCGTCGCATGTAAACGTTGCGTGAAACCTACAACTGTAACTTTTCTGGGGGTCACTTTGCCTTGATGGCAGAGTCGCGGACCAGACCAGGTGATGCCCTGGCAGCAGTGGTGGAACACTGAAAGTTCACGTTGCAAGTGGATGGCCACACTACGAAAATAGTCTGTTACTTTCACCATATGCTAAGGCGTGGACACTAATGAGATAACGTCATCCGAGGTCGTTTAATTTTTACTCCACTTATTTGTTTTCTACATATTGGATTCAGTTCAGCCACTTGACAATTTAAGACTTGCATGCATAATCTCCTTTATCAGAACCGGTGATTACCTCCGTCCCAAGTATAAGCTTTCGGCTTTTTAATCAACAGCACTTTTTTTCATGCAGTGATTTTTGACCCCGTGATTCGAGTACTAAATGCTAACGTAGATTTCCAAGAGTTAGGGTGACCACATCACTCCCGAGTCGCGATCATTAAGGCATTGCGTCCAATACTTACATTTTCACCTACAAATTATTCATTTCAGGTGTCATAGTCTAATAAGTTCAACACAGGACGACAACACATAGGATTCATTAGGTTATCACACAAAAGGTCCAGTTATGGAAACAGTAATTATCAGTAATGACTTGGAGGTTGGTGTTTATTAGCCCTACAATGCAGCCTCTTGCTGATAAAAACTAGGACAAGGTGAATGTTTAATATGGTATCTGTGATCACTAGGCTTCTGATGCTACATTGTCAGTTAGTTACGTTTTCCACTCTGTGCATTACAGAGATGGAGTAATGTACAGGAAATCGTGGGAAGGATTGACACTTTCCTCCATGCACACACAAATCCTTTTACTGATAGATAACATTACAACCTTTTTGATCGCAGTTATGAGTTGTTGCATATTTCTTTTACAGTAGCTTCAGGAAATTGAATGCATGAATGAACATTGTTTGCGTGGAATCCATAAAAGGCGCATTTTACTGAAAGTATGTATTGGACCAGGCCCTTTTTGCAGGACCTAACTGTTTGCCTTCAGCTTATTTTCCGGACTCTCTTTTTGTTGGCTTTTCTAGCTCTGGGCACTTTACCACTGCTAATCAGCACTAAAGTGCATTTGCTCCCTCCTTTAAACATGGTATGATTGGTTTACACCTGTTTGGCATATTTAATATACATGTAAATCCCATATACCCAGGGCCTGTAACTTAAATGCTACTAGTGGGCCTGCAGCGCAGATTGCGCCACCCACAGAAGTAGCCTTTCAAACCAGTCTCAGGCCTGTCACTGCAGTGCCTGCGTGCAGAGTTTACTGCCACAGAGACTTGGCATTTAACAGTACTTACCAAGCCTTAAACTCCCCTTTTCCTACACCCAAGGCACCTCTAAGTAGGCCCTAAGTAGTCTAGGGACAGGGTGCTGTGTAAGTACAAGGTAGGACATGTGCTTTTATTATGTGACATTTCCTGCTAGTGACAAACAGCTTATTTTGGTTCTCACTACTGTGAGGCCTGCTCCTTCCGTAGGCTAACATTGGGAATCCTCTTAGATGTGTTCAAGTGGAAATTCCTGATCTAAAAGGAGTAGCGCAGCCATGTTTGGTACGTTTAGAATGGTAGTGAAAAATCATGCTTACTTGTGTAGGGGGATTTTTTATTACTGTTTTATAAATGCCACTGTTACAAAGTGAGCATTTCTCTGTGCTTATAACTAACTTTATGTGCTTTGCAGCCTGACTGCAATCCATGTCTTGGGTAGCGTGACAGCTGGACTTGTGCATATGTTCCAGACAGTCATCACACAGGAGGGGCTGGGTGCATTTGTATACTGATAGTCTTTTTGGGAGAAAGGGAGGTGGGGCACACTTACATTTGTATAGGCTGTGTCCTGCCCTCGCACAAAGGCCTCATTTACCCCCTACTGATGTCTGGAGCCATGACCGGGGAGGAGGGAAACTTCTGAAACTGGTCAGACCTTGCTGGAAACCTCTCCCACCTTTTAGAAGCAGGGCCCCAGGGTATACGTTCAGGGGCTCGGACCTCATGTGGGGGAGCACTTTTGAACTGTGCTGGGAGACACTGTCAGGAATGGCTGCTTGGCTGTCATGAGGGACTGCCACTCTGCACTGCATTACTGCTTTGGCATACTGCTCCTGTGTGCTGACTTGTAGGAGGGACTGCCACTTTTCACTGCATTGCTGCTTTGACCTTCTCCTGTGTGCTGATGTTTAGGAGGGACTGCCACTTTGCTACTGCTCTGTGTGTTGGCCTGCTGCACCTATCCTTCAGGAGAAGGGAGTGGACTCTACTAGCTGCCTTTGCCCCTCAAGAGTCTCCAAGGGCTTGTTGGCTTGGCCCCGGTTTTCCTGCGAGGTCCCCGGGACATCAAAGACCTCGTGTTGTACTGCACCCAGCTACAAGAGCATTCCTGAACATTCCTGAAGGAGTGGAGTGTGGTGCTTCATTGAGTCCTACACAGCACCTTCTGAATGGAGATTGCCTTGCTACCTGGCTGAGCACTGGCTGGTCCGCTGGCTGCACGCCGCAGCAGGACTTCCTCAGTGGGCCCCTTGTGGCAAATCCCTGCCCCTGTAAGAGCAAAGTCTCGCCTTCAGCCCTGCCTGACCTTGTGAGCTGGTCCCTGTGTGGCATGGGCGATTGAGGTGGGGACAGCTGCCGATTACTGTGATTTAGCCCCAGAAAGTGCCTTACACCTTTAATCACCTCCAGAGATCACTCACCGCGCCGGAGACCCAGGCAGTCTTGGTCACACTGTGCTGCCCGACCCCACCTTTTGCAACCGGGGCCTGGGGAGGGAAGTCCGCCAGCGCCTTGGGTGGCAGCTGCTGACACTTTTGCCGCGTCTACGGGACCGGGCGCGTCACACTCTTTCCCCAAGACTCAGAAATCAGTTGGGGGAAGCTATTTGTGTTTTTTTTGGGGGTCCCTAAGAATTTCTTCTGTTCCACAGACCTCGCCGGCATGTCTTCTGGGAAGAGCTGCCCCCACCCCAACTCCCTTAAAGGGAGCGCTGCATCTTTTCTTTGTGCCGCTGCAGTTGTTTGGGAGCGTGGAGTGCCTCCCCCGTTGCTGACACACATGGGTGTCTGCAGAAATTTTTCCGGGGGGGGGGGTAGTCTGGCAAATGAAGGGGCGTGGCTAATGTTAATCAATAGGGGCGGGGCTAAAATGGCAGACACTCAGGATAGGGTAATGCTCAGGCCAAGCTGAGAAAAAAAGTGGTGAATTCTGCATTTGAAACTGGACAACAATTAGAGCACACATGAACCCTAACATTACCCTTTAAAACTCATACATTCCGTGATTCCTAAAATTGCCCCCTGGCACCCTATAACCCATACCTGCCCTAACCCCTAAAATTGTCCCCTGGCACCCCGAAACCCATACCCGCTCTGAACCCTAAAATGGCCCCCCCTTGCACCCCAAAACCCATACCCACCCTGAACCCTAAAATTACCCTCTGGTATCCCAAAACCCATACCCACCATGAATCCTAAAATTATCCCCCTGCCACCCCAAAACCCATATCCACCCTGAGCCCTAAAATTACCCCTACCCCCCAAAACTCATACCCGCCTTGAACCCTCAAATTACCCCCCTGGCACCCCAAAACCCATACCCACCTGGAACCCTAAAATTACCCCCTTGCACCCCAAAACCCATACCCACCCAGAACCCTAAAATTACCCCCTGTTACCTCAAAACCCATACCAACCATGAACCCTAAAAGTATCCCCCTGGCACCCCAAAACCCATATCCCCCTGAACCCTAAAATTACCCCTGCCCCCCAAAACTCATACCCGCAGTGAACCCTACAATTACCCCCATAGCCCCCATGGCCCCTTAAAACCCTTACCTGCCTTGAACCCTAAAATTACCCCCTCTGGTACCCCATAACCCAAACCCACCCTAAAATTATCCCCCTGGCACCCCAAAACCCATACCCGCCTCGAACCCTAAAATTACCACCTGGCACCCCAAAACCAATACCCACCGGAACCCTAAAATTACCCCCTGGCACCCCAATCCCTAAACAAAAGAAGGGTACGGAGTTCCTGGGTGATATAATAATCACTCACAAAAAAAAAATGCGTTAGCACTTTATAAAAAAAACTAAGGTACTACAGGTGATAAGGAGGGGAATTTCTGAACTAGGGCTCTCACACACCCAGCAAGCTTAGTGTCATGCTTCATCATATGAGCCTGCTCCTCGTCGGGCCGGCACTGCAATGCCCGACGGGCACCCTCACAGGGGCTTTTTATTGGAAATCTTTTGTTCCTCGCCGTAAGGGTGCCGTGGGTGTGAGGTGTAGATTTATGAAGTGTTGTTAAAACAGGTGAGGGAGTCCTCTAGGATGAAATTTTATTCTGCGAGGATCCCAGCCTGATTAAAAATCAATAGGTTGGCCGACGGGTTCCAAATAGGAGCAGGTGAGACTTTGCGCTTGGTTGAAGGCTCCGAATGTCGACGCCGACAGATGGAGGTAAGAGGATTTCAGGCTGGCACTTGTAATGTACCCGTAGTAGGAGCTGGCCACCTCATCCTAGTGCCTTATTAAGGGGTTGCCCTGCACACGAACGACCATGATTGCGGGCGATTTTTAGGGCAGCCACTATTATGCGTTCCTCCCAACTCCGTTCACTGTGCGACGGCCTAAGCCTTAACAACCCCCTTGCAAAACCGCTTCCAGGGGCCTATGGTATGTGCTTAGGGACACTCTTTGTATGGAATTGGGAGGGACTGCTATAGCACCCGCCCAGGTTACGAACAGGCTAGCCATGATCCTAATAGTTTTAATTTTGTTTCTGCATAGACAGGAGGCTCTAAATCATGACATTGACCCCTGACATGTAAATGTGTCTCTCTTTTCAACTTTATAGAGACACCACTATCTGTGTGTCCCAAGGGGGTCGGGATGACCGGGTTTTCGGTTACTGTATTCGGACTGACAGGGTGTTTAGGGGTAAAGAGAAACACTGGCGCCTTAAGTAAGGGTTTGAGTGATGGTTTTATTGGGATACAAGTCTTTCTTTGTAAGGGTGCTGCTCGGTCCCTGGAATGAGCTGCAGGATCAAAGGGAAAGTTACCTTGCTCCAGCTTGGCTGTATTCTTCCAGTGATGGCGACGGATACCGGTGGGCTCCAGATGGGGGACGTCTCTCCCCTCTGTTCTCCTCCGCTCCGGTACCGGAAAGAAAGGAAAATCGGGTTAGGTGACTGGTTTGACCACACTACACTAGTTAGGGCCGGGAGTGAGGGAAACCAGTGATAGTGCGTCTTGTGGATTAAATACAATCCGTGAGGTAAGAGTGCACGTGAGGGGAAGGAACGGGAAAGCTTTACACGGGGCTTTACAACTTTACACACAGGGCTGGTTCCTCCGCCCCACCCAACCCGCCACACGACCCCGTACCTCTTGAAGCCACGCTCCTCCCGTGGGAACGTGGCGGGGCAAAGGGCGGAAACGTTGGCCTCCTGGCTTCTCGGTCCCAGTCTCTTCCTCCTCAGTATCCTTCGGGTATCGCCTTTCTCCGTCTCCGACTCCGACTCCTACTCCAGCCTCCTCCAGGGAAACGGCGTACGTCGCCTCTTTCCTGCTTCCTCCTTTTGACGTTCCGACGCTGCCGAGGGGCGGGGTCTCTTCCTCGTGGTCCGTAGAGTTAAAGGGGCCGTGTGTGTTGATATCGTCCGGCCAGCCCAACTCGGGTTCTTTGGACCAAGTGCAGTCTGGTAGCTGTTGGGAAAGGGGCAAGGTGAGAGGGGGGTGGCGGACCCCCAGTCCATTGGGGTAGTCGTGTCCTGTCCGCACACCCTGTCACATACCTCCCCCCCTGGCTTCTCCCGTTTGGGGAGAGGAAACACGCGGGAAAGGATGTCCACATTACCGTTATCTTTCCCTTTCCGATGGTGCACCGAAAATGAGTAGGGCTGTAAAGACAGGAACCACCGTAACACTCGGGGGTTTTGGCTGCTGTTCTGGTGTATCCACTTCAGGGGGGCATGGTCCGTATGAAGGATGAATGGTTTTCCCTCCAGGTAGTACCTCAATTTTTCTATCGCCCACTTTATGGCCAGGGCCTCTCTCTCAATGGTGGAATATCTACACTCCCTGGGAAAGAGCTTTCTGCTTGCATACAATCCCTTCCTCGTCGACCTGAGATAGCACGGCACCTATCCCCACATTGGAGGCGTCTGTGGCCAATACAAAGGGTTTGGTATAGTCGGGTGACACCAGCACTGGGGCTGTGGTCATCGTACTTTTCAAGAGCTGAAAAGGACGCAGGGAGTCTTGGGAGGGGTGAGAATATTCTCGTAACTTTGTGTCCTTTTTGAGAAGGTTAGTTAGGGGTGCAGCCACCTCGGCAAAGCATGGTATAAACCGGCGGTAGTACCCTACCAGTCCTAGGAAGGACCGTAGATCTCTTTTGTTAGCGGGAAAGGGAACTTTAGCTATCACTCGATTTTCTCGCTTTGAGGATCTATGGTGCCCTCCCCCTTATATATCCCAGGTAGTTCACACTGTAAATGCTGCTCTGGACTTTTTGGCGTTGATGTGTAGTCCCACCCTTCGTAGCGCGGTGAGTATGACTTGCAGATGGCGCAGATGTTCATCCCAGTCAGGGCTAAAAATGACGATATCGTCCAGGTATGCTGAGGTGAACGAGACGTATGGTTGTAACACCTGGTTCATAAGGCGTTGAAAAGTCGCCGGGGCCCCATGGAGTCCAAAGGGGAGGACCGTGAACTCATATAATCAGTCATCCGTAACTAAGGCGGTTTTCTTCCTGTCCTCCTCACGAAGAGGTACCTGCCAATACCCCTTCGTGAGGTCTATGGTGGTGATATATCTGGCGTCGCCTATTTTTTCGATCAATTCGTCCACACGAGGGATAGGGTAGGTATCAAAGTGTGACACAGCGTTCAAGGCCCTGAAGTCCATACAGAAGCATTTGGAGCCATCAGGTTTGGGTATCATCACGATTGGGGACGACGAGTGGCTCTGGGAGGGTCGGATTACCCCCAATTGAAGCATGTCTTGAACTTCCCTTCTCACTACTTCTCTTCGGGCCGCTGGTATCCTGTAGGGTCGTTGTTTTACCACTTTCCCCGGAAAGGTTTCGATGCGGTGTTCGACTAGGCTAGTTCTCCCTGGTATGTCCGAAAATACGTCGGAGAAGGGCTCCGGGACGTGTGCCAACTCTGTCTTCTCCTGGGATGTCAACCCCTGGTTGACTACCAGCTGATCCAAAGTTGAGGAGCTGGGGGATGTAGATGGGGTGACAAAATGACCCGCCCGTGGTAAGGGCCCAAACCATTCTTTCAACATATTAATATGGTATGTTTGTGTTTTCGTGGATGACAGGCGTAATCTATAGGTGGTCTGACCGATGGCGTCAATAACCTGGAAAGGGCCTTGCCACTCATTCTTGGTTTTGTTGCTTATGGATGGCAGCAACACTAGAGCCCACTTCCCGATGTCGATTCCTCTCAGCCTCTTTCCCTTGTCATACGTCTTTTTATACCTCTCTTGTTGTTGTTCCAGGGTGGAGCATGCTAGTTCTTGTAGCTTTCCCAGTTTGGTTCCCAGCTGAGTGGTATATTCCAGCATGCTCTTCTGTTCTTGGGTTTCTTCGTTTTCCCACATGTCCCTCGTCATCTCTAGGAGGGACCTGGGAAGTCTTCCGTATAATAGCTCGAAGGACGAACATCCCAGGCTACTCTGCTTCTGGGCCCTTATGACATACAGGGCGAGGGGCAGAAGTCGGTCCCAGGTGGGCCCTTCAGCGGTCAGCATCTTTTTTAGGGTTGCCTTGAGTGTCTGGTTGTACCTTTCAACCAGGCCATCTGTTTGGGTGTGGTACACCGAGGTCTTCAGATGCTTGATGTCTAGAGAGGTACAGGGTCCCCTGATCTGTAAGCACCTCTTTGGGAAACCCCACGCGGGAGAACAGTTCCACAAACTTCTCGGCGATTGCAGAGGTGGTGGTGGTCCGTAAAGGAAAGGCCTCCACAAACCAGGTGGCGTAGTCGACGATCACGAGGGCGTACAAGTGTCCACGCCCCATCTTCGGCAGGGGTCCTATTATATCCATGCCGACCCTTTCAAACGGGACTCCTATGATGGGCATCTTTTGTAGAGGCGCAGCACTAGGTCGATGGGTGTTTCTTCTTTGGCATACCTCACATTTGGCACAGAAGCCCTGCACATCCCAATATATCCCAGGCCCGAAAAAATGCAGAATGATACTTTCCGTGGTTTTTTCTTTGCCTGCATGGCCTGCCGTCAAATGGGCGTGAGCAAAGAAGAGTACTTGCTCCCGGAAGGAGCGGGGCACCAACAATTGTAGCTCTCCATCTTGTCTGGCCTGGCGGTATAGCAATTTGTTCTTAACCAGGAACCGGGGGTACGTCTGGGGGTTGACCCCATCCGAGGCATGGGCGCTTTCCCAGGCATGGAATAGGGCCCTATCTTCTCCCTGAGCAAAGCGAAAGCTCCTATCAATTACACAGGGTTCGGGGGACTGATATGTGGGTAGGGCCCCTAAAGAGGGAAAGGAATTCGGGGTTTTCCGTCCCCAGGATCATGTCCTCTGGCAGGGAATCCACCACCCCTACCCGGACCATACAGGGTTCTCTATCTGGTAGAACTATGGTAATGGAGACCACAGGGTAGGGCTTTACATCCCGTGTACGCAGCGGATGTATACGGGAGTCTGGGGGGTAATCTGGTCGGGACTAACAAAGCGCGCCTGGATCACAGACTGTCTGCACCCCGAATCCAGCAAGGCCCTTACCCTAAAACCATTCATCCTCATACTCACATAGAACGTGCTGCCCATTTCCGCTGAGTACATCACCGTTTTTGGGAGATACCCGACCTCCATAGGCTCCTCCTGTGTTTTTCTTCTGGTGCACATTCTCGCTATGTGGCCCCACTCCCCACATTCGAAGCACTGAGGTCCTTTGGTCATGGGGGACATCATTCCTGTGGGTCGAAGTAGTCTGGGAACCTTGTTTCCTGCTTTGGGTCTCTTTTCTACTTTTGGGGGAGGTATGGTTTTGTGGGCCTTTTCATGTTCCCAAGGGCTCGTCTTGGGCTGAGCCCGAGCATAGTGAGATGCCATTTCTATGGCTTGTTCAACAGTAAGTCCAGCGTGTTGACGCAGCCAGCGTTGGGTGGCATATGGCAGTGCTTCCATGAATTGCTCTAAGTACACTTTATTCAGTATCTCCTCCTTGCTACAGAGATCTGGTCATAGCCACTTATCTACGGCCATCCGTAGTCTGAAGAATAGGGTCTTCGGGTTCACCCCTTGAACCCCTCTTTCCTTCCGAAAGCGTACGCGGTAGGCCTCTTGATCCAGACCAAGATGGTCTAGGATAACCCCCTTAATGATCACATAGGTTGTGGTCCCTAGAGGGTTAGCGGCCTGATATGTCGATTGGGCTTCTCCTGTAAGGAGCGGAGCCAGGAAGAACGGCCACTTCTCTTCGGGCCACCCCATAGCACGGGCGGCCCTTTCAAAATTTAGGAGGAAAGCATCCGGGTCCTCACCATGCACATACTTTTGCAGGGCCACACCGGTAGGATGGGGGTTATGCAGACGCACTTTTCCGGGGATGACCTGGGTGGGAGGCGGCACATTCCTAAGGCTCTCCAGCTGGGCCGTAATTGTAGTTGTAAACAGTTCTCTATCTGCCTGTGCAGAGATTAGTTGGCTTTCTACGGCCCACTCCAATTTTACTTGGCCGTGGATTATGTGCTCGATCAGGGCCTCCATCTTTATGTTGCGGATGGATGGTGGAGGGGATCCCACTTCTGACGCCAGTTGTCCCAAGGGGGTCGGGATGCCCGGGTTTTCCGTTACTGTATTCGGACTGACAGGGGGTTTAGGGGTAAAGAGAAACACTGGCGCCTTAAGTAAGGGTTTGAGTGATGGTTTTATTGGGATATAAGTCTTTCGTAGTAAGGTTGCTGCTCGGTCCCTGGAATGAGCTGCGGGATCAAAGGGAAAGGTAACTTGCTCCAGCTTGGCTGTATTCTTCCAGTGATGGCTTCGGATACCGGTGGGCTCCGGATGGGTGGATGTCTCTCCCCTCTGTTCTCCTCCGCTCCGGTACCGGAAAGAAAGGAAAATCGGGTCAGGTGACTGGTTTGACCACGCTACACTAGTTAGGGCCAGGAGTGAGGGAAACCAGTGATAGTGCGTCTTGTGGATTAAATACAATCCGTGAGGTAAGAGTGCACGTGAGGGGAAGGAACGGGAAAGCTTTACACGGGGCTTTACAACTTTACACACAGGACTGGTTCCTCCGCCCCACCACCCCCGCCACACGACCCCGTACCTCTTGAAGCCACGCTCCTCCCGTGGGAACGTGGCGGGGCGAAGGGCGGAAACGTTGGCCTCCTGGCTTCTCGGTCCCAGTCTCTTCCTCCTCAGTATCCTTCGGGTATCTCCTTTCTCCGTCTCCGACTCCGACTCCTACTCCGACTCCTACTCCAGCCTCCTCCAGGGAAACACCGTCCGTCTCCTCTTTCCTGCTTCCTCCTTTTGACGTTCCGACGCTGCAGAGGGGCAGGGTCTCTTCCTCGTGGTCCGTAGAGTTGAAGGGGCCGTGTGTGTTGATATCGTCCGACCAGCCCGACTCCGGTTCTTCGGTACAAGTGCAGTCTGGTAGCTGTTGGGAAAAGGGGCAAGGTGAGAGGGGGGTGGCGGACCACAGGTCCGTTGGGGTAGTCGTGTCCTGTCCGCACACACTGTGCCTTATACACTTCGCTGCACCTGATGAGGCAAAACTATATACCTAACTAGGCGAGTCTACACATCACTCACCACCACTGTGTTGTCACAGTTGCTTAATCTCAAATCGAAGGGGAGTTCCAATGAAAGTCACATAGTGTTTTTTATGGAATTTTTTAAAATGCATGATCCGCATAGTGTTTTTAATTAAGGTACTTGACCTCAACACATCTCCATCGCTGAATGTGAAGCTTACATGGAATGTTGTTTTCTCTTTTGTACTACAGATCGCCTCACCTCTCCAAGGGTAATGACCCAAGGGGACAACCAGTGGTAGGTAGCATTGCATCTCGCCACCCACATGTAGTTTTTCTTTAATTCACACAGTCCTGAAGAATCGCTGATGATCACTCCTTGATAGTATGGCACGAGTCACATGTTGACCATCTGGGAGTTGAGTACGCGTTTTGTCACATTATAACAAGAGTTACCCCTCCCTAATGATTTTTAACCAGGCTGGGGCCCTCGCAGAATAAAATGTCATCACAGAGGACTCCCTTGCCTGTTTTAACACCCCTTCATACATCTACACTCACCTAGGCCCCTCACACCCATGGCACCCTTACGGCGAGGAACAAAAGATCTCAGATAAAAAGCCCCTTTAAGGGTGCCCTTGGGCATTGCAGCGCCGGCCCGACGAGGAGCAGGCTCCTATGATGAAGCATGACACCTAGCTTGCAGGGTGTGTGAGAGCCTTAGTTCCGAAAGGAGGAATTCTCCTCCTCATCACCGGTAGTACCTTGTGTTTTTTATAAAGAGCTAACGCATTTTTGTATAAAAAGCTAACGCATTTTGTGAGTGATTATTATATCACCTAGGAACTCTGTACCCTTCTTTTGTATAGTGTATGTAGGGCATGTACGTTGGACCTACTCAAGCCCTAGCCGTCCCTCCATTTTGTCTGAAAAAAAAAACCAATCCATCCTGAACCCTATAATTACTACCTGGCACCCTAAAAGCCACACCCAACCTGCACCTTAAAGTTCAAGTTCAAGTTTAAAATTTGTATAGCGCACTACTCACCCAGAGGGTCTCAAGGCGCTTGAGGGAGGGGGGGTATTTTACTTATCGAATATCCCCTGGCACCGCAAAAGCTGAACACTACAAGCTTACTCTACATTTGCATATTCGGAAGGGACTGTCCTCCTTGACGTTTCCATGCATGTAAGTCTAAATCACCTTTCACTTAGAGTAACCTAGATAAGCAGCCAGTAGGTAATGCTGATGCTGGAGAATGCAATAAAGTTACTGGAACTTACTTAAAAACTGCTGCCTGCTCTGATACTATTCAGTGGAGTCGGGTTGATCAGCAGCACTGTCATCCTGGCATCCAGCCCCTCCCGAAGGTCTCACTGTGTAGATAGATGTGGGTCAAATGTCTCCTGGTTTCTCCTTGCCAGGGCCTCCTCTACTTCTTCGTTGGTGCCCTTGGATGCAAAAAGAGAGAGATCCATGGCCCTGTTCACCATTCATCTGGTGAGCAGCGCCGTGGATCTGTATTCCATACAAGTGCACAGACAGCAGGGGTAAAGGGATGGCAGTGCAGGTGACGCTTTTCCTTCGTAAAGTAATTCCTGCTGGCGTCATAGCCCAGGGTTTGCTGTCTGTGCACTTGTATGGAATACACATCTATACAAATGTACAGACAGCAAACTCTGGGCTATGATGCCGGCAGAAATTCATATACAAAAGAAAAGCGTCACCTGCACTGGCCATCCCTTTCCCCCTGCTGTGCACATCTTCCCACTCCCACCCCATGCTCTCATTTACAACACATCAAGTGCTTAGGTGAAATCCCTGTCTTCAGGCAAGGATATCACCTTGGTGGCACCAGTCTAAAAGATAACAAAGGGTGGGGGCAGGGAGGGTCGCTGAAACCGTTCAGAGGCAGGCTGGCGCTGGCTGGTTCTGGGCCTCTCAGAAGGGGCCATAAAAACCACATTCTCGGATGCTTAGCATTCAACCATGGCTCGTTCTTAGCACCTGGTGGTGGCTCAGTTCAAAGTAGGCGCTTTACAAGCGTAATATGCTACACTGAAAAAAAATACAGAAACACAACATCCGGGAAATCGTTAACATTCTAAGGGAATGAAATATTAAGTAAAACATTAAACACAAACGGGGACTAAATCTCTGACATGGATTGCCTTTTTACATTAATTATTTAGAAATCGATCAGTGTTTATGTCCGAATAAAGGGCATGACGTTAGAACCCGATAAGGACCCGTTGCAACGTCCTCTGTGACCCGGGGGGACCCGGCCCATTTGAAGCCCTGGCTGAGGGGTTACTTCAATGTGAGATGAAGATCGGCAACAAAAAGGCCCCATACATGCAGAAGATTTCTTGAGAAATCCCTGTTCTCGATTGTGGGCTGAGCAGGACGTTTGTGAATGGGTAGGAGGCTCATGGTTCCTGCGCGTCTTGTAGTGTGTCTTTTCCCTACTAGTGGAGAGGCTTGCTTCTGGGCTTCAGCCCTGTCCAGATCTGCGCATCCGAGCGTTTCACATTGTAAGTATCATGGATACGTTGTTGAATGCTTTGCAGCAACTTTCGGGTGAACTCTGTACTTTTGGTGACATCATGTGTGAACGCAGCGCCCCGAAGTGAACTCACCAGTTAATGAGGCACGAAAAGGCTAATGGCCCATTCTGGTGCTGCGAGTCAGCTCAGCTGTGATTGCCGCCATGGGCGTCTGCAGGGGGAGCAAGGAGGCGCGCTCCAGTGGGGGGCAAGCGCCCCTTCTTGGCCCCCCCCCCTTGCGGACACCCATGCTGACACATACTAGGGGGCACTGCATCTTGGGGATACACGACTGGCGAGTCCTCGACGGAGGCCACAGATTTGTTAGTACGGAGAGCTGTGATTACCATAACCACTGTAGTAGGCGTGCAGGGGCTTGTGGGCCCTACGTTATGTTTGGAATGCTGTCATTTTCACCAGGGCTTATACAGATTAAGTGTTCATCTGTCTACAGGGGCTAACGTTTGCTGATGTGTCTACAGTGATATTTAATGATTATGGTGCTTATGATGACCCGGGATTATTTGCGTTTCATTCCTTGTCTACTGCATTCCCTGCTCTGATATAGAGGTATGTTGTTTTGCCTTACATTGCCAGAATTTGCATCATAGGCACAGCATTTATGATTGATGTGTTTTCATTTTGCGTTTCATGTTCTGATGGTCTCATGCATGTCATTTTGAATCTTGTCTTAGCAAGATAATGTATACTGATCCAGATATTGTATAGGATGCACAGTACTTAGGATTTGTCATAGTTGGTCTATGTATTATGTACAATGTATATCATATTGTGTGGAATCTCTTGTGGTGTACATTTTGTGTAATTGGTGTGAGCATGTTGTGCAAACATTTTACACATTGCCTATGGGGATAAACCTGACTGCTCTGTGCCTAGCTACCAAGGGGGTGAGCTAAGGTTGTCTTTGTTGTGTAACTTACTTGTCCTGACAAGAGTGGTGTGTTCTGCCTGGCTTAAATGCATACCCTAGCCAACCACAAACACCCATTTTTAACAGTATGTAGTTGAAACTATGTGATGAAGCAGATATTTAGGATTTTTATAGCTCAATCATATTGACGTTAGAAGTAAATACCAGATTTCATGTGGGCTTTGAGAAAGATGATAGTAAAAGGACAAAAGTGTAGGACTGAGAACTACCTGATGACAGTAAGAAGATGCTCTGTTTTTTTAAGTGTAAGATGGAGAATTTTGCCATCCGTGAGATCGTCAGACACAGAGTTATGAAGGGGTTATTCGAGTGAAGAGCGCATAGTACTGTGCTTAACTGAGTTTGGGAAGCTAACTAATCAATCTGAATGAATCAAGTGAACTATAATGAAAAACAGTTTCATGTGGATAAATGGCATTGAAGTTTCATATAGAAACTGGCCTTCAGGTTGCATGACGCAGCACGTTGTTAAACTCTGTTCAGACTTGGCTCAGGGAGAAATTTTTAGTTTATTCGATGGCTGTATATAAGACATATGCATGCATTGTAAGGCCCCCATTAGGATGGCGGGCGGACATTGCCCGCCCGCCACCCTCGCGGAAAACGGGACCGCCCGCGAGTTGAGCGGCGGTCCCGCACTGCATATTAGGATGCGCCCGACACAGTGGCGGGAGCATCATGCGTTTTTAACATTGTGGCGGGCGGTGCTCTCAGCACCGCACGCCACAATGCTAAAAATGCATGTATGCTTTTGCATACACAAAGCGGCAGGCACCGCGTGGTGCCTGCCGCATTGTGTATAGAGTCCGAGAACAGGGTGTTAGGTGTGAGGGAAATACTGGGCGCACTGCTTGGGTTAACGTACAGGAGAACACTGTAAGGCAGGAGGTGCATGCAGGTAAGGGGCAATTCCCTGAAACCCCTCAAAATGTGCCTGGAGGACACACCACATACAGTAGAAGCAAAACCTGTTGCACACTCAAGTAAAGTTTCAAGCAAAAAAGGATGTCTCAATGGACATAAAGTTCATAGGTAATGGGCGAAGGATTGGATCATTAGTTTTTCAGATTTTCTTTTATTGATCCCAGAAAGCCAGCCGACACGTGTTTCGTCGCAAGAAAAACACACCTTTCCGCGACTCCTCAGGGCTGGGAAGGATACAAAATAATGGGTGGAATACATGGTAGATATGACAATGTAAGGTCAATAGTGACTGTTTAAGGTGACTGGTGAGGGTGAGTGACTGGTGAGCATGGTGAACATAAACATATGAGTGGATGCACACACACCACCCTGGTACCTGTGATACTAATCCTGGTAAGTGTAGGGGGGGAAAAAAAGGGAAGTGGGTCGGCAGTGATCATAAAAAGGTGAGATGTAGAATCTAGTACATTTTGTATATTCACAATGAACAAATTAACGTGTCGCAAGAGGGAGTGGTGGAGAGTAGCATTAAGTAAATCACAGGAAAAAGTAGTGAGTTAGAAGTAGCAGAAAGATGATGAAACTAACGGGGGGTAAAGTGGCAGAGGCTAGATTCCAGAGTAGAGTGGGAGGGAAGGAGTGTAGAACAGAAAATGAACTCGCTGGTGGACCAGGGAGTATGGGTTTAGAACGGAGGTGCGCATCCTACCTGTAGGTCAATGATTTATAACCACAGGTCTATAGTGCCAAAAGGGAGGAAAGGGCAGAAAAAGACAAAAGGAGGGATTAAAGGATGAAGTTCTAATGGTGATATTTACAAAAAACACATCTATTGTGACTCAGTCCCATGAGGGCGCATGAGTCATGCGTACGGGTGGGGAGAATAATAAATGAGAGGGGGGAGAAAAGGACAAAAAGGTAATCTCACCGCGGTGCCGGTGATATTTCCGACCCGGCTCCGCTCGAGACCGGGTTTGATAGTGTCTATAGGGTATGGTTCGCAGTTTCAAATAAGGTTTTCTCACATTAGTGGTGGAGATTCTATGGAGACAGAATAGATCATTAAGAACCTATGGGAATAAAGGTTGGGTAGAAGGCACTAAAATTTAAAACCCATAGGGGTTGATAATAGGATGGCATATGACTCACCTTTACTCAGTGATGATGCTGAGTTTAGTTTAATCTCAGGGCTTGGGAACCCGGGAAAGTATCAAGATCCTTGTGTCGTGATGAGGGTAGTTTCGCGATTTCCGTAGCAGAATGGAAGAATCCCTGAGGACGTCAATGGTTTCACAAAAAGAGTCCACGTAGTGTTTGAATATAGGGGAAAAAAGGTGGGGAGAGAAAAAGGGGCCGGAATATAAGTATGCGGCCTTCAGATAGAGTTGTTCCTATTGTTATTAATCACGGTGTGCCTGACACTGACAATTATGTACTGGCCAGATAAGAAAGTAAATCACTTTCTTGACTAGAAAATATGTATCCAGGTATAAGAAATAATATATAAGTGAGTGAAAGCTGTATCCACTCCATCCTGATACTGTTATTAGTTGATGGTCATAGGTAAATGATCAGGATGTGCAAATGCATATAGCTAAGTTATTGGGTATTAAGATTCAGCAGGTCCCCGTGATACCCCAGTCCTTCAGAGTTAATTCTATGTACAAAGGGCTGGTCACCTATGATGTATTCGATGCCCCAAGTAAATCGAGAAATGAAGCCTAAAAGAAATATTAGGCCGCCCTCAAATTCGTGCAATTACATTTGAAAAAAAGGGAAGGGGGAGGGAGGCCGGGGGGCGGGGAGTGAATACTCTCCTCGTAAACAAATTGCCCCACTAAAAACCTTTAAAATGAGCCTTGCAAGGAAACAAGAGGTCTGGTATTCGGAAGAACTGCATAGTCTTAAACGCATGGCTAGAAAGACAGAAAAGATATGGAGAAAATCCTATTTGGAGGAAGACAAAACCAACTATAAAAAGGCCCTTAACATCTATCACAAAGCCATACGATCTGCACGTAAGAATCATGTTACCGCACAGTTAGAGGCAGCTGGTAACGATTCGAAAGTACTGTACCAGATTGTCAACACTTTTCTAAAACCTATAGCATGCGAAAGTGCAGACATGGCTCACAACACCTTCGTGATAGCATCTCGAGTTTTTTCACTGAAAAAATCGATGCCATTTATAAAAAAAATAGAGGCACTTATCCCTGCCACGAGTAGCCAGTATAATCATACTTTGGTGCAAATAGCGCCCATTAATTCCTACTCCCTCAATGATTTTCCTGAAATATCTTTAATAGAGGTTCAGCAACTGCTCATTGACATTAAAAGTGGGAGCCCAGCTGACTCGCTTCCATTTCTATTTAGGGGGTTTTATAAAGCGCTTGGTGACGCACAGCGGCGTGTCCCCGCTCTGAGGAGCTGAATTTACTGGAACTTACACATGCGGAACACCTCACTGTGCGAATAATGCAGTTTTGAGCTTAGCTCTAAAGAGTGGTTCTGATGATTCCAATCGCAACGCCGTGGGTAGCTTATTCCATCTAGCAGCTGCAAGGTGCCTAAAGGATCACCTTCCAGCCAGACTTATGGGTCCTTTAGGGAGAACACTGGGTCCTGATATTCAGAGACTGGTGAATCTCTCACTTACAACAGGAAATGTCCCACAGCAATGGAAAAAAGCCCTAGTCAGACCAATTAGGAAGAATACATCCTCCCCTTGGACCAACATGTCTAATCTTAGGCCGATTTCCCTGTCACCATTTCTAGGGAAAATCATCGAAAAGCACACCAATAAACATCTATCTAACTACCTTGAACAATCAGGCAGCCTTGATCCATCACAGTCAGGTTTCAGGCCAAAATATAGCACCGAAACGGCCCTGCTGTCGATAACGGACGATCTGCGGATGTACCAGGACAATGGTTATTCTGTTGTCCTGGTACTGCTGGATTTATCGGCAGCGTTCAATACCATCTCACACAACATCCTGATCGAACGACTGTCTGTGAGTGGAATCGGCGGTAAGGCACTGGACTGGATTAAAAGCTTCCTCTCCAACCGCACCCAATGTGTCACCATGGGTGAGTTTAGGTCGGAAGAGGTTAAAATCACCAAGGGGGTCCCGCAGGGATCTTGTTTGACCCCGACCCTGTTCAACACCTATGTGGCTCCCTTGGCAGAAATAACCAGAGCCTTTGGCTTTTGCCCAGTGTCTTACGCTGATGATACACAGCTGCTCTTCCCCTTTAAACAACTAACACCGGAGATTATACAATCTTTCTCCGATGGGATAAAGGCAGTAGCGAGGTGGATGTCTTCCAACTTTCTTCAATGTAATGTTGGGAAGACCGAGGTGATGCTTTTCGGTGAAGCCAGGGTCCAATGGTCCCCCGATTGGTGGCCACTTGACTTAGGCCCAGTTCCTGAACCTAAATCAATAATCAAGAACCTGGGAGTTCGATTGGAACCGGAGTTGACCATGAAACAACATGTTAACACCACCGTGGGATCTTGTTTCCACGTGATAGGTCTCCTCCGTAGGATATTTCCTTTCCTCCCTGACTCCCATAGGAGAACTTTAGTCCAGGCTCTAGTTATCAGCCGTCTTGATTATTGTAATGGCCTCCTGGCAGGTGCAAATGAAGAGGTACTAGATCGTCTGCAGGTAATGCAGAATACAGCAGCCAGGCTGGTGCTTAATGCACCTCCCAGATCTCCATCTAAACCTTTACTACACAAACATCACTGGTTGCCTATACGTCAACGAGTGAAGTTCAAGACCTGCTGTATCATTCATAAGGGCCTCCATGAATCAGGACCAGAATACTTGGCTAGAAAATTTGTTCCATACGTTCCCACCCGTACCCTTAGGTCCAGCGAACAGCTGTTATTGAGTGTTCCTAAGATAAGCAAAACTAGGCTAGGCGGTAGGGCCTTGTCTGTGGTGGGTCCTAATTTCTGGAACGCGCTCCCACTCTCATTCAGACAATGCTCCAACCATCTTCGTTTCAGAAAGAACCTGAAAACTTTTTTATTTAATTTATTCTAGCTAAGCACCCTTTCTCGGGATTCAAGAGCAATTGTCTGAAATAATTTTTAACATCATTACTACCCTCCATACTTCCTCTGGCCGGTTGTCACAAGCGCGGAGATACTCCTACGGGAGTCTATTCATAGCGCTATATAAACCTGCAAATAAATAAATAAATAAATAAAGCAAGAACACCGAACTTTAGATTAAAAGAATAAGTGTGTTCCTGTAGTGAACGATGGCTAGCGTGTTACACGCTTTTAGTTTAATGCCCTGTCAGAGTATATTCGTGCCCTTGATTGGAAAGCCAAAATCTGATACTTGTGCGGTAGATCGTAAAAGTTATAAAAGGGAAAGGAACGGAATCGCAAGGGCGTAGAACTTACCCGTAGTGCGGGGAGTCGTTCGTTGGAGGTAACAATCAGGTTGGCGATTTGGTTCCGGGTGCGGTCACCTGTTCGCCGCACCCGGAAGTGGATTAAATACTGCCTTCCTGAGACCTGGATTACGAGTAGGGAAAAGGTTGAGGAGAGTTTCTAAATGTAAAGAAATAAGAACCTATCATAATGCATGCGCGGAAATGCTGACACTCAAGTGGTATAGGGCAGGAAAAACACGGGAACCTTAGAGAATAGTGTGATGCATAGGTTAAAAGACAATTTTAAAGATATTACCACATTTTTAGTTAGAAAGGAAATTTGTGGGTCAAGTGGGAACAAAAGAACCAAATGTTACCCATCAGGACCTGTTCAATTGTAATAGGTAGAGCAGATAAATGAGAAGCTGTGTTGTTCATTGGGGAACATGTCCTCATGTAGGTCTCATAAAGAGTCCTGACTGTAGATCATTCTTTGTTACAAAATGATCTCTGTGTTAAACGTAGTAACCTGTTGAACTATTTACATAAAATAAAAATCTGCAATCTGCATGTTAGATAATGTGCTTTGCAGGAACCAAATTAACACTCTGTGCTACTTTGATTTAAAACTGGGACTAGACAAAACACAGATTTCTCTAGGAAATCCATTAACATCTAGAGTTATTTCACAAATAATATTATTCCCTGAGATTTACCGGGCACACCAAGATCTCGGCAAAAGGTGTCTTAACCCTATAAGATATTTTAAAATGTGGACTTTGCAACCAGTTGAGCAGAACAGATCTACTGCCACATGTCTCTTTGTTACTAATCTCTTTATGGCAGTGTTTAAAAAAATAAATGTATACGTTTATACCCAGATTTTGCATCTGGGTTCCATACCGTTTTGGCACAAACCCGATGTCAAATCTCATTTGTTAAATATTGTAATGTGCTAAAATGTATCCAGAGACAGGCTGCAGACACCAAATGGCTAAGGCACTAAAAAGCCAACTTTCTAAAAGTGGCTTTTTAAGAATGCCAATTTAAAATCCGACTTCACCATAAGTTAGGATTTTAAATTGTGATTCCGGAGACACCAAACATGAATGAGTTACCTATTCCTGTTTGGAAATTACACTTATAAAATGCAGTAAGGTCATTCCAATGTTATCCTATGGAGGAAGAAGGCCTTGCAGGAATGAAAAACGAATTTAAGACTTTGTGTTTACCAGAACATGTCAAACAAAAAAGTACATGTCCAACTTTTTAAATACATTGCACCCTGCCCTCTGGGTTGTGCAGGGTCTTCCTTAGCGGTGACATATTTATATTAAAAAGGATGGTTTGGGCCTAGCAGAAGGTTAGTTTGCTAAGTCGAAATGGCAGTTTAAAACTGCACACACATGCTGCAATGGCATGCCTGATACATGTTTAAGGTGCTTCTTAATTGGGTGGCACAATCAGTGCTGCTGGCCCACTAGCAGCATTCAATTTACAGCCGTAGGCACAGGTACTAACACTGTTCTAGGGAACTCCAATGAAGTGAATATGCCAGTTGGGTGTATGCCAAAGTTACAATGTTTAGAGGAGAGAGCAAAAGCACTTTAGCACTGGCTACCAATGGTAACATGCATAGAGTCCTAAGGCCAACAAAAACAAATTCAGCTAAAAATAGGAGTAGGGTGAAGACAAAAAGTCTGGGCATAACCCTGAAGAAAGGGTCAGTTCACACAATGGTGATCTCTGATTCTAGGGTACATTAACATTTCCCAATATGAGCACATACATAACTTTGTGATGCAACCAGGCGGACTTGTTTGGCATCCTTTTCTAATACACATTTCTCGCAAGATTTTAACAGTATGTGGAGGTAAGACTAATGAGAGGCAAATATTTAAAAGAGTGGTGTTAATAATCAATATTTCTTTTCTCTTAAAGGGTAAATGTCCAGAAGATGGATGGGATGAAAGCACAATTGAACTATTCCTTCATGAACTTGCTGTTTTGGACAGCAACAATTTTCTTAGTAATTGTGGTGTTGGTGAGAGGGAGGGAAGAGTTTCATCAAGTATAGTGGCGCGTCGTCACTACAGGTACAGTTTCATTATTTTCATGTTTCAGATAATCTAATTAAAACATACAGTGTTATCTCAATTCATGCTAACACACCAATTTAACTTCTATTGACGTACTATTTCAACCAATGGATTTCCATCATACAGCCATCACAACATTTAGCCTTTCTAACAACTTTGCAGAGATTACTAAAAAAGGAAATATTTACAGGAGCTTCAAATCCCAACCACTTCCCATCGAAAAAGCATTCCATGTTAGTAAAAGTTTAGACTACTAATTTCACTGGTGCTTATCAAAGTAAGGAATTGTCAATGGATATGTGATAATTTGGTGTACTGCAAAATTGTGTACAACACCATAGCCTATTTTAAGAGTACTTTGAATGCTCAAATGATCTTCAAACCTATTCCAGGCATTAGGTTGTATATGTGTTGAGAACCTTAGAGCAGAACACATTTGGCCTGACCTCTCTCTGAGCTTTTGTATTTTCTGAGGTCCTTAGAGGGATAAACCTTTGAAGTGGCTAGTATATAGGCTGCCCAGCTGCCTTAGATGCACTGTGAGGAATGACTTGAGTAATTCTGAGTAAGGGTGGGCTTAATGATGTCCAGGGTGGGCTTGACTGATTACTAGGAGAAGATAGTTCCTGCCCTCATCTTCTTCTCGATGCTCAACCTGCTACCAATCCCCATCAGTGGCTTACTACCCCCAGGGTGAAAAAAAGAATAGAGGAAGGGATCTTGGCAAAGCTGATAGAGCCTATGGCTATTGTGTTTAATATGTGATTCAAAGTTATTTGAGTTAATGCTCAGCGCAATCTATATGTTTATTTTGTTTCTTTTTTATATAAGGGCATGAGAATGTTGATTGTAAGATGGATTGATGTTTAAGTAAGTGGGTTATGAGCTTTTGACTAAAAATCCTCGAATATGGCTTGCTTAGCATTGTTGCTAACACGATTAACATCCCTTTTTAAGTTAATTCTGAAAAAGCAGCGGCCGTGTATAAATAACTTGCGTACTGATGCTGGAGTACAAAATCCTAACTAAGGGGTCGATTACGATGGCGGTGAATCCGCGTCCTCCGGGCTGGTGGAAGCCACCGCCGGCCCGGAGGATGCGGATTCACCGCAGCGGCAAAAGAAAACACCCACCGCCAGATTATGATGGCGGTGGGATCTGCGGCGGACAGCAGGTCCATCCGCCGCTGATCCGCAGGGTGTGGACCGCAATGTGGTGGCGGTGTCTGCAAGACACCGCCAGCCACATTACGATGGGTGCGGAAACATGCTTTTCCGTGGCGGCTTTTCAGGCGGCGGAAAAGCATGTTGACCTTTGCTTCTGGGGGCCCCTTGCGGGCCCCCAGGGTGTTGGAGGGTGGGGGGTGCACATGGGGGGTACATATGTTACCCCCCTGCACTTGCATGCACAATGCGGCAGGCACTGCACGGTGCCTGCCGCTTTGTGCATGCAAATACACAGCATGCACTTTTAACTTTGCGGCGGGTGCTGCTTGAAGCAGCACCCGCCGCAATGTTAAATATACAGGATGTGACTGCCAGGGTGGCGGTCACATCCTAATTGCAATGGAGGGAATGCCGCTGCCCCTGCGGACGGTCCCTCCACCTCGGGGTGGCGGACGGATGCAGGTCCGCCCGCCATCATAATCGACCCCTAATTTTGGACTCCAAAATCATAGGTGATTTTAATACAGGTTATTTGCATATTGATTGACTATCTCATTCTGCTAATTAAGTGGTGGGTAGCTTATCTCATACAAGAAGATCTTGTATAGATGGCAAAAACCCCGAACCGTAGTCTGTTCAAAATCAAACACGACTAGATAGTAGGAAGTTCAATGCCAAGCTATAAATGCCTCTTTTTCTATTGTTTATTCATTTTAGCCTTTTCGAATTACTTTGTGCAATAATATTGTCCCTAGCAATGAATGGTGAAAGTGAATACATTCTGATTATTTCATCGGGCAAAACAATACAGTAGTATCCAGAAACCATAACAATGAGGTTAATTGAACATTTTGGCAGTTTCTGTGTTGGATCACAAAGCCTTTAGATGCTTTAGTGTTTGGAATCTTGTGTTAAATGCAAGGCAGAATAGGAAAGCAGAGCAATACTTCCAAAATGGACTAAGCAAATTTGATGCAAGGCTAACATTCAATGGTGTGAAATTCAGTGTTTTTATCACAGTTATGCACTGAAATAGCCCCCGCTGATGTAATACAATATAGAGGGTCATGAAACTGTTGTGACAGATTGAAAACGTAGTTTAGAATCACTTGCACTCTCAGGGTCAACAGATTTTAGCTGCAGACTTATTTCCTGAACCTCAGAAGTAGACACCTGTCATGAATATATTGGACTAAACCTTTATTGGATCACATCTTTGGAAGTTTTAGGTACTTTAACCAGATCCCAAACTTAAAAATCAATCCAATAGTAGAAATTAATTGCTACCCACGAGTAACTTTCTTTGCCTTTTTGAGATTTAGCTGTTGGTAACTTAAGTGATATCTGTGGAAATCGTAGGATCCTATGAACTATAACGTTTTATGATTGGGTTCTTGGATGAACAACCAATTGTATTCCCTAGTAACTTCAGGAAATGCTGAGTTACCATTTGCTTACACAAAAAGGTCCAGATCTCTGGTGTTATGTCAGATTATCTCGAAACAAGATTGTGCGTGAAAACTATAATTTCTCCACTACAAGCCTCCCTGAAAGAAACGCCCATAGTGTACTCCTGAGTCCGTGTGTCATTAGGCAGTAACTAAAATGGAGACCCCCTTTTATGAACGGCTAATTCTGGATTTTCAAATCAAACCTGCAAAATATAGTTGAAAAAGAAAAATGGAACTTAAGGCAGCATTTAACAAGCTGGAAACAATTATTCAACAGGAATTAGTCTTTGGTGTGCAAGTAGAGTAAGGGATTATAGCTGGAAAGCAATGGTTCAGTGGTGAAAAGACAGTGAGCCCAGACTAATAAAACGAGGTGAGCAGTGGATGAAAACTACTGTTTAGAAGGTAATGCCTCTTGAAGCAATTCGCCTTCAGCTTTTTTTTCAGTTGCAGGAGTTTTGAAGCTTTTTTTTTATGACTGGGAACTAACTAAATGTGCAACCTAATTGACTGGTTGCTGAATAAACATAAGTGAAGCAGTTTACTAACCTATGAATTGAAGATCTGAATGTGCAGAACTGGTTACTTTGCCTCTATAATATTAATATAAATGCATTTCTAATCCGATCAAAGAAGCTAAAGCTTCCAAGGCTCCTTTTTAGGTCTCGCCTACACAGAGCGCATGCGCTGTATAGGCAAAAAGACCTGTAGCTATCGCTTTGGCTTTTCAGCCAATAACGTGCACGCGTTCCATTGCCTTCAGTGGCAACGTGTGCACGTCTGGCGACTCAGTTGCGGGAGCGAGGGCTGCCATATGGTAGCAATTATCGTTCTCGCAAGGGAATCGTGCAGCCCCCCCCCCCTAAGACTCTACTCTCATATTTAAAGGGCCCACATCATGGACATAGAAAGAGTCCTCGCGCTGTCTAGAATGTCCGTGAGTAAAAAGAATTCTAAACTAAACTTTATCCCACGAAGGAGGGCAGACAAGGCACTCTTTCCCAGTTTATGATTCAGGTTTTTTAAACATGAGAGCAGAGTGGGTTCGCGCTCGGTGTACCTTGTCTGCCCTCCTTCGTGGGATAAAGTTTAGTTTAGAGTTCTTTTTTCTCACGGACACATTTGCTCCTTATCATATATTAATTCTGTGTTGTAGCTCTGGATGGAGGACGGCAAGAGACGGACTACTGATTTACAACGATCATTTTTGCATCCCTTGACGAAGGGTTTAGTTTTAACCCGAAATGCATTAGGATTTAGTTTCACTTGTGTTTTGTAAATAGGCCATATATTGCTCTAAATTGTGTTTATTTTCTTGTTTATTTAAGGCAATGATTTACTTCAACATTATTTGAATTGCTAAGAGTGCAACAACATTTAGGGTTGATTCTCTTTCCAAACAATGTTTTGGATTAAATAACAAATGATTTTTGTTCATCTCCAATAGACACAAATGTGTTTTTGATTCTCATTTCCTTAAACCTTGTGTACACTAAGAGAGGTTTTTTCGCTTGTAGCTGTGCTTCACGTAGGTTTTGGTTTTCCACAACCTCTTGCTTTCATTTTCATGTCTGTGGGGACTTAGGGCTACATCCCTTCAAGTGAATGCACACGTAAAATAGATTTATAACAGTAGAAATTCACCTTAAGTTAGGATTCAATTGGATTATCATATGTGTGCAGGCCAACTCTTCTAATTTATATCATTGCAAGTTAGGCAGAAGAGATTGAGGTATATAAAGCAGCTGATAAATAAGATTATTTATGCGTTGAAGTATTCACCACGGATGGTAAACTCCTTCAATTCAGGTTTTTATTTTGCAAATGACTTTGCATGCAAAAACACACTGAATTCTGCATGGCTTGCTTTTTTTGTTTTTGTTTTTTAACAGCCCTTTTCGAAATTCATATCCTTGTGCAAACAATGTTCACATAGGATTTGGAATTTAGCCTTGAAGGTTTGATAAGAGCCTATGAGGATAAATTAAATTTGGTATTAGCGTTTTGAACAGCGTAACCTAGTGGCATTGTGGATGGTCAGAAAAGGGATGCTAATTTGAGTAGTTCAGTAGCAATGTTGACTGAAAAAGTGATCAATAATTTAAAGCAGGGTTGGCTACTCTCAATGGGTGGTTGTTTGTATGATGATGGCTCAACCATTTTATACAGCTGGTCTTAATTAAAGGCAGGATAAAATGTCTTGTGTCAGACTTTTTTTTACCACATCTTGTGTTAGTGACCAAACACTGTGTCAATGACTTAAGTAGAAAGAGAAATGTCAGGATGAATGTGAAAGCTATAGCTACAGTATACAGTTTACTTTACATCCAGGCCAATCACTAGCTATTCTCCAAACATAGTGTGAACTAATTTTTTTAAGGCCCCAACTCTGTAAAGAAATTTTTAAAATAATTCAGGGATTGGCTTCCAATATGTGAATTAGGATGAAACCAGTTTACATAGAGTTGAGCATCTTTAAATATATTTGAAATGGAATCTTAGTAATTGGTAATTACTGTGTGCTGCAATCCAGTCTATCGTTTATTTTGCACATTATGCCAACTCAGGCAGAAACCACGAAAGTGTATGCTAAGAGTAGGAGATAAGCCGTCCACATGGTAACATCCTGTTACAATCCACTAATCTATGTACAATATGTAATCATGGACAGAGAAATAGAATGAAAATTCACGTTTTCATGACTGAGCTGTTATGTCTGCCAGATCTAGCAGATGCCTTGCTTCTGATCCTAGCTGCCTGCGTTGTGTGCCCAGATCCTGGTCTGTATCTCACACTGGACCTAACACCTGCTTCATCTTTTTCCCCTACATCCACGCCAGAATATGGTTCCTTCCTCCATCACAGGGAATGTTGTAAGTACCTTGTCAAAGAAATTTGGAGAGGTAACTTTGGGGCTGTTTGTGTTAAGAAGAATGTGACTTTCCAGTATAGTTCCCACCATAGTAAGTCATCTAACCTCTAGGTTCTCGAATATCTCTCTGAGCTTGAAGTCCAGTAAGTTACAGACTAGTGGCATACTAGTCTAGAGCACAAGCAAAAGGGCAAAGGAGGCAAGAAACCTGTTTTATCCACATTTCTGCTCCAAAAGTATGTTGCTTAGTTTGATTGGCTGTCGTGAAGCATGGCCAGGTTCACCCATGCCTGTCCAGTTGAACCAACTGAAGTCAGTGGCCTACAGGGGTGTTCTTCATAAAACAGTGTATTTATTCTAGATGTTTAGGAGTCTGTGATCTGACACATAGAATCCAATAATACAAATTAAACACGATCAAGTGTTAAACCATATTAAAAAAAAATGGTTTAACACTTGATCGTGTTTAATTTGTATTATTGGATTCTATGTAAAAATACAATCAATTGATTGGGATAAACAAATCCTCAATGATAACATGAATAAACAAGCATTGGCATAGCCAATAGGTCTCGCCTTTGTTACCTTATAAGTGTTTAGTTATCCAGCACAATATCCTTGGTGCAACAACATCAACTCTTGCATGGCTAAACACTTATAAGGTCCCAAAGGCGAGACCTATTGGCTATGCCAATGCTTGTTCAAATGGGTTCCCATTAGCAGTCATCCAAATAAATCCATAATTCCGTGTTATTCAACAAATGCCTCCAGCTGCTAACCTCCCACTTACTGACTGTAAAAACATTGTCCTTCACCTCCGCACCATCCTCAAAATTCCAATTATTACATCACTAGAGGGATAAGCTCTGACAGGTACTGGAACATTTTACTTAGTGGAACACATTGATGCATATGTTGCACAGAATATATATATATCTATCTATATATATATATATATATATATATATATATATATATATATATATATATATATATATATATATATATATAATGTGCCACGAACTTCGCCAAATCCCCCAAGTCAGACTCAAAAGGAAATAACGAAAACCGGACCCAAGTGGATATTTTGCAAGTTGATTTATTTCATCCTTAGTGCACGGAACACGCCGCCATGACGCGTTTCGGGACCTCAGCCCCTTGATCACATGACATGGTCGGTTACACACCCATCATCTTTAAAGTGCTAATACACAGTCAGCTGACCCCACAGCCTGTGGAAATAAAAAACATACTTCAGCCTGGTTCAGTAGCGCTTACGTTTGACAGTATTATCGTGCATTTAACACCTAAACCACACTTAAATGGTCCAGCAACAAATTACATAAATCACCATATTGAAAAAAATGTAATAGCAAACAAAACAGATTTAAAAGAGAATGTCCCTCTTGGCTCATCTGTTCAATTTGATGTTCCACATAATTCATCGTGATTCATTCCCAATAAATATATTGATTAAAATCTATAACCAACAATTTTATATACATCACATTAAAATCATGTACAAAAATATATTATTAATTTTATATATTTTTCTCGTGCAAATCCGCAGTATATTGTGCAAAATTTGCAAAACGGGACAACATCACTGGCTGAATGGGAACAAATGGTTTGGTGTCAAATTTTCCAAATTTCAAAATTGTGCCCAAGTGGGCATTTAATCGCTACACATAACCACTGCTTCCACACTGCTGTATCAAGGGTGCAAAAGCTGGTGCACTTTAAAAAGAATATCTCAAACATAATTGTGATACATAATAATAATGACTCTCTAACCAAGTGATAAAAATTGTTTTCGCTACCTTCACCATAAATTGAAGTTAAAAACAGAAGGCAGACTATTTACATGTTTGACTATGATACATATTGCCCCTCAATTAATCTGCAGTTACTGACAAATTGTGGTCCAACTGGTCTAAATATTAGGTCCCTAATAAAGACAAGAGTGTAAGTCTTCCGTTTGATTCAGACCATTGGGGGCCTTGGAATTGAGTTCCAGAATATATCGTGTTTCCAAAACTCTCAATCGGGCCTCCCTATCGCCACCCCTACGAAGTGGCGGGACCATGTCAATCGCATAATACTGCAAGCATCCTATATCCCCCCCATGGCACATATTTACATGTCTGGCGACAGGGTATGCCTCGTCCTTGTTGGTCACTGCCCTAAGGTGCTGAAGAATGCGCTTGTGCACCTGCAGCTTGGTGCTGCCCACGTAGCGCAGGCCACAAGCACATTCCAACACATAGACCACGAAGTCAGATTTGCAGGTAATTTTCTTTTTAATCGAGACCACCTCTTTATTGAAAGCTGTTATGTAGGTGGTCCTGTTCTTTCCTATCCTGCATGCCTTGCAGACTGCACACTTTAGGAAGCCCTTACTCTTACCTAGCCAGTTGTCATCGGCTACTTCCGGGCTACTCTTTACTATCATATCGCTCATAGACCTCGCTCTGCTGTAGGTAATAGCTGGTCTCTCGGCAAGGGTCCCACCAATGACCGGGTCTCCCTTGACCACTTGCCAATTTCTGAGAATGATGTTGAATATCTCTTTGTGCTGTCTGCTGTATGCTGTTATTAGTCTAGGCTGACCTGACTCCTTCCCTGCGGTCCGTGTAGGCCCAACATCTGTTATTGGACTGTGCCCTGATGTTAAGTTAATATATATATATATATATATATATATATATATATATATATATATATATATATATATATATATATTGTCAGCAAACAATCCTTCAATGAAGAAGACGCCGCACACTGCTTCGAATGTTGATCTTTTAGTTTATTTTCTGTAGGTTCCCCACCTACGCGTTTCGGACAGAAACTCCCTGATCACGGTTACAAAACACATGTCCATCATTTGTGTTTACTTTAAATAGCTGATGACACCACATAGCTTATTATGATGCATTGTGGGCTCAGTAATTGTGGTTTGAAATTATAACCAAACAATGCACTGTATTTTGCCGGAGTGCTGCAGTTTGCGTCACAACTTTGGCTAATTATAATGTTATCTTGTGATTTTGTTTTATGCGCGTGGTGTATTTACAACATTCTGTTGTCTGTCACCATTGTGTTGTATCAACATATTAGACCGCGCAGATTGTGACTGTGGTTAGTAATGGACTGAGTGTCCATGTGAAGGATTTATGGCAGAGTGCCAAGTAGCTTAGTTGTGCCATTTTATGCATCACTCACAGCTAATCCAGTGCACAGAAAAATCTTTGTGTATTCTACATCTGTTGCATGTAATTCATTTATATAATTCATACATTCTTAAGTCATTAGAGTGTTGTACAGTTCATTTAAGTGTTCAGGTCATTTTTGCAGAAAAAATAGTCATCGGCGTTGAGACCCCAAGGGTTTCTAGTTTTGAATCTTATTATCAGTTTTGATTCGAGGCGTCTTAATTTGGTGATTCGATCACCTCCTCTTTCATTCTCACCCACTATGGCAATGCCAGCATATCTCCTGTCCTTCCAAGTTTTTCCTGGGTGAGTCTTCAAATGTTTGGCTGTTGCATAGCTCAAATCGTTGTTTTGGATGGCTCTGGTATGTTAGAGTATTCTCTTTTTGAGTGGGCAGACTGTTGAACCAATATACTTTTTTCCACAGAAACATTGTATTTGATACACCACGAATTGTGATTCACAAGTTATTTTGTCCTTTATTTCAAAAGTCCTACCCTTCGGATCTTTTAAGGTCTTTAAGTTTTGTCCAACTTTACATGCCTTACATGTTAGACATTTACTAAATCCCAGTTGGCGTTTCTCTAGCCAGCTTGCAGTTTTTACTTTTTTGAAGTGGCTGTTTACTAGAGTGTCTTGGATAGACGGAGCTTTTCGGTATGAGATTAAAGGTCTGTCGCCGATTAGTACTCCTATTTCTGTGTCCTTTTTTAACACATTCCAATATTTTAACAGGATTTGGCGGATTTTGTAGCTTTCCTTCGAATAGGTCAAAATCAGTCATGGTTTGTCTTCATCTGTGTTTGTTGTAGATTTGTTTCTTGGTATTAAGGTTTCAGCTCTTGATTTTGCTCTTGCTTTCTGTTCCCCTTTTATTATGTCTGCCTGTTTGTACCCTCGTTTGGAGAAGCGATCTTTCGTTTCTTTGACCTTATTTTCCATTTCATTTTCTTCTGAGCAGTTGCGTTTCATGCACACAAATCACACAAATTCCCCATAGGGGATGCTTTGTTTCAGCGACACAGGATGGAAACTTGTTCCGTGGAGCACACTGTTTGTTGATGTCTGTTTTCTGAACACTGTTGTTTCTAATTTGTTGTTCTTGATATAGATTTTGGTATCACGGAACTCTATTTCTTGCTTTTGAATATTTGAGGTGAATTTAAGTCCCACTTCATTTATATTCAGGATGTCTATGTACTCTATTAGACTTTGTTTGGTACCCTTCCACAGGAGGAACAGATCATCAATAAATCTGAGCCATAACACCACATCCGTGGTGTATGGCTCGTTTTCTTCTCTCCAAGCTATGCTTTTCTCCCACCACCCCATGGTGAGATTAGCATAGCTTGGAGAGAAGGAAACTCCCATGGCACAACCGCATGTTTGCGTATAGATTTTCTTGTCAAAAATAAAGACATTATTTTTAAGACAAAATGTGATCATATCAAGTAACATGTTTGTATGGCGTAGTTCTGATATGGGTCTTTGATTAAGGAAATATTTTGTTGCAGTTAGGCCTATGTCATGTTGGATTGAAGTATACAGTGATACAACGTCTATAGTGCCTAACCAGTACTCCGGTTGCCATTCCACTCCCATTATGATTCTTAAAAAGTCACCAGTGTCCTTGATGAAAGAGCTGAGAGTCGGTACTATCGGAGCTAGAAAGTAATCCACATAAGAAGCTACATTTTCGCATAAAGATCCACAACTGGATATTATTGGACGTGCAGGTGGTTTGATCAAGGTTTTATGTATTTTCGGAAGAAAATAAATTGTTGGCATTATAGGATGTGTGACAGTCAGATAGTTTTTTTTCTTCCGTGCTTAATAGGCCAATTTCTTGCCATGCTTCAATTTGTTTGTGTAGTTTCTTAGTCATTTCTACAGTTGGATTGTATTCCAATAGTTTGTAGTTGGTTACGTTGTTGAGTTGGCGATGGGCTTCTTCCAAGTAGTCAGTTTTGTTCTGAATCACGGTGTTTCCCCCCTTGTCTGCTGGCTTTATTTCTATCACCCCATTTGACTGTAGGCTTTTCAATTCAGCACGTTCCGTTTTTGTTACATTTTCTCTTTTAGTAATGGTGTTTTTCATAGTCTCCAGGTCTGCCACAACCAGATCGTGGAAAACATCTATGCGGTTGCCCGGGTATAACACAGGACAAAATTTAGATCTGTTCTTTAGATTTGTTTTGGGATGTGCACCTATCATATGGCCCATTTGAGAAACCATCTGAGTGTTAGTTAGGTCTGTTTGTTCAATTTGATGAGATAGTTCGTAAGCAATTTGGAGACTTGCTGCATCCGCTACTAAGAAATTATCTGATTCTTTATTTGGGATGATCTCAGTTGCTGTTGTAGATGGTTCCCCACGTTTACTCCTTGAAAAGAACTTTTTTAGTTTCAGTTTTCTGAGGGCCATTTGTCTGCGGAGGTCCGGAAGTCCGGAGGCACGGGACCCGCGAAATCGACACCGGTTGACCAGCAGCAGCGCTTTCCCTCGGAGCGGAGCGGAGGGACTACATTCCCCAGCGCCCCCTGCTTTTCCCGGGGACGCCGGGTCCAGCGTCCAGCGTCAGCAGCGCCAGCCCTGAGCGCCCGGAGGCGCATAAGTAACAGCGGCTCCTGCAGAGGAGCGGGGCACTTTTCTTTCTGAGGGGCATTTGTCTGCGGAGGTCCGGAGGCACGGGACCCGCGAAATCGACACCGGTTGACCAGCAGCAGCTCTTTCCCTCGGAGCGGAGCGGAGGGACTACATTCCCCAGCACCCCCTGCTCTTCCCGGGGACGCCGGGTCCAGCGTCCAGCGTCAGCAGCGCCAGCCCTCAGCGCCCGGAGGCGCATAAGTAACAGCGGCTCCTGCAGAGGAGCGGGGCACTTTTCTGAGGGGCATTTGTCTGCAGAGGTCCGGAGGTCCGGAGGCACGGGACCCGCGAAATCGACACCGGTTGACCAGCAGCAGCGCTTTCCCTCGGAGCGGAGCGGAGGGACTACATTCCCCAGCGCCCCCTGCTCTTCCCGGGGACGCCGGGTCCAGCGTCAGCAGCGCCAGCCCTCAGCGCCCAGAGGCGCATAAGTAACAGCGGCTCCTACTGCGTCGCGGGACGCGCGCGGGCGAACGCCGGGCAGAGCCCGGGCAGAAGGCGGGCCGTCTAAGGCCGTCCAAGGACGACCAGGGACGGGACGGGCCTCGTCCATTTCATCATGGGTAAGCAAAAATTACCTACGTCTGCAGTGGGGGAAGTGAAAGCTAAAGTTCCAAAATATACCACCAGCATTCTAACTTATCTGACCACGAAAGTAGACGAACTCTCTACTCAGATTGCGGTTACAGAGCGGGAGCTGGGCCTTGAAAGTACTCAAGAGGGCTCAGGTACAACTATTACCTCTTCCATTAACTGTATACCGCTGGAACCGAGGGTCATTATTGAGACCTGTAGACCTACCATGCCTCAGTCCCCCACAGTACTTCCTATTCCGGAATTGCCAGAAACGGTGATACCACACACACTTGCTGTTTCTGGTATTAAGGAGAGCACATCAAGTGGCCAGATTGGGGGTCAAACTGCTATATACATTACAGAGGATGGTATTTTGTCATTATTAGAAAAACTCTTTTCTGACAGACTGGAATCCGCTCTAATTCAGATTGCCACCGATATAACTGAGACTTTGAAGGACTGTGTTAAGGGCCTATTGGTGAAATGTGACCGAATAAATGATTTTTTAAACACACAGGCCCTTACGTCCTCCACACAAACTGTGTTGTGTACACCAGCTTCACAGGTACCTGTACCCAAGGTTGGCGGTCCTTTGACTAACACGGTCACTGGTAACCCTGTGCCCAATAAAGGAAAAGTTGAAAAGGGTATATCCACGCCCACTTTTGAAACTATGCCTAGTTCCACACCATCGGAAAGGGCCCGAGGTCTACAGGGGGGTGTGGCTGGTTACGGTACCCCCAGTAAATCTACCACCAGATGCAACACCTTTCGTAGCAATATTGGTAAACGTGCCTAAGCTAGCTGACTGGGAGGTAGAATCACACGAAACCTTGCTTAATCACATCAAAAAATGGTGCAATGCGAACTGTACGGGCGAAAGTAATATTGCAGATAATATACTGACAGGCAGAAGGGTTAATTGGGTGGGTCATACAAAGAAATGTGTGACAGGCGACTGTGTAATAGTAAATTTTAAATCACGCAATACAACTAGCCGCCTCTTTTGGGATGCTTCTCCCCTGGACCCAGTAGGAAAGGGCGTCCGTGCTATGCCCTTGGGGTTTTTTCTATCCTCCAGTACACATGACACTTGGCGGCGAGAAAACTAGGCCGCTGCATAATAAAAACCTGTGGGAAGAAGATAGAGCAATTTCGCCTTTACAAGCTAATCAATGGGTTACCAAGCAATCTAGGGGTGGAGGAGGTACAGCCAATATTTCAAGGATCATGCCCAGAGACGATTTAATCTTGTCTAATAGATTTACGGCACTTGCCAATCAAGCAGACACTGACTGACTAGTGCATGATCAAATGAGAAAGAAAACCTATAGCCAGGATAATGCTATTACCACTTCACCCTCTAACACATTATCTATAGCTAGTGATGGCCCAACAAATCTAGGCCGGGAAAATGTCAGGTTGCTGTCCTGGAATATTGCGGGGTTACGTTCAAAGCAGGAAGACCCTATTTGGTTAAAAATGCTTAAAGAGTATGATATAGTGGCCTTACAAGAAACATGGTCTAGGGACAACTTTTTTTTGGTTGGATGGCTACACATCATTCTTTAGTTGCCCGGTGGGAAGGGATAGAGGGGGTCTGATGCTCCTAGTGTCCGTTAATGTAGCTAGTAGTGTTAAGGAAATCTTCTGCTCCTCACACTATTTTCAGTTGTTGGAAATCCTCCTACCAGACAAAAACAAGATGGTTATTATAAACTGCTATAATTCAATGCAGGGGGGTGCTCCCAATTTTGTTTTAGGTTTATCTTCTTTTTTAACTGATTATGTGTCAAAACAAACCACTTTTGTACAACTCATATTAATGGGAGATTTTAATGTTCATTTGTGTGGGTTAAATTGCCAGATTGAGGATGTTGATGGTCCTGATCACACGACTTTGCCACATTTCGAGCACAGTATTAAGGGTTCAGCTATGGAAGATTTGTTATCATCTAATGATTTATTTGAACCAGGGTTTTCTGATCCAAGTGATCGTGTGGTCACATATAATGCAAGGGGAAGTGAGTCGATTATTGACTACATATTTATGTCCCCAGGTCTTCTTCGTTATGTAATTTTTTATAATGCCATAATAAGTGGGTTTAGTGATCATAACCCGGTGTCACTTGTCATGGACGGGTCTCTTTGTCTACTGAAAAGTGCCTTTTTGGGCACTTCTGTGAAGGATGTCAAGAGTAAAGATCAAGGGAGGCGACTAAAATGGTGTAGAGTGTGTCCTGAGGACTTTTTAGGTCTGATTGAACAAGTATTGGCAGTGGAACTTGAGCTCACAGCTAGCCCAAGGAGGGGACCGGCCCCAGTCCAAGGTTGGTTTGATCATGCTTGCTCTAAAGCTCACTCTGCACTGTTGAGAGCGCTAAAACACACTCCTAGAGACAAGTCACTGGTAGCCCAACTCAGGAAGAACTACGCTGAGGTGGTGAAGACACGAAAAAAAGTCATAAAAGAGGAAGCCTGGGACTCATTAATGAATTCTACCACTCTTAAACAAATCTCTAAATTCTGGTCAATAATAAATAACCCGTTATTTGCCCAATCTCGAAACACAGATCTTGAAGTAAATATCCCTGAAGCAGACTGGCTAAAACATTTTTCTGCAATTTATGGGAGTAATGAAGTTTTTGAGACATTTCATATGCCTTGCCCCTCCGATATGCTACCTAAACTAGATTTTAGTGTAACTGAAGTTGAGGTAGCGATAAAAGGTTCTGCTGGGAACAAAGCCCCGGGACTGGATGGGGTGCCTTTGGATCTCTATAAATTAAATTCAAAGATGTGGGCAACAATACTTGCGAATGTTTTTAATTGTGTACTTGCGTGGGGTTTTCCCAAAACGTGGTTATGCTCAATCATAGTGCCTATTTTTAAAAAAGGGCAAAGATGTGACCCTAAATGTTACCGTCCCATATCCTTGTTGGATTCTTCTATGAAGATCCTGGGCAAAGTACTGCTTGCCAGAATTAATAAGTGGACGCTGGACAATAATATCTTGTTAAATGCCCAGTACGGATTCCGATCAGGAAGGGGCACTGAGGATCAATGTCTAAATTTACACTTGATATTTTCAAAATATACAAGGGCTGCAAAGGGGTCAATTTTTGTGGCCTTCATGGATCTGTCTACAGCATTTGACCTGGTCAACAGGGCTCGGCTATGGTCCATGCTGCTAAAATGGGGCCTTGATCCACCTCTTGTCCATTTCCTGGCTGAACTCCATAAAGACCTAAAGGCATCTATTAGAATGAATCAAGAAGGTAACTGTACAGCAAGGTTTAAATCTGGCAGGGGTGTGCGCCAAGGCTGCATTCTTGCCCCCATGCTGTTCACTTTGTATATAAATTCTCTGGAGGAAAAACATTTAACTGCATCCTTGGACATCCCGCGTGCAGGAGATACTCCTATTCCTGTTCTCCTGTATGCGCATGACGCTGCATTAATAGCCCGGACTCACTTAGGTCTTCAAAGATTATTAAATACATTCAGTGAATTTATGGCCTCGCTTGACCTAGTGGTAAATAATTCGAAATCACATGTTATGGCATTTGGAGCTGTTAAAAATAACACTAAGCCCTTTTTTTGTAACGGTGAAGCAATCACTAGTGTCAAAGTTTTTACATACCTTGGAATAATTTTTGATAACAAGGGGAGCTGGACTCCGCAAATAATAGCTAAAACTAAAGCGGTGAGGAGCTCGGTAAATGCAAACTTAAGCTTTTCGAGGCGACTTGGAGGGAAACCGAACAGCGCATTAATAGCTTTGTATAAGGCAAAAACACTTGCAATAGCAAGGTATGGAGCAGGCCTGTGGGGTTACGCTAAAAGTGATACTATCCAAAGGGAGGAAAATAAGTTCCTCCGGTCTTTGTTACGGCTCCCTCAGTCGACAGCCACTTTTTCAGTCCACCAGGAGCTTGGACTGGGGTACATTACTGATATCCTGTCCATGGCACCAATTCTTTTATGGATTAGGGTCTGGATTAATAACAACCTAGGTCTGAACCATAAAATATTGATGGATTGTTTAAAACTTGACACATTTAAAGATATTGATTTGCTGTCATATATTCACAAATGTTCAATAGAACTTGGACGCCCTGAGATATTTTCCTGTCCTTTGGGATTAAAAAAAGCAGACCTAGAATGGGTCAGGCATAAGTTCCCTAAACTGAAGAGTTTGGATCGGGAGGCATATCAACTAACCAAACCTACGGTCAGAGCCCATTTCATGACGATCACTTGTTTAGCTATTCAACCGTACCTTGCTGTGGTAAACATCCCTTTTCACAGGTGGCTCCTGATTAAATTTCGATTTAACCAGATCTATATGGTCCTCTGTGACAGTCATGGTTGGTATAAGCCTGAGGATGCACCTGTGTGCAAATGTGATAATTTTTCTTTACAAGATAATATGCACCTAATGTTGTTTTGTCTATTTTATAATATTCCAAGACAGAAGTATTTGGTGCCTTTACTTAAAGGTAAAGCTTTTATTCAGGCAAAACCAGCTCTCTTGTATCTACAAATGTTAGAATCACCCTTGGTTATGTTTAATGTGGCTAATTACCTTGTTGCAGCTGTTAGGATCAGGAGGAGGAGAATGAAAATGTAGCATGAGGGTCTACGATGGGTGACAAACTGTTTTTTAGATATGACAATTTTATCTTGTACTATATAAATGCTTGTTTTTTAATCCTTGTATAAATCATGTTATTGTACTGTATGAATTTTTTATGAATTTGAAATGCCCTTTTTGATTGTAGCATGCTTTTATGATTTTTAACTAAATCGAATAAAGTGGTTTTTGACTTTGACTTGACTACATATACATAAATACCTATAACAATGCAGCTCTAAAACACAACAATGCAGTCATCCACATCTGTCATATCCCATACCCAATCATAAATAGCACTAAATGGACAAATGATGAAATTCTGAAATATTCAGATCCTAATCTAGAAGATAACTCTTTATTTGGTTGCTTCACTGAAAGAGAAAAATGGTCATTTATGAGCAAACTGCTACCTGAACTAACCTTGGAGGAAAAGATACGTAGACAAGAAAGCTTCCCCAGACACAGGAAGTGCATTACCAGTATTGCTGTGGCTAAATGATGAAGACAAGGTACTGCAAACAGGTTTCATTTGAAATTCAGTAAGGGTCTTGTCCAAAAGTCTGCCAATTATGTCTCTTGAGCACTAACATTTGGTAGATGATAAAGGTCATGGTGGGACTGAAGTTTCTGTTCTGAGTGAGGAAGTTTCCAGGCAAGGCCTCTGTTAAGGCCTATGTTCTGTGCCTATGGGCAGTGTCAGGATCTTTGCAATTGAGTCCTACCTATGTCATGGCTGCTGGGTGACAATATCATTCTGATGGTCATCATGACTACACAATTTATTGTCCTGGTGCTAATGTGTTGGTTTTAACTGTATTGACAGTTATTACTGAACTGTTTTTTGGGCTTGTGGTCTGTTAGCTGTACTTAAATACTTGGAATTTGTCCTGGAGTATGCGTAATACATCAACTTAACAGCCTCCCTTTTGTCAGCCTCCAATTACTGTTTCAGGAAGGCTGAAAACCGATAGGAGGAGAGATCGAACATATCATTGTGCCTTTGTTTTTGATGCTCCTATTGGGGTGGGGGGGGGTGGAAACCCATTGCTAACTACTATGAGAACAATCACTTTGCACAAAGGCGGTGTCTTGAGAGCAGCCTGAGAGAAAAAATCCAAACTAGTTTTGAAACCTTTGACAGTGAATCCACATTCCCTGTCTGGAAAATGTATATACAAGTTGAATCTCAGACACCTCACTTTGTTCCAGTTCTGAGTTCTTCTTGACCAAGAAAGGGAGTGTTCTGCAGAGTATTTGCTTCCTTGGTCAAGTTGCTCTGCTGCTGGATCTGCGGTATGGCTAGTATTGGTGTCTGCCTGACAACCAGTCTTTCAGAGTTTAAGGTACACACCTTGATACCAGCACTTTGTGCAGGTGAAGATGAGGGTCTAACTCCAGTGTCTAGAGGCAAGCTTGCCTTCCAGGAGCAGAGACTGCCCAAAAGGAGCGCTGGGCCCAACCGTGGTCTTGGTGGAGGCCTTTTACTTCTGAGGCCCCTGGGCCCAACCCACTATGGATCTTGAGCAACTGGTCCAAATATCCCTTCTGCACTGGACTCTCGGTTATAGCTGTGATCAAGCAGTCAAAAATCCGTGGTGGGGGGGGGCGGAGCTAGCTGGCGTCCATGTAAGACGCGCGGAGCTCCTCGCCGATAACCCGCCAAACTCCTGCAAATTCATCCTAAACTACCCTGCTGGCGTTCAAAACAGCGGCGGACCTCAGCACAAAGCTCCGGTAGGACGGCGACCCCTTTGTCCGGCGGAAAACGGGTGCGGCGAGACTTGGCGCCGAAGAGGACAGAGCAGCAACAGCCCAGGCCGCGATCCCCGACCTACATTGCAGGGCTGCCCGGGTTACGTCGCAGTGCGTGCGGCGTGAGTGATCGAGGCGGTCCCGGCCGCCTGCAAAGACAACTGGTTGGTCGGCGCACACACGGCCGGTGCTGGAGGCAACAACGAGGTCCGGCCCCTACCCGGTATCCACGGTGTGAGGGGGCACACGGAGTGCGGAGCGCACATTGGCTGTGGGAAAGACACTGAAGAGCCGGGCACCCCCGAATGCGGGACGCACAGCTCGCTACCACCACGTTGTGAAGGGCCATTGGAGGGGCGGTGAGTGGCTCACTCCCGAGAACCGGAGCAGTTCGGCCACCCGCCGGAGGAGCAGTTCGCAAGGGGCGCAGTACGGGGGTGAGGCCCACGCAGCGGCTGAAATCTGCATTCCGGTACGTGCGACCGCCATCTTGGGCACCGGTCCTGCTGAATACCACCCTGGTCGTGGGGGTCCCCCGACGCTTTGCCCACCGCAGAGCTTGACCAGTGATCACGTGTAGTGGACCTCTCACCTCTGGCCAGACGGCTGTATGTCCACCAGAAATACCATGGGGAAGGGGGACAGATCGCAGCCCAAGCTCTCTTTCGACCAGAGGAAGGCGAAGGGGGCCGAGGGGACAGCACAAACCACCCCTCCACGCCCGGCAACATCTGAGAACTCTCTGTGCTCGGAGATCCGGGACATGCTGGGGAGCATGGAAAAAGGCCTACAAGGCAGCATGGCAGAGATCAGCACCAAAATCGATGCGCTGACGTACCGGATGGACCGCATGTCCGAGAGGGTGGACAAGCATGCGGAGAGGCTGGACATGGCGGAGAGACGACTTACAGAGGCGGAAGAGGCGCAAACGGAGTGGGATAAGGACCGCAGACAGTTTGGCCGACTGCTCCAGGTAATACAAGATAAGACGGAGGATTTGGAGGCGCGCTCGAGGCGCTCCAATCTACGCATTACGGGAGTGGCGGAGTCCACAAGCACCGGTAAAATGGAGCTGTTTGTGGAGAAGCTCCTTCAGACTCTGTTGGGGGAAGATGTCTTCTCCCCTATGTTCATTATTGAGAGGGCCCACCGCACTCTGGGGCCGAAACCACAACCGGGCCTCCCCCCGCGACCAATAATAGCGAAACTATTAAATTACCGGGACAGGGACTTGGCGCTGCGTCTGGCCAGGGAGAAGGGGAAGCTACAGTTCGAGGGCATGAACATCTCACTGTTCCCAGACTTCACGGCGAGAGTACAGGAAGAAAGAAAGCGATTTGCCCCCTACAAGAAGCAGCTGAAAGACCTAGGCCTCGACTACGCCATGCTGTATCCTGCGAGGCTTCGCATCAACAGGCAGGGTCACTCCCACTTCTTCACCGACCCCGCTGAACTTAAGAAATCCTTAAAGGAATGGGAGAAGGACAACCGCAATAGCCAGAGGAGTCAGCGAGAGGACTTGGATGCCACATCCCACTTGGACGAACAGGAGTAGCCGGACACGAGCGTGTTGCTGCTGAACTGAAAGCGCCGTGTGGAGCTGGGAATGGCGCTCAGTCAATGCGGTCCCGTGGAGATGTGACTTTGGGGTGAGATCTACCTGGTTCTTACTGGGATGGTTTATCTGCGCTGTGGTCTGGGTGGGGGGCTGCCTGGTTGGCTGGGGGTCAGCTGCGGGGTTGTCCGCTTCACATAAGGGTCTGGACTCAACAATCTGCGAACACTGGAGCTGGCAGGGCTCGAAGCCACCGGGCGGGGGGCGGGATGGGAGCACGCGTGTGGTTACTTGCTCTGGTCTCCCTGCTGAGTCGTTGGCTGGCTAGACTCCTCTGCCCCTGCGCTTTTGGCCTTTAGCTCCTTCGGGGGCTACTTGGGGTTCAGTAGAGTTCATTGTTGAGTAGGGGGGGATGGTGGGTGGGGATGAGTCCTGTCTGACCGGGTTGGGGATGGTCGGCTGTGGGTGGGTGGGTGGCAGTTCTCTGGTTCGCCTGTTGGGTCTGTTGTGTGGGATGTCTGTGGGTGGTGTCAGGGGAGGGTTTTTGTGGGTTCAGAGTTGTGGAACTGCTCACGACAAGGAGTGTACATGGTTCGGGGGGACGCAATGTGTAACGCTGTGTGTTGCTGCTTATCGGATGCCTTTGGTGGTTGCCATTATGGTGGGAAAGACTACCCATGCTGCCCGTGGTCTAATGATTGAACAGTTGACTTTGCAATGTCGAATGCCGCCCTGATTGATCGCACGCATACCCCGCACACTCTCAAACTGCTGACGTGGAATGTCCGGGGCCTAAATGATCACCGCAAACTGAGGAAGGTCATTAGTTACCTACATCGTCATAAGGTGGACATAGCCCTGTTGCAGGAAACTCACCTACCCATTCATAGCAGGATGCTACAGACACGAGGGTTGGCGGGACACATAGTGGCGTCTGGCTTTACGACACACTCTAGAGGGGTGCTAACCTGGGTTAACCCGTCCTCACAACTGAAACTGGCTCCGGTGGAGATAGACACTGAGGGGCGGTATGTCCTGGCCAGATGTGTAGGCAAGGGGCTTGATCTCATGCTTGTTAATGTTTACGGCCCTAACTATGACAACTCTGACTTCTATGCAGCCCTGTCTGCACTATGTAGGAAGCACACTCAACCTGGGTTGTTATGGGGAGGTGACTTTAACTTTATTTTTGACCCCGAGAAAGATCGTTCCTCAGGACCAGCCCGAAGGCCGGTGGCCTCAGCCGCCTATATGAAAGCCGAAATGCTCAAACTAGACTTGGTCGATGTCTGGAGGGAGAAGCACCCCACGCTAGGTGGCTTCACCCACTACTCGGCCTTCCATAATGTCCACACTCGTATTGACTACTGGTTGGCGTCGTCTTCGGTCCAGCGGAGTATCGGCAAATGCGAGGTGCTGCCACGCACCCTCTCTGACCACTCTCCAGTGATGTTACATATCACCACTACCAGGAGAGGTGTCCCAGCATTTACCTGGAGGTTCCCCCCCTTTGCCCTGCTAGACGAAGCGTTCAGGGGTGAACTAGCGGAGGATATTGAGGGGTTCTTTGCTGCGAATCTGGGCTCAGTAGATCACTTCTCTACGGTCTGGGAGTCGTTTAAGGTCTTCACCAGAGGCATGGCTATGTCCAAACACTCCAGTACACTGCGCTCTATTAGGAGGGAGTTGACCGCGATGGAGGCCACACTAGCGGACTTGGAGGATAAACTGCTCAGAGACCCTGGCCCCGATGCTGACTCGAGATTCGCTCCTCTGTTAACAGAATACCAGGAGCTGGCAGATAGGGAGGTCCTCTTTATGGGGAAATATGCTACGGCTCGCGCCTACGGTGAAGGGGACAGGCCAGGTGCACTTCTGGCCCGCATGGTACGGAATTCACGCAAACCGCTGGTAGTGGAAGAACTGACCACCCCCGAGGGAGACGTGGTCACGGATGAGGAGCAAATCCTAACCACTTTCCGTCGATATTATGCGGACCTCTATCAGTCCAGGTCCCTGGGCGTGGAGGATGCCATAGACGACTACCTAGGGCATATAGCTATGCCATTTTTGCGGAATTCCGACAGAGAGTTCCTTATGGCCCCCTTTCATGAGGACGAAGTACTGGAAGCCTTGGCGGGCATGACGGCGGGCAGTGCTCCGGGTTCTGACGGGCTCACGGTGGGCTTCTATAAAGCCTATGCTGGGATCTTACTTCCTCATTTGATCACTCTCTTCGATGAGATTTGTGAGGATGGGGAAATGCCCCTCACTATGCGGGAGGCACTGCTTGTCACAATCCCGAAGCCGGGGAAGCCACTGAACATGTGCAGTTCCTACAGGCCCCTCAGTCTGCTAAATGTGGACGCTAAAATATACGCGAAAGTGCTGGCCAATCGCCTAGCCCTCCTAGTCCCGGAACTGGTTGCGCCTGAGCAGTCTGGGTTCGTACCGTGTAGAAATCTGACGTACAATATACGCACAGTCCTGGGTACCATGCAACATGTGCGGCAGGAGAATAGAGCACTGGCGATTTTCCTGGATATGGAAAAGGCATTCGACTCTGTCGAATGGCCGTTATTGGTTCGGGTGCTTCGGAAGCTGGGTCTGGGGGAACCATTTCTGCAAAGGGTGGGTGCGCTGTATCACCGACCGTCGGCTAGACTGAAATTGGGAGACAGGGTGTCGGCACCAATCCATATCGGCCGAGGAACGCGGCAGGGCTGCCCCCTATCGCCTCTTCTTTATGCGCTGGTGGCGGAACCGCTTGCTTGTGCCATCAGGGAGTACCACAGCTTGGAGGGGATCAGCTTCCCCTGCTATAAGATAGGCATATCTACGTACGCAGACGACACCTTACTATACGTCCGTGACCCTGAGGCTAACCTGACATCAGTCCTCAGAGAGGTGGTCCGTTTCGGCTCGCTCTCAGGACTACGTGTGAACTGGGACAAGTCTATCGCATTTCCCCTCACACCTGTGACGCAGCCCTTCCCTATGGAGTACCCACTAAAGTGGACGACGGACTCGGTGAGATACCTGGGCATCCACTTACACACCGACCCGGAAATTCTTGTCCGTGATAACTACGGCGTGGCCTTCGCCAAACTGGTGGAGGATGTGGACGCTTGGTGCAGGCTCCCCCTGTCCTTATTGGGCAGAATAGCTATAATGAAGATGATTGTCCTACCCCGGTTTCTGTTCTTATTCACGAATCTACCAGTGGTGCTCTCGAGGGCCTTCTTTAAACAACTCACGCAGGTTCTCATTCGGCTGGCATGGGCTGGCAAACAGCCCAGGATACGGTGGGCGACCCTCATTCTCCCCTGTGAAATGGGGGGCCTGGGGGCCCCTGACATGGAACGATACTATCGCGTGGCACAGGCTACCCACTTGCACTCCTGGGTTCACGGAGAGGCGCGTACACCGCACTTGCTCCTGGAGCGGCTGTTTGCAGACCCACTCCCTCTGCCAGCAACGATTAGTCTTCCACTTGATCGATCGGTCGGGCGCCTTGACTCCCTTAAGGCGACTAACCACGCATGGCATGCACTGGTGCGCGCCCGTGATTGTGATCGATTGTATTCACCCCTGATGCCGATTGAATGGGCGCTGTGGTTGAGCCCTCTGAGAGAGAAGGGCGTTGCAGAGTCCCTTCGCTCTTTGGGCCTGGAGAGGATGGAGGATCTGTTCGAGGAGGGCACACTTAAAACTTGGGGACAGCTAGCTCTGAGGACTGCGAGCCCCACACTGCTTCAACAGTTTCAGTTCCACAGACTGCGATCGGCCTACCGAGACGAGATGGGCCCGACTATGGAAGAACCTGAGGAGATCCCAGAGCTGTCCTATATCATTAAAACTAAGTCCCCGGCTAAACTGCTCTCGTCGGTCAACAAGTTAGGCGTAACACACCAGAAACTAACGCAGTCTAAAGCCAGAGAGGCATGGCAGGGGGATCTGCAATCACCCATAGATGATGCCATGTGGAGATATTGCTGCTCCAGCACCCGCAAGATCTCACTCAATGGCAGGCACAGGCTGGTGCACTTTAAGTTCCTCCAGAGGGTGTACTATACCCCAGAGAGACTGCACCGCTATGGCCTACGGCCCTCGGCGGAATGTGAGCGCTGTCGCGCCCAGGTTGCCGACTTCTTCCACGTGGCGTGGCTTTGCCCCGGTGTGCAAGCATTCTGGAATGCGGTGTTTGCGGAACTTGATCGAATGCTAGAAGAAACGCTCCCCAAGACACCGATGCTGGCTTTGCTGGGCTTTTCTAAGCCACTCCCACCATCACTTCGCCGACTAGCTGACATGGCGTTGTTGCTCGCCAGGAGAGTGGTTGCGTCCTGCTGGATGCGCGGACCGCTGCCCACTGTGGCGAGGTGGAAGAGGGATCTGCGCTTTTGCTGTACCCAAACTGAGCTATACAGTGAACTGTTGCCACCTAGAAGTAGGCCAAAAAACTTCTGGGACCTCTATAAGGAGTACTTACGGAAGGGGGAGGAAGGCGATTCTGACACTTCTGAGGTGGTGGATCTCCAGGACCCAGTTTCGGAATAAGGGGCTGGGCGGACGGGGGGTTCCCCTACGGGTAGGAAAGTGGGGAGGTTGCCGGGGAGGGCGCTGAGACACACAAGTAGTCACCTACGTGGGAGGGCTTAGTGGGGGGGTCACCAGAGGGTTTGACCATTGGAGACATGGGTTGGGAAGTAGCACGGGACATGGTTTTTACACGACACGTTTACATGACAAGTTTACTCTGAATCGGACTGACTGGGCATTCCACGGAACACACTGGGGTGGGTGGGTAGAGTTGGGGGTTGGGGTTAGGGTAGATTTATGGGCATTCTAGTTCTACTATTGACCTTGCACACGCGAGACCTTCCCTTTGAGTTGTTGTTAATGAATAATCAGTAGTCGTGCTGCGATGAGTGCTGCCTTGATGGGGAAGCTTACATCACTACAGCTGAGTTGAGTCCGCTAAATATCGCCGCCGGGCCCCCGGGATGCCGGCAATCATGGCTGTGTAACATCTTTGCCTGAGGACTTGTTTGGATCCGGTAGCCACGAACTGTATGCTTGCTATTGTATTTGTAATGACGCTGGTATTGTTGCTAATAAAGGTCTTTAAGAAAAAAAAAAAAAAAAACTGTAGAAAAATTAAAACATGTTAAAATTGGTTTTAATTATGTGTAAATTGTTTGTCATTTGTAACCCTGAAGAAGTCTCTTTATAGAGAAGAAACGCGTTGGCTACTGAGAATTCTTTTATCTTGTGATGCATTGAATAAAGAAGTTTTCTAAAAGGAAAAAAAAAAAAATCCGTGGTGGGGGGGGGGGGAGATGTAGATACAGTTCAGTGAACACCACTCATAACCCAAATCGCAAACATCACAAACAATAAATCAATGTCCAGTCATACACTTGCTTTTATACAAAACAGAAATTTTTTCATTCTACACATGCACATTTCTACTACATTCAGAAGCAACAATGCAATCCACCTAGAGGTCGGGCTCTAGTAGTTGTCAGGCAAGTCCCTGTCCCACCCTCCTTTGTATAATGTGTTCGGAGTTATTCTCCATTGACTGGTGGTCTTATCCAGGGAATTCTCATGTTTAGGCCGTGCTCAAGAGTACCACTTTTACTCTTCAGGTTTCAGCCAAAGGTGTCAGTGGCGTCGCAGCACTGGTGTAGCAAGTCCCCTGGGGTCCAACTGGTCCAGTTCATGTCTTACCCGCTCTCACAGCCCGGAAAAGATCAGCGATGCAGCAGGTGGCCTTAGGGCAAGCACCTTGATCTGTCTCTGCTCGTTGAAGTCGGGTTGCTCTCTGCCCACGAGGCAGCTCCTGGCGGTGAAGGCTCTCTCTCTCTTGAGAAATGCTGTCAGAGCACTCAGTTGTCAGAACAGCTCTCAGAAGATGCAGCAGTCCTCAGTGGTCAGAGCAGTTCCCTCGCTATGCGGGTCCACCTGCTGAAAGAAGCCTCAGCCTCTTCCTTGGGCAGCAACCTCAATCACTCGGAAACTTTGGTATCGCCAGTCCCTCTTGGCATATGGGGTTGCTGTGGTACTTGACAGCACAGGTGCCGACTATCTTAATGCAGGTGCTCACGCCAAGATGGTTACGAGTCTTGGTGCTTTTGGAAGTTATAACTTCTACTGGTGGCGTGCGGCACTGCAGTACTGCTCCTCCAGTCTTGAATGGCACTCTGAACGCCCAGCTCAGTCTCTGGCGACCCTTTCCTAGCATAGGGGGTCGCTGATATTACACTGCACATGGGCGACGAGATATCTCAATGACTCCCAGGTCCAACATCTTGGCAACATCGCCTTCTTGCATCCCATGAACCCGGTCAGCCATTCTGTCGTTCTGCCTTTTACTGGCAGAATGTCATCCGTGTCTTTCATGCACAGACCTGTGTCAAACCTGGAGTCGGCAAGAAGAGGTTGGCAAACCCTCCCAACACCTCTCTACACACTCTCTGCTGCTCAGGCGTTAACTCAGGGGCTCACTGAACACCCTCCACAGTGCTATATTTCTGTGCAGCAAGGCAGGAAGAGGCTCACTTTCGTCTTCTACCATAGCCGTGACACACACTGTGTAGTCAAATCAAAAAGAGCTTTATTCGATTTTAGGCAGATAAAATCATAAAAGCGTACAATTTCAACATTTATGTCCTTAAAATCACAATTACTAGAAAAAAATATATTGGCGTTGTGCCCAAATCACCCTCCCATACCTGAGCAAGGGACATCAAAAGATGTAAAAGTAAAGAAATTGGTACAGAGGGATCAATCCAACATTTAATTGCAAACAAGATATAATTAATTATCCTTTTGGTTACAAATATTTGAAATCAATGTTCACAAATTTATAATGACATCTATACGTATCAAAAGAAAAGGTGGCACACAGAAAAAAATTAAATAATATAAACAATTACTATATATAAACAAGCGGACTCTACAACCATGTAACAACCTAGCTAGCATTCATCTCTATATACAATACAACATACAATATATATACATCACATCTACAATATATACACTACATATACAAAAAAATATATATACCCTAAAGAAATATACAAAATTCTCACGGTATCCACTCTTAACTCAAAGTGATACACATCAAAGGAAGTCCTAGCAGCGCCAGAGGTATAACTCCTCTAAAAAATATATATATTTATCAGGGCGCATGTAATCAAGTATAAATTAATTTGAGTATTTATGGGGACTCCTTATCAAAAAGGTGTCGACGTTTCAGCCAGTCGTCTCTTATGGCTTCATCAGGACAAGGGTACTTCAGACTTGGTTCAAAAGGGGCAATATCCAATCCCTGGAAAAGGGACGGATTTCCCGTTCGGTACACACTCCACATGCCCCTAATGGGACAAACGACTAAAGGCTCCCACTAAGATGTCCAAGGGTTCGCTCGGTTTTCTTATTTTTCAAAGGGAACTATATCACAGCTTTCTCCCTCCTAAAGTGTTATTCAGGGAGACTCTAACTCCGTCTCTCATCACTCGCAGCAGCTTACATCCGCGTTGTCGAGCCTTAAAATCACAATTAGCAGGTAAAAGTACATTCACAAATATGAACAAATATACATTGATTATAAAACAGGTACTGAATACTCCTGCAGTATGTGTTACTGCAAAGTTAATGCTATTGTCAGTCTCCTTGCCCTCAACACACTCTTCAAAAAAACAGTCATACAGCCTATACAGTATACACTGTCTAGCATTAACAAATAAAGAAGAGCAGGGCGACATTTCCTCCACCCCCCCAATTTTAAAACGGGCTTAATCCATCCATCCCGTTCCTTTTTGTATAATTTACAGAATAATATTACGTGGATCGTACTTTGGGGGGGAAGATTGGTCGCAGGGGCACGGACATAATTCCCTTGACCAATTATTCATTTCGGGATAACTTATCAGATGATGAAATATCCCGAATCTAAAGCGCGTGAGAATATATCTATCATATCCCCCTTCACAAAGTAATAAATACGGCTGGATATCGTAAACAATAATTGACAGTTGGTGATGTGCCACCATTGGATTACACAGCTCTGATAAAAACCTTATTTCCTCCAAAAAAGACATACAAGTTTTTTTCAGATCCTTGCGTGAAATAGAATTCAATGAGTCTGGTTGGTGGAAGCAGTTTGGGTGTCCTATATCTTGCATAAAGTTCTTTAAATAATTAAGCCACAGAATTTTACGAGACTTGTCAAGTTTCATGGCGTGAACTAGGATCTCTTTATTTAATCCTGTAGCACTTGAGGTCCAAATTCTGTGCCAGAGTAAAATTGGTTGGACCTTGATCAGGTCAGAAATATGTGGTAAGCCTAGTTCACTGTGGCAGTTATAGACTGGGGAACGAACAGGCACTGCTAAGATAAACCTTAAAAAGGCATTTTCAACCTGTTGTATCGGTGCACAGTTATTAAAACCCCATATCCCAGCCCCAAAGATTGCGATGCTAACGCATTTAGCTTGATAAATTTTTAATAATATTGATGGTGGTCTCTTGCCCAGTTTTTTTGCAAAATGCATGAGTGCTACGGTGGATTTCACGAAGAGTAGACTCCTAGTTCTGATCGCCTGGGTCCATGAGCCCGTACGGTTGAAATCGCCCAATATTAAAGTCCCCTCCCCATATAGGAATTATTTAGATTCCCCCCTTAATTTTCATGTTATTCAAATCGTTGCTCAGCCCCTTCACGACATCTCTCAATTGGGTACTTTCCACGTTATTATAAAAATTTATAACGGCTGGGGAGCAGTTTGGGGAATAATCAATCTTCACAATTTGATAAAATACGTCAGACTTTATCAAGGAACAGTTTTTGGCCATCAATAGGTTAGAAATAAAAAACATATTCCGCCCTTAGGTCTGCCATACGCAGAGGGGATAGCTGCTGTATGGAAGGTCTTATAACCATTAATATGTATCTCCTTTGTTGTCCAAGTCTCCTGGAGACAGACTATATCGAATTTATTTATGAATTCCATCCACATATTATCTGTAACTTTATTCCTTAGGCCAGCTGTATTCCAGTACAAGACTTATAGATATTTAGAGCGATGAGCTGTAGTGTTGGTGTTGGGACTATCCAGAATAGGTGGTTTAACCACATTGATTACATTCTGATTGGATGTCCCTCCCGGAATCTCAAGTACCCTTTTCATATTTATTGTATTATTGCAGTTAAAATTGTCCGCCCTGAGCTCCTCCCCTGCTCGGGCAGGCATCGACAATGATCTAGATGTCTTTTCATGCATACTGGTTATCATAGGTTCGCGAGCCAGTCAATCAATCTCTTCCAGTGAACGGAGGGGGCCAAACCTATTAGATGTAACCAGATTAAATGGGAACCTAGTTCTGTGGTTTTCGAATACAGGGTTCCTAACCGGTCTAGTAATACTTGGACAACGGTAGAAAAAAACCCAAAGGGAGTACATTGATGTTGGAGAAACTTAGCTCATCTGCTGCAGTTCTGGTCAAAACATCCCTCACTAAAGATGGTGAGCCCAGTGAGATGATGACACAGTCTCCATCAAAGATTTTTTCATTTATTCCCACCCAGCTAGTTCTTCGTATCATTTTAAATTCATTAAAAAGAGCTATAGTCAGACCTGTACTTTTTCCCAAGAAATGGATGGCTTTGTTTCTCAGCGAGGCCCAAGATTCGTTCTCGCCTGGTCGAAGCGATGGGACATTAGCAAGTATCAAGGAATAAGGGGCTGCAGCAGGAGGTAAGTTTAAGGTCTGCTGGTTATTCGGAGTGTTGTTATGTTGAGGTTTATTACTACTGCATTCAGAACCGATTTCCTGCGTTTCCCCTACTGGCTTCCCACGGGGTACTCCCCGTTTACTGGGATCCCCTAACTGGTAATTTTTCTTAACAGCCAGTTGGTTTGTATTCTCTACTGCATCCCTGCTCAATTCCTTTGCGCCTATCTGGGCATAAGACTCATTATTAGTTGTTTTTACTTCGATTGACTTCAAGACTTGGGGATTAGTAGGCCTGTTAGAATGCACAGTTCCCTTTTGCCCGGTAATACTCTGTATTTCCAAGACTCTCTCAATCCCGGTTTCAATTATATCCAGTCTACTTGAAAGCCCAGCAATAGACCTTGTAACAAATGTCGTAAGCTCTTTAATAGCCGCTATCAGGGTACCAATCTCAGTTTGTGGGTTGTCATTTTTATTTAATTGACGCTTCAAATTTCGATTACCGATTTTTATGGGTTTTTTACTTTCAGACACATGTCCAAACTGTAGTGGTGGTTCGGAATTACCGGATTTAGCTGAAGCTAAAGAACGTACAACAATAGGGGATAATATGGGTGGATCTAACCTTGATGTCTTACCAGTTTTACTAAGGGGCAATTTATGGGCTAAGTCAGGGTCATCGAGAGAAATAGTGTCACAGTTAGCCTGAATGCAACCGTTGGTATGACCTGTCGTCCCTAAGTCTAAGGTAGGTAAAATGTCTTCTCCTTTTCCTGTGATCTAGAATTTAGGGTCTCTTCTATGGAGCTAATCTGTCTCTCAATGTCGCCAACAGCACCAGTTAAATAGTTCAACAATGTTGAGTTTACTTTCCTATATTTACTTGGTAGTTTTGAAACCTGACTCGCTATATATTTCCTTTTACCCATCGTACCTGATTATATAAATCGGTAGAAAGGTATGAAATAAAGTGTGGGCTTACTAACGAGCTGGACAGTCAGTAATAAGCCCAAAATACAATGATTATCCTATCAAGAGGCACAAGTGTATTATACAGAATACGTCATACCATCAGGCAATGTTATCGGGGAACGTGCAAGTTTATGCAGTTTACAAACTACCCACGGAAAGATTATTAATTCCAAAAGTACGGCAAACTCGAAATACAGGTGGTCCACTAAAGGACTAAGGTACAAGGTGCTAGACAGGGGTTCGAAGCAGCGTGCTGCTACGCAACAAGGTGCCTAAATGAAGCCTTCACAGACCTTTCCAGTCTAATTTATCCAATTTATAATAGTGATTATTAACAATAGCATACCAGATCATATGCGGTAAGAATAAAGAATAAAGCAAAGAATATCAAAGTCACAATGAACAGAGCGTAAATTACAAATTAGCGACGTAGTAAAATGTAGCAGACAGAGTTCACGATAAAATCATTAGTAAAAAAAAATTTTGATTCCAAAGTTAGTACCTAGCAATTTCAACGTTAAGGGGGTGGCCCAGCCCAGCCTCCTCCGGTCACTGACTGGCAAGGACTGGCCCGCCCTTGGCCCGCGCGCATCCCGTGCTGCGGGAGTCAGAAGTGAAACTTAAAGGGGCCGGGCGCCTAATGATGATGCAGCAGGTAGGGCAGCAGGAAGGGCGCCACTGCTGGGAATGCTGGATGCTGTGTAGTCTCTACAGAGGTAAGGCTTCAGCCTTTTTAAATGGGACACCCTCTTGGGTTCCCTTGTGGCACCTGTGTCCACCAAGTAGTTTACTTAAGACCCTTTTTGAACATTTGTATGGCCCACACATTTGTCCTCCAAAGCCTTGGGACAAATAGGCTTCAGTACCAACACCTCCTGATCTTCCTGATACTCAGTGTAGCTTTCTGATCATACCAATCTTTCATCAGCACGTGGCTACTATGAAGGTTTTCCTTTGCCTGACTCCTGTATTGCTCTGTCAACTTCCTGAATACATTTGCATAGTTCACCACAACTTTCTGTGGAGACTGAGTTTCCTTCCCACCCATCTCTTACTAAGGAGAGTGGACCCCACAACGGGTATCCATGCAGAAGTTTAAAAGGACTGAACCCTACTCCCTTCTGGGGAATCTCTTGGTAGGCAAACAAGAGACCTGGCATGAGAAGACCGTGCTTTCTCCTGAGGTTCTCTGGCAGAGTTTCCATCATGCTCTTCAATGTTTTGTTAAAAAACTCCACCAAACCATTGGTTTGTGGGTGACATGCTATGGAGAAGTGGTATGTCACACCAGCTTGCTCACACATTATCTCATATAAGAAGAGATCAAATTGGTTCCCCGGTCGAAAATGACCGTCCTTTGAAATTTGACCCTAGAAAAAATCCATAGGAGAGCTCTTGTTCCCACCTTTTGTAGTTGTACCCCTCAGAGATCCAGCTTCCAAGTACCTGGTGGCATGATCCGCCACAACCAAGATATACTTGTTGCCTAACTGGGGGAAGGGGAGAATCAAATGGACCAACAGTGTATATTCCCTTTGATGAAACGGAACAGCTACAACTGATAAAAGCACTAAAGGTGCCTTTGTCGCCCCTTCTGTTTTACCACTAATCTGGCAAGCTGGACAGGTACTACAGAACCGCTCTGTGCATTCCTGGCCAGTAGAACAGAGGTTCCAGCCTATCCAGGGTTTTCCTAATCCCTAAGTGTGCTGCTAAGGGCACTTCATTTGCCAGTGACAAGAGGAATTTCCAGTGCACTAATGAAACCACTAGCCTCTTGGTTGTTCCTGGCTCAGAATTTACCAGTTCACTATGGATTAGACCATCCTTCCAACTAACATAGTGTTTCCCCGCCCACTCCTTTGCTGACCTGTTTGTGGGCTTCCTTCTGCAGTCCCACAAGCGTAGGGCACTCTTTCCTGTGTTTTGCCGAAATCTTTCTGGGTAGGCCTTCCACCATCTAACAAACCATGCAAATCTTTAAACAACCCTGACTCCAGTAAATGGTCTCATTCAGGAGCCTCATCCTCCTCTCCCTCTGAAGCAGAAGCAATGACCTCCTCAGCAACTGGCTTTCGTGAGTCCTCCCTTTCCTGCAAACTGCCTTACCCTGGTACCTTCAATTCAGAAATGATCCCAGCCTCACTCAGAGATTGATTTGCAGCCTGTTCTCTGGTCAACGCAGCTGACCTTTTAAGCCATAAAGGCTTCTGGTCCAGCCACAATGCCTGGGGTAATCAGAACATTGCCCATGAGATATCCTGCTCTATGCTTTTCCCTTACCCCAACATCAATCATGGCAGTCTTGCCATTGAGCCCAATCTCAACCTGGCAGGAGCATAGTCCATGCTCTTTTTTACTGGCTACCAAACCTGCATCCTTAGTTCCAGGGAGTATCTCTTCAGGCTTAAGGTACTTATTCTCAACCACAGTATGAAAGGTTCTAGTATCCCTTAGTGAAGGCTCTTTACTCTCATTGATACTAGCTTCCTGCACAAATCCCGTTGTATTTGGATTGATGTGCTGCAGAGCATCTGGGTACCTCTTCCAAGTATCTATATCCACTAGGTTGAGTGCAGCCAGTCCCTCTCTGATACCTTCACCCACGTGTAACGTGCTTGCTTACATGAGTGTTGCTAAGTCAAGTACCTTCTTTTGACAGTCTCTCGTGTAATGTTCCATCTTGTGCCACTTAAAACAAGTCACACCTTTGACTTAGAAAGGCTTCCTTGCCTTCCCTTTTCATGGTGCTCCTTACTGAATACACCATTGCCGTGTTTAATGGGTCCCTCTCAAGTCCCATGAGAATTACCCTGGCCCTTACCCTTCTGTTTGGGATCATTCTGTGGAGAGTTCTTCTTCCCCTTTGGCTTGAAATGATGCTGCTCCAGCCCTTTGGCAACCTTGTTAGCTAATCACTTACTAGCTAACACTGCATGTTTTGTTGGATCCCGCTCTGTCATACCAGACAGGTATTGCCTAAATGGCGAAGAGCACTCCCCCTTGAGCAACTCTGTCATTATCAGCTGGTTAAGGAACTGATCATCCTTGGCCTCCATCTCTCTTACTCATTTGAATCACACAATACACCATGAGGCCAAACGGAACACCATTCGCTCTCTTGCAGTCATAGAATCTCTCTAACCTCTTCAGCCCAAACCACCCGAGAACTTCCGTCATTCATTCCAAGACCGTCTGTTCTGCCATAGGCATCCTCTCAGTGACTGCTGTCCTTCCAATGACACACGCACTATTAAGGCATTTGCCTTGGACACCTCATTTAGGGCCTGTGCTTTATAAGCAACTCAAATCTCACAAACCATTCCAAAATAACCTGACCTTCCACATACACGTGCACAAGATTTTTGGAACGCTGACCACGACCTTACCTCAAGTGGAAGTAGAGTCACTTATCCTAGAGGGGTTGGTCATTGCTGCTGTCTTAAGTTTCTCTCTCTCAAGGGCTTTTTTCCCTTTCAGTTTCTTTTTTTCCCCTACATTTCTCACAATTTCTCTTCTGGTGTCAATTCCTCCTGTTTCTCCCTCCTCCTCTCCTCTTGTTGCCATGAGCTAATCTCAGCTTCTCCCTCTTGAACTCTCTGAATTTCTCATCATCCTCAGTTTTGGTGTTCTTGTAGGAAGGTGGACTATTATGTATTGATGCTGTTTAGACTTCACTATGCAGTCCTCTCACAATATCCCAAAGATGGTCCTTCGATTCCCAATAATAAACCCTTGGCTAAGTCCTAGTAGAGTGGCTAAGAGCTGTCCAGCGTTACTAAACGTACATGTGTTAAGCATTTCTGACTACCAAAAGTAATTGACACGTCTCGAAAGGTATCCGACTCCAACTTCAAAAAATAAAGTTGATTGTAGACACCAAAATGAAGTAAATCAGATAAATATAACTGGAGTTATGGATTTTATAAGCAAAATTAAATCACTGCAGATCAATACTGCTAAACTTTAACATTGCGGTCAGTGGTAAAAAGTATTAGTGACAATCGGTCACTTGCATGTCGAGTTGAGTGGAACCCAAGGAGGATTAAGGACAGTCAGTACGATTTTTACCTGATTCGAGAAGCATGGGTACAGAGCTGTCCTGGCTGTCCTTGGTGCTGAAGTCGGAGCAGGGGGGCAGCTGGTTTTAACACTTACACAGTGCTGGTGATGTAACGGGTGCAAACATTGACCACAAAGCCACTGCTAATGTCGGATTAAGGCTTTGCAGAGTTCCCTTGAGGTGCAGCATTGGATAAAGGTGGTGGTTGCCATACTGGCAACCAACAAACATTGGCCACAGTAAGTTCAAAAGAAAGTTATTTCGACGTCCGCTGGAAAACAGTATATGTTAAAAACTTGTTGGAGGTCAGTACTATGTTTCCCCCAATGCACTGGACCAACTACTTTTGGGCATGTTGTCGGAGGGCCAGCGATTCTTTGGTTCCGGTACGTCATTTTTACCTGCTGTGTGCAGAGGACTAGTGCCACTAGTCCAAGGGATTCTGGAGTTTGCTTTGGCTCTCAAAGGAGTCCCACTGTCTGGGGAACCATTCTTTGGTCTGGGTCAAGTTGCAGTTGTGCAGTTCCAGTGAGGTTGCCACAGGTGCAGAGTACCACACCTTTGCTTTGTACAGGTCCTGTTATTGCAGACACTGGTCTCTTCTTTGTCCTTTTTGGCAAGTCAGATCAGAACTGAGGTTCTCGTATCAGGGGTGCCCCTTAAATCCTAGATGTAGGGGCAATAAGGTGTGGGTGAAGAAGGCCAATGGCCTACTAGCCCCATTGACTAATCCGTCCCTGAGATGACCACATCTGCGGTGTGCTTCTTTTTCTACCCACTCTATTCTGCCACTTTAAATTGCAGAAACCTTCCTTAACTAAACAGACCAGGTAGCTCGCTCTCGAGGTGTGGCTAGACTTTTAGGGGTGTACACTTCTTGACTACATAATTTTCCCACTTGCCAGGGTGCAAATGGGTCTGGGGGCAAGGGGACGGCTGTTCCTTACCTTTGAGAGGCAACCGTGATGCATATCTGAGGCGGTGAAAGCTTTGAAGCTACCTGCTTTGATGTGCCAATTCACTAGCCATCCTGTCAGGGAGGGAGGTATCACCTCCTTCCTGTCCAGGCCATTGTTTCTGACTCCTGGGAGATTTAACTCCTCCTGGTTGTGGGTCAGATTCCTGTCTTGGCAGTATCAGCTGTGGGCTGCCAGCCAGAGCGCATGAAAGGCTAGGGCAACCCGATGGGCAGCCTCTAAGGTAGCGACCTAGGTGCATGCCATATAGACTCTTGAGCAAGAATTGTCAGGGGTGGTGAGGCAAGTTATTTGATACCAAACCTGACTTATTTCGGCAGTACTATGATGGAACTGGCAACCTGAGGGTGCCCAGGTGCCAGCCCATGCTATCCTTTGAACTGCTGATCACTTATAGTAGCCCTTAATGGAAAAGGTACTATAGCGACATATACGTTTGCAGTTGATGTCTTCACCTTTAGTATAATGCAAAGTTAGTGCTGTGACCTTGCCACTCATGGTGAGGGCAAAGTCGAATTGGAGCAGTTTCCACTGCACCTGCAGTCTGCAATGGCAGGCTGGCTTTCATCTGTTTACTTGGGTCACTCAGGGTGGCACAAACAGTGCTTCAGGCCCTGGTGACCCCTTTAACTCCCATGCCCTGGGTACAACTGATACAATTTACCAGGGACTTAGAAAGGGGGTTGAAGTACTTGCCAATTAAGGTTGCCAATTCACATTTTTCAGTTGTACGGTGGGATCACAGGCACTAGTGCCTGGTTAGCAAGTTTAAGTGCACTGTTCCAGTCGGAAACTAGCATCTAGTAGTTCAAATGGGGGCAAAAAGTAGGGGGACACATGCAAAAAGCCTGCTTTCATACATTTTTCATGATTTGTCTTTCTGATTTTCTGATTTTCTATACATCCTTTTGTTATTATTTCATGCTTACTGGGACCCCTTCCCATACTTCATACATTTAGAGGCCCATGGTCTCTGCTAGACTCAACCCAACCAAGGGATTTACCCCTGGAAAAGGGGACAGTGGTACCCTGGAATTTCGAGGTGGTGTCCAAACCTGAGCTATTCTAGAAACTAAAGGTAGTGAGTGTCTTGGTGAAACTCTAGAAAATGCATAAGGGGATACACTTGGAGCATGTGTCTGGGATATATCTGTGCTAAGGATATCCAGGAGCCTGAATCCACTGTGCACTCTTCCTGAGTTCCTACCATTCTTCCCTCGCCAGAGTCCGCTACAGCCTCCTCCCTTTGACCCAGTATCTCAAACTGGTCCCTAATAAAATTGACAAGGACCTCTCTGCCCCTGAGTATCCTCCACCCTCTTCATGTGATCTATGGACATGGTGCGGAGGCCAATTCCCAAACCTTGGTTCTTCATTGCCTAAATATGTTGCCTTTGTGCGTATAAGAAAAAAAAGCTGGACTTAGTGCAGTATTGGCTCAGATTGGAAGTAGTCAATGCCGCCTCTGTATTTTTGGCTCAAACATTAGACACCCCACTGCTTGCTGTCTATTGTCACAACCCCTTTAAGAGGGCCATAGGGCACACAGGGCCTACTGGGCTCTACCTTGGTGGTTGAAGCCTTTTGCTCATGATGTCCCAGGGCCCGACCTACTATTGATCCCGAGCAACTGGGCCAAGTACCCCTTCTGCATTTGACTCTCAGTGGTAGTTGTGGTCGAGCAGGCGAGGCTCCCTCAGTGGGGACATGTAGATTCAAGTCAGTTAACAAGGCTCATAACTCAAAGTGCAAACAGTACAAGCAATACATCCGTGTCCAGTCAAATAGTTGCTTTTATACGAAAAATAAGTATTTTATTTCTAACTCTACACATGCAAAGGTATACAACATTCAGAAGCAACAGCATAATCCCCCCATTAGGTTGGGGATTTAGTCGTTTTAAGTCCCTGTCCCACTCTTCTTTTTTTAACGTATTTGAGGTGATTCCCTGTTGACTGGTGACCGCATCCACAGAATGCTCACTATTAGGCTGTACTCAAGAGTTCCCCTTTTACTCTTCAGTTTTTAGCTTAAAGTGTCTATAGTGCTGCATCACCATTAGTAGCGAGACCCCCAGGGCCCGAGTGACCCAGTTCATGCGATGCAGCGGACACACTCTGTGTGAGCATCCGCAAGTCCGACTTTGCTTAGAGAAGTCGGGTTGCTCTCAGCCCATGTGGTAGCACCAGGGGGTGCAGGCTCTCTCTCCTGAGCGGCGCTGCCAGAGTTCTTATCAGTTGTCGAAACAGCTCTCAGTTTGCAAAGATGCTTTAAGTTGTCTTTACCCATCGAGGGGCAGAATGGGGTAAGTTGCTTCATCAGCTCCCGACTGTAGCCCAATGAGGGTGTGCCGTTGTTCACGGTGTCCTCAGCAGTCCCCAGTGGTCATTCAGAGCAGTTCCCTCTCAGTGCGCGTCCAGCCTACTGACCAAAGGCTGTCTCTCTTTCAGGCAGGGACCCAAATCCCTTCGCAGTACGGGTTCTTCCAGCCTCACATGGTGCTTAACTCACAGCTTTATCTCTGGCGGCCCTCTCCTGACGTACGGTGGTCGTCGAGCCTTCATTGCACACGTACAACGATGCAGTTGGTGCACAGTCTCACACCTTGCTCGGGGAATCCTCTCACAAGGTTTGCCAATGGACCTCGCTCCCTCCAATGATCGCCTCTTTCTCACAGGACACACCGTGTGCCCTGTGAGAAAGGAAGCAGGTGCTGGTGCTCTAAGATCCAGGGAAAGTGATCTTGGTGTCTTGGGTGAGACCCCAACCCAGCAGAGAGACTAGCAGGCCCTTGCCTCTACTCTTGATTACATGCACAAGTCTTGCAGAGCTTCCCTTTCTTACACAGCCCATCTGGTTGCTTAGTGGATGACAACCTCACCGTCTAAATGTAGTTTAGGCTCAGCGTCTTTGAGTTTTATGTTGAGGGTCAGCTTCCTTTGAAGTGGACACTTCTCTTTCCTGATGAAAGACTGTCACATCAGGCAAGACTCCACAGCTGATTGTCCCACAACAAAATTCATGGGAGTGACCAGAGTTCACACCTGGATGTCAGCCACAGTGATATGTGCTCCACAAATGTAATCCCAAACCTCCACCTCTACTGTTTGATTCCCTTATCAGTCTCATATATTTTCCTGATATGTTTCCAGGCCCTTGTGATTGATCATGAATCAAAGAACACTCTTTTGAATTGTAAATTGAGTCTTTTTTTTTCTTCTTACAGTGTGTGTCTCACCCAGCTCACAGGAATACACAAATCTATGTGGGGGGTGGGGGTTACACTCCTCGTCATGTCTTCACCAAGCAGGCCTGCGCTTCCCAAAATGGAATCCAGAGTTCTCCATGTAATGCACGATTGTAGTCACACTTACACTTAGTGTACTTTTACAGTACACTTATTGTCCAGCACGTTACCTCAATGCCTTGTGCTATTATAAACACACCTACATTCAGCACACACATTCAGTCTCCGTCCACTATTCGGTACTGTATCTTTTCTGTATTGTGGTAGGATTTGCTATTTGCAAACATACATACTGCGACACCATTTGCGCTCGGCACAACACATTACCCTTCATGTATTGTACTTCATCAGGCACCTATACATCCAGCACTTGCTTCCATTGCGTACTCAATGCACAGCACTACATCTCTCATGTAATGTATTCTCCGCAGGCATACATACACTCCATACAAGCACTAACCACATATATACTGCACTGTACTTCTCTACCCTTCCCAGAGTCACTACTCCTGTGCTGCACAGCACTCCACACCTACCTGATGTAGGCCAAGGATGAATTCAGCACACAGCAGCTGAACAGTAGGCTTCACTCCAGTGACAGGAGTGAACAGGTCCTTTTTACCCTACTGATTACTACAGGTTATGCTGCCACCACCACATGACTGCTGCATAACTCTTTGTGGAGGCAGTTGCTTTCCACCACTATGAGGGTAGAGGTTTGGACACCCCTCTCGTTCCTACAAGGCAGCAATCTGTGAGACAGGCTTATGTCATGGCGCACATGCATGATCCTTGATTGCCTATGCCAGAAAATCTGCATTAGGGATTCAAACAATAGTACATATGGGCAAGCAGACACACTCGTCTCTTACATTCAGAACACTTTGTCATCCTAACAATATTACACACCTGGCCAGAGGTTGAAGTCCAGATTTCTCGAGACCTTAAGGGTTGGCACATGAGGTATGTACAGGCACCACTTTGGTACAAGAAGGTCGGGGAGGTGGCAAGCCTGTGTCCTTCTTGGCTGATAAAAGGGATGGTGTGACTGATACAGATGTTGTGAGGTTTCATAGCAGCTGGGCTGGACTTAATATGGCTCCTTGGTTGCCTGTCAGTAGAAACCTCCCTATGCTGGTCCTACAAGTAAGACTGGCTTTCACTTTGTTTTTGTGGATCGAGTCCTTCCTCCTAGCAGGTGCAGTCTAGCTTTTCACAGGCAAGTAAGAATGTCCTCTCTCCTCTGGTCAGGTAACGAAGCAGTTCCAAAGGCTTTGCCATTTAAGCCCAGTCAGGAGGGAGAGTGGCAGTTAAGCAGCGGTTCTGCTTATGAATCTTCAGAGGCTTCTCTCCTGAGGCTGATGCAGATACATTCACTGCAAGTTGAATCTTTGAATAAAGTACTGGATGAACAGTCCAATACTTTTTATTCAAACATATTTGTATTGCCATTTAGGTTATCATCAGCGTTACATATGCATTCTGTTGGTTTTGCTTGGCATATCACAAAAGAAGACAATAATATATAGAGAAATTCGTGTTTTTCATCCAAAACCTATGTCTGCACTTCTCTCATTTGAAGTTTTTAACACATCACAATGTCTCTTGGTGTCGACTTTCTGTATCTCCAGTGTAACAGCCAGGCATTCTATACCTTATGTTTTGTGTAGGATTGCCTTCAAATATTTCAATCATCCCAAGAATTGAGGATGTTCACAGGAGTGTTTTCTGTTTTTTGTTTACTATATAAACGATTAACCAAATAACTAACAACAGAAAGAGGCTTGCAAGGGGCTAGTCGCTGCTACAATTACAGCTTTCTGTCAGCAAAATTTGATTACAAGGGGCCGGGGTGCTCAGGGTTACTTCCATGCTTCGCTGTTACATTAATGTTTAATTCCCCACACCTGTACCTGTCTTTTAATACATGTGAGGAGAGAGGGTTTGCCAATAGTAATGGGTTTTAGTCTGCTTCCTTTCATCCTTGCCCTACTTTCCTCCCACATGTCCGGAGGTTCTTAGCTTCATGCCTACTGCCCTCCTAAAGAGTGTTTCTATACACCTTATATTCATTGAGCCGCGCCTGCGTCCCCACCTTGTAGGTTATTCTCCCTTGCAATCCCATCACCCTCCTCCCGGGTCTGTGTCGGGTGCCCCCAGTTGTACAACACTGCCCTCCGTTGCTCTGCTAGGGGTTGACCCTTGGGAGTTCTGGACTCCTCTTGGACCAAAACTCTACCCTCTGCCCCTGCCCAATGAGTGACATCCCGTCTCCAGAGTCCCACCGAAGACCCAATGAAGGACTTCCAGGACATGGCTATCCTCCTTGTAGCTAATATCAAGGCAAGGTCTATGAATCTGTTGCCCACTTTTCTTCTAGGTGGTCTGGGAAAGAGTCCTAACAAGCAAACTTCTATTGTAGCCTCAAGTGGACACCCCACAGCCGTGGTTTTCAGTAGTAAGACCGCATCCCAGAATGGGAGCAGTCCGGCACAGACCCAGATCATATGTATAAAATCTAGATCATTATGATTGCATCTAGGGCATGCCCGTGGCCCCCCCGCCCCACCCCCCAATATGTCACCTGGATCCGATGTGGGGTAATGTATGTCATTTGCACATAATTGAACTGAATGAATTTCAGCCTGGTATTACAGGAGATCCCTTTATGCGAGGACAGAGTTCTGCGCTTTTCGAATCAGTTAGTTCCCTACTCAGGACATTCTCCCAACATCTCAGCTGTTTCTGTTGGGGAGTAAGGGATGCTCCCTGCAGTGATGTATAAAACCATTTCACTTGATGGCTGGCTGTACCTCATGTGAGTAATGAGTGTAATACTGCATGTGTCTCCGATTCTTCCCGGCCCCTTCCCCACAACGACCCGAAGGTCCATAAGAGGGCTTCATATTGTAAAAACTGCCCTGGTGGAAGGCTGTTTCCTTCAACTAGAGCCTCAAATTGCGTTAAGGCCTTCTCCTGGTAGCAGTCCCCCACTGTCTCCACCCCTCCTCTAGCCATGCCGCTAATTGATCCGTGGTAAATACTGTCTAGGGGTTACCATGAGGTAGGCCGCTCAATTGTAGTGTCGGTGTATAATAGGGTGTCTTCGCTGTTTTAGCCAAGCATCGTTTCCAACACTGCAAGGCAGTGGTGTAGTACTGATCTAAAATTGACAGTAATGGTTTGAGCAAGTATTTTAGCCAATAATGGGGAGGGGTGTGTGTCTGTCGCCATCGTGTAATCCTCTCCGGGTTCACCCCTTCCAACCATTGTGCTAGCCATTGCATCTGTATATTTAAAGCAACAGGGGAACCCAATATTGGTGAACACTGACCTTGGGTATCAGTAAGTTACAAAGACAGTAGTCCCTGAAAGGGAAATGCACAAAAGAGAGAATACATTTAGACTCTAAATTATTACTATATTAATGCTGTCCAGCCGGACCGTGAAAATTGAATGATTTGAACAGGGACCCTGGGCAGCCAGGAAGTTGAATTCAAAGTTCGGCCTCCAATCCGCCCTCTGTCATGGGGCATTGCGACATTGTTAGCGAGACCCTCTGTCGTCCCTACACCCCCAGACTAAATCTCTCAGCAGGGAATCTAGTTGTCTAAACCATCCTGTCAGTAAAGATATCAGGAGGTTGATAAAGTATAATAAGCGTGGTAGCATGACCATTTTGGTCAGGGAAATTCTGGCCAAAAGGGACAAGCGCAGTGAGCACCAAAATGGGACACATGCCTTGAGGGATCGAAGAGCTCTATCTTAATTTCCTTCCTTGAGATCTTCCAGAGAATTGAAAATATGGATCGACAAGTTTTTAAAGGTATTAGGTGTCCAGTTAATATCTGCTGGTAGACCTTGGGGGCATGGCTGGACTTCAGCCACGGGAAACAGATAGGTCTTCTAGCAGGGCAATTTGTATAACTCAGTGTTTCAAAAATCTATGTAGGTTATGCCTCTTCACCATCGAACTCATCCCCCTTATGTTTCATGTCAAAGTTTCAATGTACTGTGTGCGGATGCCAGTACTTACATTGACACCCTTGCTAAAATGATAAACCAAACCATGATAAAAACACCCACTAACAACAACTCCCGATCCCAGAGCAGTCTGACAACTACCATCCACCCAACCTCTATCTCGGTGAAAGGAACCACACCCTGCCAGGGGTTGATCCTAGTGGGGGGGCTGGGCTCTGGAAGCAGCAATCTCTCATTCAGCCTGTGCTGGCCCAGCCCAATCCAAGGCGTTGACAAACCTTGGCACAAAGTTCTCGAAGCACCTCTTAGCACGGGGGGAGAGACTAACGTGATTGCGCATTATGTATTGTCATATGATGTCATATGCTGTCCCTGGGGTCACTGTTGGAAGAATGACACTGTTGCTGCAGGAGGAGTCTAAATCTGTGCCCCCTGTCCCCTTCCTCGAGTTAGGGCCAGCTTCCGATGCAGCTTCAGCTGACTGCATAATCTCAGCCACGGCCTGAAGCGCCTCCGTCCTCTCGTTCTCAGTTTGTGATGGGCTCTGCTTCTTTGGAGGGCTCTTCTAGAGTCTCCTTCTTGTTTTCTTTTGTGTTCCTGGCACTCCCCCAAGAACTCTGCTATAGGGAGTGGTCTCCCAGACTTATAGGTCCCCAGCCATTCCCATGCCATCTTGAGGTCCTTCCAAAAATGCGTCTTTCCATCCAACACTATGCGCAGGCAGGCATGGAACATCAAGGAGTAATGTAGGCCTTCCTCCCATAGGGCCTTCTTGCCCTCGAGAAAGGATGTTTGACGCCGCTGTGTTTCAACAGTGAATTCAGGGAAAACAGAAACATTAAAATTGTCTACGACAAATGGGCACTCAGTCCTGGCCTTTCAGACAGCACGTCCCTGTAGTGCAGACGCCTGAAAACAACCAGCAGAGGGGGCGCCTCAGAGTGGGCGGGCGCGCCGGCACCCGATGCGCCCTCTCAAGGGTGTAGAATGAAGACAACCCATCTGGTGCGACGACTGAGCTTAGCCATGTTTCCGGGAAGGTCACCATATCTCAGCCTTCTGTCCTTTCGGGCAGGTCCACCTCTCTGATGTTATTTCTCTGGTTGCGGCTTTCTGCATTCTCAGCTTTATGTTCCAAAGTGCGAACCCTGTCGGTGAGCTCAGCAACCTGGAGAGTTAGTGTCTGCTGTGCAGGGGGAAGGTCTGCAGTCGAGGACTCTGCTGTTTTGACCCTCTACATCATTTGCTGCTGCTCCGCCCATAGCAGACCCAACTCCACTGACACTGTGCTAATGTCTTGATGGAGTGTCGCTTTAGTTTCCGTGATAGCTCCTAGTATTTTAGTTCACTGCAGTTGTCCTGGGTCTACCCCGGGCGGTTGATCAGTTTTCCCGGGGTTTGGATCGGCTCTGCCGCTGTCTTGGTCCGGTGTTCTCCCCCCCCCCCCCCCCCCCCCGTCTTTGCTTTGACTTTGCCCATCTTGACCACAGGGTCAGGCTAGTTGGGGCATGCGAGGTGCAGCCTCTGTGTTGCTTCTTGGGGGAAGGTGCGCAAGTAGTGCTAGAGACACTCCTGCAGGTCTGAATCTTTACAATACTGTGGGGCAAGCGTTACCCCGGCCCTCGACCTGGGTCAAAGTCTTTGCCTTAGCAGATGCCTTCTCAGGAAGAGGCGGCGTCAGGAGGCAACTCCTACAGGGCCCTTGGGCAGGGCAAGAAAAATTCTCCTGGGTCTCAACACTGGTAATGTCTCTGTTCCGGGTTCGCCAATCCTCCGTTAAATTCTATTACCTCTCGAGAATGAGTTTCCAACAGTATGTATGAATGGGATATTATCTTTACCTGAAGGGATGCCACTTCATGTGCATGTGTGAACTGTTTATGACTGAGCTATTGTTATTCTTATAACATGAAAATTCATTTCAACACACATTTCTTATGAATTGCTAAATAAATATGTTCTTCTTTGCTTCTTTGTGTAGGTTGATACATGGAATTGGAAGGTCGGGGGACATTGCTGCAGTCCAGCCAAAGGCTGCAGGGTCCAGCCTTTTGAACAAAATAACAAATTCCATAATGTTGGACATAATAAAAATATCGGGTATGTCTCAAAGTAAATATTATAGAGTTTTTATTATTCTTCATCATTATTTATTTACAGCATCTGTTTACACAGTAAGTGTGGCTAAGTGTTGAATGATTAGTATAATTTGTATATCTTTTTCCTTTTTTAATTTATGGGAGGTGCTTATTAGCACGATTCAGGACAAGCTTTTGCATTAGTATAATCAATGTGGGGCATGGGTGAAGAGGGCATAGGGTGCTTAACAGTTTTCCTCTACGTTCAAAGTTGTCATGCTGTAGCCTTGGGTTGCATAAGTAAACAAGGGGGACCCACTTAATGGCTTTGGACCATGGGTATTGGCTATTTAAGAGAACAAAGGTCCTAAGCTCAAAACAATTTCTGGAAAAAATGAATGACATATGGACCACAATCGGACAACATGTACAGTTCTTCTAATACCCAGCCGGGCATAGAATTTATTTTAGGAATGTTTGACAAAAGGTCAATTTGAATCTTTCAATCACATAACAAACATAATATTGTTTGAAGTGAGGCACAAGCCTGTACCAAACTCATAAGAATAAAGAAAAAGTAGTGAAAAAGGGTGCAGAGGAAAGAATATTTTACATCAGGCAAAGGAAGAGTTGAGCAAAAAAAGTGGTACTGCTTTAGAATTTATATTAGCAGTATTCCCAGTAGTAGAACATACACCTAGCAAATCACAATAAATAACAATGTATGTCTACATAGCAGTGTCGACGGCGTTTCGATCCTATGCTCTAAAATAAAAGGATCATCATCAGGACTTAATATATGCCTGGATTTAAACAATTAAGCCTGTAAAGGAAAACAGGGGAAAACAGAGAGACAAACATATATTAGAGAACGCTACTCTGTTTTTTGCAAAGATATAGACAAGGAGTCAACTTCGTCACACAATATCTGACATGCACTTTCGAAATCGCAGTGCGGTGGATGGTGTTTATCTTCAATGGCGGCGATCAGAATAATGCGCAGTGAGTGGGGAGTGCCTATTTTGTAAAAGAGAGTCACTTCCGTGTGGGTGAGGAGATGACATCTTGTGAATGAACGAGCTACTGGGATAACAGATACACGACAAGTAAATGAGGCATTGGTGGGGGAGTGCAAGTCTAGAAAACATTTAACGTGAATTGTGCTAGATAAGAACGGGCGTACCCAGCGGTGGTTTTGACGCACTTTCATTTGATGTTGGCCTCGAGGGTACGGTTCATTGACGAGCGAGAGGCTGTGAATTAATGGACATGATTACCACTCTGATAAGGCTCGAGTTGGTGCTCGTGAGCTAACGTGATACTAGCTGCAACCATTACCTATGTCTTTAATGGCCTGGAGCGCCTACCCAATCCGGGCTGCCACGTGAAGAGGGAATAAATTGATGAGCAATCTGCGGGCAAGAGATGGTCCAGATTAAGCACGGGGATAATCATGTGTGGATAATCATCGTGTGGATAATCATCTTGAGGGGCAGGGACTGGTACTCGCTCACCTTTTCAAGGGAAATTATATCCCGTGGCAGCGTCACTTGGCTAAATAAAGTTGAATGAGCGCCTAGTTTGGCGTTCTCACTCGGATTGCCGGGGCTCTGTAGCGGCGGTCGCTGGATAAAACAATCCGCTACAATAAAAGGGGAGAGAGATACCGTCAGGGTAGAGCGTGCCTTGCTGCTGAGGGTGTCAGTGCAGCGGGCTCGGGCAGGGGCTGGGCTAGGTCTTACCTCGCTGTAAGCAGGATGCCGATGCATCTGTTCCGCGCTGGCGTTGCAGCTTCCGTGTGGAGAAGTCTGCGCGCAGGGATTTGAACGGGTGGCGGTCATGTGACTTGGGTCATGTGAGCCTCCGTGTTGGCGGCGGACATGTTGGAGTGGTGAGAGTATCCACGCGTGCCTGGAGGTACTAATGCCAGGAGTGCACCATGATAACATACCCCTAACGGGCCAAGGTTTAACATAAATAAATTGATGGCGAACGGCATTTTCAGAAGTGAAAGTGTGGATTACTTTTGCGTATTTTTGTGGTCAGAGGCTCGCTTGTCGGTGGCCATATTGAAGTGGGAAGGTGGTGAATTATAAGTGCTTAGGGTGCGTGCCCAAAGAGTGAAAATAAGGACACATGCAATTCCAAATGACTTATTGTTAAATACTGTTCAGTATACTGTATATAAAATAATTATTTACATCCATGTACATTTTTTCATTTTTTCATACAGAGGACCAGCTGCCAGGTGTTATCATTGTAATCAGAGCAGATTAGTCCAGTCCTCATTCCTATTCAAACCAGTCCTGATGGTATTAAATTGAATGATGGATTTCAGTTCCTCTCTGTTCATTATCTGGGACAAATTCCCTCCTCTTTGCGGAAGTTTGATGGACTTCAGGATGGTCCACCTGATGTCATCTGCTGTGTGTTTCAACTCGGTGAAATGTTCTACCAGGGGAGCATTCGGTGTATTGCATCTTATCCTGCTGCGATGCTGGCTGATTCTGGTCTTGGCCTTTTGACTTGTCTGGCCTACATACATTTTGTTGCATGGGCAGAAAATAGCGTACACAACATTGCAAGTGTTACAGTTTGTGAATGATTTCAACTCAAAGTTTACCCCATTGTGGCTAATACTCCTGGTTTCAATTGTGAAGTCGCAAACAATGCAATGTCCACATTTTACATGACCCTTCAGTGGTGGCAACCCCCAATTGGAGTCAATGGTGGTACGGGGAGTGGGAGTTGGTAGGGCTGCCCTCACCAGGTGGTCTTTGAGATTCTTATTTTTCTTAAATGCGAAAAGGGGTCTCTCCAGGGTTATTGTTCCAGCATTTATGGTGGGCCAGTGCTTCAAGATTGATTTTCTGGTTTTATTAGATACGGGGCAAAAAGTGGTCACGCATGCAATTCTGTCTTTATTTTCTTTTAGCTTTGGTGTCAAAAGGACATCTCTTGGGCAATACCAAGCCCTTTTTGAGGCAGCTTTGACGATTCTTCTTGGGTAGCCACGCATTTTCAGTTTGTTTGATAAAACTGCTGCTTCCCTGAAATAGTCAATTTTGTTGGAGCAATTACGCCTTATTCGCAGAAACTGCGAGTAGGGTAATGAGTCTTTTAATGCTCTTGGATGACAGCTCTCATAACTAAGCAGGGTATTCCGCTCAGTTGGTTTCCTGAAGAGGCGCGTGAGCAGTTCGCCTTCCTGGTGGTATATTGACAGGTCAAGAAATGCTATTTGTGATTTGTCATGGGTCATGGTGAAAGTGAGGTCTGCACAATTATTGTTTAACCAATGGAGAAACTGGTACAGCACATCAAGATTCAAGTTCCAAATTACAAAGATGTCGTCTATGTAGCGACGCCAAAGGGAGATACCTGCAGAGAATGGATTGCTGTTATGAAGGATGACACCAGTCTCTAGTGCATCCATGAAAAGGATGGCTAGGTTGGGGGCAAAAATAGCCCCCATGGATGTCCCCTTGATCTGTTGGTAGTATGACCCTTCGAATGAGAAAAAGTTTTTTGAGAGACATATCTCAAGCAGTTGAAGGATGAAGAGGCTTGGGACCCTGTGTGGACGGGGTCGTGTGTCTAAGATTTTTTGGATCACCAATAATGCAGCTGTTTGGGGAATATTGGTGTAAAGAGATTCTACATCTAGGGTACACAGTGTATTAACAGTAGGGTCGAAGGGATGGTGCTCTATCAGATTGATCATCGACATACTGTCCCTGATGTAGCAAGCAGTGTTAGGAACGAAATCTTTGATAAAAAAGTCCACGTATGCCCCTAAGGGCTCCAAGATTGATCCGCAGGCTGACACAATGGGTCTACCTGGTGGATGTTCAATATTTTTGTGAACTTTGGGTAGAGTGTAAATTACAGGAGTGCGGGGACTTTTTACATTCAGGAAGTTGTGTTCCTTTTTGCTGAGAAACCCTTCATTAGGTCTCGCCTGGACATCGCATCCGAAGGATGCGTCCAGGCTGGAGACTTAAAGCTGTCTGACACGGGGGAATGAGGGACAAGAAACTGTGACGAGCTTATCCTGGCTGGATTGAGCTGCGTGCACGCGCGTCAACATTCACGCATGCGCACATCACAGCCACACGCATACACAGCACTCACGCATGCGCACATACACACGCATACACAGGCACACCCCCGTCACCTACACGCATACACAGAGATCCCCCCAACACACACCAGCCCCTCTCCTCTCGGCTCCACACACACGCACACGCATTTACACTTACACAGACACGCAGGCACCCAGACAGGCAACCCCCCCCCCCGTCACACACACGCATACACACAGACTCCAGGACACATACACATACACACACACACACACACATGCACGCTCACACACATACACAGTCCGCCGCCGCGCGCGCGCACAGATGCCCCCCCCCCCCCCCCCCCCAACAAGGCGACGCCCCACTCACCGGCATCCTCAGTGCAGCGGCTCCCACCGGCAGCAAGACTCTTCTTCCCTTCTTCGGCACCGGGGCGCAGGGTAGGCTCCTGCCTGCTCCGGTGCGCCAAACAATCGCGGCTCTTCCGTGGGAGGCGGGGTAGGCTCCCGCCCTCCTACTTCCGGTTGTCCCGCCCGGCCTGCCTGACTTCCTGGTCGCAGGCCGGCGCAAAACTACGCTGCATAAAAAATGCTTAGAACAGTGGTTCCCAAACTGTGCGCCGCGGCGCCCCGGTGCGCCGTCATGAGCAGCCAGGGGCGCCGCGCTCACGTTGGGAAAATTGACCTTATTGCAGCTGCAGCGCAAAAAACTTGCTGCCTGCATAATCCGGGAAAATTATTTGGCCCAAGAGCGCACGTACGTACGAGTCGTGCTTTCACAGGCGTAGTAGTCGCCATTACTGGCATATGCAGCTCGCCTCTGACCGTTTGAGGCACGTTATTGCTGCCCACCGTGGGATCCTCTTCGCAAGTAAGGTAAGGAACTGGCATGGGAGGGATTCCTGTTCAGTAGAACAGGAGAACAGGAGTACGGCAGTGATACACAAGCCAAGAAGCCAGACTGTAAAAAAGCGGGCTCCACGGAGCTTGTTAAAGCAGCCAGAGAGAAGGCTTTGCCTTGTCTTTTTATGTCTGATTTCTTTAACGAGCTCCGTGGACCCACCTTCTTACACTAAAACTAACGCAGGTGATACAGGTGTTAAACGGAGGTTGGGCAGAAGATCGGCATGGCATTTGATTATCATCAATTATTAATTAAATGACATGCCGATCTTCTGCCCAACCTCCGTTTTGCACCTGTATCACCTGCATTATTTTTAGTGTAAAAAGGTGGGCTCCACGGAGCTCGTTAAAGACTCAGAATGCGGGCATGATGTTCCCCCCAGATCCAAACAGCGTACAGATGCACATTTGGCTCCCCTCGGAAATGACATGGTAGAAGTAGTTTTGGCTGTCATGGTTGAGCAGCACATATTGGGAACATATTACTACGTGACAAACAGCACATTCAGGCCTAAAATTGGTATTTCCTTAGTATTCCCCCTCAGCGAAAAAGTTGCAAACCTTTGGTAATGTTTGGTGTAATGGAAACGGTTTTCTTTCTGCAGACTCTTTTTGCGTTTCCTGACAGTCCTCAATTTAGGTTACTCTGCAAGATAATTTTAGGAACTAAAATAATTAGATGTTGTGCAGAGTGCGTGCAGAAACAGTGAGTGCAGAGTGAGTGCAGAGTGACAGTGAGTGCAGAGTGACAGTGAGTGCAGAGTGACAGTGAGTGCAGAGTGACAGTGAGTGCAGAGTGACAGTGAGTGCAGAGTGCGTGCAGAGTGACAGTGAGTGCAGAGTGACAGTGAGTGCAGAGTGACAGTGAGTGCAGAGTGACAGTGAGTGCGGAGTGACAGTGAGTGCGGAGTGCGTGCAGAAACAGTGAGTGCAGAGTGAGTGCAGAGTGACAGTGAGTGCAGAGTGACAGTGAGTGCAGAGTGACAGTGAGTGCAGAGTGACAGTGAGTGCAGAGTGACAGTGAGTGCAGAGTGAGTGCAGAGTGACAGTGAGTGCAGAGTGACAGTGAGTGCAGAGTGACAGTGAGTGCGGAGTGACAGTGAGTGCAGAGTGCGTGCAGAAACAGTGCGTGCAGAGTGACAGTGAGTGCGGAGTGACAGTGAGTGCAGAGTGACAGTGAGTGCGGAGTGACAGTGAGTGCAGAGTGACAGTGAGTGCGGAGTGACAGTGAGTGCGAAGTGACAGTGAGTGCGGAGTGACAGTGAGTGCAGAGTGACAGTGAGTGCAGAGTGACAGTGAGTGCGGAGTGACAGTGAGTGCAGAGTGCGTGCAGAATTAGTGAGTGCAGAGTGAGTGCAGAGTGACAGTGACTGCAGAGTGACAGTGACTGCAGAGTGACAGTGAGTGCAGAGTGACAGTGAGTGCAGAGTGAGTGCAGTGACAGTGAGTGCAGAGTGACAGTGAGTGCAGAGTGACAGTGAGTGCAGAGTGACAGTGAGTGCAGAGTGACAGTGAGTGCAGAGTGAGTGCAGTGACAGTGAGTGCAGAGTGACAGTGAGTGCAGAGTGACAGTGAGTGCAGAGTGACAGTGAGTGCAGAGTGCGTGCAGAGTGACAGTGAGTGCAGAGTGACAGTGAGTGCAGAGTGACCGTGAGTGCAGAGTGACAGTGAGTACAGTCACTCAGCACCACCACATTATCAGTCAGAACCACCACAGCATCACTCAGAACCACCACAGCACCACTCAGCACCACCACAACATCACTCAGCACCACCACAGCACCACCATAGCACCACTCAGCACCACCACTGCATCACTCAGCATCACCACTGCATCACTCAGCATCACCACTGCATCACTCAGCATCACCACAGCCCCATTCAGCACCACCACAGCATCACTCAGCACCACCACAGCACAAATATGTTCTCTCAATGTTTCAAGCTTTATTACAAATGTCACAAAAAGATGTTAATATTTCACTTCTGTTCTTGGATTTTGTTACAATAAAATACACTGAACATAATCTTCACAAAAGTTATTTACAAAAGTTTAAGCTATTGCCATTATAAATTACAATCACTTTTATTAAGTATTAAAAAACATTAAAAGCCATTGTTATTTGTAATATCAATACATCTAAGTCACGTAAATACAAATGTTGCATTACAAATGCTATAGGTGTCACATTTGCGAAAGTTATAACTATTGGCATTGTAAATGACAAAGCTATTAATTTAGCTATTTTCAAAACCAACACATAAATGAACATTTGGTGAATTTCCATTAAAATATTTGACTTTTTTACTAAGATATTATTATACTGTTTTATGCAAACAAAATTTAGATACTGCATAAATAACTTTAATAAAACATATTTTATATGAAGCTTTTTATGTAAAAAAAAAACTATAGCATAAAGCAAAAAACAATTGCCATTTACAATGCTAATAGCTCAAACTTAAATAATGCGAGACCTATTGCATTGCAAATGCTTGTTAGCTTTGGAAGTGATTTCTATGATGGTGGCCTGGATCTCCTTGGTTGGGTTCCCTGGTAGGCGTTGGTAGTGGTCAGTATTGCCTAATTGTCTGAGAACCTCCGTTTTGTATGCGTCAAGGTCTTGGAGGACAATCCCACCCCCTTTGTCCGCACTTTTGATTACGAGTGAGGAGTTTATTTTTAGTGTGTCAATTGCTTCTCTCTCAGCTTTTGAGATATTGTATGGTATGTAGAGTTTCTTTTTTTCTAGTTCTGCCAGGTCATTTATGACCAATTTCTCGAAGGTCAGAATTTCTGCGGGGATCATACTGGCCGTGGGTAGAAATGTAGAGGGTGGGTGAAAGGGGGTATTCACACAACTCATAGGGGAGGGGTGTAACTGAAAAAAGGCTTTCAGACGGATAAGTCTGAAGAATTTTAGGAGTTCAGCCTGTAGGTCCATGAAATTTGGACGAACAGTAGGTACGAATGAGAGACCTTTTTTGAGGAGCTCTAATTCCGGACCGCACAGGTTGTGATTTGATAAATTGAAAATTGGGATTACTTCTTTGGAAGGTTCAATATTGGGCGCATCAACTACCATTGGTAGAAATTGTTGCGAGTCTTCCGTTCGCCGTGCGCGTTGAACCAACGCTGAGGCTTCTTCACCCTCCCTCGCTGGGGGGTATTCGGTTGGCCTCGGGATAAAAAAGGGGGTTGTGCCCCTCCTCCACGTCTCTCGTTGCTTCCCCCTTCACCCGGGTCCGAGCTATCGGAAGAGTCTCCTGAGGTCTCTGAAAAGCCCACAAGGTTCTGTCGTTTATTATATCGCCCCCACGGTCTTGTGTTGGGGTTGAAGTGGGGTTTGTTTGTATAGAAATCCTTCTGTAGATATGGGTAAGTGTTTTCTATATTATATGATTTTATATCCTTTTTTATTTTGTTAGATTTTTTATTTTGTTCTATTCTATGGAATTCTGCTACAGTTTTGTCCACTTGCTCCAATAGTTTTTTGCACTCAGCGGACTGATCAGAGTCATTTATTTGTTTCAGAACCTCAGCTATTTCTTTTTCAAGGGATTCTAATGTCTCTGTGGCAATATCAATTCCCAATGCGAGCCAATGTCTCGAACATGTAGTACCAATGTAGCTAAAATTTGTGGTGTATTTAGGGTTATCTGTGAAGATACCCGGGATGTTCCGAACCTGGAGGCCTAGGGGAATAACCTCTGCTTTTAAGTAGTCTGTAAGCATAAGAATCATTAATTGTAGCCGAACCTGTTTCTTCCTCAGTTTTTCCAATTGATCAGGTAGGGAGTTGCTAGTCGAGGGTGGGATATCTGGAGTCTCTGATAGCAGAGATGGTTTTGTACATAGGTGTTTGATATAATCGGCAGTGTAGAGTGGGACATGGGTTGACATTCCTTTTTTGAAAGAGAGTTATACAAGATATAGATAAAAGAACAAGAAGTAGGTGTGCTGAGGGCACTAGGGAGGCCTTCCTCGGAAACCGAGGTGTGAGGATTTGGAAGAAACCCTTGCAATCCTGCGATTGCGCTCAAGTTTTTTAAGTAAACAAGGGGGACCCACTTAATGGCTTTGGACCATGGGTATTGGCTATTTAAGAGAACAAAGGTCCTAAGCTCAAAACAATTTCTGGAAAAAATGAATGACATATGGACCACAATCGGACAACATGTACAGTTCTTCTAATACCCAGCCGGGCATAGAATTTATTTTAGGAATGTTTGACAAAAGGTCAATTTGAATCTTTCAATCACATAACAAACATAATATTGTTTGAAGTGAGGCACAAGCCTGTACCAAACTCATAAGAATAAAGAAAAAGTAGTGAAAAAGGGTGCAGAGGAAAGAATATTTTACATCAGGCAAAGGAAGAGTTGAGCAAAAAAAGTGGTACTGCTTTAGAATTTATATTAGCAGTATTCCCAGTAGTAGAACATACACCTAGCAAATCACAATAAATAACAATGTATGTCTACATAGCAGTGTCGACGGCGTTTCGATCCTATGCTCTAAAATAAAAGGATCATCATCAGGACTTAATATATGCCTGGATTTAAACAATTAAGCCTGTAAAGGAAAACAGGGGAAAACAGAGAGACAAACATATATTAGAGAACGCTACTCTGTTTTTTGCAAAGATATAGACAAGGAGTCAACTTCGTCACACAATATCTGACATGCACTTTCGAAATCGCAGTGCGGTGGAGGGTGTTTATCTTCAATGGTGGCGATCAGAATAATGCGCAGTGAGTGGGGAGTGCCTATTTTGTAAAAGAGAGTCACTTCGGTGTGGGTGAGGAGATGACATCTTGTGAATGAACGAGCTACTGGGATAACGGATACACGACAAGTAAATGAGGCATTGGTGGGGGAGTGCAAGTCTAGAAAACATTTACAGAGCCCCGGCAATCCGAGTGAGAACGCCAAACTAGGCGCTCATTCAACTTTATTTAGCCAAGTGACGCTGCCACAGGATATAATTTCCCTTGAAAAGGTGAGCGAGTACCAGTCCCTGCCCCTCAAGATGATTATCCACACTGTGCCCCGTGCTTAATCTGGACCATCTCTTGCCCGCAGATTGCTCATCACTTTATTCCCTCTTCACGTGGCAGCCCGGATTGGGTAGGCGCTCCAGGCCATTAAAGACATAGGTAATGGTTGCAGCTAGTATCACGTTAGCTCACGAGCACCAACTCGAGCCTTATCAGAGTGGTAATCATGTCCATTAATTCACAGCCTCTCGCTCGTCAATGAACCATACCCTCGAGGCCAACATCAAATGAAAGTGCGTCAAAACCACCGCTGGGTACGCCCGTTCTTATCTAGCACAATTCACGTTAAATGTTTTCTAGACTTGCACTCCCCCACCAATGCCTCATTTACTTGTCGTGTATCCGTTATCCCAGTAGCTCGTTCATTCACAAGATGTCATCTCCTCACCCACACGGAAGTGACTCTCTTTTACAAAATAGGCACTCCCCACTCACTGCGCATTATTCTGATCGCCGCCATTGAAGATAAACACCATCCACCGCACTGCGATTTCGAAAGTGCATGTCAGATATTGTGTGACGAAGTTGACTCCTTGTCTATATCTTTGCAAAAAACAGAGTAGCGTTCTCTAATATATGTTTGTCTCTCTGTTTTCCCCTGTTTTCCTTTACAGGCTTAATTGTTTAAATCCAGGCATATATTAAGTCCTGATGATGATCCTTTTATTTTAGAGCATAGGATCGAAACGCCGTCGACACTGCTATGTAGACATACATTGTTATTTATTGTGATTTGCTAGGTGTATGTTCTACTACTGGGAATACTGCTAATATAAATTCTAAAGCAGTACCACTTTTTTTGCTCAACTCTTCCTTTGCCTGATGTAAAATATTCTTTCCTCTGCACCCTTTTTCACTACTTTTTCTTTATTCTTATGAGTTTGGTACAGGCTTGTGCCTCACTTCAAACAATATTATGTTTGTTATGTGATTGAAAGATTCAAATTGACCTTTTGTCAAACATTCCTAAAATAAATTCTATGCCCGGCTGGGTATTAGAAGAACTGTACATGTTGTCCGATTGTGGTCCATATGTCATTCATTTTTTCCAGAAATTGTTTTGAGCTTAGGACCTTTGTTCTCTTAAGTAGCCTTGGGTTGCAAGCATGAAATGCCAGTCCTCTTTGTGCAGCCTGAGTTACTTCCTGTGCTTGGCTATAACTAAATTTGCTCCTTCTCATTGGATCCGTAGATATGTTTATCCTGAAGTAGTGGCTTTCTTTTGCAAGAGCAGTCATTCACAAACTAGTAAAACACTGCCTTCTTGCAAAAACTTTGTGTATGAATAGTAGTAAATATTATAATTTTATAGTAGCAAAACATGATATTTATTCTCACATGAGATTGATCAAGAATTTTTATGCAAACTTGTATTCTAAATGGATACTCTCGAGTAATTAGGTTTGTGATGTACTCTGTGCTTGGGGTTCTCTTTGACTCAAGTTGCCTGTTATGTAAGAAAGCCTGTTGACTTTCATGCATATTCTCTATTTAAAACATATTTTTGTTGCAAATGTCAGTGTGGTGCTTGAACCATCACTGTGGGTGACCTATATAACCAGAACATAAAAATAAAGTTGTAAGAATGTATGTTTTTATTTATGATGTTTTGTTTATAGCTGAAACATATTACTTCGCAGACACTTCGAAGTGTTAGGAGATGGAATATGTTTAAAACGCATTTCAGACCAGTGGATGATTGGGAAGCTCCTGCCACCTTCTTAAAAGCATTATCCAAGGTTTTAGGTCTAGGAGAGGAGCTGTTGTGGAGTCAAGATGGCCGCTGACTGGCCATAGCCAGAAGTCGCAGCACTCTCCTCCCCTCCCTTGTTCTAAGTGAGGATGTAATGATGCTGGTTACCTCTCTCCTCCTAAATCGACTGTCTGACTGGGTAGTGAAGCACAAACTGCTTCGGTACTGGACTCGGGAGGTGACTCCACCCGTGATGTATGTAGCCCCCAGTTTTGGTCAAGCACTGAGGTCAGTCTGTCCCTGGAGTAGGAGCTCAAGCAGATTAAGGATGCAGTGGCAGCTGCAGCAGCTACCGGGGTGATGGCTGTGCGAGGTACCGGGCAATCTTGAAGAGTGGTCACTAAGAAACCAGATGGCGCCGAGGATATTGGTGCCGGCAATGGCAGCGGCGCTATCAATGGTGGTGCTAATGACATTAATACTGGCGCAATACGGAAAGTCAGTAAGGCTGAACATGATGGTGTTAATAAATCTAACGAAAACAATTTGCGTCGGCCTATCCTGATGGAGTCTTTTCCTGCGATTCCGATGGGACCCCTGAGAGTTTCTTCTGCAGAGAACGCCGCAAATCATGTAACCCTCTCGCGGACAAACAGTGTTGCAGGCTCAAGCTGGTCTTTCGGACAGACACGGCGAGCCGAGCGGAGAGATCACCGATGAAGCAGGCAGGCTTCGAACACAGTGTGCACAGAGTTCCGAGCAGGAGGTAGGAGGCACTGGACTTAGTGATGTGGAAAATACGAATATTATGATTGAAAATGCTTTGGCCCCTGAGTTTGATGTTGACTGGAAGACTAAGGGAGATAGAAACAGTCCTGATAGTCTCAAGCTTCGCAGTCAGTTAGTAATCCCCCCTAAAGAGAAGGTGACTCCAGGGTTGGCAATTGCGAAGCAGAGGCAGGCGCCTAGCCATCCAAAAGCAGTCATTGGCTCACCAGAAGGGGATTGTTTTTATTCTCTTACCAATGACTCTTTTCTGTCGAGTGAGGGTAGTCTATCTGAGGACTCGATTCAGTGGAAGACTCATCAGTACAAAGGGCACCCTCTGTTCGTAGGGAAGCTCAGCATAAAAATAGTTCTAAATCAAAATCCAAGTCGACAGGGAGTCCTCTCCACAAGGAAGCTGCTAGAAAGCTTCTATGGTACTACTCAGCTGCATCTCCGTTATATCACGAAGACTATGCAAGAGGGGCATAATAACCCGGGTAGCTCACCACAGGCTCACTCATTGGATCTTCTTTACACCACACTTAAACAGATGCAGGGAGAAGCCCGGTCAGAGAGCTGGGAAGCAAAACAGGCGACAAAGAATATACAGGGCTCACTCAGAAAGATGAATACATTGTATGATGATATGGTGTACGGAGTTACTCAGGTGGAGGAGAGAACTGGAAGATTATAGGACGATGTCATTAAGTGGCAGACATTTAAAGAGGCACAGGAGAAAGTGGTGGAGGATGTGCAATGGAAGGTCGAGGATTTTGAGAACCGCCAGTGGCTGAATAACATCAGACTGCTGAGGGTGGCTGAAGGGATTGAAGGACAAGATGTAATGGCTTTTGTCATCTCCCTTCTGAAGGGGGCCTTCCCTGAGCTGGCTTCCTGGAATTGGGAGAAGGAGGTGCAGCGAGCACATAGTTTCCCTCTGAACCAGAGGAAAGGGTAGGTGGTGGCTCAATCTGATAGACCTAGGGCGATACTGGTGTACGTCGGCATCTACCTTCTAAGGCAGAAAATTATGGATAAGGCCAGGCCAGATGCCAGGCGGACATTTTAAGGTACTTTATTTTTCGCCTGCCTAGGCTTTTGTCACACCACAGTGGAAAGGAGATGGCGGCTAAGACAGTTGATTCCTCCTTTTCAGAGACTGCGCTGTGAGGCCTACTTACTGTATCCAGCTCGGCTCAAAGTAATAGTTAAGGGGCATGTTCGAATTGTTTTTTCCGAAAATTAAGGCCCAAATTTATTTGGCAGAGCTAAAGGCGAAGAAGGGAGGGTAATGGAGGGGGCCCACCTTGTTGTTTGCTGTTGGTAATGAGAATCATGAGCCTGGCAGGGGAATTAGGGAGTTTAAGGGGGCACAAAAAGTGGGCACAAAGGGAGGGGTGGGGTTGCGACTTAGCTACGAGTATAAGCTGTCACACATAGGTCATTACTCACCTATTTGCCTGTAAGGGGGAGGAGGGAGTTACAGGGGTGGGTTCTGAGGGGGTGGGGGAGGTTTCGGAGGGAAGTTAAAGGGGGGGCACAGGGCACAGCACGACACCTTAGATTTGTGGGTGGACATGAGGTGTAGCAAAGTAACCAAGAACAAAGAAAGAGGGAACTCAGAGATGGAGACGTGGAATCTAAGTATTGATTTAGCGGTTAACTGGTTGGGGCTGTTGATTGAGGTGTTTTAATGAGTATTAAAATTGCTTCAGTAAATGTATGTGGTCTGAATGACCAGGTCAAAAGACAATGGGTTTCAGCAATTTTAAGAACGATGCGGTTGGATTTCTTATATTTGCAAGAGACACGCATAGAGGATACAAAGGGGTATTTAATGGAGCAGAGGGGTTTCAGTTGGTTTCATACACTAAGCAGGGGGCTAAAACCAGAGGGATTGTGATACTCTCCAGGAGAAACAATGTTTTATAGTCAAGAGAAAGATGGAAGATCAGTGGGGCAGATGGGTTTTGGCGGTGTTAGGGTGTGTGCACAGCAAAGAGCATGTCCCCTCTCATTGCACTAGTGGTCTCTGTAATAGCTCTCTTTAAACATACTACTGAAAGCCTTTCTTGTTATCTCAGCCCCTCCCTAAGACTTGTGAATACATTGAACAACATACACACAAGTTTGGACATTGCTGTCTTGTTTGCACTTTGGACCTTGCTTTTACCAAGGCTTAATTAGAAAACATTGGACCTTGCTTTTACCAAGGCTTATAACACTCCTCTCTAGGCCATGTTACTTCAACTCATTAGCATAATAACTGAAGCTCTGCACACCTGCTTGTGAGAACCACACCCAGTTCTTCGAACCACACCCAGCTCTTCGAACCACACCCAGTCCTGTCTATAAAAGGCAGCCCCTGAGCCTCACCCAGTGCTTGTGCTCGTCTGCCTCCCACTTACCTGAGAACAGATTCTTCGGCGTTGGCACTCCTGCTCTCTCCAGACCTTCATTGACTTCAACGGGCGTGGCTTCTGGCTCTTCCTTCTTCTGGTTTCCGGCTACTTCTTGCCTCAGCCCCTCATCTGTCCACTGCAATCGACCTGCAAAAGAGAAAGAGGACAAGGTTAGACTGATCAGTATCCCTTTTCAGCAACAAGTAAGTGCAAAACCTTTTATTACCTGAAAGAACCTTATCGGCGATTTCTGGATTCATGTAAAGACAATTTGGAACAAGATATCTCCCACAAACTTTGTGGTTCAAACCCTTTGTTACAAGAATACTTTGTGGAACTTTGTGAAATAAACATTGTTTTACATGGAACTTTTTTAAGAATCGAACAGAGGAAACCATTGACAGCAAGGCAAACAGTAAACCAAGGACTTGCACAAATTACCTGCTGTATTTTGATGTAAAAGTACAGTATTTGTTTTATAAAAAGTCTGGAAATGTGTGAAAAGTGAGTTTGCTATTAAGAATTTAGGCTTTAGTTCTATTAAGGTGAATGTTAGTCGTTGGTAATTCTGATAATGATATTCGTTTGATTTTACAGAAGTTTTACAGTAATAGAAAGCACATCCCAGAACAGTAACACATTCCAAACCTGGAAGCTTGAGACCAGGATCCAAGAGGTACTTTTAGAAGAGAATTTCTAATAAGATTAAGATTTAGTCAGGAACACATTTAGGGATAGGTTGCACTTATCTGTTCTTTGTTTATAGTTCATTAGGCACCAGTTTCTACAGAAGTCAGAGAGGGCCGCAGATTTTAGCAGCTCTTCTACAGTGGAAATGCAAGAACGGTGTTGTCTCTCTTTTTTTTTTAATTGTATCCACTTCCAACCTTCCCTTGAGCTTCTGGTTCTTAGTGCACTGTTTTAAAACTAGTGTGCTGGAACAAGCAGTTTCAAGGTGGGGTTGGACTGTCTTCAACCTCCATCAGAACTGAACAGAAACTCAGGTGAGCTGGGCTTTGACAGAAGCACAAGCCTTTAAAATATTCAGTTCTGTTGGACGATGAATGCCGGGGAATAAACAGAGGGCATTGACGCCACGGATATGGCGCAGGCCCTAAACGAGGACTTGGCCCATAATGAATCAGTGTCTGGCATCTTGCAACATATGCAAGAGGAAATAGAGAAATTAAAGTTGGAAAACATCTTTTTAAAACAGGATTTAAGCAGGTATAAACCTAGGGAATCACAGTGGAACACAGCTTTTACGCCTTTGTTTACAACCTCCTCAGAGACAGCGGCGCAAGCAATACGCGCAACCCCCCCCCCCCAGTTGAGGTTACTGTTAATGTTCCTAATGCTGTGCCTTTAGCAGCACCTGAACGTTTTCATGGAGATAGTAACAAATTCCGTTTTTATCAATCAATGTCAATTACACTTTGTTTGTAAACCCCGACAGTTCCCTTCTGATGCTACGAAAGTGGCATTCGTCTTGTCTTATTTGGGCGGTAAAGCAACCAATTGTTCAATTCCTTTCGTGGATAGAGATGATCCCATCCTCCATAATTGGAATCAATTTAAACGTACTATGACCAGCCTTTTTGCAAAACACACTTTTATGCAGGCAAGCGATAATGAGCTTTTACATCTTAAACAAGGTAACAAGGATTCATTGACCTATCTCACTAGTTTTAATCGTTTACTCACCGAGACACGTTGGCCAGAAGAAAAGCGTGTCTCCCTTTTTTATAAAGGTTTGAGAGACGAGTTAAAAGACGCGCTGGCTCATATCGTTGATTTGCTAGAAGACTATTCTGGCTTTGTAGATTTAGTCGTGAAATTGGAACACAGACTAGGAGAAAGAAAGGGAGATAAATCCAAACTGGAATCGCGTTTAACTTTTATTAGACATGAGAAGAAAGACACAGATAATAAACTCCCTGAACCTGAGCCTATGCAAATAGGGACACTCGGAGGTCTACTCACGTCAAAGGAAAAAGAAAGAAGGAGAAAACTTCAATTATGTTTATATTGTGGCAAGGCAGGACATTTTGCCAGAGAATGTCCAGTAAAACCTAAAACTTCACGAAAGGGTACTGTTTCCTCTATCTCCTCAACTGAGTCGGGAAACAATTAAGCTCGACAAGGGGGGAGGTTCTTGTTCGAGAAAACATCTTAATCAAACCTCTAATTCTGCAGCCTTCATGGTACTGCACATACCTAGACATTTCATAATTCAGATCTTTTTAATTGTTACTACCCAAGTTACACATTCTCTCCCTGTCCTACTGGACTCAGAAGCAACAGGAAATTTTGTGGATAATAAGTTAGCTAACACATTAGGTCTTCCTATTTGCCTAAAGCCTTGTCCAGAAGCAGTATGTGCAGTGGATGGGTCAGAATTGACCTCTGGATTAATCACAAAACAAACAAGTCCCCTTGTCATGGTCTGTCAAAACGGGCACACAGAGATGATTAGCTTTGATCTGATAGATACCCCTAATTTTGGCTTGATTCTCGGGGTACCCTGGTTAACAACTCATAACCCAAAAATTGATTGAGTGAACAGAACAGTTACTTTGGATTCCTCATTCTGTAGAACCAATTGCTATCAAGAAGCAGGTACAGAACAGAGCTCAGTAATACACTGTGCTAGTGTTACACAAGACGAACCAAGTCTCCCTCCTGAATATTCTGACTTTAATGACGTTTTTCATCCAGTGAAGGCTAGTGTGTTACCCCCACATCGATCATATGACTGCCGTATAGATCTCATCCCAGGGGCCCCTTTACCTAATAACAGAGTAAATGCTTTGACTGACGAAGAGACCTAATATTTAAGAACCTACCTAGACGACCTACTACAGTCTGGGTTCATCCGACATTCCACATCTCTGGTGTCATCTCCACTTTTTTTTTTATCCCGAAGCCGGATAAATCTCTGCACGTGTGTATCGACTATAGAGGACTAAATAAGGCTACAATAAAAAATAAATATCCTCTTCCTCTAATACCTGTGTTGTTGGATCAATTAAGACATTCTACTGTATACACTAAACTAGATCTGCTGGGAGCTTACCACCTGATCCGAATAAAAGAGGGGGATGAGTGGAAGACAGCTTTCAAGACAAAGTTTGGTCTATTTGAGTACACAGTAATGCCCTTGTGCAGTAATATCAAAGTTAAAAGAAAATCATCTCTTTGCTAAATTAGAAAAATGTACTTTTAATGTAAGCAAAGTGGACTTTTTAGGATACTGCCTGTCACCTCAAGGAATAATTATGGATGAAAAGCATTGAGTTGTGCTCCTGAGGCGGAAGCCGGGAGCGAGCCACATTTTTAAAAATATTGTATTGTCACTAATTACTTGTGTGTTTTAAAGCACCTACTTTCTCTTTGGAAACCAGCTGTCAGAAGCAGTGGAGCTATCGCTGACGCGGCACTATAATCTTCCAATCACTCCTTGGCGCCATCTCGCCAAGAGCAGAGGCCACGCCCCCTTTTGAGGCCACGCCCCCCCTGCCGACTCTTACTTAAGACGCCGATTTAGGGCGCCGGGTAAAAGCATCGAGTTGTGCTCCTGAGGCGGAAGTCGGGAGCGAGCCACCTTTTTAAAAATATTGTATTGTCACTAATTACTTGTGTGTTTTAAAGCACCTACTTTCTCTTTGGAAACCAGCTGTCAGAAGCAGCGGAGCTATCGCTGACGCGGCACTATAATCTTCCAATCACTCCTTGGCGCCATCTCGCCAAGAGCGGAGGCCACGCCCACCTGCCGCCTCTTACTTAAGATGCCGATTTAGGGCGCCGGGTAAAAGCATCGAGTTGTGCTTCTGAGGCGGAAGCCGGGTTCGAGCCACATTTTAAAAAATATTGTATTTTCACTAATTACTATATCACTATAATCTTCCAATTACTCCTTGGCGCCATCTCGCCAAGAGCGGAGGCCACGCCCCCTTTCTAGGCCACGCCCTCACGGTTCTCAAACCTTTGGAGCAGTATAAATCATGTGCATATCCCGGTCGCGCAGCGGGCGAGCGCAGCAGGCGCGACGTTTGCGCGCCGAAGGCGCGCCAAAGGTAAGCCCGTCTGCGCCCGTCCGCAACAGACCGGGGCCAGGGGCCACCCCCCCTGATCGGCCATCATGCCAGACCATCACCTACCACTCGCATTTCCTGCGTCAACTAAACCAGACAGTTGGGTCACCCTGCTTACACACATGGGACCCCTCCATTCAACATTCCGTCTGTAACCAGTGTGGATTTCATTTTTCATCCCATGTTGCAAAGAAATCCACATCATTCTACTGCTCCTCCTTAACTGCCGCTCTCTTCCCAAACACTCCATGGAAATCTCCCTATTGTTAGAGGAGACAAGCCCAGACGTCCTTTTCGTCACAGAGACATGGTTACAGGAACACTCTGAACATGACTTGGTACAAGCACTCCCACTTGGTTACCAAATACTCCGCCTCAATCGCAAAACAGGCATTGGCGGTGGCCTAGCAGTTATTCACTAAACAGATTACGTTGTCACCAGTACCCCCGTAAATTTCCCAGACTGCGAATGTCTTCCATTTTTTATAAAATTCAGCGCCACACATACCTTTTCGGGTATGCTCATATACCGTCCGCCAGGACCACAAGGGCAGTTTCTTTCTGATCTTGCTTCGATAGCTGCAAGTCTTGCAGTCAGCTCTGCCAATTTTACAATCTTGGGTGACCTTAATATCCACCTGGATGACCCAAACGACTCTATAGCCAGAGAACTATCCTCTAGCTTAAATGCCCTCGAATTACATCAACGTAGACCCCATTTTCAGTAACTGCCATAACCTTTACGTTGGAAACCCTTCCTCCCTTCCCTGGTCTGACCACTTCCTCATCCCGTTCGCCTGGACCCTGCCCCATCACCTCCCTTCCAAACCCCCGACAATTCAACGATTGCGCAACTGGTCTAAAATCCCTTTATCTGAGTGGCAAGATCTCCTACAATGTACTAAACCCACTAACACATCTATTCCCATTCAAGACAACGAGAACTATAACAGATGAATTATCAGCTCCTTAGATCTAGTATTACCACTAAAAAGTTCCCATCCCAAGCGGGGCAATCCTACAGCCCCATGGTATTCGACTGATCTACGAGAGGCCAAACGTGTCTGTAAACGACTTGAGAGAAAATGGCGCCTCAATTACCTCCCAACAGACAAAACGAGCTATAGAACAGCAATTAAAAACTACAATGCAGACATCCATATAGCTCAGGCTAAATACTTTGAACATAAGATCGAGAAGGCAGCATCCAAACCTAAGGAGATCTACCGGATAGCCAAATCCCTCTTGCAACTTCCCGAGGCCCCAAAGGATCATAACAACACTCGGACCCATTGTGAGGAAATAGCTGAGTTCTTTCATCAGAAGATAAAAATCATCAATTCTTCTTTTTCCCCATCCCGTCACTTTGCCCACAGACTCTGCCAACATAGGCTGCACGACAGATCCTCTTAATGTTCTTAATAGCTTTCCTCCATTAGACCTTATTAACCTAGAAAAACTCATGGGACAGGTTAAATCTGGATCACCCATCGATCCTGCTCCCCCCCAGTGCTCTCACCCAGATAACCCATCAGATCTCCCCTATCATCCAAGACCTGCTCAACTCCTCCCTCCATACTGGTATTGTCCCACCTCTATGGAAAAGAGCAATGGTCAAAGCTCTACTAAAAAAACTCAGTCTTGATCAATCTAACCCCGCTAACTATCGACCCATCTCCCTCCTGCCATTTCTCAGAAAACTTCTCGAGAAGCATGTCAACTCTGTTCTTACTGACTTCCTGGAAGCCAATAACATACTGGACCTTTCCCAGACCGGCTTCAGGCCCCGTCATGGAATGGAGACTGCACTGATTGCAGTGACGGAGGAGGCAAGGAGGATCCTGGACGATGGCGGGTCCACGGCCATCATCCTACTCGACCTAAGTGCCGCCTTCGACACTGTTAATCACAATACCCTACTCCATCGCCTCGATAAAATAGGAGTGTCAGGCACAGCACTCAATTGGATGAGGTCCTTTCTCACAGACAGATCCTTCCAAGTGTTTGAGAAGGATTTCATCTCTTCCAGTAAACCCCTCAATTGTGGAGTGCCTCAGGGCTCCTCCCTGAGCCCTACCCTTTTTAATGTCTACCTATGTCCCCTAGCTGATGTCGTCCGCCCCTTCGGTGTGAAGATTGTCACCTATGCGGATGACACGCAGCTAGTGGTAGCACTTGACCCCCCCTTAACTCACACCACAGCTTACACAAATGCCTGGAAGCTGTCGCCGCTTGGATGTCTGGCTCCGGTTTAAAACTCAACCGGGACAAAACAGAGGTAATGCTCCTTGGAAATAACATCACGAAATCCATTGACCCCATCTGGCCCCTCTGTTTAGGAAGTCCCCCGCAACCCAAGGAGCAAATCAAGAGCCTAGGCATCTGGCTCGACCAAACTCTCACCTTTAACCATCAAGCTACAAAGCTCGCTGCCACCTGTTTCGGGCTGATGAGACTACTTCGTAAGATCCTCCCACTCCTTCCGTTCCACCCAAGACGGATTATGGTTCAAGGACTAATCATCTCCCACCTGGACTGTGGAAACGCCCTATATCTCTGGGCCCCACAGTCTTCACTTAACAAACTCCAGGTTATTCAAAACTGCGCGGCAAGAATTCTCCTGGATATTCCTCGCCGAACCTCAGTCAGAGTCAGATTGAGGGACCTCCACTGGCTCTCGGTGAGATCCAGAATCGAATTCAAGAGCATGTGCATTGCACACCGCTCTTACTGGGGAACAGGCCCCTCCATTAATTCCTCTCTGGTGAAAGCCTATCAGCCTTCCCGCCCCCTCAGATCCGCAACCTCCCACCTCGCCTCAGTACCACGCATTAGAAAAGCCAGGTGTGGAGGCCGCTCGCTTTCTTACAACCTAGCCAAGATTTGGAATTCTCTGCCCCTTCCAATTAAATCAGAACCCAATCTATTTACCTTCCGCAAACTCCTCAAAACTTGGCTTTTCAGCAAAACTTCGGTTTAAATCTTCACTCGGCCCCTGTCATTCCCCTCCGGCTCAACTCAATCTTTTTCGCAGCGCTGGGACGCCCCTGGGTAGCCAACGCGCTATACAAATCCTCATTCCATTCCATTCATTCCATTCCAAAAGAAAATTAGTGCTATTACTGATTGGCCAGAACCATCATCTGTGAAGGATGTTCAGAAATTTCTGGGTTTTGCCAATTTTTATAGGAGGTTTATTTCTCATTTTGCAGATATTGCGGCCCCAATAACCACCTTGTTGCGGAAAGGGCAACGATTTCTTTGGTCTGATGAGGCGGCTTACGCCTTTCAACTCCTGAAACAAAAGTTCACTTCAGCCCCAATTCTGAAACATCCTGATCCTGACTTGCCATTTTTTGTCGAAGCGGATGCTTCACAAGTAGCTTTAGGAGGAGTTCTCTCTCAACGAGATGCAATAGATGGCCAATTACATCTTATAGCCTTCTATTCCGTAAAGTTATTACCAGCTGAACACAATTACACTGTGGCTGAAAGAGAACTATTAGCTATCAAAGTAGCCTTTTCTGAATGGAGGCACCATTTAATGGGAGCCAAGTACCCTGTTACCATCTTTTCTGACCATAAGAACCTACAGTTCTTTGGATCACTAAAAGCATTAACTCCACGTCAGATGCGCTGGTTAAATTATTTTAGTACATTTGACTTCGTTATAACCTATAGACCAGGTGCACAACAAATTCGATCTGATGTGTTATCTAGATACGGACAAACCTCAGACATGAAACAAGACAAAATAGGAGAACCCATTATTCCTCCCCAAAAACTTTTGGCACCAGTACAACAGGAGGATTTCATCACAGATCTATATAATGCACACATGCACATGGCACCTCAAGATTGGTTAAAGGATTCCCATAACTCAATACAACCAGGTTTATTGTATCACAACAACATGCTGTTAGTGCCCACCACAGAATTACAAACACAGGTGATAATTTGGCATCACGCCTCACCGTTGGCAGGTCATCCTGGCTGGATGAAAACACTGGAAAATGTGCGAAAACACTTTTGGTGGGACAATATGAGTAAGGACATTAAGCAATTTGTCATTACCTGTCCAGTTTGTGCAAGACATAAATCTTCTCATAAGGCCCCTGACGGTTTGTTAATACCAATGTATATGTAATTATCAAAAAAGGACTAGCTAGGTTGTGTTTATAAAGGGAGACTCAGTACGTATGATGGCAAACCATTTGGTTTGGTTGTTAAGCCCTCACCCACCGACCTAGTCGGTGGCATGCTTCATCATCGGGCCCACCACAGTGACGCCGAATGCGTCCCGGGTGTGCTTCGACTCCAGATTACTGAGGAGCTGGTATACTTCTCTGAGTGTGCTGTGAGGGGGTGTATAAGAAAGTGATTTAAAAGCTATGCTGTAGGTCCCAGTGCCAGAGGGTATATAGAACTTTAATAGCTGGGCCCACGCTAGCGTATAAAAAGGCAAGCGGACGCGGTGGAGCGAATTATGAACTCCCGCGTCCTATGTGGTCGACATGTTTCAGCCAGGCCTTTTCTTGTTATAAAACTGGCTTTCCTCAGGACCAATGAGAGTGTGGGTGAAAAAATTAATATTAAGTGAAGTGATTATTAAAATGTGTCGCACACGCTAAGGTGCTATACGTGTGTGGAGGGGGGTTCCCTCCGCTTTACTGTACACAAAACATAGAGGACGAAGACAGACGTACATGGTAAAGTCAGGTAAGTATTTTATACCAAAAACACAACGCACTGCCGGCAAGTTAAAGGTGTGTGAACGACCTCTACCGGCGGGATTCTAACGTGGCCATGAATTTATATGGCGACAGTGAGATATAAGGCGTTACTAAGCGAAGTGAAAGTGGTGGACTAAACAGCGGAAAGATAGTCAATGAGTGAGAATCAAGCATAGGTAATTCTGTTTCCTCACACATGCTATTTGCTGTTAAAGCCTCAAAGGTCACCAGGCAGGGAAGAGCGGATCCTAAAAGTTTTTAGGGAGGCAGGGATTAGAACCTGTTGGGAGAGAAGGTAGCTTACCTATTTCGACGTGAAGGTTGTATCTCAGTACTTACGAGATTACCGGCCTCCGTGCTCCATGAACCTATAGTCCTGCTGCGGTGTCCCGAGTGAGTGGAGATCAGGAGCGTTCTGATATTTATACTCGTTCAGGAAGGGCGGTACCTGCAGAGGGGTGGAGCAGGGGGCGTAGCTGCGCATGTAGAATGATCAGTGTCAAGTGCTCATGGGCTACGCATGCGCAGAAGTGTATAATTGTTTACATTTGGAAAGAGTAGCACAGAGGGACTACAGAAAGGGACAGGGCCACGAGTCCAGACGGGAACAGGGCTCAGCAATTCAATGAATTCCATGGTATGGAATCATTAAGTCCAGTCAAGTGGGTGGAAAGGCGGTAAATCCACTGTTGTTCTTTTGTGTGAAGAGTTCTCTCATCGCAGTTGTCGAATTTCTCGATGACTGTCCACGAAAAATCGTTAGGAGTATGGTTGTGCGACAGGAAGTGTTCTGTTAATTTACTGATATTCTTGCCACACCTCATGGTGCTCCTGTGTTCGGTCATTCTTGTCCTTACTTTTCTGGTCGTCATCCCGACGTATCTTAGGCCGCAATGGCATGTAATTAAGTACACCAAGTTAGCAGAATTGCAATTGGTGAACTGCCGTTGCGTCCAAACTTTGCCATCTTCGAGATTGAGTGTTTTGGATGGAGTGGTCAGATGGCAGACACTGCAATTGTTGCAAGGTTGATGTCCAGTTAGTTTGGGCAGCCCCCACGCATTGAGGATAGTGTTGCCTGAGGGACGTTGGTTTTTTCTGGGTCTTGTCGAGACCAACTGGTCCCTTAAGTTTTTAGCTCTCTTAAAGGCAAAGCGAGGGAGGTCCCACTTCCTGGTGCCAGAATTGATTATTTTCCAGTTCTTCTTGATAATGCTGGACACCTGATTGGAGGCCGTGTTGTACGTTGTAACACAGGTCATCACAGGAGGTTCCGTTGGTTTCGGTATGGTTTCCAGGAGTGCATCCCTGTTCAGGTTGCGTGCCCTTTTACAGGTTTTAGAGATGATTCTCGTTGGATAACCACGGTCTTCCAGTTTATGGACTAAGGCTCCGGACTGTGACTTGTAGTCTTGAATGTTACTACAGTTGCGCCTTATTCTTAAAAACTGGCCAAACGGGAGGTTTTCTCTGAGAGGCCTAGGGTGGAAACTGTCAAAGCGCAGCAAGGAGTTACGTGAGGTGGGCTTATAGTAGGTGGTAGTGGTTAAGCCATTGTTCTGTGCTTTAATGTTAAGGTCTCAGAGAAAACCTCCCGTTTGGCCAGTTTTTTATAAGAGATATTTTTATAAGAGAAATTGTGCGTTTACATGGTTTGCCAGGTAAAGTGGTGTCAGACCGAGGTAGCCAGTTCAACTCTAGATTTTGGAAAAAATTATGCGAAAAAAATGAAAATAGATGTGGCATTATCCACTGCTTTCCATCCAGAAACAGATGGACAAACTGAACGACTGAACCAAACCTTACTTCAAACGCTACGTTGTTTATTGGCTGATTATTCTAGTGAATGGTTGGAAGCTCTCCCTGTAGCAGAGTTTGTTTATAATAACACTGAGCATGCAGCTCTACTTTGCTCACCATTCTATTTCATGCAGAGGTATCATCCGAGAGCTATACCCATTTTATTAGAAAATTCCCTGTTGCCTACAGAAACAGATAGACTAACGAGATTAGGTGACATACAAGACAAGGCCAGGAAACACCTATTAAAGTTCAAAGAAAGCATGACAAGACAAGCAGACAAACACAGATATGAGGCCCCAATGTATAAAATTGGTGACAAAGTATGGCTCTCCACAAAGAACCTAAATATAGAGGGATCCCGAAAGCTGCAACCACTTTTCATTGGACCCTTTAGTATAACTGCCATAGTAAACCCGGTAACAGTAAAATTGGACTGACCAAAAGAATACCCAGTACATGCTAGATTCCATATGTCCTTGCTTAAGCCGTACAACCCAAATACCCGACCCGAACCACCACCTACACCCATACCAATTAAGGGAAATCTAGAATATGAAGTGAAAAGCATAAAAGACGCAAAAAGAATTCATGGACGTCTGTTTTATTTAGTAGAATGGAAAGGATATGACGAAACTGAGAATTCATGGGAACCAGCGTCCTATGTACATGCCCCACGGTTGATTAGACAGTTTTATCTAAAAAATCCAGGGACACCCCATCCAGTAGGAGGGCCTTTGAGGGGGGCGACTGTTAGGGTTTGTGCACAGCAAAGAGCATGTCCCCTCTCATTGCACTAGTGGTCTCTGTAATAGCTCTCTTTAAACATACAACTGAAAGCCTTTCTTGTTATCTCAGCCCCTCCCTAAGACTTGTGTGTATGTTGCTCAATGTATTCACAAGTTTGGACATAGCTGTCTTGTTTGCACATTGGACCTTGCTTTTACCAAGGCTTATTTAGAAAACATTGGACCTTGCTTTTACCAAGGCTTATTTAGAACACTCCTCCCTAGGCCATGTGTTACTTCAACTCATTAGCATAATAACTGAAGCTCTGCACACCTGCTTGTGAGAACCACACCCAGTTCTTCGAACCACACCCAGCTCTTCGAACCACACCCAGCTCTTCGAACCACACCCAGTCCTGTCTATAAAAGACAGCCCCTGAGCCTCACCTAGTGCTTGTGCTTGTCTACCTCCCACTTACCTGAGAACAGATCCTTCGGTGCTGGCACTCCTGCTCTCTCCAGACCTTCATTGACTTCAACGGGCGTGGCTTCTGGCTCTTCCTTCTTCTGGTTTCCGGCTACTGCTTGCCTCAGCCCCTCTTCTGTCCACTGCAATCGGCCTGTAAAAGAGAAATAGGTCAAGGTTAGACTGATCAATATCCCTTTTTAGCAACAAGTAAGTGCAAAACCTTTTATTACCTGAAAGAACTTTATCGGCGATTTCTGGATTCATGTAAAGACAATTTGGAACAAGGTATCTCCCACAAACTTTGTGGTTCAAACCCTTTGTTCCAAGAATACTTTGTGTAACGTTGTGAAATAAACATTGTTTTACAGGGAACTTTTTAAAGAATCGAACAGAGGAAAACTTTGACAGCAAGGCAAACAGTAAATCAAGGACTTGCACAAATTACCTGCTGTATTTTGATGTAAACGTACAGTATTTGTTTTATAAAAAGTCTGGAAATGTGTGAAAAGTGAGTTTGCTATTAAGAATTTAGGCTTTAGTTATATTAAATTGAATGTTAGACGTTGGTAATTCTGATAATGATATTCATTTGATTTTACAGAAGTTTTACAGTAATAGAAAGCACATCCCAGAACAGTAACACATTCCAAACCTGGAAGCTTGAGACCAGGATCCAAGAGGTACTTTTAGAAGAGAATTTCTAAAAAGATTAAGGTTTAGTCAGGAACACATTTAGGGATAGGTTGCACTTATCTGTTCTTTGTTTATGTTTCATTAGGCACACGTTTCTACAGAAGTCAGAGAGGGCCTCAGATTTTAGCAGCTCTTCTACATTGGAAATGCAAGAACGGTGTTGCCTCTCTTTTTTTTTTAGTTTATCCACTTCCCCCCTTCCCTTGAGCTTCTGGTTCTAAGCGCACTGTTTTGAAACTAGTGTGCTGGAACAAGCAGTTTCAGGGTGGGGTTGGACTGTCTTCAAACTCCATCAGAACTGAACAGAAACTCAGGTGAGCTGGGCTTTGACAGGCGGAATGTGGGACAAATGGTGAACCGATCACCTTGTGCTCAGTCTACGGATCGACTGAGGACGACCCGAATATATTTGGATTTCTAGATCTAGAGTTAGCCTCTAGGCCCACACCTGTTATCCTGGGGGCGGGATTTTAATATAAACGGGGTGGGGGGGTTGTGGACAGAAGCGGGGACCGATCCGTGGGTTGCAAGAAAAGGATGTTTCGAGCAATTTTTAGTCTAACAGATGTGTGGGCAAGTCTGAAACCTAATGATCTTGGCAGCACTTACTATTCTGCCCCCCACAAGGTTTATGTTAGGTTGATTCTTTTTTTACCTCAAACTCCCTGTTATCAAGATGCCAGATTGAGAAACCCCCACAGATTATTTCCGATCACAACCCAATAGTTTTAACAGTGGAAATTGCAAGGGTGGTTAGGCCTGAGCGTGTATGGACCTTTGCGAGAGGGCTACTGAAAGATCTAAGATATGTCCAACATATGAAGGAAGGGATTGTAGGGTATAGGGATATTAACGGAGGTAGTACCTCTTCAGGGGTAACTTGGGATGCTTTTAAAGCGGATGTGTGAGGTGAGACTCTGAGCTTTAGCCCACATAGACAGAAACAGGAGGAATTAAGATCTAAAAAATTGTCCATGTCGGTCACGCATGCAGAGGAGGAATTGAATGCAGCAATTATATCGGGGGCACCTCTGGATCAGACGCTGCTTAAAGTTACATGGGCTAAAGGCTGAAGCAGAGGAGATTATAGCTAACAAAATAGCTGCTACTTTTCCGGCTAGAAAGGAGCAATGTTATGAGCTAAGCGAGCGCATTGGGCATACACTAGCGGTATGCACGAGGCAGAAAGCGGCTATAGGGGAAGTTAAGGGGATTTCGTATGGAAACGGTGGGATAGTTAACGACCCGGATGGGATTCGAGAGGCTTTTAGGCAATTTTACACTACTCTCTATGTTGAAGAACAGCCGAAAGACCTCTTGGAAATCCAAGGGTAACTTAGGGACATCTTGGCATCATCACTAACCGAGGGAGATAGGGAGGCACTGGAAGCATCTTTGGAGGCCGAAGAGATCATAGCGGCTATGAATAGCTTCCCCTTGGGTAAAGCTGCGGGACCCGATCAGATTGCCATCATATTTTATAATGTTTTTCAGGAGGAAATCTGCTCCGACTTAATTGAAGAGAATTTCCGTTCCAAGTTCCTGGGCTTTTGCTGATATAGTAGTCATCTTAAAAAAAGGTAAACCATCTATAGAACTAGGGTCTTATAGACCAAGAACGTTAATGATATCTGATGCAAAAATCTTCTCCAAGGTCATGGCTCTTAGGCTTTGTAAGGTCATAGGTAAGTTGGTTAGTCCAACTCAGCATGGTTTTATCCCTGGGAGAGGTACTACGCAGCATTTTTGCAGTGTTATCACTCTCTTCGATGCTGCTGAAGTCTCAGGAGAACACATGGCGGTCATGTTATTGGATGCCGAAAAGGCATTCGATCGGGTCTCCTGGGACTACCTTTGGATAGCTTTGAGGTGGTGTGGTATTGGGGCGGGATTCATTAACGCAATTCAGGCTTTGTACAAAACTCCTACAGCCCGTCTTAAAGTTAATAGAGGTTATATGGTGCCCATACAAATCAAGCGCGGCACACGTCAGGGCTGCCTGTGTTCGCCGTTACTATTTGCGATATATATCGACCCATTAATTCGTCGGTTGGAAGGAAATTGCTCGATTCCCCCTATAAAGGTCCATGGCTTAGAATATAAAACATTAGTGTATGCAGATGACATCAGTCTAGTGACCCCAGCACCTGCAAATGCGATACCTGTAGTGGAGTTAGAAGCTCTTGCCTTTGGCCGGGTGTCAGGATATGCGTTGAATGGGTATAAGACTCAGATAATCAAGAATGAGGGGGCTGTGGGCAATGACGGAGGATCTGGGTAAGACTGTGGACAGAAACATCGACCCAATAATACTAAAAGCTAAAAAAGACCTATTCAAGAATGATTATTGGCTAGGGGCAGAGAAAGAGTAACTGTCTAAACTGTCCTTAATATGTATTAAAAATCTGAATTGAATTAGATTTTCAATCACAATTAAAAGTAGTGACTTAATCATTTTTGTTTTACTATTCCTGAGATACAGTATTTGTATTTTAATCTATACTCCGGTTTTCTAAGTAGAACAGCTAGACCTGCCATAGTGAAAATAGCTTTGGGATGCTAGTCACTGTAATAAGGACATGTTAACGTTACATTTCTACATGTCCTACCTATAAACACCATGCACCCTACATTGCTGGCTACAGCTTGTACATGGGGTGGCTAAAGGTTTTTCACCTGTCAAAAGGGTTTTATACTGCTACAGTTGAGCTACAACGGTTAGCCCGAAGCCATGTTTGTACTGCCACTATAGTGGATGGCATAATAGGTGCAGTAGTCCACTACTGGCATTTAACTTCCAAGCCCTGATTACACTTTGTACCACATATTCAAGATTTATAGGCAAGCTAGGATTGCCAGTTAGGAGTATGTCAATGCAATCATGTTTAAAAGTGGCACACAGACATTTCACTACTGTTTAGCAGATATAAAGCGCACAGAGTCTTAAAGCTGACAAATAGAGGGTTTTGCAAAAGGCGAAAAATTCATGGTGTGACCACACACAAAAGGTGGTCTTTGTTATAGTATCATATAGTTACTTCTCCTATCCTTGGCTACGTTTGCCTTTGATCCTGTCGAATGCAACACTGCTTTTTTGTCTAGGTTTGCACTAAACACATACATACAACTGACAGGTTGTTGCACAATCTGAGGAATCATATGCAACTCTTCTAATTGTGAAAGACACACTTTTTTTTAATTTCAAGAATGGTACTGATACCACCACAAAGGAACACTGGCACAAAAGCTCTCTACCAGGCTTCCTCACCGCAAATTAGAGAGAACAACTGGTTCAGGTGCTGTTGGTCAATTTGAGCCTGGATGGGCCAGACCAGCACTATATATTTCAAGATTTCCTCCAGCAGAACAGTTTAGCATAGTGAAACTGGATGGCTGATCTGGCATTGGTGAGGATAGGTTAAGGATTGTAACCAAAACAAATAACCCTGAAGTTTATGAACAACAGACTAGGGACCTATCTAGTCAAGTGTTCTGTCCTTAAATTCTAGTACTTTCAGTTTATTTTCCTCTATAAATGCCTGTTTGCTGTATTGCACTGTGGATCTTTCTAGTCATATACGAATGTGTGTAGTAGTAATGTTTTAATTTGATGTTTCCCATTAATTGTGTGCAGGATTTTGTCAGTTATTTGAAAGAACAAGGGGAACCCAGCGGGTAGCTATGGACCATGGGTATCAGTTAAGTTTTGGGAGACAAAGGTCCTAAGCGTAAACAAAATAATAGACAAATGTTATATAGACCACAATAGGCTGCTATATATTTATATCCCTTGTCCAGCCGGACAGGGAATTTATTAATCAGATAAATAGATTCTCGTTCTAAATACATTTATACAACAAACAATTCATTGCAGTAAAGCACACTCCTGTGCCGTACCGAGAGAGAGGATAGGAGAGAAAAAGGGGTGTTTCAGGCAAAGGAAAAGAGCAGACAGGGTACTGTTTTGAGTCAAAAGTTAACAGTATCTCCTGGAGTAGTACATACAGATATAGATATACGTTAATTCAACGTATGTCCACTCAAAGGAGTCGACGTTTCGATCCCGTGCTCAAATTATAAAGGGATCATCTTCAGGACTTAAATAATTGCTTTGCCTGGTTTAAAGGTTACATAAGCCTCTGGTTAGAGGTGAGGAGGTTGATGTTCTCCGCAAGGGAGCGGGAATGCCAGCGTCATGGGGGCTTCCCTTGTCACTGCAGGCGGGGGCTCATTAGCCGCAGCTTGGGCTCGGTGATTCCGAACAAGCAAGGCGATTCAAATGGGTTCGGAATACCCAGGTGCCCTCCGAGGTTTCAGACCGCAATCGGTGGGGTCAGTAATCGGCACACTTGGAATCCTTGTTTTTAAGGTTTTGTGAACCTTAATGATGTTTTCGGGGTGAGTTAAACACTTAGGGATTGGATAATCATTGCTGCCTGCCGGATCCGAGGCACTGTTCGGGTTTCTGCGGATCGCTGATTCAACCGACCGCTTCCCGGCGACGGCCATCGAGCCGCTCCCCAATCCCTGTGAGCCCGTGCGTGAGGTGCATCATCAGAGCTGTGTAAATAATAACTGCGTCAGCCCCGTGCGTGAGGTGCATCATCAGAGCTGTGTGAATAATAACTGCATCAGCCCATGCCGAAGGAGCATCATCAGAGCTGTGTGAATTATAACTGGGTCAGCTCCGTGCGTGAGGTGCATCATCAGAGCTGTGTGAATAATAACAGCTGTGAGCCCGTGCCTAGGTTGCATCATCAGTTGTGTGAATGATAACTGCGTCAGCCCCGTTCGTGAGGTGTATCATCAGAGCTGTGAGCCCGTGCCTAAGGTGCATCATCAGAGCTGTGTGAATAATAACAGTTCTGAGCCCGTGCCTAAGGTGCATCATCAGAGCTGTGTGAATAATAACAGCTGTGAGCTGTGTAAATAATAACTGCGTCAGCCCCGTGCGTGAGGTGCATCCATCAGAGCTGTGTGAATAACAACTGTGAGCCCGTGCGTGAGGTGCATCATCAGAACTGTGTGAATAATAACAGCTGTGAGCCCGTGCCTAAGGTGCATCATCAGAGGTGTGTGAATAATAACTGCGTCAGCCCCCTGCGTGAGGTGCATCTTCCACATTCCTCAGGTCATCCAAATTCCTGCACTCTCTACCACACTGCTTTCAAGAACAGCATACTCTTGAACACACTCTCACTGCTCACCAATTCAAAGTTTGCTAAAAATTTTATGCAACGCATTGTCATACACAATGCCAATAACTCAAACTTTAATGCTGCGAGACCTATTGCATTGGAAATGCTTGTCTTTTTTACCTTTGTTAAACATGGCATCTTTTGGCGTGTTACCCCTGAGTTTTTGCTTTCCGACCTCCCGGTTTCGACGTTTCTGCGCACTTTTCACACTGCTTATCAGTGGTAAAGTGCAGGCGCTCTCTGTTTCAAATATGTTATGGATTGGTGTTCCACGATTGGATATTTGATTTACTTGTTAGTCCCTAGTAAAGTGCACTGAGTGTTCCCGGGCCTGTGAATCAAATGCTACTCATGGGCCTGCAGCACTGATTGTGCCACCCACGTGAGTAGCTCTGAAAAGGTACCTCAGACCTGCCATTGCAGAGTCTGCGCGCAGTTTGTAACTACCATGTCGACTTGGCCAGTTGCACACACTTGCCAGTGCCTAACCTTCCCTTTTCTTACATGTCAGGCACCCTTAAGGTAGACCTAAGGTACCCCTGTGGGCAGGGTGCAGTGTATGTGAAAGGTAGGACATGCTCAGGTGTGTGTGGCATGTCCTGATAGTGAATAACTGCCATTTTCGTTTTTCACTATTGCAAGGCTATCTGTTCTCATAGGCCAGAATGGGCAGTTTGATTATAACCTCCTATAATCCTAAACTGACCAAGGGACAAGGTAGAAATTTCTAGTTTTGTATGCCTGAACTCTGAAGGTTAAAATGCATCTTTTAGTGAAGGTGATTTTTACATTCTGTGTTTGAAAATACCACTTTTAGAAAGTAAGGGCCATATGTAGGTAGCTTAATACCAGTCAGTAACAGCCGAAAACCGGTAAATATGCCGTTACCGACTGGTATTTAGCTTTTTCTAATGTAGGTGACTGGATTTAAGGATTCAGGAATTTACCGATTCGGTAACTTAAGGAATCGGTAAATTACTGAATCGGTAAATTACCGAATCCTTAAATCCTATGTAGGGCGCACTCAAGTGAGTGCATTTTTTATTTAAGGATTCGTTTATTTACCACCAACTACAAGTTGGTGGTAAATATCGAAAACCTTTTAAAAAAGCAATTTTGTGCTTTTTTAAAAGTGCCATGTGGCAGACATACATGCCCTTGGAACATGTATGTGTGCCACATGTGCACACAAGCACGATTCAGGGGTGAAACAGCGTGTCAATGTGATACACTGCCACGCTTGAATATGTTCCCCTATTAGCGATTCGGTATTTACCGAATTGGTAATAGTGAATGGCTTCCCATTCATTCCTATGCGCCTCCAGGCCCATAGGAATGAATGGGAATTACCGAATCGGTAATACCGAATATTACCAATTCGGTAAAATTTACCGACTTTTTACCTACATGCTATTTACCGATTCTTAAATACCAAATCGGTAAAATTCGGTATTTAAGAATCAGTAAATAGAGATTACCTACATATGGGCGTAAGTATTTTCTTGCTCAGTCATCCCCCGTGCCTCTGCTGGAATGTGGATTGCCTGTCTGGGTTTCGGATGACAGAAGGATGGGGAGGAGGAGGGCTCTAGATAGTCTAGGTAGGGTCAGGAAAGGCCTTAATAGACCTGGGCAGAAATGGGGGAAGGGGGAGGAGATTTCCTTGCACCTCGAAGGGCCTGGTCTGCCTCTGACAATGCTGTCTCCACCTCCTGCCAGGAATTCACACCGGAGAAAGCAGTACTGGTTCTGGCTGGGCACAGACACCCTCTGCCTAGAGGATCAAAGGATTTTTGCATACAAATACTGGGGCCCAGAGCCCTGAACTAATCTGGATCAAGAAGACTGCCAAGAAGAAGAGCTGGAGATGCTGTGAGGAGGAACTACCACTTTGCTGTGTGTTTTGCTGGGCTGACCTGCAGTGGCTGCTTCTGTCTTGGGCAGTGAAAGTTCCCATGGACAAATAAGACACAAACATTTACATATTGAAATTTTATTTTTTTCAGATTTTCCCCTGATGAAGGTACAAGTTTGGTGCCGAAATGCATTGGGCTCAACATAAACTTTGTGATCAAGTTATAATGTAAAATGTTGAATTGAAGTATCAATGAAAATGTTTTCTTTTCAAATGTAATTGTTGAAAATGATAATTGTTTGAATTTTGTATATATCAAGAAAAAAGGTTAAAATTGAATGTGTAACTAAAATAAACAGAAATAACAGTAAAACGAGACTTAGATTGAATAAGTGAATGAGAGCATACTTAAGGTGCGGAGCACCGAGTGAAAAGTGCGTGATTAGATGGGCTAGTATACCCATCATAACTGACTATTCAACAACGGAGTGACTATCCTTATTAATCACAGCACCAGTGGATTGATATAACACAATTTGAATACAACGGAGTGCTCCTCGCAAACCCAATAACCTTGGGCAGTGAAAGGCCTGGACTGGACTTTCTGCAACCTATTTTGTGAGTCTCTCCAAGGGCTTGAAGTAAAGCGTTCCCCCTGTTCACGAAGTCTCAGGAACAGCAAAGACATCAAGCTCTTCTGCCCGCAGAACTGCAGACTGAGTGTTTTGTGCTGTATCAGAGGAAAAGCAACTCAACGACGTGTACGACGCCGCTGCAGACTCCGTGTCCTGAAGGCACTGCAGAGGGCACCGCCGCAGCACAACCTTAGTCTCCCCAACGACGCCTGTCGACGCAGCCACCGAGCCATTGCTTGCAGCGCGACCTGTGGGCACTGCACTCCGCACCGCCTCGCTTCACGCGAAAGCTTTGGCACCGCAGAGAGCAACTCCAAGACGCCGCAGCGATGCCTGTTGATGCCGCCACAGAACCGCAGCTTGCACCGCGACCTGTGGGCACCGCACTCCGCACCGCCTTGCTTCACGAGGATGCCTTGGCCTCCCTGACGCCGCCGCTCCATGCCAAAATCAACATCACTGCTTGCACCGTGGTTCGAGGGCACCGCTCGTAAGTCGCAAGAAGCACCGCCCTCATCCCGCACTGCAACCTTGGCCCACCGACGCCGGCACCATCGACTCCCACTCGTCAGCTGACTACAGCGCTTCAGCAACGACAACGATGCTGCTTGCACCGTGACCTGCTAGCACCGTGACGAGCACCGCATTCATCTCGCACCGCAACCCTGGTCTCACCAACGACGGCATCCGACGCCGCCACCGAGCTGCTGCTCGCACCATGACCTGGGGACACCGCACGCTGCACCGTTGAACTTCGCACCGCAGCACTCAACGCCTGCCGATGCCAGCGCTCCTAATTCCATCTGAGAGGAGCTCGACCTGCAACACGAGTGACTTCGAGGTCCTCATTTCTCACAGGTACTGTTTGCAGATCTTCCCGACACCGTAGCTGGCCTGCGACCCCGTGACCAGCCAGAACTGTTGAAGTTCTTGTTCACGACGCTGTGGTAGCCCCGGACAGAGCTATCGACATTGAGGAACTTTGTTTGAAACTTATTTTGATAACTACGGACTTTTATTTTTACATATAGTATTGTGGATTTTTGTTGTTTTTGATCTTGTTTTAATTATATAAAAATATTGGATATTTTTCTAAACTGGTGTGGTGTCCTTTTGTAGTGCATACACTGCATTATTGTGGGTTATGTGCAAATGCTTTACACACTGCCTCTAAGATAAGCCTGACTGCTCGTGCCAAGCTACCAAGGGGGTGAGCAGGGTTTTTTTTTTAGGAGTGTAACTCCCTTATCCTGACTAGAGTGGAGATTTTTACCTGGCTTCGGCCCTTTCCCTAGCCTACCAGAAATCCCATTTCTAACAATCTCACTTTTTTTGTCTAGTGGGCTTCTTGTCCCCTAGAGGGACAGAAAGACTGTTGCGGCTTTAGAGATTAAGGGCAATCCTAGAGCATGCATTCAATAGGGAGAGGTACCATTGACATCAAGGTAAGTGGCCTGTTGCACGTACAGGTACAAAAAACAGAACATCTTTCTGGTGTGAGCACCAAAAATACTTTTTTTGCTTCAGGGATGGACAGAACATTTATGTCCTATGCACTGGGTAGGTGGTGTGTAGGATGTAAAGGTCTCCTCTTCCGCACTATTAAGGTTAAATGTGTAAGTCTTTCTTGTTTTGTTATATGCTTATGGTTAGGTGAAGTCTTGCATCTGTAGAACATATACTTCATAGAGTGCATACATGCATAAGCTAATGAACTAATTTTTTCCTACTGTATCAAATTACTCATGTTTACCTGAATGTTTTCTTTTTATTTGTAGGTGTCAGAACAGTGGCCAGCTGTTTTGTGGTGCCTCTTGCAACAGGCATGAGTCTGACCCTTTGCTTTTTAACTTTACGACATGAAAGAGCAAAGGCAAAATATATAATTTGGCCTCGTATCGACCAGAAATCTTGTTTTAAATCCATGATAACTGCAGGTAAAGAAATTACAAACTGTTTTATCACATTTTATGTATAGGTGAACAAAGTCACTGAATCCTTAGTTTAGAAATATTGGTGGCAATATGGTTCTAATAGATAATTCTTCCTCAGATTTCTCATATTATGAACTATCTTTTCAGGTGTCAGATAGGTCTGGAGAATCTCCCCCACTCCCAGCAATATCACTTGAGCGCTGCCATGTGTCATTATGTGCTTTAAGCCATGATGACCCTTCTTGACATGACAATACCCAGATGTATTAGGTAACAACTGGCATGCTGGCCTCCGCTTTTGTTTTTCCTCACCTAATCGACGTGGGTCCTGGGATGTTTCTTTACACAGCCACTAGGCAAATTTCTCCTCGAAATGTTTCAAGACTTATCACAGATGTCACACGATGATTTGCCTTGCCATTCACAACACAAAAAGAGACGCACAATTGATGGACGGAATGCAGAACTAATCAAAGCATTAACCTCCAGTCAAGAGATCTGGGTTAAATCCATTATTATTTTGCTCACCATGCCACCCCAGTTTAGATAAGAGAGCTGCATGTGGTACCTCTGATGGGAAATTGATATCACAGCATGCGATTCTTGTGCCTCTAGGCACCACACCCCACCAGGGAATGGAAGACTAAGGTGTTACTGGCTAACAAACACAGGGAGGCATTTACTCTGTCTCCTTTCCCTACAGGTAGGTTATCTGTAAGAAAACAATCTGTTAAAATATATTCCTATAAACACGTAATGCGCCATAAGGAGAAGTCTAGTGCCATTTTTTGTCTCACTGCCGTTACGTATGCTGAACTTCTCATTGTCACATAAGATCCCAGCATTGAAAAAGGTGCGTCTTGAGTTTCTAGATTCACTGGCTGCCCTGAGCAGATTAAAGCCTTTCAGCTGAATTGGTTAAGAGGGCTCCTGCATCCTCTAGGCCACCGCAGAGGGGGAGCATGTTCCTGTGGACTCGGCAACTTAGGCCGCTTTAACCCAGACAATGCTCCTCCTTGGCTTCTGGCCCTTCTACCCAAGAGGAAATGGACGCCTTCATTTGGAGCCCCCTTAAGCACCAGCACAGATGTCGCTCACGGAGCAGAGTAGGTGTTGCTCTTTTAGCCATTGAGTGAGAGGAAATTATCAGTATGGCGAGGGAAAAGGTTACGGTGAACTTTAACAATATTCCTGTGGCAGAGCACATAACAGAGTTTTGTCAGGATGAAGGAAATTGTCAGCTCTGACTCCGATTCCCTTGTAGTAACTTAAAAATGCTATGCCATACTTTAGATGATTCTTGGGAGGGTGATGGTCTCCTTTTTCACTATAATACTGCACTGACTTTAATCTTGATTTGCAAAATGTGAGTGACCTGGGCATTTCACCAGAAATGAACATTTCTTACTTCTCTTGTCCAATTACAGTGGCAAATCGGTTGTATTCCTACTACAATAGGAATAGTCCAACCTGAACTGCCTGTGCAGGTCCCCTCAAGATGGGAACACAGGCAATCCAAGACTGATTTCGACCCACCTAGTTTCATCAGTGATATGTAGCTTTAGTCTTATGGCACACTGAGCACAGGACCCACATCAGGGCATGCCCGTCAACCTTAGGGCATCTGCATTAAAAACCGCAAGGTGATGGTAGGAATGCTTGAATTAATTTCGGCTACTGGCAGTGGCTCTGGCTGTATTATGACCATCTATTTTTTCACCTACTGTGTCAGTCTAGAAAGAAACCCTCTTTATGCAAATCAGTCTTTGTCCTGCTCCAGGTAGAACAGTGTACTCCAAACTACAATGCCAGGCCCCCTCCATATGGGAACACAAGCAAACCAAGACTGGTTTGGCTGTGTCTAATCTAAGGTGGCATGGTGAGCAAATAAGCTGTGTATTGGGATGCAACCTGAGTAGTTATCCCTTGCTGAGATTAACTCCGGTATTCCAACCATCACGTGTTTGTATTCAGTGTGATGGTCAAAGTGCCATAGGTTTGCACAGACATGGTTCACCTGCTTATTGTGTCACTGGAACCAAGCTGTGCCCGACTGAGGATGTCCAACTAAGCCGAAACTAGTCTTGGATTGCTCATATTTTGGTTCAGGGAGGACCTGACTTTGACAATTCAGCATGCACTGTTCTTATTGGAGCAGGACCATGGCTGATTTGCCTATGGATGGGTCTTATATGGTGCAGTATTAAGAGCAAAACAATTATGGATTGGATGTGGCTCCAAGTAATTACCAGTGGCTGAGATAAGCTCAAGCATTCCATTCATCACTTTTGTATTCTTAATTCTGGCTTAGGCTCTCTTTCACAACAGTTCCATCAACAGTACTTGACGTTTTGTGACTACTGCAAGACTATACAGTCTCAGCAGAGACCACCTTCTCAGTCTATTCAGATAACTGTTTTGGAGCAGGGGTGGATCTAGTGGATGCCGTTGACAGCAGGAGGAGGTAGAGTTTCCACCATTCTCTGCTGGCTCTGTTCCATCAAAACCTCTCTAATTCCTCCCACCTCCCTTACAGCGTCACCTTCTTTTGGTGGGTCATGGTCTTCTAATAATCTACCAGTTTTGAGATGATCACGATGGAACTCTTGATCAGTCCCCTAATCTGCAAGGGCCTCGCCTTGCTCATCCTGTTCCTTACTTCGGACCACCCTTCTTCCACCAACAGGTGCTCTCCAGCACATGCTGAGATTTTGGAAACGGATGTTCTTGCCCGGTTGAACATGGGAAAGGTGGTGCTTTTGGAAGAAAGGGTCACAGGAGTCTACTCCCTTTACTTTTTGGTCTCAAGAAGGTCAATGGAAGATCTGAGACCCAGCCTGGATCTACCCCTTCTGAAATTGTTCATTCAGAAGGACAAGTCAAGATGCTGTCTCTGAGCCTAGTCTTACTGTTCTTGAATGCTGGAGATTGATTTGTGTTCATAGATCCCCAGGTTGTCAATTACCATCTTCCAATTATTCCCACTCAAAGTTATTACCCGAGATACAATGTGACATCCAATTCTATCAGTTCATGCTCCAGCCATTTGGACTGATGTTTGCGCCATGCACGATGCATTCCATATTTGGATAACTGGATACTGAAAGCAGAATCCCCAGTGCTGATGAAGGAATACCTCCAGTCCAAGATAACTTGTTCAAGACTTGGTCTTTAATATCAGCATCTTTAAGTATCACCTCTCTCCCACGTGGAAGCCAACCTTAATAAGGGCAGTACCGGACATGGCCCACATAAAAGCACTTGTTCCTACTCTGAGGATCATGATTGTTCAACAAATAATTCTTCGGTTTCTGGTTTGGACTTTGGGATTCCCCAGCCCCTTATCCCACCCGCCTCCCTCTTGGTCTAGGACCTCATTTTCCCCCAGCAAGTGTTCCGTCCATATAGTTCCCAGAGTCGCTGGCTGCAGGTGCATGTGGCCCTTGGTATTCACCCCTTTATGCCCACCATGCAGCGGAGTGTTTGTGTCCCCTTTAGAGACCTCCGTCCATCCCATGATAGATTCGCCACTTACCCCACACTCTTTGGAATTTGTTAGGGCACCCTCGTGCTTTGTGTGTAACCCTTTCGGCCGCCATGTAGAGGTCCATTCCCCTCCTCCATTCCTCTAGCTGTGGGACGTCTGGTGCCCCCCGTTTCCTGGCTATGTCACTCTTGGCCACCACCAGGGCTAGCACCAGAAATATCAGCTGTGGCCTAGGTACATCCACATCGTTAGTCATTCCCAGAAGTGCAAGCCTTGGGTCTGGCGGTATGTCTACCCCTAGCACCTTTCCCAGTTCCGCAAGAACCCCCCCCCCCCCCCAGTATGTTTAAATGTTTGGGCATGACCAGACAGTGTGCAAAAAGTCTCCCCTTTCATGGCCACATCTCAGGCAACATGGGTCAGGTATTCTCCCCATTTTACATAGTCGCACTCTATCAAAGTATACCCTGTGGAGGATGTTGAACTGGATCAGACGGAGACGCGACTTAATCGCCACCTCCCGGGGTGCATCATCACTATTCCCCAGTCCACGTCATCCATGTCTCCCACCTCCTGTTCCCATGTGGATCGAAGCCCCTCTAACCTGTTAGGTCTGTTTTTCATAATGGTCTTATACGTGAGGGATACTGCCTTGCCAGAGATCTTGTCCTGTAACAAGCGGCCCTCCAGGGGCGCGTATTCAGGGAGTGCTTCTAACTATGCCCCTTCCGCTCTCCAGGCATGTCTTAGTCGCATGTACTTAAAAAACTGGGACTGATGGAGCCCAAAGTCCGCTTGTAGCGACAGGAAGGATTGCAGAGCCCCCTTTTTGACTATGTCTCCCAAAGTAGAGATGCCTATGGCGTCCCAACCCTGAAACCCTTTTAACTTGCTGATTTCCTTTAGCCATGCGCAGTCCCATAGCGGCGTCTGTTTCGTTGGTTTATGGTCCCACTTAAGGTCTTTTGTCGCCCTTTTCCATGCCCCTTGTCTGATTCTAGTAGCCTGCAATAGCCTAGCTTGTCCTTTCCCTCCGTATATGTAGTGGAGACATGTGTGGGTGCCCATGGTGTGCCTCTCCAGCACGTAAGTGGGGTGTGTGGCCGGTGCTTGTATCAACTCATTTATAGGGACCAGGTGTTCCGCCCAATAGTAAGCCTCTAGATCTGGCAGGGAGATGCCCCTATAGTGTTGGTGTCTCTGTAGGGTTGCCAGCGACACCCTAGGGTGCTTACCCAGCCAGAGGTACGCCCGCAGGTCTGCATGTATGTCTCGAAAGACTGTATTGTTTATGGGGAAATATTCGTTCTGGAAGGCGTACAGGAATCTCGGTAATGAAATCATTTTAAACATGGCTGCCTGCCCAAAAATCGTCAAGGGGAGCGTCTGCCACCTACTAGCATCTGTCTTGAAGTTACGTTGGACCCTAGCAAGGTTACGGTCGTAGGAAAGGTCTCCGTTCGTTGTGATAAATATCCCTAAGTACATGAATCCCTCTCCAGTTTTCTGCAGTCTCTCAGGCAGGGCGGGCCAGCTGTCTCTACCCCGAGGGTCATAAAGAGTCGACTTATGCCAGTTAATCTGGTAGCCAGACATAACGCCATAACTGTCCAATTCCATGAACAGCGCTGGGATCGTGGTTTCCGGTCGCGTAATATACATTAGGACATCGTCTGCGTATAAGGACAGCTTTTCCTCCTGTGCTCCCGCTGCCCCTATCCGGAATCCCGTAATTCCCACGTTCTGCCTGACCGCGCACGCCATCACTTCAATAGAGAGGGCGAATAACAGGGGGGAGTGGGGGCATCCCTGCCTCGTACCTCTTTGTATAGGGAAGCCCTTCGACAGTGTCCCATTGATTCTGACCCTAGCACTCGGGTGTGTATATAGTAGTTTGATTTTGCATCGGTATTTAGGACCAAATCCCATACGCTCCAGTACTCCCTCCAGGAAAGGCCAGTGTACCGCGTCAAATGCCTTCTCGGCATCTAGAGACCGGAACCAGTGTAGATTATCCCTGTTCTCCACCTCTCGAAGCCAATTGTGGGTCCTCCGTAGGTTGTATCTAGTTGCCCTTTCCTGGATAAACCCAGTTTGGTCAATATGGACCAGTCCCGGTATGACCCGCCGGAGGCGGAGAGCCAGGATTGTTGCATACAGTTTCACCTCCACATTCAGGAGGGAGATAGGGCGGTAGGACGAGCAGTCCTCTGCGGGCTTCCCTGGTTTGTAGATTGGGACAATAGTGGCCTTTCTAAGGTCAGGTGTAAATTGCCCCTCCTCTTCAGCTCCCTGAAAGAGGCCTAGCAGGTGGCATGTCAGGAGGTCCGCCATTTTTTTGAAGAACTCCGCGGGGAACCCATTCGGGCCAGGTGCCTTCCCTGCACGAAGCTTAGTCATTGCAATTCTCACTTCCTCTTCGGTAATGTCTCCCTCTAGGTCTAAGCGCTCCACCTTTTCTAGAGTTGGGATATCAATAGGCGCCATATATTGCAGTGCCTCCTCTTTCGAGCCCAGGTCACATGCTTGGTAGAAGGTGCTATAGCTCTCGGCAAATGCATTCGCTATCTTGCTGTCCGTGAATGCCCATTCACCTTGACCATCTCGCACCTTTTCCACCCATCTATCGTCTCTCTCTCTCCTGCTGAGCCACGCCAGCAACCTGCCAGATTTATCGCCTACATCATACACACGGTGTAGGGTCGCCAGCGTCTGAGACCTTGCCTCTCCTGTCACGAAGTGTCTATATTGGGTCTGTAGATCTACCAGGCGTCTAATGTTCCCTGGGTCCCTTGTAAGTAAGTGTTCTTTTTCTACCTTCAGTATGCGTGCTTTCAGTCCCTGTATCTCATTCTGGACTTTTTTCCGATCTTCTGCCAGCCTACACTGTGCCCTATCCCTCAATACCACTTTGAGTGCTTCCCAGAGGACCACCCGCGAGTCCACAGAGCCAACGTTTTCTACCAAATAAACCTTCTCGTCCGCCCGTAGTCCTTTCAGGATGTCCGGGTTTTGTAGGTCCCATGCCGACAGTCGGAGTATCTTGGGCCCTTCCCTCGGTCTCCCTCCTATCTTCAGGAGCAATCGCGAGTGGTCTGACACCCCCCGGGCACAATACTCCACTGAATCCGATACCTGCAATGCCTGCCGTGCCATAAAGACATAGTCCAGGCGGGAGTACACTTTGTGTGCTTCAGAGAAGGAGAAAGCCTTGGCTTCTGCGTGAAGCCATCGCCAGACATCAAGGATGCCAAGCGCTTTCATGGTCTTGGCCAGCGGTGTCACCATCTGTTGTCTATATCGGTCACCTGTCCTGTCTAACTCGAGGTTCATTACGTCGTTAAAATCTCCCCCGAGTATTTGGATTGTGTCAGATGTATTAATAATGATGTCTGATATTCCCTTCAGGGTGTCTGCCTGCAGTTTAGGTGGGGTGTAGGCAGAAATGAAAGTGTATTCCCGCCTTCCCCACATACCGCGTACCCAGACGTAAGTGCCCCGTTGATCAGTCCATGTCTGCGCCACTCTCATAGGTGGGTCTTTTTAATCAGGATTGCCACTCCATGTGAGCCTGTAGTAAATCCTGCGTTCGCTAGAACTCTATACTGTCCTCTCACCAGGAATGCACATTTTGTGCCCTGCAGGTGTGTCTCCTGGAGGAGCACCACATCGGCCCCTGACCTCTTCACATAATTGTTGACCAGGCCCCTCTTTATCTTACAGCCTAGACAGTCGACATTCCATGTCAAGACCTTAAACCCCCCTCCGTGTACGGGTTCTCGCTCTGGGCTACCCATAAGCGTAATCCTGAAATAGTACCTGCTGGGCCCTTACGGCCCGGGGTGGGATTTGCCGTGTTGCGTGTGTGTGTGTGCTTGACATGACATGGTAAAAACATTGTTTTTCCCCCACTAAAACATCGTAAACATCCCCAACTGTCCCTCGATCCCCCCTCCCTACCTTCCTCCCCTTTCGGTCCCACCATCTACCCCCATCTGCGGCAGGACTTATCGGCAAGAAAAGGTCTATCGCCCTCCCCTGGCCTCCTCCCCTTCCCCTGGCCTACCCCAACTTGATGAACAAAACGCGGTCAGTAAGGATGATATCCCACTGCACCCACAGTTTTATGTGATAGTTCTTTTAACCAATGCGATTAGGTACAATGATAACCAAGTTTTAAATAGAAAAATAACAATTAGGAGGCGTGTAAGCCACTTGCGTGTCTCCGATCAGTCCAACCGATATCTCTTCCACCCAGTCGCCTTCTTGCTCAGGTGACAAGGTCTACGCCTTCGCCCTGCCCAGGGGTGCTGTTCGTATCATGGTCTTTTTCCAGTTCATTAATTGCGGCCACCAACGGATAAAGTGACTGTTCCTCATCCACCTCGCTCCTTGACGTAGCCTTTCCCGCGTCGTCCTCTCCCACCCTGCGCTCCTCGGGCGCCAGAGCCTAGAATCTGGAGCCAGCCTGAGTGTTCTGGCGTGAATTTGCAGAGTCCTGGGTCCCCCTGGGGGTCCCATGTTGCGATGGGTAAGGTGTCGTATGCGGCGTCCTCGTCCCCCTCAGTCTGCGCCTGCGTTGTGGTTTCACCATCTCCCATAGGTTACCATTAGAGGGACCTTCTGACTCCATGTTCCGCCCGTCCTCATCTCGCCTCCCCGTATGTGGACGTTTTTCCTAACCACTGCCAGGCGTCTTCCGGGTGAGTGAAGAAGTGCGTCTTTTCCTTGTATATTACTTTTAGCTTGGCCGGGAAGAGGAGCATGTACTGTATCTTCAAGTCTCTAAGTTTGGCCTTCACCGTATCAAAGGATCGTCTCATCCTCTGCACCTCCTGACTATAATTCTCCATTCGTATCTCGCCTTTCTTCCTGGCTTCTCGCAATATCGTGTCCCTGTCGGCGAAGTTAAGGAACCTCACTATTATCGGCCGAGGCCTTCCTCCCGCCAGTGGTTTGGCCATGAGTGAGCTGTGTGCTCTTTCAATGATAAAGCAGTTGGAAAATGATGCATGGGGCAGGAGTTCGACCAGTCATGAGTGCAGAAACTCCGCCACATTGGACCCTTCGATTCCTTCTTTAAATCCCACAAAGCGGAGGTTGTTGTGTCTCGCCCTATTTTCCGCGTCATAGACTTTCCATTGGAGTTGCTTATGTGAGGCCATCAGGTCTTTAACATCCTTTTGCAGGGCATGGATCACGTCTTCCACTTCGCCGATCCTTGTTTCGGCCGTGGTAACTCACTCTGTGAGGTTTCGGAAGTCCTGCCGCAGTAAGTTGACCTCTACTTCTACTTCACCAATTTTCACCTCCAGGGCAGCCCGTGAGGCCTGGATGTCTTCCCTGGACGCCTGGATCGCTCCCATCAGGAGGGCCTTGTCTGAGCTCGCTCCGACTCCATCCCTAACGTTGGACGACTGCGCAGTCGCAAATTTATCAATGGTGCCTTGTTTCTGGGCCTTAACAGCCGCGTCTTTCTTCCCCATTCCTGTACGGTGCGGTAGCCTGTGAGGAGAGAGTGTAGGGCCTATATTCTTCTCGATGGTCCGATCACTTCTTTGGCCCTCCACCGCGTCGCCCCCACGGGATCTCCTTACACTGTCCAGCAGGTCACCTCTATCAGCTTTCCTGTGCAGCCCCGGGCGGCTAGCACTACCCCCAGAGTGGGTGCTTTCCTCGGTCTCTGGCTTCTTACTGCGTCCTGAGCACACAATACGTTGCATCCGTCCCGTCAGTAGGGCTCTTCCAAGCAATGAGGGGGAAGGTGCTGCCCCGTCTGCCCCTTGCCTCCGAGCCCGTTTCGCCGGGGGAGCCGCTCTCCCTCAGGCAGGTGTCGTTGCAGTCAGGCTAATGTAGTTCCACGTGCAATGCGTCGAACTCTGGTCCTCACGGGCCTACTCCATTTACATGAAACGGCGTGACTCCTGCAGTCAGCTCCAGGGAGGTAGCCCGAAATTCCAGGCCTGCCTCTCACTCACCAGAGAAGCGGTTGGTTTATTGTTGGGCTTGCGGTCCTCTTGTCGCGGCTTCCGCCGGAGCTCTCATTCGCCCCCTCGTGTTTTGTCCCCCTACTCCTCTTGCTGGCACTTTGTGGTGGGGGAGGGCACCTTCCGGGACCCGTCCGTAGCCTTCCCCCGCCTCTCTGTTCCACTAGGGACCCACAGCGTCCCTCTTAGCTGCCCACGGGCCGGCGGTCCGATTCCTACGCCACTCCCCACACGGCGCCTCTAACCCGGTAAGCAGTCCTCTCTGATGTCGGGCGCCGGGGGTGGTGTCTGCGTCACTGCTGTGCGGCCGATTTGGGACTTACCCCGTGACTTCCCACAGTGCGTTCCCGGAGTCTCCTGGGCTCCTTCCCTCCTGTCTTTGGGGCTGGGGCACTTCCTTGCCCCTACAGTGTCCCGGGAGCTCCGGTTCACAGCGCCGATCTAGGCCGTAGTGGGCGCCGCCATCTTGAGTCCGGCTCCGGAGTTGTACGCCGCCAGTCGTTGCGCCCGCGTTCGGGACCAATTGGGCTCCGGGGGCCACACATGGCAGTCACTATGGGTCTGCGCACTCTCCGCCACCCTTTCAAAGCATTCAGAGGCTGTTGGGTTCACGTTATGTCGCCGGATCAAAGTCGGTTGTACGGAGCTCCTAGCAAGTGCGGCTTATAGCGCCATGTTGCTGGCCGCGCCCCCTAATTAAATCTTTCTTGGGTGCATTTGAGGAACTGTGTTTGTGACTGGACCTGTCTAATTCAGGATCTAGTTCTACGTTGAATTCCCCACTCTAGAGTATATCATTCTCTGGTGTATGCCTACACACGGTTCAGAGTGCCGCCAAAACTTGTTCTGGTGTGCTTGATGACCTCTCCATTCGAACTGATGAACAGTTGCCCAATGTGCCTTTTTACAATGAAGATAGTTTTACCTTCAGCTTGTAGGACTGGAGGACTTCACACCCTCTGAGTGTGTCCACCTTTCACAGTTATTAAGCTGCATAACTTGGTCCTTCCCACCTATCCATCCTTCCTATGACTTTCATATGGGCCAGTCTATAACTCCTTCATCCTTCTTTCCACTGTTGCTCTCCCTCTACCCCCCATCCAACCTTACCAGGGAGTGGATGGTTTCAGGCAGCCACTGAACATGACATCCCTGACCCCTCAGGGATCATGGAAACAGATCAGAACCTTTCGCTCAGTCACTCAGGCTTACTTGTGCTCCGAGAAATATACAGAATACACAATGGGACATTTTCAAAATATTTATTGAACCAGAGTTATTCTTGTATAGAACACATGTGCTGCGATAAGCAGTAGACGGAAGCAGATGAGTGATTACAAGTGCCAAAAGCGTAAATATATATACAGTTCTACCATGATGCTAAAACTGTGTATGTATGTGCGTGTGTGTGTGTATATATATATATACATATATATATATACATGCATATAAACAATGCAGCAATCAAGCGTACTCCTACAATGCAAAGCCCTACTCTGAGTGTACCTAGAGTGTGTGTAGGTGTGAAACCAAGAATACCCCACCCTCCCCAAGGGAGGATCCAACTCCATTACCTGGTTGGAGAGAATGTAAGTTCCCGTCCTGGTCACAAACCGGAAACTCCCTCACGGAGATGGCAGACCGCTGCCTGGTGAAGTCTCAGAACGTAGGGACCCACGGTGTCGGCTGAAGGGCCTCCTCTGTTAATCTTTTGGGATGCTCTTTATTTATAATAGAGAGCAGCCTTGCGATGTGCGTGTAGATTAGCAATGTTCTGGATATGTAGATAGCCCTTTTGCCCCAATAGATGAAGATAGAACGACATTTGTACATAGTGCGTAGAAGGCCCTGATGTTCGCGGCATCGTGTTAATGTTATTCGAAGCTGGATGTGTAAACAAAGTTGTTTCAGAGAAACTAATTTAACATTGTCGTGCACGCAAATATGTGCAAAAGTTCTCGGCAGAAATGTTATTGTGAAAAATAGGACAATGTAAGAAATTAGCCACTTTGCTACATGGGCCTAACCCGACCACATAACACCACCTCCTCATCCCACCAAGGGGCAGGAACAACTACATAGACTGGACCCTAGATGTGCTGCATTCTACTCTATCAGTTGCACTCTCTAGGACCGAGCGATGTTCAACAGTTAGTGGGCTTTGCTAGAGCAAAGAAAGGCAAGCTGGAGACCAAGCACATAATTTTGCATTAGGTTCTTTGTAAAGGAATTTGCTAATCTGTAGTGAAGGAAGACCTTCAAGAGGTCTTTTTTCTCATTCCACCAGGGACATAAATGCTTCTATGGCTTTCTCTAGAAGTGTTTCTGTAGCTGACGTATACTGGGTGGTCACTCAGCAATTCTTCTATGTTTTAGCCAACCGTTCCTGCCTAGCCTAAACACGCTGGTACTTTGCCATAGGAGAGTGCATCACTTTCTTGGTAAATTATTAAAAATAATGGGGTGACCCATTGTCCCTCAGAACCTGGGAATTCTAGTAGTATGCAGCAACAGTTGGTTCTGTGGGGGAGGTTCAGTTCAGTTCAAAAGCTTTATTCGATCATTTAAAAAACAATCATAAAAGCACACAAGAAATTACATCAAAATTACATAACAACTATACAAATTTTAAAAAAGGGAATTCAGTGCAATCACAAGGAAGGGAGAGGTAACAAGTCGGCAATAGCAGCTAAATTTACGGGAAACAGTACATTCACAGTTGGGTTATAAATTCCATACTTTTCCTGTCGGACACGGATTTCAGAATAAAAGTGGCTGTAAAAAAACACACGTCCGGTACATCAAGTGCGAATAAAAACCTCATTGCAGTTTTAACAGTAGACACAGAATATTTTTTAAAAAGGGGTTTAAGGTAAGCAATAGGGAGATAATAATACAGAGGGCAAATAAGCAAAAAGTGCACACTGCTCTGCTTAGAAGTTCCGTCGCATCGACAGGGGATTGACGTATGCTTTTTTATCAGGGGGAAGGCCACCAGATTATGAACAATGCCTTACCTTGTAAGGACATACTTGTGAGATTGCTTAGTGACCACTTTTAAATACTTTGAAAAGCCATAGCCTGCCAAGTTATTTGAATGGTAAAATTCATGTGTTACAAACTGGCGGCTCACTTCACTACACAATTTTGCTTTAACCCCCAGATAGACATGTTTGAGCTCCTGTTTGGAAATATTAATGACGCTAGCTGGATCCGCAAAAACATCCAAATCAAACAGGACTCTGTATGATGTTAAAACGTATTTAAGCCATGGGATCAGACTATATTTATCCAAACGGAGGCTGTCATTAATGATTCTCTTAGTGAAACCAGTTTCATCCTTGGCCCAGATAGATCTCCAGGCCATTAAAGGTCTCAATCCTACTAGATCAGTCAAAAATTTCAACCCAACTTCTTGATGAACCAGCTCGTTAGAAGCTGAGCTTGGGAGGCAAAGAAGCCTCTTTAAAAATTCATTTTCCGCCACTTGCAGATCTCCATGATGACAGTGTCCCCAAACACCCGAACCATAGAGTGCCACCGGAGCACATCTATGTCGGTATACATTTAACATGTCATATATACGACGACTTCCTATTTTAGAAGCAAATTTAAAAGCCCCAGAAGCACCCTTACCCATCTTAGCCTTAATATTAAGTATCTCCGGTGCCCATGTGCCACTGCTACTAAAAGTAATCCCTAGGTAGCAGAATTTATCCACCACTTCAATTTTTTGATCCTTGAACTGGAATGATCTTAACTTCTTTACCTTCTTCCCACAAGTCATAATAAAAGTTTTCGAGTTATTGATTTTTAGTTTCCTCCCCTTTATAAAATCAAAAAAACTGTCCACAAGTCTCTGCAGGCCGAAAAGTGTTCTAGATAATAGAACTGTGTTGTCTGCATAGAGCAGTACAGGGATCGCTTGACCCTCAACAAGCGGTGCATCAGCATTAACCAGTTTCAACTCTGAGTCCATGGCGTTAATAAAAAGGGAGAAAAGGAGTGGGGCAAGGACACAGCCTTGCCTAATACCTGATTTGACTTTAATCTTATTGGTACAATCCCCCGCTTGGCCAAATCGAATCTGGGCCGACAACTTATTGTATAATCTGGCCAAAAAATAAATAATTGCAGCAGGGCGCCCAGATCAAGTAGTGTGGACAAAGCATGATCCACCAGGTCAAATGCGCTAGTAAGGTCCGCGAAACAGAGGAATAATGAGCCCTGCTTGGCTCGGGTGTATTTACCAATAATTAAATCTATGTTCATACACTGCTCGATGGTACCAAGGCCCTTGCGGAACCCAAATTGGGATACCATTAGCCTCTGCCCACTCTTCCAATTGCAGCAAGAGCACCCTGCTCATTATTTTCAGGGATGAATCTAGAAGGGAGATAGGGCGATAGTTCTTAGCCTCGCGTCTATCTCCCTTCTTATAGATTGGTATAATTATGGACTCACCCCATGTAGATGGAGTGCTTTCCTTAACTGTCGCATTAAAAACCTGGGTCAAAAGAGGGCCCCATAACAATAAATCCGCTTTATACAGGTCGACCGGCACCCCATCGGGTCCTGGGGCCTTCCCTCCCTTACTATTCCGAATAGCGTTATCTACCTCTAGCGTTGTAAATTTGGGCCGAGGACTGCAGCCCTAGAGCATGTAGAATCTTCCCCGCCCGGGTCAAAGACACCAGTGAAGTACAAAACCCAGCTTTCCTCACTGACCTGGGCAGATAATACAGGGAATTCCTCTTTCCGGAGAAAAGGACTATTTACAGTATTCCAAAAAAAGCTTACTGTCCCGGAGCACTGCCGCTTTTGAGAGATTGTCCCACGCCTCCTCCCTTAACTCCTGCTTCCTACGGTTCACATGGGGTTTGTAGGTTGCACTAAGAGATTTAACAACATCCCTGATATATTTCAATTTTTAGATGTTGAATTAGCAACCTGGGCACCAAAAATTATATTGGGAGGCGATTTTAACATTAATGGAGCAGACGGATTAGGACTGGGTTCTTTTGGAAAGTATAGCGGTAGGAAAAAAAAAGTATTTCAGGCACTACACAGCCTGGTGTTAAATAATGCTCTCTCAGATGTATGGGGGAAAAAGATATTGGATAATAAAGGGTACACATATTACTCTGCTCCGCACCAAACATGTGCAAGATTAGATTATTTTTTTATTTCAAGTACTAGTATTTCTAATTCGAAGATTGAAAGGCTGCCACGGATCCTAAGCGACCATAACCCTTTAGTACTTACTATAATAACAAAAACAAGTACTAGACAGCATACGAACTGGACTTTTGAAAGAGAGCTACTGAAAGATGAGAAGTATATAGAATACATGAATAAATGGATCAGTGATTTTTTTTCCTTTAATAAAGATACAGCAGAAATGGGAGTCGTTTGGGACACTTTTAAAGCTGGAATACGAGGTGAAACAATGAGTTATAACTCTTATAAAAGGAAACAAACCCAGCTGAGGAATTTAGAATTAGCTTCGAAGGTTTTGATGGCAGAAGAAAATCTAGAAAATAGCGTGGTGTCGGGGCGGGATATGGAAAAAGCTCGGGTAGAGTTAGTAAAAGCCAAAGGTGAGGCAGAGGGTGAAATTGCCAGCAAAGCAGCGAAAATTTATAACACTAAAAGAGAGAAGTGTTATGAGTTGAGTGAGTCAGTAGGTAGGATACTGGCTACTAGAACAAGGCAACAAGAATCTGCAGGTATAGTGAGGGAAATTAGGGACACCGCGGGCATGGTTCATTCAGACTCGATTAAAATAAGAGAAGTCTTTAGGATATTTTATGAAAAGTTATACGACGACGAGTTACAGGGTCGTGATCCTTTAAAAGATAAGGAAGAAATGATGGAGTATCTCCAGGAGATCCCTATAGACCCAATAGAGGAAGAGGAAGCAGATGGGTTAGAGGGAGAGCTGCAGTTAGAAGAAATAAAGGAGGCAATATGGAACCTACCTTCTGGCAAAGCAGCAGGCCCTGATCAGATACCCATAGAATTTTACAAAGTATTTTGGGATTGCTTGAGAGAAGAAATAATAAAGGTGATGCAAGGGGCACAGCTGGGCATAACATCGCCTAAATCATGGGGGGGTGCAGAGGTGGTCGTAATATTAAAAAAAGGTAAAAAACCGGAAGAACCAGGCTCGTATAGGCCTATAACTCTACTTAATGCAGACGCAAAAGTCTTCTCTAAAGCATTGGCATCAAGGCTGGCAAAAGTTATAGATAAAATTGTTAGCAGCTGCCAACACGGTTTTATACCAGGGAGAGGAACCACCCACCATATACGGAAAGCAATAACTTTATTTGATGTTTCGTCAGTCACAGGGGACCCGATTGCAGTGATGTTACTCGATGCAGAAAAAGCATTCGATCGGGTCTCCTGGAGCTACCTTTGGTATGCTCTAGCTAGAACAGGAATTAAACAAGGCTTTATTAAAGCTTTACAAACTCTCTACTTAGAACCAGTAGCGACACTACGAGTGAATAGTGGAAACACAGGACAATTCCACATAAAAAGAGGCACTAGACAGGGGTGCCCTTGCTCACCTTTATTGTTCGCTATATATATGGACCCGCTTATACGCAGAATAGAGGCATCAGCGATGATAACTCCGGTTACAACACTTATTGGGCAGTGTAAAATCTTAGCCTACGCAGATGACATTGCTGTTATCTCTCCAAATCCATCTGAAGCTATAGAACACCTTGAACTCGAGGCGCTGAAATTTGGAAGAATATGGGGATACAAATTAAATACATCAAAAACACAGATAATAAAAAATTCGTATACCCCGTGCTTAGACAACCGAGTGATACAAGAAGGTACATATCTAGGGGTTATCATAACGTCAGATTTGGATAACTTGGTGGAAAGGAATATTTCCCCTTTTAATCAAGAAAGTGGAGAAAGACCTGGATAGATGGGATAATTTACACCTGTCAATAGTGGGAAGGTCTAATATAGTAAAAATGATTATCCTCCCAAAATTTTTATATTTATTTAGGGCAATACCGCTATTTTTTGATAACAAAATATTTAAAAAACTGGAGAGTATGCTAAATAGATTCCTTTGGGCAAAAGGGAAAACGAGAAGGGCTCTTAGATATATGACATTGCAGAGAGAAAGGGGAGGCTGGGGAGTCCCAGATTTAAAATCTTACTACTGGGCGGCGGCTTTACAGAATATGACTGGCTTAATGGGAGGTGAACAGTGCCGCGGAGCAGAGGAGTGGAGTAAATTTGGATCATTAGCAATCTATGGTCTAACTCTGGGAATGGAAGTGAAGGATGTTCTCCTGAAATTTACAGAGGCTAGTTATTATAAGAGGACAAAGTTTAAGATAATAATAGCAGCATTTGAAATTTGGAAAAGTTTTGCTAAAAAAATTGGCCTAGGAAAATTTAATTCTTATACAAGACTGTTACACAATCCAACCCTCCCACAAGATATCTTCTCGGGACCTATAATGGCAGAGTGGGAAAACAGGGGAATCAGAACCATTGGAGATATTAGGGGGGAACAGTGTGTTCTCCAATTTAAAGATCTACAAGACAGATATAACCTAGAAACTAGGCAATTTTTCAAATTCCTCCAGATTAGGAGTTTCCTCCTGGGAAAAAAAGGTGGCGCTTTGGGATTTAGGCGTAATGCTATCATGGAAATTATTCAAAGGGGGCAGGATTGCACAATCAAAAGATTGTATTCTGAACTGATTAAAGTAAAACAAGATGTTCACCAAAAGTGGAGCGAAAAATGGAAGGATAATCTTAAAATCAGCTCTGAAAGTTTTGGTATCTCCCTAGAAATGGGGAACTCATTACTATGTTCAGCACCATTACAGGCTCAACACTACAAAACACTTTATCACCTGTATTATACACCGGCTAAAATAGCACAATGGGAAGGTTTAGTGGGTATTACATGCTATAGGTGTGGAAGCTCGGATGCTGATTTGGAACATGTATTTGCTTTATGCCCCCGTTTAGATTTATTTAAAAAAGAAATCGAATGTTTTATAAGTAAAATTCTAGAAAGCGAAATTGTATTAACCCCAGGAACTATTCTATTAGGAGTTAATGTTGAGGATGTACGTCCTTTTTGTGGGAGAGAATTTTTGTTTGCTGCTATGTCTATCATGAGATTATGTATAGCCTCTGCATGGATAGATCCTGTACCACCTACCTTCCACAAATGGCTGGCTAAGTTACTAATAACGCATAAAATGGAGAAAGAGATATATGCAAGGAAGGGAAAAAGGGGAAGGAAGTTAGGTAATATAATATGGGATCCTATAACACGATGGAAGGAGGAATAATAGTGTGAAATGTTGGTTTGCCTACAGATAAGAAATATTAACTCGGTGCAATTATAATATCGATGTTATATAATATGAAAGTATACTTTGCCCCAATTTATGCTATTCTTGTGCTCTAATTTGTGCTATAATTTGTTTTTGGTAATATCACCCTCGCCTGCTGATGATTTAGTGATTGTCTTTTATTTTGATCTATGAACTATTTGTATATACTTCTTCTCCTTCAATCTTTTGTTTGTATTAATGATGCCGTGCCTTGTATATAATTGCAAAATACTTTAATAAAAAAAAAAAAAAAAAAAAGGTACCAAGGCCCTTGCGGAACCCAAATTGGGATACCATTAGCCTCTGCCCACTCTTCCAATTGCAGCAAGAGCACCCTGCTCATTATTTTCAGGGATGAATCTAGAAGGGAGATAGGGTGATAGTTCTTAGCCTCGCGTCTATCTCCCTTCTTATAGATTGGTATAATTATGGACTCACCCCATGTAGATGGAGTGCTTTCCTTAACTGTCGCATTAAAAACCTGGGTCAAAAGAGGGCCCCATAACAATAAATCCGCTTTATACAGGTCGACCGGCACCCCGTCGGGTCCTGGGGCCTTCCCTCCCTTACTATTCCGAATAGCGTTATCTACCTCTAGCGTTGTAAATTTGGGCCGAGGACTGCAGCCCTAGAGCATGTAGAATCTTCCCCGCCCGGGTCAAAGACACCAGTGAAGTACAAAACCCAGCTTTCCTCACTGACCTGGGCAGATAATACAGGGAATTCCTCTTTCCGGAGGAAAGGACTATTTACAGTATTCCAAAAAAAGCTTACTGTCCCGGAGCACTGCCGCTTTTGAGAGATTGTCCCACGCCTCCTCCCTTAACTCCTGCTTCCTACGGTTCACATGGGGTTTGTAGGTTGCCCTAAGAGATTTAACAACATCCCTATCCCTCGGACAGTTTGAGAGAGCTTTCTTTAATTCTTGTAAGGACTTCGTACAAGCCCTGTCAAACCAGCCTACGGTCACCCTCTTACTATTGGCATTGGTGATAGTTAAAGTCCTTTTAATAATGTCATTTAAGTTCTCAAATTCGGCAACGATACATAATGCACCTGTATTAACGTCTAGACAGCGTTGCAACTCTTGAAGCTAGCTACCACAATTTTGCTCAGTAACTTTTCTGAGTTATGCCCGCACCACTTAATTCTGATGCCATTCTGTCTACAGGGAATTATTTCATCAGCGGTCCCTCGAGTGGCTAGAACCTTCCTCCCCCAAATTGACGTCAACATAGTAATGCCATTATGGTCACTAAGGTCCAAATCGACTATTTCCGGTATGGCACAGAGAGCACTAATATTAGCTGAGACCAACAGATAGTCAATTACAGAAGCTGAGTTCCTCCCTACAAAGGTAGGGACAGTATTGCCCTCACTATCATCTGCTGGCTGGTGGATTAACAGATCTAATTTGAGCATAAGTGTATTGAGAGACTCTCCATATGGGGTGTGGGCAAAGTGAGCCCGGTCCTCTCCACTTACCCCATCAAAACCGCAGGCATTCGTAAACGAGAAGGAGCATGTACGGATATTAAAACCCCCCCACCCCCAAATAATATCAAAGGGGGCATGAATAGCCCTACCGATTTTCTCAACTGCAGTCTCCAGTTCGTTAACTACAGTGGAGCAAGAGGAGTCAAACACATTATTATAATGGTTAATTAACAGAATATTTCAACCCCCACTTTGCTGCAACCAGAGCACTTGTGAATGGAATCCAATGGTGGTGTGGGATCTTACTCGAACCGGGAAATTTACAGACAATAAAATCACCAGCCCGCCTTTAGCTCTGCCCATAGCTGATTCTTGCGCTAAACAATTATAGGACACATATCCATCAAAATGTATCTCTACCGTGGACCACGTCTCTTGGAGGCAGAGTATGTCATAATTAATAACAGACTCCCTGCAACTCACTAGTTTATACCCAGTACCACAAAGGACATCCTCCGTACCTAGAAACTCTCCTAAGGGCACAGGAGGGGGTGCCCTTTGTGATACTATAGCCGCTGGCAAATGCTCCATAGGGTCATACTCTGAAAGGTCGACACTTCCCACCAATGCTTCTTTACTCAAATCTGGGATTCCCCCCATTAGTGACAACTGGGCAGCAGGAGGTAGTCAATCTACTGCATCAAGACAGCTAAAGCGATTATAATCGCAAAAGGGAGCGCGGGGTGGCATAGGGGCTCCTCTACCATTGAATATTCTATTTCTTCCCCTCCGATCAACCCTTATCCAATCATCCCTTCCTCTTCCATAAGCCATACAGTTATGTGGGTAAAAGAAGGACAATGGCAATGTCTGGATGGTGGAGTCAAATGATCTATTAAAACCAGCACAAATATGGGAGACAGTTCTGGGGTCTCTAAGCTAGTCTGAGCTGTCTTACCCAATAAGGGGAAACTTCTTACCGTGATGATTTCATTATGTAAATGGGCCGGCAAGGGTCTATTCCAATTTAGCCATCTGACTACCTTATTTTTTAGCGAGCTAAAAGATTCTTCTTCCCCCTCTTCTAAAACAGGAGCTCCCGCCAAAACCACCATAAAACGGTTTGCTTCGGGTGGGAGGTCTGGTAAGCGTGGTCTATTAACTCTACACTCTTTTACTGATGCCTGCGTTGCAAGGTAACAATCGTCAGCATTCCCCTGGTTATCACTACCACTAGGCAGAGGGGCAGGAGTCTGCTTAGGGGGTGCCTGGTATACAGAGTTAGAGCCTGGTGGACCAGGCGGTCTACTATTAAGGATAGGTGCTCCACCATCTACTGAAGAGGGTATCCCCCCAGTCTGGCATGCAGGGATTAGGGCTACGCTCGGCTTGTTGGTCATACTTGAGTTTGCTAATAGAGCAGATGTAACTTTCTCAATATTTGCCAATCTAAGTCCGATTTGCTCCATTTTGGCTTCTAAGGGGAATAAAATAGATTTAAATAGCGCTCCCAAACTTTCAATGGACAAGTCGTTGCCGGGCTGGATAACAGAGGGGTATAGTTAAAACAACTGACCCTTTTGTAGAAACTTTTTGCCCCACCGTTGGCCTAGCTGGTGAATTGCTATCTTGCTGTAAATTTGCTAATTTAGCTTTGCTCCCATCTTTCTTGTTATTAGCCCGTTTCCTTGTAGGGATAGCCCCTTCTTTGGTCCCTTGAGACAGGGTACTATTAATGGTGACCCCAGAGTCAGAGGGTGTAATTACATGATTATCAAGAATTAAATTTATTTCAGGCAAAATTTCATTAACTAAAATGTCCAAGTCCTGCAAAACATGCTCCTCCCCTTCAGAAATAATGTCTTGCTCAGCTATATTAGGCACTGTAGTGACGATATCCAGATTCCTTTCTGGCGTTTTAGCGTTAACTATAGTTCCCAGGGAGGATCTTTTATTTACTGTGATTTCCTGTGACAAACGTTTTTCCAAAACGGAAATTTCAGTGTCAATTAGGGTGTTAGCTCTGATTAAGAATTTTTCCATACCTCCCACAATTGACCCTCCAGCTGTCGATGACATACTCCTCAATTCGCGTCCAGACATAGTTCACAAAGTTAATAATGAGAATCCAATGTCTAAATCAAGAGGGGTCTTGACCGGTCAGGAACGGGCAGAAACGGGCCGGCCCTTGGCCCTGGCTTCGCCCGGTGCCGTCCCGCGCGCGTGGTATTGGGTGGGGTTATGTAGGAGGCGAGGCGGGAAGAGTCTGCAGGTGCGGCCAGTTGGACGCCGCAATTGCCACTGGGACTCGCAGTCCCGCTCTGTGCAAACGCCGCTGAAATCACCCCCAAGGCGCTGGTCCGGACTCAGGTACTGTAGGAAACACTCGACCACCTCTATTCACAGTCCTCGACTACGAGCGGCACTGGGGAGGTTATATTTATTGTATATGAGAATAAATCACTCGTAAGTATTTTATTTGGCATGGCAATGCAAGACAAAATAATATAGGACACCAATAAGATGCAGGGAATATTAACATGCATATACCGTAAAGTGCTGTACAAAATAACAGGTCAAAAAGTCACACAGGACTGTTGGGAGCCATATATAAAATAAAGAAGAAACGCTTGTAAAAACAGGGGTACATCAAATCGTACATTTAGACATATTTAATATATACACAGATACAGTGATTTCACAAAAAATCTTCTCTTAAGAGCATCCCAAAGAAACAAATGACTATACAAGCAGAGGTCCTCTTTACATTAGAGATGGTGGAAATAGCTTGTTGGATTAAGGGTTTACCAGCAGGTATCGTCGACGCTTCTACCCATTGTGTGTAATTCAAATACATCAACCCGGGTCTTCATTAGGACTGGACAAATAAAAACAGCCTGTGATAATGGTGAGAAATCTCTATTTTTGATAGAAGAGAGTAACCATTAATGGGGTGCAACGAAGACCCAATTATAGCCAAGAGGTGATTCACTCACTCCCAGTTCGAGAATCCTAACCAGATCTCGGATGAATCAATACTTAATAGGAGCCAATGTATGATCTCCTTCAGTACTACTCTCTGGTAGATTAATTCCCAGTCCCTTCAGGCCAGAACTAATTGGGTCCTGGTTGCATCCCATTAATGGCTACTCTCTACAATATAGATTTCTCACCATTATCACTGGAATATGTGCGTTCCTTGGGCAATAGTGTTGTGCTGGCCCTATTGGATATATGACCTAAAGAGCCTCATACTTCTCCTTCCTCAAAGGCGGCATATAGCATTGGCAATACTTGAAGGGCAGCAGTGTTGTAGAACTTTCCAGGGAAGCCATCCTCCCCTGGAGATTTGGAGTAGGCAGGCATGATATAAATGCCTGTATTTCTTCTAGACTAGTTTCCCCATCTAGCAGACCCCTGCTCTCAGGAGATGGAGTGCATACAATTTTTTTAGGAATAATTTTCATCTGTGCTTCATTATTCAGGTTGGAGTTCTACAGATTCTCTTAGGATGCAAAAGCCTCCATTACATCCAATGTGTGGGTCATTAATATAAAGCTTGGATAGCCAACTGTGCTACTCTTTGTAGTTGTACCACCCGTATTCTGCCCATTTCCCTAATCCCCTCCTGTAATTGCATCACTGGAAATGCACCGAGATCACCGGAGGGAAGGCTTTCTTTCCACTTTACGTTTTAAACATACACTACTCTTAGATGATTTATTTTGTTTACTGTCACTATGCCATAAGTACTTACTTCTAGTGGGGGTGCTTTCACTCTATTTGCTTTCTTGACAGGACATATGGCGGAGGTGTGGGTCCTATATTTATACCTTTAGCATTAATTCCTAATGCTCCAGAAGTTAAAAAAAGTTTGACAGTGGCACATGTTCAGTTCAACAGCCACCTGTGTTTGGTAGACTTTGCAAGATGATTGCAAAATGTACACTACTTAAGTGTACCTCTGTAATAATACAATAAACAAAAATATGACTTTGTAATGGCTATGTATTCTCTTCCCTTGTATCTGAATGTAGTCATGTGTGTGCTCCCTAAATAAAAGGCCGCCTTCCTTCAAATGTTAATTGTTACCTCCATTTCGGACTGCATGATAAGGGCTCTTCTGAGGTTTAGGTCACACCCAGCCAGCGTTTATTAATTCCGACTTCCTTGAATTTTGATTTCCTTATAAATTATTCCAAATTTCTGCTAATTGCATCAGTCAGGATTTTAATTTGTGACTTTGTTGGGTACACGTACACCTATTTGTCAAGGGCTTTCTCTCGTTCACAAATAATATCTCCCTTTATACGGATTGCAAATCTTTGTCAACATTGTTTTTGGGCCTTCTGGACTGTGCACATAGGGATAGATAATCATGCATGACTCAAAGTTCTCCCTGTCCAGTCCATTCCAACTCCATCTGGCAGAGCACTGGTACTAGTCCCCAAACCTCTAATCCCAACTCCATTAAGTACAGCTAAATAATGTGCTGCCTGGTGGATTCTAGGCTTGCGCCTCCTGATCTGCCTTCCTGAACTCCCAGTATAATAAAGCCTCTTCAAAGCTAGTTTGGGGAGAATCTCTGGAGGTCCTTCTTTGTGCTCTGTGGAATAAGTCTGATTCATCCCTCCATGCAACATGATGATGCTGTCCTTGAGAGTCTTCCATCAATGATCATCCAGAGGATGTGTGCATGATGTATTCAGATGATAGAACAGTGCTATGAAATAGTGCTGCACTTTCCTCTTTCTCTCACAGATTGCACTAACGTTCTGGTGGACTTTGGATGTATGACATTTGCAGAGTATTCATTCTGAATGCAGTCCCAAAAGTTGCTGCTGCACTCCCCTTTCCTCCAAGACAATGACTTCAGATAGGTGTGCCTTTTATTTGTTTAGCTTTTTAACAACCAAATGCAACTTGAATGCTAGAGTTTTCTTCATTGGTTGGTAGAGCCAAACGATTGGGGCCAATCGCTTAATGATCAACTTGTTGAGTAAGTTCCTCTACCCACCTGCATTCTTTGGTATTGAGGGTCGTTCAAAAATTCAAGGGCATTGACAGTTGTGTAACCTGCCTCATACCTGTGTCCTGGATGGTGTCACTTTGACCTGGGCTATCAAATCTAGTAATTTACTCAACCATTAACAATCGTCATGTCTATTTTTTTAATGTACCTGACTGATGCTGTGTTGAATTTGATATATCTAAGGTCTACATGCTGGTGATTTGTGCCTACATTAGTTGATCAAGGGCACAATTTGTTGATCCTCAGCAAAGCCATTCAGTAGCCTCTCAGCTCTCTCCTCCCTTTCTCCCAATCAGATAACCTGCAGTGCCAATGTTGTTCTCTTAAACCTATAACTAAACTACGAAACATAACATTCAGCGAGCCGCTAGTGAGACCTTAGTTCCTATCTCTTCCTTAAGGGGCATTAATGATATTTAGGCTGTTTGCATATCTGAGTCTTTCATGCAGACAGGGTGGCCATTTGTTTCTACTCTTATTTTGCGCCAATTGTGCTGAGATAGTTTCCCCTCAGTTAAACAAATTATATTCCTGTCTTTTCTTTGTCTTTATACCAGACCTGTCTGGCAAACATTGTAGTTCTATCTGGGCAGAACCAGAGAGTTCTAGTCATCAGATGAACATTTCACCTCATACGGTGGTGTCTGTCCGATGAGCGACCTCTGAGGCTGCCATGGCAAAATGAATACACCAGTATCCAGTATTTGCCTTTTTCATATGTGTCTCTGCCAGCTAGTGTCAATGCACAGAGAAAGGTTATTGACCAGGTCTCCTTATTTACTCTTGGATCAGGAATAACCTTTGGAATCCAGATGTTTTGCATGAAAGGGTGACGATACCAGCATGATATGCGGCAAGCTTGATCATTCGCCTTCTAACAACCATTCTGCACCTCACCCTCACATGCACACGGTGTTATTCTGGCTACGGATTTCAGAATGACTCAAGTAGGGCGTTCCAAACTTCAGATCCTCGTCATTGCGAGCATGGCAAGTGTGAGGCAGGGGTCGGAAGCATATCCCTCCTCAGAGTTGGCCCCTCGCGCCTGGAATAGTAGGCCCGATCTCTTTAAGAGGTGGCATGGGTTCTGCTCATGCCACTAGCTGTAACTGCAGTTCCAGCTTTTTTTGCTCATTTTGCCTAAATGTAGAGAAGTGGGCAGAATTCCCCCCTTTGAAAAGCTGCATAGGTTCTGCACCTAAAAAGCACAAATGGAAACAATTAAACTAATATGCTAAAGACGTAGTTTTTAGCTTTTCACACCTAAATAAGGTATCCAGGAAACACCATGCCTCCTAAGTCTGACAGTGATGAACAGAAACAGTGCAGCCTGGATTACTGGGTCTGGTCTAAAATGATTCCTTTGTTTAGGTGTAAAACGCGGAGTACCATATTTTTAAGTTATTATTTCAATTTTTTTTTGTGCTTTGTAGATGCTTTGAATGAAGCGAAAACGCCAAAGAAAGCACTGGTCAACTTTAAGACCTGAAAGCATACAGCAGTGCACATTGGACTGAACACCCATCATGTCTGGAGCATGGCACGGATATCTTGTATAACCACCTATCCTATTGCTCACCAGACAGAGTGCGACCTTCCAGTGCAACACATTAGACTGAACAGCTCACATTCACCAGCTGAAACAAAGATTAAAGACGCCCATAGAGATGTCAGTGCAAGGCATGGACTGTCCAACTACAGGGCAAAGGGCGCGTTACCCACCCGGTATGTACCCAGCAGGAGACCGACTGGAACACTGTGCCCAAACTACAAATTGTGACATTTTGACTCTGACTCGTATCTGAGGGTGAAACCTCGGACTCGGGTACTTCACCCAAACTCCAGCGCTCCGAGGCTCTACTGTGGATAGAAGGTGATCCCTGCAAGTGCCAGAACCATGACACAGCTCGACACAGTGTCAAGTGGGAGGTGCCTCTCGGAGAGATGGGTGGGGCTCCCCCCTACTCCTTTTCAGGCACTAATGTTTTTAACAAGATAACCGAGGCCCTCGTTTTGAGTGACCCGGAAAATGCGCCCGCACAACGCCGCATTTCCAATAACTGGGACGCCATTAACTTTGAGGTTGGAAACCAATCCTGCCCTTTATGAGCTGAACCACGAGGGTCTGGTAAGAAATGTGGAATTAACGGAAGAACCCGTAATTCGAGGTCCGAGACCGACTCTTATCCCCCCCAGACTTTCACCCAGAGATTTCAGTGTGAAAGTAAAGTGAGCTGCAGTGTTGCAAAGTATCTCCTCATTCCGAAGGCGCTGGTGACTGTTTGACCGGACCGTGGGGATTAAGCTGCCGCCTCTAGTGTCCCAGAGTAATGCACGGTCCAGCCAAAGAGGTCTAAACTTGTGTTTCTGTAAGAGTCCCTGCTTACCCTAACCCTGTGCTGCCTTTGATTCTCGTTGATTATTCGTTCTTCACTTGGGGTGGGGAAGAACAACAGGACAGCCATGACATAGGGGGAGGATCTTCACACCTGTGTGGTGATAGTGTTACTCCTGATGCAATACTCAACACCTTTACTCCCAACCGCTCAGCGTCAGTCAGTCCGGAAATAACACTAATTGGCCTCTTAATGATGGAACTAGCCGCGAGACGCACCTGTGGAACGGGAGGGGCGTGGCTACGCAATCCATACCCGAGAGGCTTCTCTGGGTTTACCTTGGATGGACAGTTTTGAAAAGAAGTTTGATTCTGCCACTAATTAACAGGGTGCTCATTAGTGAACAGGAAAGAACCTTACACCAGTATTAACACGGTCCTCGATATGTGAATCTTATCCACGTCTGCAAACCCAACAACACCCGCTCACTTAACTTCAGAAGGGATGACAGTGTACCCTTGAGTATCCAAAGTACGATATAAAATTCTCATGAGGAGCAGACTGTTTGGGGACCGGAAATAAAATTTTAAATGCCTCACGGTTAAACCAGAGCCACATCTGGCATTGTGTTTTTAATAGTTTTGTATTCTCTGCTATTCAAAATACCCCAACACTTCTGTGCAACACATTTTGGTATTGTGTTATGTACAAATGGTATTTGTTTTCAGGTGTTATTCTCATGTGCTTTGTGATGTAGGTTTTGAGCCTGTGGTGATAGAGAACATATTGGAAGGAGATGAGTTGCGCACGGACCTCAAGGCTGTGGAAGAGAAACTGCAGGAACTTGGGGCTGAAAACGTTCTCTGTGTTCATTCCACTACATCATGTTTTGCTCCGAGAGTACCTGATAGGTAAAAGAAAAAAATACCTGCATTTGTATCCATACTTCTTGTTCGACTGCGTACGCTTCATGTGTATTAAGCAAGCCACTGACAAATTCTGTTATTTGTGAATCATAACTGCTTTTTATACAAGTTAATATTTTGTTTAGTTCAAACGATCTGAGTTTACCAATGTAGATTGCAGAGATGTCCTACATTTCCTATATCTCCGGTACAAACCAGTGTCTTGCAGTACTTCAGAGAAAACTTGCAAGTGAAGCATATGGAATTTCATGTTATATTTTCCCTGTTAATTTATTTGATACATACCAAACATTGGAGTTTTTTTCATTTACTTCTCAATTAACTTTATCCTCTGTCAAGCCCTTCTGCTCTCATTATTCGGTCTGCAGTAAAGGTAATCTCAGTTTGTTTTCCCGTCTATTGGATTATGATTACTCCTCCTCCTGTGAACAGGCTTTTTTGATTTCTGTCACCGATTTCACAACTACCAACCCTTGCTAGAAGTTGATTCCATGAAATTGACACTTTTTGTGAAAAATTGCTTTAATGTTTCCCGATGAGCAGGCCATTCTGAGCGTGTTTCTTGGATGACCTTCGACAAGATTTTAACTCGATACAGTTGTTAAAATTGACCAGATGCAAATGGAAAGCTTCCCTCTAAGGTTACATATTCTCCTTCTGAGAGATGTCCCTTGACTTTGTCTTATCCATAGTCAAACTGCTGAAACCAGCCTCTTGCTGCTGATGATCCCTGCCCTCACTATTTTAACAACGATTGTACAGAAGATATTGCACCAGTAGTTACTGAAGTAATTAATCCTTCCTTTCGGTCAATTTAGCCCCTTCGCTGCGGGGGATATTCCTCCGCTGTGCTGGGGGCGAGGGGGGCGCACACAGCGCTCACATGCTCATGACGAGCTGAGCTCGTCATGAGGCACGGCGCTCCTGTGCTCATGACAAGCTCAGCTAGTCACAGCCACACCCGTTCCCGTGGAACGCTCAGCACAGCAGGGGAATTATCCCCGCATGCGAGCGTTCCAAGGCTCATGACGAGCTGAGCTCGTCATGAGCACCGGAGCGCCGTGGCTCATGACGAGCTCAGCTCGTCATGAGCATTCAAGGGGTTAAGAGCTGAAGAAGACTTGTGTCCCCCCTTATTACAAAGGGTATTTTTTCCAAACAATTATCAATAGACCTCAGACGTTCTAATTTACTGAAGTTCCTGAAGAGGATCAAAAGCCTACAACTACTGCTTTTGTTGAGCCTTGCAGTTGCCTAATAGTTAGTCACACTTTATGCGTAATCAAAGAACTTAAGCTGCAGTTTTAGCACTGTAAACTTCTATTATAGATATGCTGGCTAAAGAGGATCCTGACTCGATTATGTACCTTGATCTGCCATCAGCCTTCAGCACTCCCGATGACCCAGTCTTGATGAAGAGGTGAGAGTGTCAGGCAGTTGAGATCTGGTTTAGCTCCTTCTGATAGGACAGACAGACCAGAATCCGTCTAGAAAACAATCTTGAAATAAGATTTAAAAGTAGTACATGCCAATTATAAGCAGTCTAACAGTGATTAAACAATTGTTGGCTGAAGAGTCATAAGCTATTTAGCCATCCTGAGATTACCATTGAGATATGTATCGATGCTCAGGTTACAGAGTGGTTAAGTTAACCAACTCCATTTTTTATGCTTCATTTTAGAACTATTCTAGGATGTGCACCTTCTCATTTCAGACATTGTTGTTGAACCTCTCAATTAGCCATAATTGATGACTGGCATTTGCCCTGAGGTAAAATAGAAGGATGGTGCATGATCAATCCCACCTTTAAATAGTGTCTGTACATGTATTTTACGAAATCCACAAATGTTTTGCTTATCGCCTTTACTCTTAAAATTTAAGATTAAACCTTTACACTTTACAATCCAGCGATATCAGTTGACTACCATAATTATGCCAACTCTTGTGGTGTTTAACCACACGAAGGATTTAGAAACCGAGACAAACGAAATAAATATTTATCAAAATCCATGTATGGAGGGGCTCAAATTATCTTAGCCTGAATGAGTCCAAAACGGACTTTCATTACTTCCGATGCCATCCGAGAACAAGGTGATCACGAATGATCAACAATTGAACTTTAGAGCCACTGCTAGTCCTTCAAAAGCACATTTATAACTATTTTATATTTGATTCACCTATGAACATAATCAACTAGTTAACTCCGTTTTTTCCGCAAGCGGCTTTAATATTCTTGAGAGGGGCACAACATCAACTGCCCTTCGAGAATCGAGTTACAGTTGCCAGAGTAGTATGAGAAAAGTAATGGTTTGTATCTTAGAACATCAAAACCTAGTATCTGGAAAAAGCAGGATCTTTAAAAACTCTGCAGACTGGATTGGATTGGATAGCCTTGGAAGTTTTCACATTACCCCAGGTCTACGGAAATTGCACTATCTTCCGGTACCAATAAGGATTACATTCAAAACTCTGATCATAAAGTATATGTAGGACGAGAACCTCTGGGCTAGTTTAATGGCACACACGTTATTACAAATTGTGTGAGTGTTATACTGCTGGATATGAAGGAAAATAGTTAACTAAGACCTTACATTCTGTTTTTTGTGATTTTGTTTGTAGGATCGAGGAACTGGCTGTCCTATGTGCGAAATATGGGGTTCCTCATATTGTTAACAATGCATATGGGATGCAGTCTTCAAAATGCATGCATCTCATCCAGCAGGTATGATCTTAATCGAAAAGAAGCAAAGCCACATAACATTCTGACCTTTTAATGAACACAGTCGGATTTTGAATTATTTTTTTCAGCACACCGTCACATTGTCGAGTATTTACCATGAGGAAACACTTTTACGTAACAAAAAAAAAATTGTAAACGAGGTTCTGGGCATCCGTGATGAGCAGTATTGTGTAGAATCCGCTTGTCTACATTCATAATCTTAATCTCATTTGTGTTGCCTGCAAAGCCTACAGAAGCTTTTTATAAAATTATGTAGCTACATCATGCATTCTGTTCATTATATTTTCAGTCGTTACTCGAGTCCTGTATCATTAAAATGTGCGGTACTTGACAAAAATGCTATTCGTTATTTAATGTATGTACGATCTATGAGGGAATATGTGAAGAAACAAGGATCCCCTGATTAGGATAAAGTTCCTGGGTCAGGGCAAATAATATGTGCAAAGTAACATACCCAGGCAAGCAATGTGAACACTAGCGCCAGGCAAGCAATGTGAACACTAGCGCAGTTCAATTAGCAAACAAAATGAGATTAAATAGTGAGACACTGAATTAGCACGAAAAGTACATTTTAATAAATTTGATAAAAAGTGTCATGAGATATTTCATTGACATATTGATAAAACATGATAAAAAAAATAATTTAACAGATATACATTGTGATATACAGTAAAGTAATGTAGTGGAGGGATGGTTTCCTGTCTACGAGTTTCGACACGTTGAAGGTGTCTTCCTCAGGACATTACCATCTTGATGCTAAAAGTAAACAAACAATATTTAAAATATGTCTTTGTGCTAAACAGTTTATAATGGTAAATACAGTTTGCTAGAGTATTTGGGCTAGTGAGTTGATAGGGTTTCATGATATACCGCATAACATTGGTTCATTTTGTCTAACATGTAGAGAAATAATGACAAACATGACTACAGTCACATTAATCCTATTGAAATTACATGTAGTGTGATTAAAGCAAACAATTTCACATTTCATTTTGAACAAAGCAAAAGGAGAATGATAAGAATGGTACACAAGTACTGAGGAAAAGAGAGAAAAAAAGAGAAAAAATGAGGTGGTTTTTATTTATGCCTTACAGATATTAAAATAATCAGGGATTCATTTTGGTCTATTTGGTGGTATTAAATAAAGTGACAAATTATGTCACTCAAAGGGAATATAACCAGTTAGGTATATAAAGCTAACTCAACATTAAATGATGACAAACGAAATGGTGGTAAAACTTGGAAAGATTTTATGCGGAGGATTTCTATTGAGAGAAATTTGAGAATAACATCACATGTATGATGAATGGATGAAATTTCCTGATAAATACCTAAGGTACAGCTAGTAAATACTAACATTGTTCCCTGTGCAAATACATAGCATCAGTGTAACTAAAATTCTTAGTTAAATGTTTATTACTTTGCTGCAACTATGGCATTGCAATCTGTCTAGAGATGAAACTAAGATAAGTGTTTATAGCTTTGCTACAGTTGCAGCATGGAAATTTACACACATTGTTGCCTATCATGCTGTCTTTATGTGGAGCCGGGGCAACATGGCTTTTAACATCAAGGCCTTGTGTTGCTGCGTGCCGAGAAACGACCTTGCCAGAGGGTTATAACCCGCTGTCGAGAGCAACAAATAACCATCGTTTAGCTGCAAAGCGTAGATTGATAGTTGGATACTGCGGAAATTATCAAATGATCTAATGTCTGTTGCAATTTACCTGTAGTGCAAAATTTATCAAGCGCCGGGACAGAAATACTTCGCGGCTAGGTCACGGTCCGGGCGGGTGCAGGGTTCGAGCTATCTAAGAATGGGATAGCGATGCTGAGGGACTTCATATCAGAATTTTTTTTTGAAGGTTAACAAAATGGTATGTGGTTTTGTTTCTTGATAGTTTTTACCTACGTTTAAAGGTTGGTAAATGTATCTAGCGCCGGGACAGTGATACTTCGTAGCTGGAACACGGTCCGGGCGGGTGCTGAGTTTCAGCTATCTAGGAATGGGATAGCAGAAATCAGGAGCTGCATATCAGGACATAATTTCAAAAGTTAACTGAATAATGTGTGATTTTATTTCTTCCTAGTTCTTACCTGCGTTAAAAAAATGGATGACACGCTATAGTGAGAGAGTAAATCATCTATGGTACCGCGCGGCTTCACAGTCGAGTAGGATTTGGGTGGGTTCAAATTACCGGCTATTTAGGATTAAAAATAATTGGCTTTAAGAAACAACATTGTGAATTACGTTGCGAGTAAGTTATTCTGAACAGCCCGATGTTTTTATATTTCATACCTGTATTTAAAAGAGATGATGGCGTGCCTGAGTTATATTGGCTGGCATCTAGGAGTTCAATTAGGTGAATGTCGTCTGTGGAACCGCGTGGCTGCACAGCGAGTAAAATTAAGACGGGTTCAGATTTCCGGCTATCTAAGATAGAAAATAGCCGTACTTAAGAAACAACTCTACGAATCTTCTTTACGGGTTAATTATTATACATGACTCAATGTTTCTTACCTGTGTTAAAGCGGATAATGGCGTGCCGGAGTTACGCGGTCTGGCCGCTGAAAGTTTAGTGAAGTGATTTGAAATGGTTGCACTGATTAGTTTATATATGCACAATGTCCTAGGTGGTTCTCATTATTAATGCCTCCTTTTAAAGGTGTATACTATTGCGAAACGGTAGTATGGATTGTTAGGTTCACCTCTTAAAGATGTATTGTCTCGTAATTAGTAGGGTATCGGAATAGTGGATCAATGGAGCAATATTGATGTATAACTAGATCTATAGTTGCTACATATTTGGTAAAATGTCTTTGTGTCTTATTGCGCTGGATAAAGGATAGATATGGTGAAAGGAAGGGGGGAAGTGTATATGTTATGATTTTAATTGATTAGGCCGTAGGGTGGGACGGGGAGGGATGCGGGGAGGGGAGGAGAAAGGGGGGAAAGAGAGGGGGGAGGGGGAGGAATTTTAGGGCGGGGGTGGAATTTAGGTAAGGAGGGGAGGGAAATAGAGGGGGGAGGGGCGGGGGTAGGGGAAAAAAAGGGGGAGGAAGGAGGGATGGGTGGAAAAGGGGGGGAAAGGGGAAGTGAGGGGAGTGGTATGGGGTTTTGGTATATTAATTAATTTGGCGTATTACAGGGGGGCAACATTTTAAATTGTTAAGTTTAGTTAATTGTTCTATGAGAGAATGCACGCAGAAATGTTCCATTATATATTAAACGTTGCAGTTAATCGAAAATGCAGAAGTTCAGCCATCTTGGATTGTGGTCTAATTGTGAGTGAAGTTGGATTCGGTTAATGGCGGAGTTTAACAGAGCTGTATTTTATTTCAAGGCGAGCGGTAGGACAGAGTTATAGCTTCCTCCCCACGCTTCACTCATCCCCTGCAGCAGCCTTCTGTATGCAAAAGAGGAGGTGTTCACATGAGGAGATTCCGGGAATGCAGTGGGGAAGAGCAAACTGCAGTACAGCTAAAGCCACAGTAACTAATACGACCAGTCGAGATTGCTTCTGGAAAAAGCCTGGAATAATGAGTGTGCAGCTGTCTCGGTGCGAGTGGGTAGAGTATTTCAAATTATTATGCTGGCCTGAAAATACTGATACCTCATCCATCTTTACATGATGATAAGACAATTTTATAGTTATCTGAACATTGATATTAGGACATGCTGGCTGCCTTTAAAAATTACTCCTCGAGATCTGTGAGAATCTGGGATTTTCCCAAAGGACCTGTGAATGGCCATTTTTACCTTTCTGCGTATGCAGGGTTATCTGGGAGAGAATGAAAAATTTCCTAGCTAACGTAACGGAAAGTTTCAATTCTATTAAGGACTCTGAGGCGAGGATTATGCCTTCTTTCTCCACTTTATTGAACAGCAGCGAAGATATCAAAGACTACATTTCCCATGGTTCCACAGGGACATGTAGTCCAACAAGAAACAAACCAGAAACACCTGGTAACAACCAATAACATGTCCAGACTCAATGTCCAATCAGGGCATTGGAAGCCCTCACATAGTCCCTCCACAGTGTCTCTTCCTCCTCTTTCTGAGCGCTTAGACAGTCACTCTCAACTCTTCAGGCGTCCTGCTTGGAATCCGAGCCTGAGGGTAAGAGGAAACCATATTACCAGAGGAAGCGCAGAGGAAAGCAAACAAAGTCAACACAATGCAGAAAACCAATTAGAACAGGAATAAACCTTTTACTTACTGACATACGGGGAGGGGTCTCCTCCAGGAAGCCAGGGCGGGATAATCCTCGCCTCAAAGTCCTTAATAGAATTGAAACGTTCCGTTACGTTAGCTAGGAAATTTTTCATTCTATGTCAGGACTGGAGGCGAGGATTATGCTTGTTCAAAGCTTGCCCACAACCAAGTGTGCCATATTCAAGATCGGTTTGAAATAAAACCGCTTGAATGTGGAATGTGAAGACCAGTTTGCCGCGTTGAGAATGTCCTCAAGACGTGCTCCGTGACTGAAGGCCTTCGAAGCCATAGCACCCCTCGTGGAGTGTGCTCCGAACTGGCTAACCTTGATGCCTGCCTCCGGCATCACCCAACGAACCCACCTGGCAATAGTGGGTGAAGAAACTGCCTTAAAGGGCTTCCGCAATGAAATGAGGAGTTGTCTCTCGCCTGGGGGACGGAATTCCTCCGTCGTCTCTTCATAAGCCTTGAGACAATTTACCACGCAGAGCTTCGGGGAATCCACGAACTGCGGATAGGAAATAGACCTAGTATGGCACTTTGTGCGCCTGAGCAAAGTAAAGGTTACTCCCTCTGGAGAGAAAACCCTGCTAGAAATATCCAAAGCACGCACGTCAGACACTTGCCTACAATAAATGAGGCACAAGAGCATGGCCAGTTTCGCGGACAACTCTTTCCTGGAGAGATATCTATTGTGCTGCCAAGATAAAAACAAATTAAGGACACGATTAACGTCCCAAAGCGCAGAATAGCGTGGCTCCGGAGACAAAGAAAGACGAATGCCCCGTAACAATCGGCAAACCAACGGGTGTTCACCCACCGGCACCCGATTCACTGGAAGATGACCAGACGAGATAGCCAACCTGAAAGTGTTGATAGATCGGTAGGCAAGGCCCTCAGAGGCCAGCTGAGCCAAGAAATTGACTATGTGGACCACGCCCGAGAGAAAGGGATCGAAACCCCGTCACAGACACCAACGGGTCCATCGGCGCCATGCAGACCTGTATCTCTTGACGGTACTGTCCGGCCTTAGAGATAAGGGACTCTCGCGAAAGGCCAGGAGTTTCCGATCGACCCCTGAAATCCGCCACGCCATGAGCTTCAGCTACCCTGAGGATACTAGGGGGTGAGGAGAGCCGCTCGGACTCAGGAAGAGGGAAGGAAACAGGGGAGTAGGATTGGAAAGTCCCAAGAAAGTTCCAGAAGAACTGGAAACCAAACTTGCGACTTCCATACCGGGGTGAGCACTACCAACTCTGCCGCCTGTCTGCGAACTTGCGCCGTCACTCTCGTGATCATGGCGAAGGGAGGGAACGCATAACCCTGCTCCATCCTCCAGTCCTGGAGAAACGCATCTGTCGCCGCAGCTAGTGGATCCAGCCTCCAACTGAAGAAGCGAGGCACCTGGTGATCTAGCCTGGAAGCAAACCGGTCCACCGAGAAAGGACCCCATAGGTCGTTCAGACTCTTGAACACCGACCGATCCAGACGCCAAATACTGGAGTCTCGGAAGTGGTGTGACTGGAAGTCTGCCTCCAAATTGTCCCGACCGGGAAGGTATTCCGCCGTGACTGAAACCTGATTGTCGAGGCAATATTGCCAAAAACTGTCCGCCAGATCTGACAGGGCTTTTGACCTCGTGCCCCCTAAATGGTTCACATAACGAACCACCGAGATGTTGTCCATCTTGAGGATCACACAAGATTGTACTGAATCTTTCGTCCAGCACCGCACTGCGAAAGATCCCGCCAGAAGTTCCAAACAGTTTGTGTAACTTCTGTTTGTCGGGTGACCAAAACCCGCCTGTAGAGAGATCTCCGCATCGGGCTCCCCAGCCCAGCCTGCTGGCGTCCGATTCTATAATCATGTCCGGGGCGGACCCGAAGATTGCTCTCCCGTTCCACGCCTCCATGTGATCTAACCACCAATGGATCTTGGAGCGAGCCTCTGCGGACAAGCCGACTTTGTAAGAATACGGATACCCTTTCCGAAGGAAGTACCCTTTGAGGCGTTGGAGGGCCCTGTAATGAAGCGGGCCTGGGAAAATTTGCTTGAATAGAGGCGGACGAAAGGCCTACCATTCGAGCCAGCTGCCGGAGGGAGATCTGGGGTCTGGACAGAATCCGCCGCAACTCGTGACGTATTTTGGTCACCTTCCTGCTTGGAAGACTGAGCGTGGATACCGTGGAGTCTATGACGAATCCCAAGAATGTAATGTTCTGGGTCGGTTGTAACAGAAATTTTTCCTCATTGATCACAAACCCGAGGTCCTGCAGGAGTGAAACCGCCATCTGCAGATGCTGCGACAGACGGCATTGACAAGCCGCCATCAAGAGAAGATCGTTGAGGTACACGATCATTCTGACACCTCTGGACCGCAAAAACTCCACCGCCGGCTTGAGCACTTTGGTGAAGCACCAAGGTGCCGACGAGAGGCCGAAAGGGAGAGAAGTGAACTCGTAAGTGTTTGGACCCCAGAGGAACTGAAGAAAACGCCGATGGGGAGGAAAAATAGGAACCACTAGGTAGGCGTCCTTGAGGTCCAAGTGAACCATCCAATCGAAAGGCCCGAGGACGTCTCTGAGAAGATGGATCCCTTCCATCTTGAAGTGGCGATAAACAAGCCATTGGTTGAAGTTGGAAAGGTTTATCACCGGTCTCTTCCCCCCAACGGCCTTGTCGAACAAGAAAATGTTGTTCACGAACCCACGGGGATGCCGAGAGGTGCGTGCAATGGCGCCTTTGCGGAGGAGAGAGGAAACCTCCTCGTCCACCAGAAGGCTGTCTTGCGCGGAGAACTGGATAGGGCACAGCAAGGAACTTTGCACTGTCTGCCCCTCGAACTCTATGTGGAAACCCCTCACGGTTTGCAGAACCCATGCATCGCTCGTGATTGTAAGCCACACTTGAAAACATTGTGCCAACTTCCCTCCTATGAATTGTGGGGAAGAAGGGAGACCTCATGGGCTAGAGCTGCAGCTCCTCCACGGTATCCTCTTCCTTTACCCCTTTTTCCTCGTGTGGGGTAAAAATTTCCAAACCTGGATTGATCCTGGTAGTTTCCGGCGCCTTTCTGGTTCATCTGGCGTTGTTGTTGGCGACCGGCCGAGCGGCCCAGTCCTCGGCCGGCCCGCAAAAAACACGGGGAAACACCTTCTTAATTGTCCATTTGAGCACGGTCAAGAGATGTGAAAGTATTCACAAATGTACCGAGCTCCTTCACGAAGGGCTCGCCAAACAGGCCCCTTGGGCGTCCGCGCCCGCTTCTGAATCCGCCAGGTCCGAGGACCGCGGGTGGACTATGTCGTTGGGATCCAACATATCCGCTGTGCTTGGGGGCTCATGGGATGTCCCTGGAACGGCTTGAGGGGCTGGGGTTGGAGGAACTTGACTGGGAGAGGGAGATGGTCCTGGAATCGAGGGGGCTGAGGGCATTTGGTCTACTGGCCATAAAGGCCTGCCGAAGGCGGTCAAAGGCATCCCCATCCACGCCCGTCTCACGGGAACGCTTAGGCGGAGGGGAACCAAGGGGGTCCTGGGTGGAAGGAGCAGAAGCCTGGGAGGGGTTAGGAGCAATCTGTTGGGAAAGCTTTGCAAAAGCCTGGTCAATTTGGCGTGTCGACCTATCCTCTAGAGGGGAAATTGCCTGGTCAACCGCCCTATAAATGGAGGTATCCACTGCCTCGTAAAAGGCATCCCCCCAGGGCATGTCAGCGAGGGGGTCTTCTTCCTCTGCCTGGTAATCATCATAGTACTCCATGAGGCAGCAATTAAGCGGGTGGGCACCCTGGCCTACAGAAGGCTTAGCAAAGACTGAGTGGCAGCCAACACGTTTAGGTAGCGGAGGTCCGCCAATCAATGGGTCCAAGCCCTGGGACAACTGGCAAACTGATTTTAATCACCCTTCTTTGAACAGGGCAAACGGCTGGGTAATGTCCTTTTTTTATTTTTTACACTTGTGCACCTCAAAACAGACCAAACAGGCGTGACCGCTATTTGCTGCAAATACAAGCTCTGCCCCGATAGCACACAAAACCTAGGGACAGAGCGTGGGGCACAAGGATCACGGTAAACGCTTTGAAATACCGCTGATACACCGCACAGGCGTTCTCCTTCAGCCGGGGCTCCCAACTGACGCGCGTGCGACGTTTGAGCCTCTCTGAAGAGAGATCAAACGACGCGGAGCGCCCGTCTCCACACCCGCGCCCTCTAAGGGCGGGAGGACCAGGGAGCAATTGCCAGCATGCGCCGCGTAGGTACGGGAAAACCCGTAGCCGCGGCCCCACCTCTCCCCGCGGGATCCTCGCTGCGGGAGAGGGAGAAAAAACCAAACGTGGTAACAAAGAAATACCCGGCACTAAAACCGAAGCGCAAATCCTGTCGGGAAGTGTTTAACACAGCGTGAAGCTAAATCACCATAACCAATGCCACAAAGCAGTAACGCAGCGTGAAGCTACCATCAATTAACACAGCGCGAAGCCATACATTAACAAACAAAAGCAGCTCTTTGCTTAAAAGACATAGCAAACCCCCTTAACCAGCTACCACAAAGGAAAAGCCTGAGGGGTAGTTATCTTGCTGCACAGCAGCGAAGAAAGAGGAGGAAGAGACACTGTGGAGGGACTATGTGAGGGCTTTCAGTGCCCTGATTGAATATTGAGTCTGAACATGTTATTGGTTGCTGCCAGGTGTTTCTGTTTTTTTTTGTGTTGGACTACATGTCCCTGTGGAACCATGGGAAATGTAGTCTTTGATATCTTCGCTGCTGTTGAATAAAGTGGAGAAAGAAGGCATAATCCTCGCCTCCAGTCCTGACATAGAATTGCACCTTCCAACATGCCCATCACATTGCTTACAATTTAGGTCGAGGTATTTGTGAAAATATTGGCAAACAGGCTGCTTGCTCACTGTATCTGACAGATTGATGATACACTGTAATGTCCGGTTCAGGAATAGCAGTTTTTAGGCCTGATTGAATGTTTACTAAACTAGTACCAAAACCGAAGGTGAATGGAGAGCTCTAAAATCAGTTTCATCTTGTACTGAAGCATTTAGGCAGGGTTTACTCCTGTCCCTATTGCTTTTTGACTTGGTTTGAAGCACTTGACGTGTTGGATTTGTTAGGGTATGCTGGTGAGGTGGAGTCAACAATGGAAATCTCCTTGTCTGCAGATGTCATACAACTTTACAATGGCTAATGCGTGGTACACCATCCCCAGGCTTATTGCAGATTCAACATAGATGGCAGCCACTCTAATTTGAAATACAATGTGATGCATCATTTCTGTTGCTACTCAGTATCTGGAAAATTTGACCTGTCCTTTCAAGCAGGTGAGAACTGAATTTAAATTACTGGGGATGGTAAACACAAAGACAGAAGCTAGTTTCCAAGAATGCAACCTGGATGTGCTGCTGGTGTAATGTTCTAGGAGGAGGCACCACATGGCAAGAAACTGCTCCACTCATTACTGTATTGTGCAGTCCTGTTCAAAATAGTGGAGCTGCCCAGCTTCCTCTGGTATGTGACAAACGCTATATTGAATCCCCCAAATCATTTATTAAAACACATTTGATATTTAGATATCTTTTGTGGGGCTATTGCTCTCCAAATATATCTCAGAATACATAACTCAACCACCTATTGAGTAATTTCTTATGTGCATGATTTCATTACATGTGTTTACATAATTCATGGTTTTGGTACAGTTATAGAAGTCCGGTCCGTGTGTTACAAAATTTAAAACAAAGGTTTGACACATGCCTTGCTACGCCGCTAAATTAGCACCAAGAGGTAGCACCAAGGCCTGAATAATGCTTTTTGGTGCCAGAGTGTTTTAAGTGAACAATTAATCCATATTTCATAAAGTTGTCCCTCTGGGGAAATGTCAACCATTTTCGGCCAATCAGTTTTGTGGCCTTGTCAGTAGACACGTTTGTTATAAAATCATGCACAAATGGAATTGATTAACAAGTGCTTGGGAAACTCTTGGGGGAAAAAATAAACTTTCAGATACTTGGGGTATTTAAAATAATATTTAAGGGAAGTATATGCCTATTATAGGCAGTCCAACAATGGGTAAAGGATTGTTGGCCAATGAGTCATAAGGTATTTACCTATCCCTGTTATAATCATTGGAATATGTATTGATGCCCTAGTTTCGGAGGGGTTAGATGAGCCATCCCATTTTTTCATGCCTAATACTAGCACAGGAGGCACTATTCAACGATGAGGTTGCACAAACTCACTTCAGACGCTGTCGTTCAACTTCTCAGCTACCCGCGATTAATGACTGTCATGTGCCCTGAGATCAGATGGAATGGTGATGCGTGCTCAATCCCACCTACACTTGCTTCTTGGAAGTGGGGAGGTCTTACCAGAATGCCAGAAGATTACAGGCACAAATATGTTGACAATCACATAGAGATGCTGCAACAGGTAAGGTAATGTGGTTTTGATGGTGGCATGAATAGTGGTCAGCTGGAAACTGGATACCCCTCTATGAATGTGGCATGCTCCTTGCAGTCACTCTTGAGAAGAAGGATTCAAGAAGAGGAATCTAATCAGAATCTCAAAGGTGTTTGACTTGGTTGAGAATGGTAATTTACCCAATTAAAATTGATCACAGCTTGAGCTGGTCAGCCTACTACAAGTAATTACAGCTATGTCCTGCAGCTCATGACCTTGTGTATTCCTCTGGTCTGACATACCTTAACTTCTCGCCTCTTGACATGAGGGTCGTATTAGTCCGGACAATCTCTATAATTTTTAAGACAATTATGAAAAACTCTGAAGACAACTTGGGCCCTTTGAAATCCAAATTACTGAAGTACCTGGTCCACTGGATGACACAAAATGGAAGAAGGCACTACTACATCCTAGAGAAGTGTTGATAAGTTCAGTTTTAGGCTGATACAGATTAAGCTATTGCATAGACTGTAGTTTATATGTTTTGGATTGCACCTGGTGGTGGTCAGTGAAGCAACACAGTCAAAGGGAATGGAGAAGACACCTTTGTCCATATGATGTGGGAATGTTTCAGATTGACTTGTCTGGGAGACATTAGGGGCTTTACTCTAAAAAGTAGACGATAACTCCTTTCAATTTCAAGTAGTTAGTACTTTTTTGGATGGGGACCAACTGGCTACATCTAGATGTCAGAGAACTGTGGGGTTGGGACTGGTGGTTGTGTGTTGTGACTCTGCCTTAAGGAGGGGCATCGCACTCCCCGTGATATTGGTAGTTTGTGTTGCAGCATGGACTGGTACATGGCTACAGAGAGAGTGGTTTATGGGGGAATAGAACCTCTGGTGGTTTCGGAAAATCTGTTATCCTTGGCTGTAGTATTTGCAACTTGTTTAATGCTGCGGTGCAGCTTGATGATATGCTGTTGTCTCATTTTTTATAGCCATCCGCTATGACAAAGGCAGTTTATATTCAGTGTTGTATTGCAGTGTTTGCTTGCACCTGTTGGCATGAAGATAAGGGAGGAGGGAACATCCATGTAGGGAAACAAATTAAAAACTAGAATTAATGCTTCAGGTGTGAGCAAATCCGCAGTAGAACACTGTATGCGCTAACTAGAGGTATTGTAGTAGCATTTGATTAGATAATTTGGAGATGTAATGTGTATATGGTAATAAAGCAAGCAGGTTCTGATAAGCAGCATACAATTAAACGTAATTCCTTCATTAATTATGCAAAAGCATGTAATTAAACAACTTCTCACCCCCCCACCCCAAATTATTCAAAATGTTATGGGATCCACAAAATACATGGAAAAATGGAGTGCAAGGAGTCTTGAGATTTCTTAGTTTCAATTATTCTTTATTTGTAGTCAAATGCATCAGCCCAGCCAACGTGTTTCGTCCAACATGGACTTCATCAGGGCTGAAAAAACAATATTAAAACGTACGTCACTTAAAATATCTCATATACACCAAAAGGTTAGTAAAACTTTGTTGCAAAGACTAGATAGGAATGAAATACAAAACCAACCATAATAAATCAACATTTAAATGAACAAACATCAGTAATCCAAGGGAATTGTTACCTCTCATCATAGACTCCCTGCCTATATACAATCTCAATATAATATTACAAATAACAATTGATTGGCTAATGAAACACAACAGCATTATAAATTCAAAAAGTGACTCCAACTGCTAAAAGTCAGACTTGGATAATACAACATAGATTCCATTGTCAGTCTTAAAGTTTTCAAATTGCACATGTTCAATCAGCCATTGTTGAGACCACACATATAAATACAGTACTTTAGTTTCCTATTACTTGGTGCATTTCTCTAAATATTTACAAAGTGTCCTTATTCTTTACTCTGCTTTACGATTGTAGACATAATGCCATGGGTATCCTCTCCAATTCATAATGCCAGGGGTACCCTCTCCAGTTCTGATCCCATCTCAGTCACATTGCTGAAGATTCTATGTAGCTAGATTGCTGGGTTCATGTAATGCTGTTTGCTGCCTCCCATCTGTTCAAATATTTGGATGCTCTGGAATCTGCCCATGGGTGTGGATGTATCAGTAGTGATGGATACTTTCCATCCTAGGGTCCTTGTCCTCTAGATGACACATCTACCGGCCTTTCTCTTTAGCCAGCTCGGGTGCAGGCGGAGGAGATGGTCTGTTTGCAGACAGGGTAAGGGTGCTGTGGGGTCTTCTTCTAGTATTTCGTTATTTAAGGGCAAGTTGGAGCTGCCAGTACCGGAGCCATGTGGTGAGTGATCAGTTTGTTAAATTGTTCCTTATAGAAAGGTAAATTAACAGGCACTTTCTCATAAGCTTGATTCCATATTGAAGGTAACTGAATGGTACTGAGCATGTTTACATTCTCCTGCGTGCATTTCAGTTGTTCTACAGTGTTCACTTCAGGGGAAGTGATGAGTAAGTAACACCTGTGGGAGGACGTTGCGTCACGCTTGAACTCCTCTTTGTTTATCATCAGCTCTGGTTGGCAGTCATCTGTGGTTACTGTGACCTAGACACTTCCATGGCTTTCTGTCCTGGACTAGACAACTGCTACCCAGTTATTGGCTGTGAAGGCAAAACGTTGTTGGAAGAGGAAAATGTCTATTATAACAAATGCTTTTGTAGGAATGTAAAAGAATCTTGTCTTGTTTTAAACTTCTGTTGCCATGACTATACATTATATTTCTGTTGTAGGGTGCTCGATTGGGCAGAATTGACGCTTTTGTTCAGAGCTTGGACAAGAACTTCATGGTTCCAGTTGGTGGCGCTATTATTGCTGGTTTTAATGATGAGTTTATACAAGCGATTAGCAAAATGTATCCAGGTAAATATATTTATTTTCTAGCTATAAGTGCAGTACGCAACTTTACTGTAAATGTGATTTTACTCACTTAATATGTGTATTTTTATTTCAGGGCGAGCATCTGCTTCCCCTTCATTGGATGTTCTAATTACTCTCTTATCACTTGGTGCAAGTGGCTATAAGCAGCTACTAAGGGAAAGAAAGGTAAAACTTTCTATTTTTCCAGCATTTGCAATGCCCGTTGCTAAACTCAAGGTGGTGGCAGTGAGCGAGAGATACAGAATTTGTTATACTCTTATCATACGATAAACAAGAAAGAGCCTTTCCTTGAGAGTGTTAAAGCATATTGCATATGTAAAAGTAATACACCGAATTAGAATACGCTCTAGTTGGATTTGTTGATTTTCTCTTTTTAATAATTTTAAAAAGCCCACAAGTTCCTTGGTTACGGATCAGCACTGTAAAGCTTATGCAAACAAATTTGAAAATGCATTCCTAATGTGAAATTTCAAAAACATTGTATTCAAAAGAAATCACCTCCACTGCATTGCTTATTAAAACACAGTTAAATACAGAGCCTTCACATTCATATGTTCCTAGATAAAAAAAATAAAATAAAATGTGGGTCTTGCGTTTTTTCCCCCATCAAGCCTATGCCTGAAGTGCAGCTTATTTTCAGCATGATAGTCTGACAGAAATAGCCAAAAGTACAGTGGCATACTCGCTGGCTACTGTTTTTGAGGTGCAGTGTATGGATTTTCATCCATGCTGGAACCCTTCTAACTCTGACGGCCTTATCGTTCGAATTGTAGACTGTGGCCTGTCTTTTGACAGTAGTGGACTTGCATCCTCTGTGGAATGCTTCTACTGTGATGGCCATATCGCTTTGAACTTTACATAATGGTTATTTTTGACAGCCCTGAAGAAGTTGTGGTATGACAAAATACAGACGAAACATGTGTTGTCTGTATCATAATTGACAATATATGGCTGTATCAAAAATTGAAGATATTATGCTGTTTACATAAAATGGATCGTTATTGAACTGTTGTAAGGCATCTGCATTTGCTGTGGAGGAACTGGATATTGACTACCCAGGACTGTACATTTTGGATTAAAAGCGGACTACGAGAATATACTGTGTTTATGGACATTACTCAATTTTGAACTTCTGATGTGCTCGATTGGTAATTTGGCAGAAATAGATAGGCCTACAAAATCCTACATTCCTTCATGAAAGCTAGGAAATGTTATATTCTATGTCAGGACCAGAGGCTCAGATTATGATAGTTCAAAGCTGATTGACTATCACAGAAGCCATGCCTAAAATGGGTTTGAAGAAGAAGGCCTTTAAGGTGGGGTCCGAGGAACAATCTGCTGCTCTGAGGATGTCCACGAGTCGCCCCCTAAGAGCGAAAGCTTTGGAAGCCATGGCTTCCCTTGTTGAATGTGCTCTGAAGGGCGTTGTATCAATGCCAGATTCCTGGAGCACCCATTGGGGAATCGTAGAGGCTGTCACAGCTTTGACCGGCTTCTTGAGGAAGAGAAAAAACTGAGACACCCCCTGGAGGCCTGTATTCTTGAGGCCTGTATTCTTCCGTCATCATTTCGTACGCTCGGAGACAGAAAACCACAAAGAACTTTGGGTTACCTGGGAAAGCCGGATAGTAACCCGCTCTAGTGTTAGACTTTGTATGTTGAGCCACTGTGAACGATACCCCGCCCGGTGTGAACACCTGTGCCGTAACCTCCAAGAACCAGATCTCTGATAGCCGTGTACACAAGATAAGACAAAAGGACATCACTAGTATACCTGTCGAATCCTTACGGGAAAGGTAAGAGTTGTCACACCAAGACTGCAGCAAACGGAACACCGTATTAACATTCCACAAGGAGGAAGGAAGGGTGCATGCCTCTCAGCATTCGACATACTAGAGGATGCTCCCCCACAGGGACCTCCTGAATGGGCATGTGGCCTGCAGATATTGCCGACCTACTCGCATTAATCGAATGGTAGGCTAAACCCTTGTCTACTAATTCCGACAAGTAGGACCTCTGCCTTCTGTATCCGGACCAGAGCCGTGAGCCTGGGTATCATGGCAAACAGTGGAAATGCATAACCCTGAAACAGACTCCAGTCTTGCAGGAAGGCATCTGTTGCCTCTGCTAGGGGATCCGGACGCCAGCTGAAAAATCGGGGAATCTGGCAGTTGAGGCGTGACGCAAAGAGGTACACCTGGCATGAACCTACCAGGTCATCAGGCTCTGAAAGATAGCCGGATCCAGCTTCCAGGCAAGGTAATCCTGTAGATGTCTGGAGTGCCAGTCCACCGTCCGGTTGATTAATCCTGGAAGGTACTCCACTGAAACAGATAATCTGTTTTGGCAGTAGTTTTAGCCAAATCTGCCAGGAGTTTGGACCCCGTGCCCCATATCCGGTTGATATATCTCACTGCAGAGATATTGTCCATCTTCAATAGGATGGCGCAGGAGACCTTGTCGGGTGCCGGACTTCGAATTGCGAAGGATCCGGGCAGAATCTGTAAGCAGTTGATGTGTAGCGATTGCTCATGCTCGGACCAATGCCCGCCTGTAGTAAGATCTTCACAGCGGGCGCCCCAGCCCTGTTAACTGGCATCTGGTTCGATCACCAGATCTGGGGCTGATCTGAAAATGGCCCTTCCATTCCAGGCCTGCATATGCTCGAGCCACCAGTGAAGCTCCGTCTCCTGTGTTTACATGAGGCCACGATGCAAGTGCTGTGTCTTTAGATGCTGTAGGGCCCTGTAATGGCCCTACATGTGTCGAAGATGACAACAGACCGACAGTCCAAACTAAGTGGCGTAGCGAGAACTTCTGTCTTCCTAGGGTACGCCTCAGTTCCCTGTGAATCAAACACATCTTCTGTTGGGGCAATCTAAGGCACTGCTTTACCATGTCGACCTCGAAGCCCAAGAAAGTCATTCGTTGTGCCGGCACTTAAACTTTTTTCTGGTCTTTCAGGATGAAACCCAGATTCTGAAGAAGATTCTGAGTCAGTCGGAGTTAAGAAATCAAGGTGCAGTCCACCTGGTGCATCAAAAGAATGTCATTCAGGTATACTATGCGGTGCATGCCTCGATCCCGGAGCCATTCCATTGCTGGCCTCAGCACCTGGTGAAGCACCAAGGAACCAATTACAGTCCGAACGGCAGACAAGTGAACTCTTAAATGAGCCAGCCTCATTGAAACTGCAGAAAACGTCTCTGGGGTGGAAATACCGGTAACGTAAGATAGGCGTCTTTCAGATCGAGCCAAAGTAACCAATCATTTGGCAGTAGCACATATCGGACAAGATGAATGCCTTCCATTTTGAAGTGGCAATACACCATCCACTGGTTGAAGTCTCGGAGGGTGATCTCTAGCCTGAACCCCTTGTCCTTCTTTTCGACAAGGAAGATATTGCTCAGGAAACCTTCGGGATGTAAGGTTGTGCGCACAATGGCCCCTTTTCGCAGGACGTCTTGTATCTGTCTACCACCTGCACAATCTTGTGGGAGAAAACTAGAGGTCTTGGGAAAGAAAATTGGTGAGGAGTCCCATGGAACTCTATATGGAAGCCCATCACTATTTGTAAAACCCAAGCATCCCCTGTAATTGTAGCCCAGTTGTGTCGGAACCACTGCAATCTTCCCACCACCACTGGTAGGAACAAAGAGGTAGTCCTTACTGGTGGGTCCACCAGGTTACTTGTTGGCTCATCAGGGGTTGCCTTCCCCCCGTGTCCTTTGCAGCGGCCTCTCGACGGGTAAAACCCTCCGAACATCCATTGGTCCTGCCACTGCATGGTTCTCCTGTTCTGGGACTTGTGGGGGTTGGTGTTGAAAGAACGGCCGGAGGAGCGCCCCTAGTTCTTCTGCCACCTTTCCCCCCCAAAAAGAATTTGCTGGCTGAACACTTTTTTTATTGATTGCTCTGCCTTGTCCAGGGAGGAGAAGATATTCACACAGCGAGACGATTCTTATAAACGGATCTCCAAAGAGACCACAGTTTGCTATGGGCCCCTTCTCGGTAGAGGCCAGCTCGCCTAGTCTGGGCTCCATCTTGATCAATAGTGAGCGTCCATGCTCAGTAGATAATGCGCAAGTCGCATTGCCAAGGAAACATAGGGCCAGCTGAGCTCATCCCAATAGGATTGGGGGATCTATCAAATGGCCTGTCTCTTTGATATCCTCTGCCATGTCTAAGATCTTAGTAAGTAGCCCCAGCACATCCAAGACCTTATCTTGGCAGGACCGCCAAGAGCAGTCAATACCCTTCTTAGGATCTTTGATAAACATGCTGATAAAGGTGGCCATTCTGGTGCCATTTTTTGGGGAGCAAGCCACTTTATATGGCAGGGCTAGTCGTGGAGACACTTTCCTCAGGTGGCCATGGCCCTCAAGGTCTATCTGGTTTTGAATTTAGCTAGCCACATAAGACGCCATGAAGGGTTCCGGTATCCAGTCCGCAGAGCGGGGATGATATATGTCCTCTGGGTTCAGCATACTCAAGATATCTGCAGAGTCCTAGGTTTGAAGTACATCTAGCTGTTTTTTTTTTTGCGCCACCTTCCAGTCGCCAGGGTCTGCTCGGACCAGGCTCTTCGTTTGAGTCCCCATCTGGGATGTCCGTGTCCTCCCCGGTACCGTCATCTGCCCCTCCATGAGAGCATGAATCATCTTCAGGGGTCCCTTCTAGCTGGGAATCTTCGAGTACCTCTCTAGGATCCAGGCGACTCTCAAAAGCATCTGGAGAGGCAGCAGCCCTCAGAGCCTTGGCCTTGCCTTTGCCCTTTGAGGGCCCTTTTGCACCAGCCATGGGTTCCCTCCAGTCTCCCTCAGTAGAGATGACCACCCTGCGCCGAACCGTGAGCTCAATTATACGGCGACTCAAGGCTTCTAGGGAAGAGGATACCGCCTTCTCCATGGATGCATCATCGCATCCACCAGACCCATGTGAATGGGGAGAATAAAGTGCTCCTCCGCGGGTTCCCATGAATTAAATTCACCTGCCATAGTAAAGAGGGTCAAGATTAACTCTTACCCAACTTGATAGCACAGGTGTCGTGCCCCCAAAGTGCCCCAGACAGATTAACACTACAGCTCTTTGGAGGTCATTGGATGAGCCAAGGCTTGTCTGTGAATACTAAAATAAAAAGGGGAACAGTTAATTATTTCTCCGTGGGAGAACCACTGTGCTGGAGCCACTAAGATCAAGGATGCAAGGCGAGAAAGGGCAACCTCAATCTCCCGTCAGGCGCATGAGGATCTAACGGTTCGCCTCAGGCAGGAAACTGTCCCACACCCATTCGGACGGGAGCCGAGGCATGCCAAGAATGTGGCTGGAATGTCCCCCTCCCTCCACCTATTGGCGCGTGCGCACCGTGCCCTTTATCGAGGTCGCCAGTGCACCACAATGCGTTCAGGAGGGAGCCGACCGCCGGGAAAGCCCTGCCCCAAGACCTGAGTGGCCGTCACTCTAGAGCACGATCAAAGCGCTCCACCAAAGAGAGACATAAAGCGTCTATACAGAAACCCGAGTGCCATCGAATCACTCAATGCAAAGAAATGCCCAACGGGCCACACGCCCGTCAGCGCGACCACAAGCCCCTGCCGAGAGCCCTCCAGGGACACAGATGGCAGCAGCTGACAAGGCGCTCACCCGTGTGGCAAAAGCAGGAATATACAACAAGCAAAAACCACACTTTAAGTCTCAATCAATCAATCAGGGATTTGTGAAGTGTGCTACTCATCCATGAGGGTCTCAAGTCACTAGGGTGAGGGTGAGGGGCGGGGGGGGGGGTTTGTGCATCTCCCTGTCATCCAAAGAGCCAGGTCATGAGGTTCTTTCTGAATGCTTGCAGATTGGGGGATTGTCTGATGCTGAGGGGGGAGTTCTTTCCAGGTCTTGACTGCGATGAAGGAGCAGACTCTCCCTCCTGTTCTGGCTCTGAGGATGCGTGAGGTTTCAGCCAGGGCGAGGTGGGCAGAACAAGGCTGGTTGAGGAGAGTGCGGAAGAAGTCTGTGGTGGCTAGGAGGGCAGTCTCTGTGCTGTGGTTGCTGCGGAATCTGGATTGGAAGGAGTCCAGGATCGTGTTAGCTTCTATAAAGTTTATGAGCTGTATGTTGACGATCTTCTCAGTGACTTTGGCTGCGAAGCGGAGGCCAGAGATAGGTCTGTAGTTCTTGAGGTCCGCCGGGTCTGCGGAGGTCTTCTTGAGGAGGGCCTTAACATCTGTGTGTTTCTATTAATCGGGGAACGTGACGGTTTTGAAGGTGGAGTTGATGGTTCGTCGTAGTTTGGGTGCTATGGCGGCAGCTGCTCTGTGGAAGGTGTGGTGGGCAGGGGGTCTGTGGGGGCCCACTGAGAGTATACTCTTCATGGTCTTGGCGCTGTCTTCTGTGAGAGGGGTCCAGGCGGTGAGGGTAGGCTGGCTGGTGTTGCTGGAGATAGGTTTAGTGTTGGTGCCTTGTTTCTGTTTGTTAAAGTTGTTGTGGAAGGACTTGATCTTGTGATGGAAGTAGGAGCAGAGCTTGTTGCAGAGGTCCTGGGAGGGGGGCATCTTAAGTTTCGCTGTGAGGTTTGGTGAATTCTTGTATGATGTTGAAGAGTTCCTCCGAGTTGCGGGAGTTGGAGAGGATTCTGTCCTGGATGAAGTTCCTCTTTGTGGTGCATGCTTCCGGGATTTTACTGCTTCCCAAAACAGACCCCCAAAGGAATAAACAAGATCAAAGAAAGACAATTATCTGGCTGCTGAGCAGCGAAGAAAGAGCAAGTGCTATCGTTTGTTGTTTATATTGGACTGCCTCTATGGTATTTTTGTGAACATTACAAAGACTCATGGGATTTGTAGTCCTTTGTTGTTACTTGTTCTCTTAAGGCTGCTGAGCAATAAAATAAGGAAAAGAAAAGTATAATCTGAGCCTCCGGTGCTGACATAGAATTAGAATGTTCTTTTGGGTAGTGGAAACGTGGGCATGTGTGCTGTTTCAAACGGCAGAGCAATTGACTTGATCCATGCTTTTTTGTTGCTATCCAAAAATCTATCTGAAACTGTTCAGATGACACCTTAGACATCAGTTATTTATACTATAATGTTTCTCAATACCGAAAATGTTGTTACAAATACAGTATTGATTAAACCACTCAGAAAAATAACATGGTACTAAAATGTCCTAAAGCTATTTTGTAGCAAGCTGCCTTTTTAAAATGTTTGAGGTAGCAAAAATCAAAGGGTTTCATTATTATCAACTTAAAGGAAAATTACGCTCCAGAACTTTACTTTAAAAGAGGACTACCAGCAATGAAAGGGTGCCTTTCTGCTGGCTATTTGAAAATGTAAGGCTTACTGTTGTGCAGTTTTGGAGTACAGCCTTGACTTTAATCAGTTTAAATGGTCTTTAAAATGTATTTCTTACTTAAATTGAATTAGCTGTACAGCATGATTTCAAAACGGTTACACCCCTGAGCAATTTATTTGCATATATTTGTGGCAGTTTCTAATTTTAGTAGCAAATCTGCTCACCATACCAATGACAAATGGATGTTCTAAGCTGCTTGATCCAGATCTTAAAATATATTTTACGTCTAGTGCACGTTCAGCACTAATTCCTCGCAGCAGGTCCCACACGCTTGTGACATTGTTAAACCCAGTTGACCAGGTTATACGATGCTACCTAGTTTATATAATGAGGGAGTAATTACCTTGACCAGTTTCCACAATGCACCTATAATATGCGCTCTGTATAAATGATCTCACGCAATACAGTTGTAAAGTATAGTGCGCTTTTGTGCAATGTTATAATAGTAATACTCGTTTTGCCTACTTTTCGATTTCCCACAAAGCGTCTCTCTAACGACACAGTAATGTGCGTTTGCCCAATTTCTACAATGCTGATTTAGGTTAATTTTTCCTGTGCTCTGCATTTATGCGCTCATGTATCTATTTGGCAAGTAACAAACGTTTGCCTGGTTTTTAGATAAACTTACATGTATCCATTGGGGCAACTTGGCACTAAGTAACTTGATGGTTCGAGGCATGTGGGCTGCTGAATTCATATCTGTGCATAGATCGCCGCCTAGTGTTGGGTCCAGATGATTGCACATTGTTGTCTTGGAAGAGTCTTCGAAGTATCACAAGATAGGTGGCTCCTCCCCTGGACTACAGTGCGCATGGGCATCCTCTCCATCCTCAGATCGTTTTTTTCCGCCATTGGGTTCGGATGTATATTTGTTAACTCAAGTTCGGAATCGATAAAAAACTTTATTTTTGGCCAAAAGGCCTTTAGTTATCGTCGGTATTGTCTTTGCGATCGGTGACCAGTACTTGTTCCAGCTCTATCCTCGAGCTGGACATCAAGAAGAGCCGCGTGGCTTTTCAGCACTAAAGGCCCGGTCGACGCCAGAGGCCTTACCGACGATACATTATGGAACGGAGCCCGTTCAAGAGATGTCCCGTTTGCAACTCCAAGTATCCTCACATCGATGTCCACCCGGTGTGCAACAAGTGCCTGTCTCCGGATCACGATGAAGCCAGCTGTATGGCTTGTTCTCGGTTCCGCTCCAAGAAAACAATTCGCCTTCGACGCGCGGCGCGGAAGGAGGCCCAGCAGACGGCACCTGACCCGGTGAACATCTTCGATGCCGAGGAAGATGAGGAAGTCGAGCAGGAAGTTCAAGAGAACCTGTCTGATCCTGCATCAGAGATCGACTCCAGTTACAACGCAGATGTGGAAATGGTCGATAATGAAGACGTCGTCGACGAGGTAGGAGACGACGATGAGGCCTTTGGGGCCGTAGAAGATAGCTCGAGCGAGGAGCTAGGCCCAACCGTTGGTACGGGGGGCCGAGACTAAAACACTCTATAAGGCTCAGGTCGAGAGATCGCCACATGGCCTTACCCAAGATCAAACGCATAGTCTACAGCCTCGCCTCAAGGCCCGGCTACGGACATTTCCAACGAGCCATCGGTTGATCGATCAAAATCTAAACCAAAAACATCGGTGTCTGCAAAACCGAAAGCAAAGGAAACGAAATCGAAACCGAAAGTACACATTACTTTGGTCGGATCGAAGGCTTCTGAACCATCGGCACCGACGAAACAGAAAGGTGTTATCAACCCGGGGAGGTCGCTAAAGGGTGTCGAGCCGAAAGCTGGGGCACCGAAGAAAAAGGTCAAGGACATCGACCCAAAGAAGTCGGCGCCTAAGACCGTAGACACAAACAAGGGACTCGAAACTCAGAACGTTCTCGATCCTAAACGTTGACTCGACAAAGCAAAGGGCAGTAAAGACCTCGAGTCCACAACTAGCAGTGGCTCTAAGGACCCAGTCGAGTCAACACAACCATCCGCCTCTTTTTCGAAGCAGGTGTCTGACTCGCTGCAACGCATTAAGGAGAAGGCGATTGCTGTCGGACCGAAGGCCACTCAACCCCCAAAGACAGTCAGTATACTGCCAAAGTCGTCGGCACCGATTAAGTTTACACTGCCGCCGCCAGTGGCACCTAAGGCGTTCGCCCCTAAGACGGCCATCGGAGCGGCCAAGAAGGTGTCCATGGGGCCAAAGCCTACAACTACGGAAGGGGCCACCAAGCATCGACAGCCTCTGCAGGAAGATCAGTCGAGGCAATTCATTGACGCTGAGACTGGTAGACTTTCCATTTTCAAGCGAAAGATCGCCCCAGAACAGCCTATGGAGTCGTATAAAATTCCATTAAGAGGGATTCTGCAACATTACCTCTTCTTTTTGAACCTCTACAACAATATGGACAAGAACCTGCTCCTTTTTCACCCACACATTCCGATGTGGATGTAGGGGATGGTGACAATGAGGATTACAGTTATCCTGTAGACACTGATCCAGAAGACCACACTGAACCCTGGGCAGACACTGTTGACCCAGGGGAGCCACAAAATGCCCCTGACAGTCATACCAATGCTGTTAAAACCTCACCTACAGAAGACACGGCTGCGTTTAACGCACGTATTGAGAGGGCAGCAAAAAATCACGATGTCCAACTCCATGCTGACCCTACTGAAGAGGATTTTTTGTTTAACACCTTCTCGACCTCAGAGAGAACTGCCAAAATTCTACCCATGCTTAAAGGTGTCCTGAAACACGCTGGAGACATCTTTAAGGAGACCACAAGGGCAAGAGTGAAAAAAAAAAAAACAGCACCTGTGGACCCTACGTATATCAGGTGACAGTTGCCATTGGACTCTCTGGTTGTTTCAAATGCTCGTAAAAGAGTGAACTTGCAGACCACAGGTGATGCTCCTCCCCCTGACAAGGAATCTAAAGTGCTAGAAGCATCAGGGAAAAGGGTGGCAGCTCAAGCAGCCAATGTCTGGCGAATCTCCAACACACAGGCACTCTTAGCCAGATATGACAGGGCTCATTATGATACACTTGAGACCCTGTTACAACATTTGCCAGATGAGTATAAGGAGGCAGCAGAGATGCTAATACAAGAAGGGAAACTTATATCCAATGCATCTATTAAGTGTGCGCTGGACGCAGCAGACACTGCAGCAAGGGCTATTAATACAAGCGTTATTTTACGAAGACACGCCTGGCTGAGAATCTCCGGCTTCAAGCCTGAGATACAAACCACCATACTCAATCAGCCAGTTAACCCTGATTACTTGTTTGGCCCAGAAGTGGACACCTCCTTAGAGAAAATTCAAAAGGACACAGAGACTGCAAAGTCTATGGGGGCTCCACAGTCGCAGCAGTTCAGGGGTGGTTCTTTTCATCGCTCCAACAATAGAGGAGCTTCCAGAGGCCAGGTGTCCCAGCAGACACAATACAATAAAGGAGGCACGCAGACCACCTACAACAAGAACAATAGGGGTGGCTATCGTGGAAACAGCACCAAGGGCAGAGGTTGTGGAAACGACAACTCCTGATCCTCCGCCACTAACAAACAGTGTGTTATGAAAAGGGTTAACCCAAACAAAGTCACAGGGACCTGGGTAGCAAACTGTTGTATCTAAAGCGGTCCCAGACTGAAAAGCGGGGACAGAATTAGAAAGAAAATAGGTGTGAATAATCGAAAGAGGTAAAAGATCAGATCGTACGATGTTTTTATTCACAAGGTACACAGCAACCATAAACTAGGTTATGCATAACAATTTTTTCAATATTTTTGGTAGCATTTGTGTGCCCACATGCACAACGCGAAGGGAAGTGATAGTGCTGTGAAGGGATTTCGGTGAAAAAGTGCAAAAAAGTGTAATTGTTCTTAACAAACAATTAAATTCAATTCTTTAAGTTTAGTAAAAACATTATTCCACGTGGTTCCCCATCGCGGAGCCACAAAAAAAAGTGTACTTGTTCTTAACAAACAATTAAATTCAATTCTTTAAGTTTAGTAAAAACATTATTCCACGTGGTTCCCCATCGTGGGGCCACAAAAGACAGCAATAAGTCAAACAAATTCCAAAACCAGGCTCCTATTGTAGCTGTATTAATCTTGCTTAGGGGTAGAAGCTTGTACGGTTGGAATGAGTAGTCTACGTTTCGACCCTGGATTGGGTAGGGAAAGTAACCCTTACAAAACGGGTCTTCCTCAGGACGGAGGGATGTGGTGGGCAGACTACCTCCAGGACCCCAAGATCGGGTTTGCCTGGAACTTCGTGTATACTCGCTTTCACAATGGTCTGTACTGTGGTCGGTGTCACGACTCGAGCAGTATTGGTTAAGGACGGTGGAAATTCTCGGTTCTACGTGTAAGTCTTAAACTGGTGACCGTTCCTACGGACGGCACGATTTCCGTACGTACGTAAGAAACAGTGACGTCTTGTCACTACCCCCTGACCATATAGCACCGGTCGGGGGGAGACTACAAAAGTTCCTGCCGGTCTGGAAATCCCTCACTACAGACCGGTGGGTGAGGCAGCTTATCCAGTACGGTTATTGTCTGGAGTTAACATCCACTCCACCCAACATACCCCCAAGACACCGTCCTTTGTCCGCAGAGCATATACAGTTATTGCAGCAGGAGGTAGTCAGCATGCTGCAAAAAGGAGCCATAGAGCTCATGCCTGTGGAACAAAGAGGTACAGGGGTGTACTCGCTGTACTTCTTGATCCCAAAAAAGGATGCGTCCCTCAGACCCATACTGGACCTCAGGCCCCTAAATCGGTACATCCTGTCAGAACACTTTCACATGCTCACATTACAGCAGGTTCTACCGTTACTCAGTCAGGGAAATTTCCTCGCAACACTAGATCTTTCCTCGCTACACCCGTCACACAGAAAATATCTCAGATGTACCATTCAGGATCAGCATTATCAGTTCAAGGTCCTCCCTTTCAGAGTGACGACAGCACCCAGGGTGTTTACCAAGTGCCTGGCGACAGTGGCTGCACACCTACGGAGACAGAACGTTCACGTCTACCCTTATCTGGACGACTGGCTTATCCAAGCAAAGTCGGCCCAGCAATGTGCCACCCACATGTCCCACACTATTCACCTTCTTCACGATCTGGGGTTTTCACTGAATTATCCAAAGTCCCACCTTCAGCCCGACCACGTACGGCAGTACTTGGGCGCGACAATAGACACTCTGGCAGCCAAAGCACAGCCAAATTCAGTGAGGATCAACAGCATGCAATTGCTGATATGGAAATTCAAACCACAACACTCACTTCCATCACGAGTGTTCATGCAGTTGATAGGCATGATGCCTCCTGCATCTTCATAGTCCTGCACGCGAGACTACACATGCGTCCGCTTCAGGAGTGCTTGGCACGTCAGTGGAATCAGGCTCACGGACAATTGAAAGACCTAGTGTTGGTGACCGGTCGCGCATACAACTCTCTGCATTGGTGGAACCCACAAAACATTTGCAGGGGCTGACCGTTCAAACAGCCTGTGCCACAGATTATACTGACGACGGACGCATCTCTCCAGGGATGGGGAGCTCATGTACTCCACTACACAGTGCAGGGACTATGGACAGCACAGCAGAAGAAGATGCACATCAACCTTCTGGAACTGATGGCTATCTTCATGGCAATGAAAGCATTCAAAGTACATTTGTGCAACAAGGTAATGTTGATCCGGACGGACAACATGACGGCCATGTACTACATACAGAAGCAGGGAGGTACACACTCTCCACAGTTGTCTCATCTGGCTCAGAGCATGTGGAAGTGGGCCATTCAGAGAAACATCTTCCTCATGGTATAACACCTCCCAGGTAAGGACAATCAGATGGTGGACCTGCTCAGCAGGCACAGCCACCAGATGCACGAGTGGGAGATACATTCATCAGTACTCCGACCGTACTTCCAGCAGTGGGGTCATCCACCTGTTCTCCACAAGGGAAAACGCAAAATGCCAAAGCTTTGCCGCCAGGTTCCCACACCCACAGTCGCAGGGAAATGCGATATGGATGAACTGGCCAGGCATATTTGCGTACGCTTTTCCCCCAGCACCGCTAATACCGCTAGTGGCACGCAAACTCAAGCAACACTCGATGACTCTCATCCTGGTTGCTCCGACGTGGGCACGCCAACCATGGTACACCACGTTTCTAGAACTCTCCGTGGTACCGCATCAAAGGCTGCACCTCACGCCCAGGCTTTTGACGCAGAGCCATGGCGACATTCAGCATCCAGATCCGCAACAGCTCAACCTGGCGATCTGGCTCCTGAGGTCTTAGAATTTGGCTGCCTCAACCTGCCTCCTGACTGTATGGATATCATAAGGGAGGCAAGAAAGCCCACCACTAGAGCATGTTATGCGGCGAAATGGAAGCGGTTTGTCATTTATTGTGCCCACAACGACATTAATCCGCTAGATGCATCTACTCACAACATCATCTGTTATCTGTTACATCTATACAAATGCAATCTGGCCTATGCTTCCATTCGTGTACATTTATCCGCAATAGCAGCTTATCTAGAAAGGCGCTGAAAACTTACCTCTTTCCTAGGACAGGTTGAGCTACTGCTTTTGCTGGATCATGGGTCAAAGCGCCAGGATGCCCTTGGTGGTGACAGGTTGCGCTATATAAGTATACCACAATACCACAATACCACAATTATCTCCAAAACAGGCAGTATCTCTCACTTTTCAGAGTGCCTGCCATCAAAGCTTTTCTGGAGGGACTCAAACAAGTTATTCCTCCCAGACACCCACCGGCACCGGTATGGAACCTGAATGTGGTCTTTACCAGACTGATGGGACCACCTTTTGAGCCTCTACACTCATGCGAGATACAATTCATGACGTGGAAAGTGGCTTTCCTAATAGCAATCACATCGCTACGATGACTTAGTGAACTTCAGGCACTAAGTATACAGGAGCCATTCATACAGATTCACTCCAACAGGGTGGTACTACGCACTAACCCTAAGTTTCTGCCTAAAGTGGTTTCACAGTTCCATATGAATCAAACTATAGAACTGCCAGTGTTCTTCCAGAATCCACGTTCAGTGGCAGAGAGAATGCTCCACACACTAGACGTCAAGCGAGCTCTAATGTACTACATAGATAGGACAAAAGATTTCAGGAAGACAAAACAACTGTTTGTTGCCTTTTCACCACAACACAAAGGCAACCCCATTTCAAAAGCAGGTATAGCCAGGTGGATCGTTAAGTGCATACAGATTTGCTGTCAGAAGGCTAAGCGCACATTAACGGTTCCCCAAGAGCCCACTCAACACGAAAGTTGGGGGCATCCATGGCTTTCCTTGGAAACATTCCTTTAGAGGAAATCTGTAGAGCTGCCACATGGTCTACCATACACACATTTACAAAACACTACTGTGTAGATGTTCACTCCAAACAGCAGGCAGCTGTAGGGCAGGCTGTTCTAAAAACACTTTTTCAGACTGCTGCAGCTGGCACGGGCAGCCGCCGCTAATAGAGGGACTGCTATATATTCTATGCACAGATATGAATTCAGCAGCCCACATGCCTCGAACCGAATATGCTACTTACCAGTATGCATCTGTTCTTGGCATGTAGGGCTGCTGACATTTATATCGCCCGCCCTCCTCCCCGGCGCCTGTAGCGGCTGCAGCACTCAGAATTACTCTTAGCATGGTCATCACTTACTGTACTACACTCCATCTCTGCCACAATGGTGAAAAACAGAAAATCTGAGGATGGAGAGGATGCCCATGCACATTGTAGTCCAGGGGAGGAGCCGCCTATCTCGTGATACTTCAAAGACTCTTCCAGGACAACAATGTGCAATCATCCGGACCCAACACTAGGCGGCGATCCATGCACAGATATGAATGTCAGCAGCCCTACATGCCAAGAACAGATGCATACTGGTAAGTAGCATATTCGGTACTTCTTATATTGACTTCTGAAGGATGCAAGGCTGAATGGACCTGATAAGATTCAAACCTGTGACTATAGGTCAAATATAGATGCATAGGTTCGTCGGTCTACTCGGCCAACAGTCTTTTCTGTAAGTGTAAAACAACAGGAACCCATTATTAGATAGATGTTTACCCGTTCCATTGAAATATGGATTTTGTCTAGTGCTTTCTTAAGGAAATGGGATTAAGCCTTGCATAACCCAGGTAGCTGTCCAGAGTCGAATGAGAACCAAGATGGATAATAGCTGCTTCACTAGTTATCACACTCTGCCAGTATTTTTGTGAAACCTGTAAATGAATACAAGCATGCATGGCATGGTTTAATCACTGTAAAGTGGAATTGATGAGAGGGAGAGAGAGAAGAAAAAAAAAAGTGAGCCGTAATACACGCTCATAAACTGGCTTATTCTATTACAAAGTCTCTCAAAACGGATTACTTTACTCAGCACAACCTGAGGTGGTATCTGTCATTACCGAGCGTCTTGGGACTTTCACTCTCTGGTTCTCTTAGCATCAAGCGAGCCTCTGGCCCTGCAGACAGGTTTCAACTGTCCCCTAAGGAACCATTGCTGAGACCAGACAACACCTCGGGCAGCAGATGCTCCCCCCCGTTGCTGTCGAGGACATTAGCGGGGGCTATGGAACTGGGATCTTTGGACTCTCTGACTGCAAATACTCCCCTTCGTATTCCACTTCCTCCTCTTGGGGCAACTTCAGGTGATCATCTTGCCAGTTGGCGGGTTGCTTGTTGAACTTGAAAAAGGGTATGTTTCTAGTGACTGTTTTGCCTAGTCTCTGGGCCGTTACCATGGTCCTTTTTACAGAGATCACTGTCCAGGGGTCCACCTTGAAATGTAACAAGATGTCGTATTTCTGACTAGTTTCCTATTGCCGAACCGGAGGACTCTCCTCCTGGCACGTGTTGAATGGGAGACTTGATCGTTTTGCATCTCAAGTTGACGTGATACTTCAGCTACTTGATTTCTCAGCTTTGATGGCTCCACTACCTGTGGGATGGTGACACCTAATGCTTGATTCATACGGAGAGCTCTGGGGCTCACCTTGGTGGTGGCATTTGATTTGAGACTGTATTTCCTCAAGCAGGCGTAGAGAGCACAATCAGTGTTCTGTCCATTGGTTATGATGATCTGGAGAAATGTATTTATTATCTGCATGAATTGTTCTGCCTCTCCATTAGCTTGATGCCAAAAGTGTGTGATTTTCTGATGATAAATACCCAGAACATTTGTGACTGGAGAACAGATGGCCTGTGTCAGTTTGGATTTTGCCTACAAACCATGAGTGACAATGACCTTTTCCAATCATGGTGTTGTCTGGCTGGCTGTTGTTGACTCGACGATCTCCACCTCTGGGTGCTTTGTAAAATCATCAATAACAACTAGCATGTGTCTGCCATCTAGCAAACTTCCAAAACCAGCACTGGCCCGGTACCACGGGAACGGGGAATGGACTCTGTGATAATGGGTGCCGACAGCTCTGCAGAACTCGCAGCTTGGCACAACGGGCACTGTATTACTGTCTGTTCAACTAGATCTTCGTGACTGGGGAACCATACCTTGCGCCTCAATCTGGATTTAGTTCTGACGATCCCTTGATAAGCAGTGTAGGCAAGGTCAACCACCTTTTGTTGCAAACTTATCGAATCACCAAGCAGAGGCCTTTCATCAAACATCCTTTGGGTTCACCGCTAGTTCCAGCCGAACATTGTGTTAAGACTCAAATGTTAATTTTGCTTCCTCCTTGCAATGAGATGATTTTTGACGTAGAGAGTGCCAGTTGCCGAAGCCACTGCAGAGATGTCTAACTGGAGACATTCATCACTGTCCGTAGTCCAAACAATGTTTTCCATTGAGAGTGGCAACAGTGTAGACCATTCCACTATGTGGTGGACATATTCTTTGATTTCCTCAGCATTAACCCCCTCTTACACTGCGACTGGCCTAGCATGTCTGGATAAATAATCTGCAGGATTCTGGGCACCAAGTCGATATACCACTGAGAAACAGTAGGCCTGCAATTGGAGAATCCATTTCTCGCGGTTAGTGGCCCATTTGGACAAGAAATAGTTGACCGTAGAGGTACAGGTGAAGGTGGCGACCGCCCTAGTGTACCACAGTGGCCTCCTTCTTAATGTGAGACTATTGTTGCTCTGTTTCCATCAAAGCACGACTAGCATACACTACTGGAGCCCACTCGCCATTGGTTTATTTCTGCGGCAGTACAGCCCCAAGACCAATGGAACTTGCGTCTACAGACAGCTGTGATTCAAGGCTGGGATCAAAAGAAGCCAATGTAGTATCTGTCGACAGCGCTTTCTTGGTCACCTGAAATGCCTCTTCTTGGGCGGGTCCCCAGCTCAATACAGTATTGGCTTTGGGCAGCTCCCTAAGGCGGGTAGTGAGAGCAGTTAGATTTTGGATGAATTGCCCACTGTAGGTAACCATCCCTAGGAAACTGTGCACGCTAGTGACACTGGTGGGTACTGGAACTGTTTGGATGTCCTGGACTTTTGTGGGATCTGGCATATCTCCCTCCTAAAGAAAGTCTATAGCCAAAGAATGCTACCTCCTTCTGAATTAAAGCAAATTTCTCTGTGTGAAGTGTGAGACGTTGTGCATTAGGCGTTAGAATGACGCTTTCAGGCGGTCCAGGTGTTCTTCTAATGCAGATGCATGTACCAGAATGTCTTACTGACATTGAGGAAACCGGTATGGCCAGCCAACACCCGTCTAATGATTTCCCAAAAAACCTGTGCGGCGCCTTATACTCCAAAATTGAGACGTTTATATCTCTGCATACCCACATAGGTGGAGAAGGTGGTGATTGCTCTTGATTCCGATGTGAGTAGTAACTGAGCAGTAACTGATGATAACCTGCACGGAGATCCATATTGGAAAACCACCTTGAGTAACTAACTTGAGCCACAATGTCATCAACTGTGGGCATCAGGTGTTGCTCTCTTCGGATGGCCATATAGGGTAAGCGCATGTCAACGCATATTCGGACCTCTCCTGGCTGCTTGGGTTTTCACACAAGCGCATTCGTGGGTATCCAGATATTGGGGCCATCCACCTTCTCAATAATGCCCGCCTGTTCTAACTTCTGTAGTTTTGCCTCCTCGTCAGGGTGTAGATGGCACGCCACCCTCTAATGCTTATGGAGAAGTGTGGCTCAATGGTTAGAGCGGCAGACCCTGATGCAGAGGTCTAGCCCGGGACCAGGGTTCAATTCTCCGCCTCGGCGGGTCTTGGGCTCAAAATTCCACTGACCTGATAATTCTCGCCTCGGTGCCTATTCCAATCATGGAGTCCCACTCTGCAACTCTAGGCAATAGCTTGCTTAATCTCCACAACGGCCCCCACAACGCTAAGGATGCCTGGCCTCCACCTTGGGGGTGCCCAGGAGTGGACGCCTCACAGGGAAAGCCAGGATGGGTTCCACAGCGGTATTCGTACAAACGCCTGGAGACCCTTGCGGGTGAGTAGTGCGCTATACAAGTATCAATTTACATTTTTAATGTGACAGGCTGGACAAAGTGATCAATATGTAGGTGTATGAGACGGTTTTTGAGGCATCCTACACCATCGAATAATGTTGCGAACGAATTCACCAGTTCTTCCACGCTACTCAGATGGACACTGAAAGCAAAAGCAACTAGTTGAAGACGTTCTGCTGTCCGGCAGCCCAGCAGCTTTCGTAACCACCCTTGGTCATGTATCCTTTGGCACAAGTGGAGCGAGAATAATGGTTGATCTGTCGTGAACACACCTGCTAGTGGGAATAGCATTGAGGATCCATACACAATTTCTTGGTTGGACGTGGGCCGTAGAGTCAGTTGTACAGGGAGAGTTTTCAGGACATGTTGCACCAGAATATTAATAGAATCCCCTGTATTGATCAACACCGGCAGCAGATAACCTGCCAGAAGGATACTGCATTTCGGGATGTGTTTCACTAACATCCGACAGGCAGCAGAGTATGGATGACGTGAACTGCACCTTCCTCATCCTCTAGCATTTCTGGAGTCTGCATGGTATGCACTGCTTTAGTCTTTTGCCCTCTTGTGGAAGAGCGGCACACATTGCAAAATGGTTGGGTTTGTTGCAGGCTGAACGCTTATTCCCATGAGCGGGACAAGACCCTTGATGGGGCTAGGTGTTGAGTTGAATCGAAGACGTGTTTTCCTTTTGCCAGGGGTCATAGCAGAAACCACGCTGACAGGCTCAGTCTTCACCTGTCATTGCAGAATGGCTTTCATGTGCACTGCTCGTACTTTGGAGAGTTCTTTGGACCAATCCATCATCAGCATATCGGCCATTGTCATCCCTGGGACCTGAAGAATGTTATCTCTGAGCTTGACTGAGAAATAACCTTTAAGGAAAAGACCCTGAATCTCATTTTTAGCGTCTGGCAAGGTGCAGGTACTTGCTAGGTCTTTGAGTCGAGCGTAAAAAGTGTCCCTAGACTCTGGAGGTAGCTGACGAGCCTGGTGCAGTAAGAATGTCTCGTAATCAGGATTTTCTAAGGGCTCGAAGGAGGCGGTTAATGCTCGTTTTATTCTAATGTTGTGTATGTGAAAGGTGGGCCAACTTCCACAATAGACTTCCCTAACTTATGGAAGGCTGCACCCCCCAAATGTAGTAGCATGGGACTTTGCTTGTCCTCTTCTAGTGCTACGACTGTAAAATAGGTCTCCAGCTGCTCAACCCAATCCTTCCATTTTACAGCTAGGGTTGGTGGACGGCGATTGTTCACGAATGGCTCCAGTGCAGCTATTGAGGCCATGGTGATGCAGACTTGGGTCCTTCACTTCCAACACCGGCTCTGCGCCCAGACCCGAGGCAAAGTTATGGAAAGACACTCCTCCCATGATGTAGCAGAGAGATGGGCAGGTGCAGTTTGACGCCAAGAAGTGGTAGTCTGACCTGCAAGGAAGTCCACGTGGCCAAGTGTGCAGAGTTGAATGTCGATGAGGAGTTGTGCACCGGAAAACTGTGGTGCAATTTATGTAGGTGCTAGCATATGGAAACAATTCCCAAAGCAATTGAGCCTGATGCCATGCAGGACATACCAGGAGGGTCACTGAGCATGCTGTTGCATGGGCACAGAGGCACATCTCACCTCTGACTGTTGCAAGCATGTGGCGCAGGAGGTCCCAACATTAGACCAGCACCAGGAGGCTGGAGCAGCACGGTCTGTTGTACTTTAGGCACCACACAGCATCAAGTTTGTGCAGGCTGGGCAGCGTGACCAGGAACAGGCTGCCTGAGGAAACCAGCCACTCCTCCCAGGCACCACAGCGCTCAAAAGGCCACCAGAAGGGTGCCTGCACCAGCGTGGGCGGGGCCCTGGAACCAGGAGGGGTGGAGGAGCTGCAGCTTCAGGGGCAGAGCCATAGTAGAAGCTCCGCGCGAGCATAAGGGAATGCTAGGGACTGCGAAAGGGCCAGAGGAACTGTAGGCCCCCGAGGCACAGCAGAGCTCCAGGAGATGCCCTGCCAGCTACAGGAAAGTGCTGGTCATCACCAGTTTGTTGGGTTGCCAGTTTTATTAGACAATCAGACCCGCAGTGCTTCCCCTTATCAACAACAGGCACAGTATGTGGTGTTTAATTAGCCAAAAGGTGTATAGCCCGGGCTACTTTATTCCATTTTCTTTACGTCACAGCTCGAACCATTAAACCCCACAACAGTGAGGTCCATTTCCTAATACCCCCTCCTCAATTATACATAATGGGATGACCCATCCCAACATAACAGATGGGGACACCATCCCCCAGGGCTGTTTAAGATGAAGGGGAAGGAGGCTCATACCTCCCTTCCCTCAAATCCACATATGTCCCTGAGACTCCATCCCTTGGGACCTGATACTTTGTAGTTTCCCTGCCCTGGAGAGTGCTGGCATACCCTGCCTGCGCTCTACCAGGCAAGGAACAGAAGTTTTCTCTTGCGCGGCAGGAGCAGTAAAAGATTCTTCTCTAGCCTAGACAAGAGCAAAGGAATGGTACAGACTCCCACCAGCATCCAATATCATACTGGCTGGGGAACCAGTGGTGACCGTGGGGGGTCTTGGGGGCTCTAGGTGGGCATCTGGGCATGCCCCTAATTTTTTTGTGTTAATTGGCCGGCTCCCGCCATAGGAACTAGCTGGAGCAGCGTTAGCCATGGTGCTTCCCCTGTTGCTCCCAACATAAATGGAGCTGTAAAAAACCCCTGGGTTAAAGAGTGACTTAATCTTGTAGGCTAGGAGCTTGCAGCTTCACTACCACTTTTATGATTTTGAAGAGGTCTTGTTTGGGAAGCGTGAGACTCGGGGTGTGCAAATACAGAGCAGTCACAACGGAATGCAGCTTTGCTCATCATGGCCCGCTTTTCTCAAATAACATTCACATATAATAAGGACATTTAAGGGCAAAAAATGAACCTCATCTTTGTCATGTTAGTTTGATCATACAGAAATGTGTACATGACTGCAGACTGGAATTTTACTTCTACTTCAAAATGGTTGCACTTGTTTAACACCTAAATATATCTGATTGTGTGGTGTCCAGCAGCCTCTCATTGTAGCCCTCAGCAATCTTCTTCAGTTCCCTTTGAAGATACACGTACAATTCCTAAGGAGAAGGAAAAAAATGAAATCACCCACTTAACAAAAAATTGCAGACTCCCATTGGCACCCAAAATGGGTGCCAGCTGGGGCCCTGGTTGGGTTAACGGGCGCCCTGGGGCTTCTCCCCGCAGCCCCCAAAGAAAATTAAATTATGTGGGACCAGGAAACATACAAAAAGAAATAAGTGAATAATAAATGAGCTGACAAAGCCCCTCACTTATTTCTGACAGCTCCTAGCACATAATACCTTTGGGTATTTTGGAAGAATACATTTTCTTGCACGTGGTGTCCCTAGATGAGGCAGGGGCACCATCAAACATGTTTTAATATTGTGTTTGGGCTGCATGGAGTGCAGAAGCTCCCCAGCAGCATTTGCTTTTAAAAAAGGTAAGACTCCTAGGTCATTAAAACCATGTCCTCAGAAGATGTGACATGTTGTACTAAAGCATTCCTAACTGGAGCTTCTTTATACTCTTCAGCTGGAGTATTGGGCCCTCTTGTGGTTGTTGTTATGGCTACATTTTGTGGGTTGACAAATGTTTTAAAAAAAGACTTGGAGATGTTTTTCTCTTTTTTAATAAACTTGAATAACTATTTTTTACAACAACCACTTTTATTACATTGCTTTGTGTGATTAGTAAAATGTACATTTATTGGTGAGTTTTTGGCTAATCTGATACATCTAATTATATAGATGGGGGTCTCTCTTTGGCAGGGTTTGCACCTTTGTCCAAGCAGGGACCCTTCCTTCTATTCAGGATAAAGGAGTTACTCCTAAAATAACCCCTGCTCACCCCCTTGGGTGCTTGCCATGAGCAGTCAGGCTTATCTTAGAGGCAGTGTGTAAAGCATTTGCACATAACCAAGAGTAATACAGTGAAAGCACTGCAAAAGGACACAACACCAGTTTAGAAAAATATCTAATATTTTTATATATCCATAAACGATAAAAATCAACCATACATTTCTCAGATCTTCAGCAATCAAAATAGACTTGAAATTCAGTTCCTTGAAGTTGATAGCTCCGTCTGGGTCTATTAAGGCGTCATGAACAACAAATCTGAACAATTCTGGCTGACCGCTGTGTAGCGGGCTAGCTTCAGTGTCGGGAAGACCCGCAAAACAGTACCTGTAGAAATACAGGGCATCGGAGACCTCTCCGGGAGCCCCGAAGAGCCGGCGCCCGCAGGCGTCTGTTCCGGGGATCAGTGCAGGAATCATCAGGCCCTTGAAGTCACACCAGTTGCAGATCGAACGCCTTGCGGTTGAAGTCAGGAGTGCCAGTGTCTGCGATCATCGGGGCTGCTGTGCGATGTACGGTGCCCTCAGATCGCTGTTCAGGCAGCATCTCGTGATGGTCATCCAGCGGCGTCGCTGAGACCAGGGCTGCGGTTTGAAGTGATGCAATGCTTGTCACATTGCTGGCAGGTCACGGTGCAAGCAGCGTCGTCGTTGCTGAAGCGCTGTCATTGGCTGACTAGCTAGAGTCGATGGCGCTGGTGTCGGTGGGCCAAAGCTGCGGTGCTGTATGAGGACGGTGTGCCGTGTAACTTTCCAGCGGTGCCCTCGAACCACGGTGCAAACAGTGGCGTCTGTCGGTGTGGCGCGTCATCGTCAGGGATACCAGGATGACGGTGTGAAGCGAGGCAGTGCTAAGTGCGGTGCCCACAAGTCGCGATTCAAGCAGCTGCTCGGGAAAGCGTCCGGTGGCGTCGTCTGGGACACCAGGGTTGTGGTGGAAAGTGCGGCGGTGCATTCTGTGGTGCCTTCAGGACAGGGAGTCAGCAGAGGCGTCGTAGACGGCGTCTGGTTGCTTTTTCTTCTGTTGCAGCACAGAACACAGTCCCCAGTGCTGATGGCAGAAGAACTTGAAGTCTTTGCTTTTCCTGAGGCTTATATAACAGGGGGCAATCTCTACCTCAAGCCCTTGGAGAAACTCACAAAAAGGAAGTTGCAGAAAGTTCAGTCCAGTCCTTTCACTGCCCAAGACAGAAGCAGCCACTGCAGGCCAACACAGCAAAGCTCAGAGCAAAGTGGTAGTCCCTCTTCACAGCTTCTCCAGCTCTTCTTCGTGTTAGTCTTCTTGGTTCCAAAAGTGTTCTCTGAAGTCTTTTCTATCCCTGAGATTCCAACAGGGGGTAAGCTCTAATTCAAGCCCTTTGAGAAAACTCTAACAGCAGGATGATGAAAGTACACTCCCGTCCTTTCCCTGTCCAATGCAGAAGCAGCATGCCAACACAGCAGAGCACGCAGCAAAGTGGCTGGTCCTCCTGATAGCTTTTCCAGTCCTTCTTCCTGTTGGATTCTTTAGTTCAGAAATCTGAATCTCTGGGGTCTGGGGCCCAATATTTATACCGCAAAATCATTTGTTCTCTGGAGGCAGAGAGTGATTGTGCTCAGCCAAAATCAGTTCTGGCTTCTCTGGCCCAGCCTCCCAGCAGGATTGTCTAAGGCAGACAGGGCCAGTTCCTTAGTTCAGCAATCTGAGTCTCTGGGGTCTGCACCCCGATATTTATACAGCAAAAATTGTTTGTTCTCTTGAGGCAGAGAGTGTTTGTGCTCAGCCAAAATCTGTTCTGTCTTCTTTGGCCCAGCTTCCCGGCAGGATTGTCTAAGGCAGACAGGGCCTATTGTGGTGCAAAGGAAATGTCCTCCCACCACTCTAAATGCAGACTGCGCCTATTCAGGTGGTAGTGAAAACTCCTCCGACTACTCTGAATGCAGCCCAGATTTATTCAGCCCAGCCCTGACTCTTTTAGGAAAGGCAGGACACACATCAACTCCCCCACCCCCGGTGGCCGTCTGAGAGAATGCACCTCCCCAACCCCTGTCACTCCCAAGCCAGTCAATACACAAACCAGCAGAGGCACATAGAATGGCTAAGCTGGAAATACCTACTATCTAAAAGTGGTATTTTCAAACACACAACATACAAACCATCTTTACTAAAAGATGCATCTTTATATTTGGAGTTCAGGCATACTAAACTTTATTTTCCTATCTTGTCTCAATGGCAAGTTATATTTATAAGATGTTAAACATAAACTCCCATTCTATCCTATGGGACAGATAGCATTTCCATAGTAAAAAACTAAATGCACTGTAATTCACTACCAAGATATGTCACACACACCAGTACACGTCCCACCTTGAACATACACAGCACCTTGCCCACAGGGGTACCTTGGGCATACCTTAGGGGTGACTAATATGTACGAAATGGGAAGATTGGGGCCTGGAAAGTGGGTGCACTTACTAGGTCGACATGCCAGTTAAAAAACTGCGCTCAGACACTGCAGTGGCAGGTCTGAGTTACCTTTTCAGGGCTACTCATGTGGGTGGCTCAATCAGTTCTGCAGGCCCACTAGTAGCATTTGATTTGCAGGCACTGGCACACTCAGTGCACTTTACTAGTGGCTTACCGCTTAATCAAATATGCCAACCATAAAAACACCATTCCAGAATACAAATTTCATATGCACTTTACCACTGATCGGCAGTGGTAAAGTGCCCAGAGTCCTAAAACCACCACCAACAACAGTAGGTCAGGAAAAATAGGAGAAAGAAGTAAAACATTTGCTAGTAACCCTGCAAAAAGGGCCATTTCCAACAAACATGCTTTACAACAACCACTTTTTTTTACATTGCATTGTGTGATTAGTAAAATAAACATTTGATTATAGTTATTGGTGAGTTTTTGGTAAAGCTGATACATTTGCTTTACATATGTTGATATGCTCAGCTCTTAAAAAACAAAGGGAAGTGCCAATACTGATAACATTTATTCAATAGTTGAATTCATCATCCACATCAAGAAAAATAATTCAAGATAGGGTATTGCTACTTACTCGCAATTTTATTTTATAGAAATTCAAAAATGTTACAAGATTTATCTGTTCATAAAAAAGAGAAGCATTGGAAGGATTAGAACAATTAGGGACACATCAGACTACATTCAATAGAGACTTCAAACATCCCGAAACCTCGGTCATGTCACAGTCAAAAAGCATTCACCCCATTCATACCTGAATCAAACATACCACATACATCTGCTACAGTGAAAAGGAAATACAAACTGGATCTGCACAAATTATACGATAATTTAGTACAATTATTTGAAAACAGTACATTCCAATAAAATTTTGAGTTTTACACCATTCATTGAAGGTTAATACAGTGATAGGAAATGTACAAAAAATGGTAAGGAGTCTGGGAGTAGTAATAACTCCTAGATGCTCAGGCAGACCAGTAGAGAAATGGCCTACGCGTTTCAAATCCCCTTCTATTCGTGAGGGATTCTCATCAGGGCCTCAAACACACCCAATAGGCTACACATGGATCCTATGGGGTAGGGACAGAATCTGCTTCTCTGGGCTGAAAAAGCCACTATGCAGCGGAATGTAAATGAAGGTAGCTCAAGGTTTGTAAGCTTGTGGCGTACGGTGTGGATTTCAAGGACCTCGTATGGGGCAAATCCAACCGCCGAATTTGCAAGGCGATTTGACGTGTTAAACGGGACTAGTCTCCGTCGCTGTCGGGAGGGGCAACATCAGCGCTGGATCGCAGATAGAAAGAGCTGCGGAGTATTTCTTTATGAAAGATTGAGCATCGAAGTCTTTTATGGGAAACGTCTCCGCGAAGTTGTGAGGGAGGGCAGCGTCAGCACATACTCGATTCTCGCTAGCTTGAACACGCCTGCGCGAGAAGCTAGCGTCAAGCTAGATTCCGTCGGACACTAGCTGCGAAGTGAGACACCGTTGGACTTAAGCCTACCGCATACGCGATTAAGCGAGTATGTGCTGACGCTGCCCTCCCTCACAACTCCGCGGAGACGTTTCCCATAAAAGACTTCGATGCTCAATCTTTCATAAAGAAATACTCCGCAGCTCTTTCTATCTGCAATCCAGCGCTGATGTTGCCCCTCCCGACGGCGACCGAGACTAGTCCCGTTTAACACGTCAAATCGCCTTGCAAATTCGGCGGTTGGATTTGCCCCATACGAGGTCCTTGACATCCACACCGTACGCCACAAGCTTACAAACCTTGAGCTACCTTCGTTTACATTCCGCTGCATAGTGGCTTTTTCAGCCCAGAGAAGCAGATTCTGTCCCTACCCCATAGGATCCATGTGTAGCCTATTGGGTGTGTTTGAGGCCCTGATGAGAATCCCTCACGAATAGAAGGGGATTTGAAACGCGTAGGCCATTTCTCTACTGGTCTGCCTGAGCATCTAGGAGTTATTACTACTCCCAGACTCCTTACCATTTTTTGTACATTTCCTATCACTGTATTAACCTTCAATGAATGGTGTAAAACTCAAAATTTTATTGGAATGTACTGTTTTCAAATAATTGTACTAAATTATCGTATAATTTGTGCAGATCCAGTTTGTATTTCCTTTTCACTGTAGCAGATGTATGTGGTATGTTTTGTTCAGGTATGAATGGGGTTAATGCTTTTTGACTGTGACATGACCGAGGTTTCGGGATGTTTGAAGTGTCTATTGAATGTAGTCTGATGTGTCCTTAATTGTTCTAATCCTTCCAATGCTTCTCTTTTTTATGAACAGATAAATCTTGTAACATTTTTGAATTTCTATAAAATAAAATTGCGAGTAAGTAGCAATACCCTATCTTGAATTATTTTTCTTGATGTGGATGATGAATTCAACTATTGAATAAATGTTATCAGTATTGGCACTTCCCTTTGTTATTTGATATTTAGGCTCCGCCTTGCTGATTAGAGCCAACCCCACTTTTGTTTCGCACAGCTCTTAAAAAAGCCACTAGTCCCACTTTTTAAAATAGTCAATTTTTCATAAAACATTTTGTTGCGGTTGTGCGGCCCGAACTGCCAAGCCATGTCTTCCCTGGACCGGTAACAAGCTTCCTAGGACCGGTTTCTGGTATTACAGCCTTCTTCAGCCAGGTTTGCTTGAATCCAGTGGCAAAGTGAGCAAGGGACTCACGTTTGAGCATACCCTGCCAACTTATGGCGAACAAAGCAGTACAAAAGGGGGTGATGATGGACGGAGCATCTGAACCAATCAAACACTCACACCCAGTCAACAGATCTGGGTTTATTTATTTATTTATTTATTTTACTTCTAAAGCGCACTATCACTTTAGAAAGGCATCCTGGCGCTGACAGACTCGTATCGAGAGAAGGGGGCAGCTGAAACATGGTAGGGGTTTGGGAAAAGCCAAGTCTTTAAGTGCCTTCTAAATGAGAGAAGGCCGGAGACCTGCCTGAGTTCGATGGGAAGAGAATTCCAGAGTTTCGCCGCGGCCACGCCAAACGATCTACCTCCTGCTTTGGATCTCCTAGACCTCGGTATGGTTACCAACCTGGCCGAGGAGGAGCGTAGATTGCGGGCCGGCACATGCTACGAAAACTTCCTTTGTAAACAGGCAGGGCCTAACCCATGGAGGGCTTTAAAGGCCAGACAGAGACTTAAATATCACCCTCTGCCTCACTGGGAGCCAGTGCAGCTGAGCCAGAGCCCTTTGGAGAGGAAGATCTTGTTGACCACCCCAGGGCTAATTTTGCAGCTGCAGGCTGGATTCTCTGGAGTCTATCCATGAGATATTTAGGAGACTCCAACAGTAGGGAGTTGCAGTAGTCTAACCTACTGAGCACGGTACAGCGCACCACCTCTCCCCGAGCACGAGGCAGTAACAAAGGAATGATTTTTCTCAGGAGGCGAATAATGGTCAAGCAGCCAGCTACCACATTTGAAACCTGCGCCTCCTGAGTAAGGTCGCTATTAAACATCACGCCCAGGTTCCATACCACCTTCACAGGCTGCACCAGTGGAGAAAATCCACCAGCCAGAAGTTGCCCGGGTAGAATAGATTGTACCCTAGGCCTTGGGCTATATAACACCTCAGTATTACCTGTGTTAAATCGCAAAGAGTTGGCTTTCAACTAGTCCGCTGTATCTCGCAGGCAGTTGTGAAATTCTTCCAAGGAGGTTGATTCATTTCCCTCCAAGGAGAGAATCAACTGCGTATCATCAGCGTAGTTAACAATTTCGATCTTCTATTGTTTGATGACAGCGATTAACGGCTTCATATAGATGTTAAATAATATTGGGCTAACTGCCGAGCCTTGAGGAACGCCATGGTAGATGGTAGAGAAGGAGGATTGGAAGGGAGGGAGGGACACAGCTTGTTCTCTACCCTGGAGGAAGGACTCAAACCACCCAAGGGCACTCCCAGCAACCCCTACCTCTCTCAGCCTGTCCAGCAGAATACCATGGTTCACCGTGTCGAAGGCGGCAGACGGGTCAAGCAGGATCAAAACCCCTGCCTGTCAACGTAGCTCATCCAGCACGGTCACCAGGGCCGTCTCGGTGCCATGAGCTGGCCGGAAGCTAAACTGAACATCCTCCAGGAGCTTGTGCTGTTCTAGGTGTCTAGAGAGGGTGCCTGCCACCACCCGCTCTACAATTTTTGCTGGATAGGGTAGAAGCGAAATGGGCCTAAAATTCTTGAGGCATTCAGGATCGAGGGTGGCCTTCTTCAGTAAGGGGGTCACCACCGCTTGTTTCCAATGAGCTGGAACCACTCCAGTAGTAAGCGACTGGTTGCACACCAGCCAGAGCGTAGGGAAGAGCTCAAGCTCGAACTCCTTCCAGATTTTTAGTGGGATCGGGTCAAGCGGAGACCCAGATGTAATACCAAAGGCCACTTCCCTGAACTCCTCTGCAGACAGCTGCGCAAATTCCACAAGGGATTCAACTCCTCCCAGTTCATGAGCGGCCCCAAGAGTCGACAAGCTGCCAGTCAATTACTGACAGGTTTTGTTGCTGCTCCATCACCGTTCTTTAGCCCACTCTGCCACCCCAGTTCAGACATGGCCATATGCAAATCAGTCTGACCCTGTGCCTCATGGGAACAGTCCAGCCCGAACTGCCAAGCTATGCCTTCCCTGGACCTGAAACAAGCTTCCTAGGACCGGTTTCTGGTATTACAGCCGTCTTCAGCCAGGCTTACTTGAATTCAGTGGCAAAGTGAGCAAGGGACTCCCGTTTGAGCATACCCTGCCAACTTTGTGGTTGTTGTTATGGGTGTGGGTTTGTGGTTGTAGGTGTGTGGTTGTGGGTGTGTGGTTGTGGGTGTGTGATTGTGGGTGTGTGATTGTGTGGGTGTATGTGGTTGATTGTGTGTGGTTGGTTGTGTGTGGTTGTGTGTGTGGTTGTGTGTGTGGTTGTGTGTGTGGTTGTGTGTGTTGGTGTTGCGCATGTGGTGTTTTGTGTGTGGTGTTTTGTGAGTGTTTTGTGAGTGTGTTTGGTTGTGTCTGTCTGTGTGTGGTTGTGTTGTATGTGTGTGGTTGTGGGTGTGTGTGTGGTTGGGCGTGTGTGTGTGGTTGTGGGTGTGTGTGTGTGGGTGTGGTTGGGAGTGTGTGTGGTTGTGTGTGGCTGATTGTGTGTGGCTGATTGTGTGTGGTTGTGGGTGTGGTTGTGTGTTTGGTTGTGGGTGTGGTGTGTTTGGTTGTGGGTGTGGTGTGTGTGGTTGTGGGTCTGGTGTGTGCATTGTGTGTGTGTGGTTTTGTGTGGTTTTGTGTCGTTGTGGGTGTGTGTTTGTGGTTGTGTGTGTGGGTGTGTGATTGTGTGTGCGTACTGTAATCCATGCAAGTTGTGTGTTGGGAGCAATTAAATTAGGCCCGATACCAATTTGTATAGTTGGTAGGCATTGACGATTAGAGTAAATACGTGGTCATGCACGAAAGAGACTACAAAGTTTGAGACCAATAAGTTTATTCATAAGACTAATAATAAGACCATTTTGATGCAACTCGAAAAAGTTTACACACCATGGTAATTTACATTTGGATTCAAACAAAAGTGAAAGGGATCGGACGGAAGCAGAGGGGAAAGCACGTGAAATAAAAACAAGCAACTTAATGAGCCGTGACGTAGGAGACAGATGGTGGCTTTGCGCGTGACTGTAAGTGTGTAGCACGCAAATAGCACTTTGAAAACTCACCTACTAAATGTCTCGGCCAGGGCAAAGCATGCGCTGGATCAGGCGAGACCTAAAAAGGTTAAAGGATCTGGGTACACACATACAAAATAATAAAAATTAAAATAAAAGGCCCGGCTCTCACATTGGGGTGTCTGGGAAGTTGGCAGGGGCTACGGGTGCCTTGAGGCTCCATCCGTAGACCAAACAATTTTCAGTGTGGGTTCCCCGAATGGGCACCGGGGCACCTCAAGCCCTTGGAGAAACTCTCAAAAGGAAGTTGCAGAAAGTTCAGTCCAGTCCTTTAACTGCCCAAGACAGAAGCAGCCACTGCAGGCCAACACAGCAAAGCTCAGAGCAAAATGGTAGTCCCTCTTCACAGCTTCTCCAGCTCTTTTTCTTGTTAGTCTTCTTGGTTCCAAAAGAGTTCTCTGAAGTCTTTTCTACCCCTGAGATTTCCATCAGGGGGTAAGCCTAATTCAAGAAAACTCTAACAGCAGGATGATGAAAGTACACTCCCGTCCTTTCCCTTTCCAATGCAGAAGCAGCATGCCAACACAGCAGAGCACGCAGCAAAGTGGCAGTTCCTCCTGATAGCTTTTCCAGTCCTACTTCCTGGTGGATTCCTTAGTTCAGAAATCTGAATCTTTGGTGTCTGGGGCCCAATATTTATACAGCAAAATCATTTGTTCCCTGGAGGCAGAGAGTGATTGTGCTCAGTCAATACCAGTTCTGGCTTCTCTGGCCCTGCTTCCCAGCAGGATTGTCTAAGGCAGACAGGGCCTATTGTGGTGCAAAGGAAATGTCCTCCCACCACTTTAAATGCAGACTGCGCCTATTCAGGTGGTAGTGAAAACTCCTCCGACTACTCTGAATGCAGCCCAGATTTATTCAGCCCAGCCCTGACTCTTTTAGGAAAGGCAGGACGCACATCAACTCCCCCACCCCCGGTGGCCGTCTGAGAGAATGCACCTCCCCAACCCCTGTCACTCCCAAGCCAGTCAATACACAAACCAGCAGAGGCACATAGAATGGCTAAGCTGGAAATACCTACTATCTAAAAGTGGTATTTTCAAACACACAGCATACAAACCATCTTTACTAAAAGATGCATCTTTATATTTGGAGTTCAGGCATACTAAACTTTATTTTCCTATCTTGTCTCAATGGCAAGTTATATTTATAAGATGTTAAACATTAACTCACATTCTACCCTATGGGACAGATAGCATTTCCATAGTGAAAAACTAAATGCACTGTAATTCACTACCAAGATATGTCACACACACCAGTACACGTCCCACCTTTAACATACACAGCACCCTGCCCACAGGGGTACCTTGGGCATACCTTAGGGGTGACTAATTTGTACGAAATGGGAAGATAGGCGCCTGGTAAGTGGGTGCACTTACTAGATCGACATGCCAGTTACAAACTGCGCTCAGACACTGCAGTGGCAGGTCTGAGTTAACTTTTCAGGGCTACTCATGTGGGTGGCTCAATCAGTTCTGCAGGCCCACTAGTAGCATTTGATTTGCAGGCCCTGGCACACTCAGTGCACTTTACTAGTGACTTACCCGTTAATCAAATATGCCAACCATGGAAACACCATTCCAGAATACAAATTTCATATGCACTTTACCACTGATCGGCAGTGGTGAAGTGCCCAGAGTCCTAAAACCACCACCAACAACAGTAGGTCAGGAAAAATAGGAGAAAGAAGTAAAACTTTTCCTAGTAACCCTGCAAAAAGGGCCATTTCCAACAAACATGTTTTACAACAACCACTTTTTTTTACATTGCATTGTGTGATTAGTAAAATAAACATTTGATTATAGTTATTGGTGAGTTTTTCGTAAAGCTGATACATCTGCTTTACGTATGTTGATATGCTCAGCTCTTAAAAAAGCCACTAGTCCCACTTTTTAAAATAGTCAATTTTTCATAAAACTTTTTGTTGCGGTTGTGCGGCCCGAACTGCCAAGCCCGAACTGCCAAGCCATGTCTTCCCTGGACCGGAAACAAGCTTCCTAGGACTGGTTTCTGGTATTACACCCGTCTTCAGCCAGGTTTGCTTGAATCCAGTGGCAAAGTGAGCAAGGGACTCACGTTTGAGCATACCCTGCCAACTTATGGCGAACGAAGCAGTACAAAAGGGGCTGGTGATGGACGGAGCATCTGAACCAATCAAACACTCACACCCAGTCAACAGATCTGGGTTTATTTATTTATTTATTTATTTTACTTCTAAAGCGCACTATCACCTTAGAAAGGCATCCTGGCGCTGACAGCCTCGTATCGAGAGAAGGGGGCGGCTGAAACAAGCTAGGGGTTTGGGAAAAGCCAAGTCTTTAAGTGCCTTCTAAATGCAAGAAGGCCGGAGACCTGCCTGAGTTCGATGGGAAGAGAGTTCCAGAGTTTCGCCGCAGCCACGCCGAACGATCTACCTCCTGCTTTGGATCTCCTAAACCTCGGTATGGTCACCAACCTGGCCGAGGAGGAGCGTAGATTGAGGGCCGGCACATGCTACGAAAACTTCCTTTGTAAACAGGCAGGGACTAATCCATGGAGGGCTTTAAAGGCCAGACAGAGACTTAAATATCACCCTCTGCCTCACTGGGATCCAGTGCAGCTGAGCCAGAGCCCCTGGAGAGGAGGATCTTGTTGCCCACCCCAGGGCTAATTTTGCAGCTGCAGACTGGATTCTCTGGAGTCTATCCATGAGATATTTAGGAGATTCAAACAGTAGGGAGTTGCAGTAGTCTAACCTACAGAGCACGGTACAGCGCACCACCTCTCCCTGAGCACGTGGCGGTAACAAAGGAAGGATTTTTTTCAGGAGGCGAATAATGGTCAAGCAGCCAGCTACCACCTTTGAAACCTGCACCTCCAGAGTAAGGTCGCTATTAAACATCACGCCCAGGTTCCGTACCACCTTCACAGGCTGCACCAGTGGAGAAAATCCACCGGCCAGAAGTTGCTGGGTAGAATAGATTGTACCCTAGGCCTTGGGCTATGTAACACCTCAGTCTTTCCTGTGTTAAATCGCAAAGAGTTGGCTCTCAACCAGTCCGCTGTATCTCGCAGGCAGTTGTGAAATTCTTCCAAGGAGGTTGATTCATTTCCCTCCAAGGAGAGAATCGACTGCGTATCATCAGCGTAGTTAACAATTTCGATCTTATATTGTTTGATGACTGCGATTAACGGTTTCATATAGATGTTAAATAATATCGGGCTAACTGCCGAGCCTTGAGGAACGCCATGCGAGATGGTACAGAAGGAGGATTGGAAGGGAGGGAGGGACACAGTTTGTTCTCTACCCTGGAGGAAGGACTCAAACCACCCAAGGGCACTCCCAGCAACCCCTACCTCTCTCAGCCTGTCCAGCAGAATACCATGGTTCACCGTGTCGAAGGTGGCAGACGGGTCAAGCAGGATCAAAACTCCTGCCTGTCCCCGGTCTGCCCGCCAAGGTAGCTCATCCAGCACGGTCACAAGGGCCGTCTCGGTGCCATGAGCTGGCTGGAAGCTAAACTGAACATCCTCCAGGAGCTTGTGCTGTTCTAGGTGTCTAGAGAGGGTGCCTGCCACCACCCGCTTTACAATTTTTGCTGGATAGGTTAAACGCGAAATGGGCCTAAAATTCTTGAGGCATTCAGGATCGAGGGTGGGCTTCTTCAGTAAGGGGGTCACCACCGCTTGTTTCCTGACTCGAAAATAATACCAGTTCCGAATCGCACTAGAGGCTTCAATAACGGCGTGCACGCTATCCAGCGCCAACAGGAGCCCCCGTGCCCTGACTTCCCGCCGTTATTGAAGTGGTGTGACCAGGCATCTAGCGGATGTAATACTTATCAGCGAGCCTCTAGTTCGATTCGGCACTGGTATTATTTTGAAATCAGGAAATTACCCACACAAGGAAGGCCCATAGCCTTATCACGGTTGAGTGGCTGTCAGCCCCCGTTATGGACCTATTGTGCCGCGATCCAAGCGTGCATTCACCGATGAACTTCGTTCATCTTTTCAATTAATGCGATATAGGCATAAATATGTAAATAAGCTTAAGACAACAATGATTTATCGCTTCTCCTGAAGATGATGCTTTATATTGTTTTGAATAGCATGGAAACGTTGTCGACATTAAAAGCACCATATGCAATATGATTTAATAATATTGTAATGATCAATGGTGTGAAAATGGATATTTAAGTCTGTCACAGTGATTACAAACAAACAGACACATTTTGTGCCCTGCCTTTGGCCATTCTGTTTTTCGTTGGTTTGTCTTGTGTTCTGTGGGTCACGGCTGTGCCCACTTGTCATTCATTGTTTTCAATCATAATCAACTGAACTTATATGAAAAATAAATTCTTGTCCGGCTGGACAAAAGACATACGATCTATTTTAGCGTATGATTATTGCGCTTGTCCATTCTTCGTTCCAAAATAGGGACCTCTGTTCTCTAAAACATCCCCTTGATCAAGCCAATAGGCTCACTTTGTATATTTTGATGTTCTGACCCTTTCACAAAGTCAGTATGTCTGCCTTACTTTAAATCACACCCTTTATAGTGCATGCCTCGGGAGTGGGGTGCTCCTGTACCCAGCCCCGGGGTTGTGTATGGCCAAAGGCTGTGTGCAGCGGAAGATTGGGTGCCTGTGGGGGTGGGTGCAATTCCTGGCCCAACCTCTCACTGCGCATGACTGAAGGCAGGGTGTTGGGCGCAGGGCCTGGCCAGAGGCTCTGCTCTTGGGGTGGAGAGGGGTAGGGTGCTTGCAGGGGAGAGGGTACAGGACCTAGAGGGCACAGGTCCCTGCATCCAACCCCACAATGCACTTGGTAATGGATTGTACTTTACGTTAAAAAAAACAACTAGAAATTCACTGATAAAAACAGAGGTTAGAGGGACTTTTTATGTCAATTAAAACATACCGTTTTAAATTAGCAAAACTACTGAAATGACCAGTTATAGTTAACTTAATTGTAACTTGTGTCCTAAAGTAACTGAAAGTTGCACCCTCACATCATCTGCTAATTTACCTGACTTAAATTAATTGACTTGATTGAAAGAAACACTGTGCATTGCGGGAACGCGAGGTACAGTTTCTTTAGGGCATGAGTTATAGTTGCTTAAGATAACTATAACTGGCGAATATCAGTGACTTTGTTTAAAACAGTTTATTTTGACTGACATTTTCATTGAACTATAGCGTCCCTTAACTCTAGTTCTTTTCAGTAAGTATATATATATATATATATATATGGATGCCTTCAATCCTCTCTGCACGACCCAGCCGGCGCCCTGCCAAAGGATGAACCACAGACACCTGAAGAACGTGGAATGCAGGTCTTTTATTTTTCAATGCTATGTCAGACGCGTTTCGAAAACCGTAGTTTTCTTTCTCAATGTACAAACATATAGTCCACTTTTGGTTTTTATACCATTTTTTCAAAATGTGATGCTTTCACCCTCTCCATGTGACAAAATAAACAGAAAGGAAATACTGGTCAGGTATGCATGCTGGGACTTGTAGTTTGCAAGACCTCATCCAACAATTTAGCATATGTATTTAGCATAATTACCGCCTGAATGCAGTAAAATAACTCGCTGCAGCATAGAATGCACAAACTATATCCATGGTTTTCAGTCATAATTCTGGTTGATGTTTTCATAGTATAATATTATCACCTTTGATATGTTTCAAAATGAATATAAATAAATATATAAATATAACCATTAGAAAAAAATATATATATATACATATGACCCATTTAATATCAAAAGCACATATATAAATATATATCTATTGTCAATTGATAAAAACAGGCATCATATATGTACAGAATGCAATATAAAAATAGAAATCGACTATTAAAGTATGGAGTCTAAAATTCTATACAATTATTACGGAATGAATTCCTGATTTCATTATTCGGTGAACATCATCAACCAGTGGAAAACTACGTGGGGTATGTGCAAAATTATGCAGTGTGCAAAATTGCAAATTGTGTGCAAATTATCTATGTTATAGCAGCATCCTGGAATTTCCTTGTTAAAGTGCAAAAAAGTAAAAGTGATTATTTTTAAATTTCACTCAAATATACTATTTACTGTATATTTACGTATATATATGTATATATATATATACACTTATTAAGTGAGGATGGATTTCTATTGTTCAAAAGGTTAGTTGGTTGTAAGTATATATGTGTATTTATGCCATTACAGTGTAAATACATGTAGTTTAATAACGTAATATTTAGAGAATCTGTACTAATAAAGGCATATTGGCACATTTATTATTGAAGTGCAAGGTTCGAATTTGTGTTTATTAGCACTATACCATAACCTCGACTTGAAAAAAACACTGTTTACCAAATGTATAATTGAACAAAGACTGCTGGAACGACGACAGTCTTTACAATTATGCCTTTACGACAAATTGGTCTTAACCACAAAAGTTCTTAGAGCGACTATTTTTACTTCGAATATGCCTGTACCAAGAAAATGTATGAATTTCACAGGTAAGTATAAACCCTTTTATAAAAAAATATATAATGGGTTAGTACTTACCTGGAAAATACTTACATTTTCGTGGTAAAGGCATGCAATTAAGACCTGTGTGGTAAAAAAAATTATTTTATGGCAAGTGTTATAAATATATTTGATGTGTGTGTGTGTGTGTATGTAGGTGTATATCTATATATATATATATATTCCAAGGATAATCCGACAAAACGCAGGCTTTCTCCAGGCTGCAAAATACGGACGCGGGCCCAAAATAAGTGCAATAGTTGATTTATTTAGTTGCGGTGCTCCCAGTCATCACGACGCGTTTATTTATTTTTATATATATATATATATATATATATATATATATATGTATATCTATCTATATCGAGATATCGAGATATCGAGATAGAGATATATATATATAAAGAGGTAGGGTCTGCCTGTAAGACATCTTATTGCTGCGCTCAGCGCTTGGCTTTGTAAGCGCTTCTTGCAATTTTAAATACCCGTTTTGTCTTCTTTATTTTAATTTTGTTTTATAATTATCCCCTGATTTTAAATATCACCCGCCGCATTCTTGCACCTTAATAGTGCCTTGCACCGCTGCTTTGGCGGACTGTCCATCGCGCCTTCCTCGAGCTTGAGCGCCATCTTGGGGGGATTCAGGGACGCTGACGCCTTTCACTGAGCGCTCTAGCATTCAGGTTGACAAGCTAGAGCCCTATATAGCTCCGGTATTATGGCGTGCAGCGTGTGCGCGCTGCCTGTGTGCCGGAGCGACGCCGGAGTCACGCCAGAGTCCAGCCCGTCTTCGCCCGTCCGCGCTGAGGACGGGCTGGGCGGCAGGTCGGCTGGACATGCTGATAGCGATTCCACAGGCATCAGGTACTCTGGCCACGACCTGCTAAAGCTAAAGCCATCTGGCCTTCCCTGCCATTATAGATCTACTCCTGAGGTTCTTTTAAACTTCCCCTGTTGTGGTTTCTTTCAAGAGGGCCATGGGGGTTCTGGTTTTCCCTCGGCTCCCTGTCTGCCGGGACAGAGTAGTAATATGGGAGGTAGTGTCTTGAGGGAAAATGGCTTCCTTATTAATGCTTGTTCTTTAATTAAGCACAACGTCGCTTTCAGGGATTTTGTTCTGGATAGAAAACCCACTTGGGTATTTGTCACAGAAACCTGGGCAAAAGATTCCTCGGGTCCAGACCTAGTGGAAGCAGTCCCAGAAGGCTACTTCTTTGCTAGGCTGGATAGAGCAGGACGTATAGGAGGAGGGTTGGGCATCTTATATAGGGATAGTCTCCTGTGTCACACTCTACCGCTATCTGACCCTCAGGATGCTTTTCAGGCCCTACACTTTTCATTAAAAGGTTCCTTTGAGATTCCATTCACTGGTGTCCTGATTTACCGTCCCCCTGGGTCTAGAACTGATTTCGGACAAACTATGCTCAATATTCTAGAACCATATTTCGGCTGCGAGCATCTAACGGTCCTGGGAGACCTGAATTATCACCTAGAGAATTCGGAGTCCAGTGATACCATCTACCTGCTCGATGCTCTGTCTGCCTGTGGGCTGAACCAGCTTGTGAGGGGTGCCACCCATCAAGCGGGCCATACGCTTGATGGAGTTTTCTCAAACGATGGCAGGTTGACAGTTAATGACCCTTTCCCTCTCTCATGGTCTGATCACTATGCTATTCCAATAGAAATGTCCTGTCTTACTATGGATAGCAATGTAAAGGGTTCAAGTAAGATGGAATCTCGGCGAAACCTTAAGAACATCTCTAATAGCACCCTTGCCCCTAGGATTCCCAGTATGACAATCTCTCAGGAGGAAGACGTATGTCTTGCGGTCTCTCAGTTAGAAAAGGCCATCACAGCGGCGCTTGATGAACTTGCCCCTGTCAGCATGCGCTACTCTGCTAGGAAAAAGCCGTCGGCCCCTTGGTTCTCGGAGCCATTAAGACTCCTTAGGCAGGGAGTCAGGAGGCAGGAACGTCTCTGGTGGGCCAGTTGGGATCTGAGGGAAAAAAGAGGCCCACAAAATCTTATTGAGGGGCTATAAGGCGGAGGTAATAAGAGCTAAGCAGGAATATTTCACTGCTCGTACCACCTCACTTTCCTCCCCGAAAGAGCTCTTCAAGATTGTTGATTCCCTGACTTCCCTTCAGATTCCTGGTCCCGTTATTGGCTCTCAGCAGCTGTGTAATAACATAGCCCTTTTCTTTCAGGCAAAGATTGCTGATATCTATTCGGCCTTAGAGCTTCAGAAGGCCTCAATCTCCGATTCTTCTGGTCCTCCTGATTTGGCCTTAACTTTGGCGGAGGATATTCCCTCGGGGCGCCTGGCCTCTTTTCCACCTGTCTCTCTTCAGGAACTAGAGAACCTTTTAATTAAGACCAGGTCAGGCTCCCCCTTAGATCCTTGTCCTCTTAAGCTCCTTAAGCAGTGTAAGGAGACTCTTCTGCCCCCCCTTTTAGATATCATGAATAGGGCAATGAGGGATGGCACTTTTCCTCAGCAATGGAAGAGGGCAGTGGTAAAGCCACTGCTCAAGAAGCCAACACTGGACTCAGGGGTACTCAAAAACTTTCGCCCTATCTTGCTGCTCCCTGCTTCTGCGAAGATGCTGGAAACCCATCTCAACAAGCATCTCGCAGCCTTTCTGGAAAACTCTGGTCATTTGGATCATTCGAAGCACGGATTCAGGAGGGAACACAGTACAGAGTCGGCCCTTACCATAGTGTTGGACAACATCCGCACCTGAGTTAATAAGGGCCAGACCACCCTCCTTATCCTGTCAGACCTTATGGCTGCGTTTGATACCCTTTCTCCCTCGGTTCTAACATCTCGCCTGAGGGAGATTGGGGTGGAGGGGTCCGCTCTTAGTTTGCTGACCTCCTTTCTGTGCATTGTGGGGTCCCTCAGGGGTCGGCATTAAGTCCGACCCTTTTTAACATCTATGTGACCCCACTTGCCAGACTGATAAGATCTTTTGGGATGGAGGTAGTCTCCTACGCCGACGATACCCAGATCCTGGTCTCCCTCTCCCAGCCTGTCAGCTCGGCTGCCTCCAATTTTAGATTCTGTATGGAGGCAGTCGCTCAATGGATGATTCACAATTCATTGAAACTAAATGGTGAGAAGACGGAGATCTTGGTGTTTGGAGGAAAGGAGGACATATGGTCGGCGAATTGGTGGCCTGCTTCACTGGGAGCCTGCCCGGTACCTGCCGCTCTAGCTAAAAATCTAGGAGTCCTGATCGACCCTACCCTCGGTATGCATCAGCAGGTGAATAGAACAGTCTCCACCTGCTGGGGCATAATCCACGTCTTGAGGAAGATTAAACACTATCTTTCCCAGCAGGCAAGAAAGCAAGTCGTGGTTGCACTCATAGGCTCCCGACTTGATTACTGTAATGCACTGTATGCAGGACTCAACAGGGGGTTGCTGCAGCGACTACAAATGGTCCAGAACGCGGCGGCCAAGTTTGTATTAGATTTACCCAAACGTGCGTCAGCCACTTCCGCAAGGAAATCTCTACACTGGCTCCCCATTGAGGACAGGATTTCCTTTAAAATAATGTGCCTGACCTATGGCGCCTTAGCTAGAAATAGGTCAGCCGGGATTGGTGCTCTCCTGGCTCCCTACAGCCCTTCTAGAAATTTGCGTTCCGCCAACAAGTCTCTACTATCAGTACCCCGCATTTGCAGAGTTAAATGGGGTGGCAGAGCTTTTTCTACCATAGCACAAAAAATGTGGAACGCTCTTCCTGTGGAAATTAAGTCCCTTCCCACTATGCAGTCTTTTAGAAAGGCCCTGAAGACTATTTGCGAAAGCCTACCTGTAGTTCTGTTTTGCCTTCTTTGTGATTTACTTTGATAGGCGCCTTGATGCCTTCGGGTTTTAGTTGCGCATTACAAGTTTTCTTTCATTCATTCATTCATTCATATATATTCCAACATAAAAGGTTGCCCTGGATCAAAACGTCACACACCAGGGGGTTGTCACCATGTTTTAATTGCAGGTTAGCAGTCACATCACGTTCCCTCATAAGTCCTAATCAAATGCCAAACGCGTTTTGGGCAGAATTGTACCCTAGATCACTGGCGGCTTGAACAACAGTCCCGGCAACAGTGAGGGGCCATTTATTGAAATCATTAAGACCCTCCTCAGTGGGCGTGGAGCTGCAATGCTTCATGGTCTTAGAAGTCCCTCGTCGTTTTACCACAGTTGGAATTGGCAGGTTCTGGAAAATAAAGCAAAAAAGAACTATACCCAAGTGGGCTACTTGAAGAGGAAAACAGTGATGTTGCTGCTTAATTCATATCCCACAACCTCGGCCTCTCTAATCTTTCAGCTCCTGACACTTCAGGAGTTGCAGGTCCGCTGACTTGCAGAGGGGCATTTCCGTGGCTAGGCTAGGCTTTATATATTTATAGTCTCCCTTAAAAATTCCCTTGATGCCTACCCTAAAACTAAAAATACCCTGGTTTCACAAAAACCCATACCCTCTTAACCCTAAAAATAGACTTGACACTCAAATTCCCACCCTAAAATTACCCTTGCCACTCAAAAACCCATACCCACCCTAAACCTTTAAAAATACCCTTGACACACATATATATATATATATATATATATATATATATATATATATATATATATATATATATATATATATATTCACTGAAAAAACCATAGGTTATAGACCATATATAGTTAGGGATTAGCATTTAAAAAAACCTTATTTTATTTGCACAAAACCATTGAAATTCCATATATAGTTAGTTGCACTAACTATATATCGCGGACCCGCAATCCACTGCTAATGATGTCACATATTACATCATTCATGACATGGTCAGTGACATCACTGATGACATCACTGATGACATCTCAAATGACATCACTGATGACATCACTGATGACAACACCCAGTGACTGTATGTTTCTGTAAAGTTAGAATATGTCTTACATATTGAAGAATGAGTGGATGTATAAGTGTCTGGATGAAGGATTTAGTAGGTGCATGACTGACTGTATGAGAGAATGATTAAATGTGTCTCACTGAGTGTATGGGTTAGTGATTAAAGTGTCTTAATTTGGCAATCATTATTTATGTTGTTCTGTAAACTGCTGCATGTTTAAATCAGTAGCTATATCAGTAACTATATGGGTTATTGAATGGTTGCCCAAGTATTTGTATGGGAGACTGAGTATGTGTGTGGGTGGCTGGGAGGTGTATAACTCTGTGCATAGATGTGTGAGCAGTTGATTCCCTAGGTGTATGGGTTCAAAAGTGCATGTAGAAACAGCTGTATGGACAGTTGACTGTGTGCATGAGTATATTGGTGAGTGAATGGATATCTCAGTGCTACAGGTCAAATTAAGTACATATGTAAAACACATTCCATGTGAGAGTTGACATATATAAATAACTGAACATAAGAGCCAGTGAATGTGTGAATGGCTGTATGAATCATTGTGAACTTGTATCAAGGATTGTATAAGAGAGTAAATATGTGTTACTATATGTTTGAATAAGTAAGGTGTGTATAACTGTGTAGTTGAGGAAATGGAGATGTGATTGATTCTTTGCATGACTGACTAGGTGTGTGAGTAACTCCATGGATGTGTGACAGTCTGTGAGTGCCTGTTTACACTGAGTGTATCTAAGGTTATATTAGAGTCTGAAGATGTATTATCACATAAATGATATCATCAGTGATGTAATCAGTAATGTCAAATGAGATGTCAGTGATGTCATCAGTGATGTCATTTGAGATGTCATCAGTGATGTCATCAGTGATGTCATTTGAGATGTCATCAGTGATGTCATCAGTGATGTCACTGACCATGTCATGAATGATGTAATATGTGACATCATTAGCAGTGGATTGCGGGTCCGCGATATATAGTTAGTGCAACTAACTATATATGGAATTTCAATGGTTTTGTGCAAATAAAATAAGGTTTTTTTAAATGCTAATCCCTAACTATATATGGTCTATAACCTATGGTTTTTTCAGTGAATTTTCAAGGTTTTGTAAATGCAAATTCCTAACTATATATGGTCTATAACCTATGGTTTTTTCTGTGAATTTCATTGGTTTTTTAAAAGCTAATATCTATAGCTGTAAAATATATTCTTTATTAAGTGACGTATCACGTAGCCCGTGAGACGCCTCATGATGCATCGCATAACCGTGACGTATCGTCTCTGCAGCGCAAACCAAACCCAAAACGTAAGCGTGCCAGAACACGCTTAAAGATATATATATATTTTTTTAACCTTAATTAGACAAAATCCACACGTGCACATATCACAAACGTTCAAAAAACACAATATGTCGGACTCCCGTTACGCTGCCGGTTAGCTGCCCGGTTAACGTATCAGGAAGCACCTTTACCGCGAAAAATCGCAATTTTTTTTTCTTTTGCCCCGCAGGGAACTTTAATAGCCCCCTCATCAATCCTAGGGGTTCAGGAGGGGTCTGCCTTACCCCTTTCATTCATTTACACCTTTTTTTTTTCCACCTCTTGTCTCTCGATCCCACAGAGAGACAAGATGGCGGCCGCTCCGGACTGTTTACAATGTTGACAGCCAATCAGCTACTCCTCAGACTCCCGTTACACTGCCGGTTAGCTTCCCGGTTAGCTGTCCGGTTAGCTGCCCGGTTCGCGTACCAAGACGCGTCTCTACGGCGAAAAAATCGGATTTTTTTTTTTTTTTTTTTGGCCCCGCGTGGCTTTATAATATTTCCCTCATCAATCCTATGGGGTCAGAAGGGGTCTACCTTGCCCTCTTTCCTTCATTTCCCCCTTTGTTTTGGTCTCCTCTTGTCTCTCGATCCTACCGAGAGACAAGATGGCGGCCGCTCCGGACTGTTTACAATGTTGACAGCCAATCAGCTACTCCTCAGACTCCCGTTACACTGCCGGTTAGCTTCCCGGTTAGCTGCCCGGTTAGCTGCCCGGTTCGCTTACCAAGACGCGTCTCTACGGCGAAAAAATCGGATTTTTTTTTTTTTTTTTTTTGGGGCCCCGCGTGGCTCAATAATATCCCCCTCATCAATCCTAGGGGGTCAGAAGGGGTCTACCTTGCCCCCTTTCCTTCATTTCCCCCTTTGTTTTGGCCTCCTCTTGTCTCTCGATCCTACCGAGAGACAAGATGGCGGCCGCTCCGGACTGTTTACAATGTTGACAGCCAATCAGCTACTCCTCAGACTCCCGTTACACTGCCGGTTAGCTTCCCGGTTAGCTGCCCGGTTAGCTGCCCGGTTCGCTTACCAAGACGCGTCTCTACGGCGAAAAAATCGGATTTTTTTTTTTTTTTTTTTGGGGCCCCGCGTGGCTCAATAATATCCCCCTCATCAATCCTAGGGGGTCAGAAGGGGTCTACCTTGCCCCCTTTCCTTCATTTCCCCCTTTGTTTTGGCCTCCTCTTGTCTCTCGATCCTACCGAGAGACAAGATGGCGGCCGCTCCGGACTGTTTAGAATGTTGACAGACACCGGAGGGCCAATCAGCTTCGCATCGCAAAGTTCCGATACGCGAAAAGTTCGCTAACCGGATCGCTGCCCAGAGCGCTGTTACAGATATATATCTTGATTTAAACGTTAATTTCTCAAAATCCACTGAAGCACATATATTGAGACCTAGCAAAGGCACATCGGGCTAACAGTCCCTACAATTTTGCCAAGTTTCGTGGAAATCCATTCAGCCGTTCGGGCTAAAAGTGAGTCCAACCGCCCTATGGAAATTAACATGGGAAAAACGCGTTTTGGGACCCCCCTTTTTTCTCGGCCCCCCCTTGACGAACCCCCCCCAAATTTTCAGGAGCTGCTCAGAAACAAAATGTGCCATTTTCCTGAAAATTTCAGCCAATTCCGTCCACAAACGCCAAAGTTATTAGACATAGAATTTTCAGAAGTCCCATAGGGAAAAAATCCTAACTATATATACCTACTGGCTATCGCCAGTAGGTAATATATATATATATATATATATATATATATATATATATATATATATATATATATATATATATATATATATATATATATATATATATGATGAATACTTACCACTATACTTACATGTAGTTGGTTTACTATGAGTATGCCTTTACCATTTATGCTTTTACAACTTTAACTTTACAACTTTATTTGTTATAAAGGCATCTGGGGTAACGGCGTACTCTATTTAAAAAAAAAAACTTTTGTAAAGACCTTGTGGTTATATTGCCTTTGTTGTAAAGGCATCTCATTGTTTAGCTTTTGTTGTAAAAGCTGTTTCTTCTATTTACCATCTCACAAATTGCATGTAATATTTACTTTCGAGAAGGAAACCACTCTTCTAAAAGTCACGAGATCGCTTCATCTCTTTAGTGTGATTTTAACAAACTGCTCAAATGTAATTTCTTGCCTTCTTGTTTAGGTTGAATATTTCTTGTGAAAACAATTATACATTAACAAATAACATGGTATAAACCATATATGCAGATGTGAAGACTATAATATGCAATTCCTTACCATTTTTGAGGGATGAGAAAGGTGTCATGACTTACTCAAGGCTCTGTCTCTTTGTGAGTCATGTCCTCTTGGAATATCTGCCCTGCGCCCAACCCACGGCAGACACCAATCCCTCCCCCCAGCCACACTCTCCCCACATTTTATGTATGTATTTATTTATACTTTTTTTTTTCTTTTCATGAGCTACAGCTGTCCATTTCCTCTAAAGAATACAACTCACTTTTGAAAGCTCATTTAAAGTAATTTTGAATTTGTTTTTCCTTCTTAGGAATTGTATGTGTATCTTCAAAGTGAACTGAAGAAAGTTGCTGAGTGCTACAATGAGAGGCTGCTGGACACTCCGCACAATCCGATGTCTTTAGGTATTAAACAAGTGCAACCATTTTAAAGTAGAGGTAACATGCTCTGTATTTGCACACCCTGAGTCTCTTGCTTTCCACACAAGACCTCTTCAAAGTCATAGAAGTGGTAATGAAGCAGCAAGATTAGCTCTTTCTATAACCCGGGGGTTTTTCACAGCTCCTATAATTGTGGGGAAAGGACTCCAGTGCTAATGAGAAATTTGTTGTGAGCTCCTGCACTGTGGAGCTCCTGCACTGTGGGAAATTTTGCCATGAATCATATCTCTGGTGTGTCTAGTTCCCCAATGCTGCAATTTCTAACCCAGACCACATTAGACATTATGCTGAGCACAAAATAAATGAGAACCAAGACTACTAAGTGCATTAGCAGCACCACCCTGTTCATGCCAGACTTTACTTGCACAGCTTTGGGTTTATATTCCCAGTCTGTTGATTGCTGACACATGTTGAACTTTTTTTGCCTTACTCTCACACTTGTCCTGTATTCCGGTGTTGTTTCTTCACAGTTGTTTTGGTTCCTTTATGTCAGCAATTATATGTAGTCAGTTGACACATTAAGAGTTCTTAGCAAAGTTTTTTATTTCCTATATAGTATGTTTTTAGGTCAAGAATGGGCAGTGCATGCACTGCTCTGTGAGGCATGCCATATATGTAGGCATGTACTTGAAGCTCCACCCACTCTCCACCCATATTTTTCATTGGCTTATGTCATTGTGCTTTGTGAATGTTGGCTTCTGTTTTGTTGACAGACTTATTAGTCCCTCCTTAGTCACTCCCTGTCTGCTGTTTCCTCCCACGAGGACTGGCCCTTTTACCTGTGTCCTAACTCAGGCACTTTCATTAGCAGTTCCGATAACAATTTCCTTAAAGAACAAGTTACTTATCTTTGTTAATGGATTATCTGATAGAGACTCTATCTAGCTGCACATTCCTTATCTTTGAATTTCCCAGACTTTAGGCTTGATCCGGAAACTTTTGCTAAGCAATACCTCTTCCATGCGGTGTCGGGTAGCTCCATTCAGCTCTGCGTGATGTCGTTGGTGATGTCGGTTATGACGCAGCGTGGCCTATGTAGGCACCACCCAGGCATGCGGACATCAGTACTTTTTGTTTTTTCCATGCTAGAAGCGCAGAGCCACAAAGTACCTGACATAGTCAGGTGCTAAACAAGGTTCCTGAAGGGAAGTAACCCTAGCCCTACAATATAACAATATTAGTCTGCAAAGCGGAGAGGTGTGGGCGGGGCTGTAAGGAATTTTCAGGTAGAAATTCTCTATCAGATAATGTGTTACTGAAGGAAAGTAGCTTTTTCATCTGATAGAGAATTCTAGCTGTGGATTATTTACCTTTGAATTAGACACCCAAGCCATACCATCCCGGCTGTGGGTGCAGACCAATACCTTAAACTAGAAAGTCCTGCAGGACCGAGCGGGCAAAGTGCCCATCTCTGTGGACCTGACCGTCCAGGTATTGTGCTTTGAAAACTTGCTCAACGATGTCCACGTGGTTGCCTGACCGATGTCTTGGACTGGGACACTCCAAGCCAAGGCCGTAGTCACAGCCTTTCCCCTGGTGGAATAGGCCCTAAACCCTTCAGGGTGTTGGTTCTTTGCCAGGGCATAACGAATCTTGATACAGAGAACCACCCAGTGAGAGATTGGTCTTTTCTGCACTGCCCTTCCATTCTTGGCTCCCAAGTACCCAACAAAGAGTTGGTCATCCTCCCGGAACTCTTTTGTGCGGTCAAGGTAGAACGAAAATGCTCTTTTTGGGTCCAGCTTGTGGAGACACTCCTTTTCCTGGTGGGCAACGTGATGTACTTACCCAGATGGAAAGGGTTCACAACCTTTGGCAAAAAGGATGCTTGGGTGCTAAGCACCACCTTGTCCGGAAAGGACATAAGATAAGGAGGAGAGCAAGATAACGCCTGCTGTTCGCTCACCCTCCGGACCAATGTATTCACCACCAAAATGGCTGTTTTGATGGTTAAAAGTCGGAGGGGAAAATTGTGTAAAGGCTCAAAAGAGCGCACATCCGCTAGGTGAGGACCTAATCAAGGTCCCACTGCGGCATAAAAAAGGGCGTATGTGGCAACAGGTGACCCAGCACTTTCAGAAATCTATGTACAATGGGAGATTTGAAGAGAGGGGGCTTGTCTGGCAACTGCAAAAAAAGCAAAAATTTAACCCTTGAGAGTTCCCAAGGCAGAGCCCTGCTGGGTAAGGGTCCGTATGAACAAAAGGACAGTAGAAAGAGAAGCAAAAAGAGGGTCAATAGACCTTTCTGTACAGTATAAAACAAACTTCTGCCAACAGCAGGCATTTACCATCTTAGTGGAGGGACACCGGTCCACCAGATTAATGCTACAGACTTCAGGAGTAAGGTCAAAAGCTATCAACTGTTGCTGCTCAATCTCCAAGCATAGAGGTGCAGAATTGACAGGTTCAGGTTCAAAACCCTCCCCTGCTGCTGCAACAGAAGGTCCTCCCGAAGATCGAAGGATTGATGCTCATTATCAGAAGCTCTGGATATCCTATTCTCCTTGCCCAGTCCAGTGCCACAAGGATGACTTGGGCCTGGTCGCTCCTGATCTTCTTCATAACTCTGAGCAGGAGTCGTATGGGCGGAAAGGCGTACAGCAGGCCTGAGCTCCACTCATGATGAAAGGTGTCGCCGAGTGATAGCCGCCTTGGAAACTCCAGCACTCACTACTCCGAATACTGCGCAATGTCGATGGGGGCAAAAAAATCTAACCAAGGTTCTCCCCACTGCTAAAAGTGACCTTGCGCCACATCCGACTGGAGACCCCATCCGTGAACCTATAGGCATCAACGGCTGAGGTCGTCTTCCCTGGTGTTCAGAGACCTTGCCATATGTTGAACCACCAGGATTATGCCCTGCTGTTCCAGCCATGTCCAGAGATGCAGGGCCTCTTGACAAAGGGTCCACAACCCCACCCTGCCCTGCTTGTTGCAGTACCACATGGTGGTGGTGGTGTCCATGAACACTTGCAGCAGCTTCACCTTGAGAGAGGGAATAAATGCCTTCAATGCCAATCGAATCATTTGGAGCTCCAACAAATTTATGTGGAGCCCCGTCTCCGCCAGACACCAGTGTCCCCTGATCTCCACCTCTCCCAGATGGCTGCCTCATCCCAGAAGTGATGCATCTGTCCCGACTGTGAAATCTGGCTGGGGAAGGGAGAGTGGTCTGCCATTGACCAAATCGAAGTTTGTCAACCACCACTGCAGATCTCTAGCAGTTCCTTTCGAGATCTGGACCAAGTGGGTGAGATTTCCTCGATACTGTGCTCAATGGAACTTCGGGTCCCACTGCAGAGCCTACATACGCCACCTTGCAGGCTTTACCAGCATGATGCAGGAGTCCATGAGGCCCAACAGCCTCAAGAGTCAGTCTCACTGAACCCAGTATAGAGGCTGAAACATCGGAATCAAAGCCTGAAAATCCTGGACTCCCTGCTCGGGGGATAGGCTCAAAACTGCATTGTATCCAGAACTTCCCCAATGAAAGAGTGCATCTGAGAAGGTGTCAAGTGTGACTTCAGCATGTTTATGGAGAACCCCAGAGAATGCAGGGGGTCTGCCGTAGTCTGAAGGTGGAAGACTACTGCCTGGATTGAGGACTCCTTCAACAGCCAGTCATCGAGGTAGGGGAAGACTGACACTTCTATTCTGCGTAGATGAGCTGTGACCACTACCATCACTGTGGTGAACACTTGAGGAGCGCTAGTAAGGCTGAAGGGGAGCACAGTAAACTGAAAGTGCTTGCTGCCTACCTTGAACCGCAGGTAACGCCTGTGTCCCAGCCCAGGCAGGATGGGAATGTGAAAAAACGCGTCCTGCAGGTCTATAGCTACCACCCAGTCTTCTAAGTCGAGAGCAGACCAGACCTGAGCCAGAGTGAGCATCTTGAACTTCTCCTTCTTGAGGAACATCTTAAAGTCCGAAGTCTAAAATGAGTCGCAACCCTTTGTTTTTCGGAATCCGCAAGGAACGGGAATAACAGTCCATGTCTACTGCTGAAACAGGCACCCTTTCTATAGCACCCTTGGCCAAGAGAGCTGTAACTTCCTCTTGGAGTCGGTGCAGGATGGTGGCTGACGCGGCTGGTAACCCCTTCCATTTCCACGAAAGGGGTGAAAGAAAGACTGGCCACGAAGAGTGGAGGAGAGGCCAAAGGATCTGGCTATAGCTCGAGAGTCCTAGAACCTGACCAGGGCCGAGTCTGACTTTTCCCCAAAAATACAGGTTCCCTCAAAGGGCATGTCCGGCAGATTGGCTTAGATATCGCCCGAGAAGCCAGTTGTATGCCAGAAGTGCCGTCTTAAGGCCACTGTCATTGAAATTGACCTGCCCAGCAAATCATTTGTGTCTAGGCCACACACTAAGGTAAATTTTGCTACATCTCTTCCATCCTTGACAGAGCACAGCCCTGGCCTCCTCCGTGACCTCTGGCAGCACTTGTGCAACTTTCTCCCATAGGGAATGGGCGCAACGGCCCAATAAGCATGCAGTATTGGCCAATCGCAATGCCAGCCTGGAGGGAGACATTTTCTTCTCAATGAGACCAGCTTCTTGGATTCCCTATCCAGAGGGGCAGAAAGGAACACACCCTGTGATGTAGATGCTCGCACCACCAAGCTTTCTGGTTTGGAGTGTTGGATGAAGAACTTTGGGTCGCCCTAAGGTGGGCGATGGCAGCGTGCAGTCGTCCTATTCAAAGGAGCCCCTGTGCTAGGCTTGGAACACGTGCCTAGAAGGACGTCAGTAAGTGCATCATTAAAGGGCAAAATCGGTTTGGAATTGAATCACCTCAGTCAGGAGATTAGTCCTGACCTGCACTGAGGGCAGCTCTAGTCCAAGGATCTCAACTGCCCTCTTTACCCTCTTCATAGGATACCCCCTCCTCCATAGCCACCGTTGGCAGAGAAAGCATGCCAGTATCTGGGAAAGTGTCCAGTCCACTGGCCTATCCAAGTTCCCCATACCAGTCCAAGTTCTCCTTGGAGACATCCTGGTATTCCAGAGGAGCCATAGACCCCTTCCATTTTCTCTCCTGAGCCTTGTACATCCTCAAAGTGCTCAGGTGATCACATAGAACCCCTGGGTTCAATCAGCGTCCAGCAACGTCATCCGGCTCTTTGTCATCGAGGATGGGGCTGGCACCGGCGGCACCGTAGCTTCATACTTCAGGTCCGACTCTGGAGGAGGTCGCGTTGGTGCATCGACCTGGATCCTTCAGGCCCACCGGCACAGTGGCCGGAGCTGGCAGCGTCAAATCAGATTGGGCCTCTTCTGAGTCTGAGGGGCCGAGGGCTCATCAGCAGGGTTATTCCCTACAAATACGTGGCGCATGGCATCGTAACATTATTTTATTAGAGCGGGAGTTGCCTCGGCACCCTGAAAGGCATGACTTGAGCGTTGGTGCTCCTTACCTTTCTCGTAGACGGACGCCAACTGAGGTGAAGGTGAAGTCTGCTTGGACTTCCTCCTCTTCTTATGCCTCTTCCCCGAGTGTCCTGAGGACCTCAAGTGGTAGGAAGAAGACTTAGGGCTCTGGGAGCGACCGCCTCCTCTTCGATTGGGACCGTAAGCTCCGAAGAGTCTCACTGGACAGTGTTGACTGCCAGGCCGCGAGGAGCTTCAGCGCTAGCTCCCTCAAGGCCTTCGAAGCCATGACCCAGCAGTCCGAGCACGACTTTGAGTCGTGGTCGCGCTCGAGACACCAGAGGCAGAAAAGGTGGGAATCGGTGACCCACATAGTGTGGTGACAGGCACAGCACAACTTGAAAACTGCCTTCCTCGAAGACATCCCTCGCCACGAAATGCAAAAAATTTAGAATTTGATAAGGCGAGAAAAAACCTGCCAAAAAGCGGTAAAGGGTTAGCTCTTCTCGGATCGGCACTTAACTGGCGCAGAAAGAAAAGAACTGACTTCAGCGCTCCTGGGTGGCGCCTATATAGGCACCCCAACGTCATAACAGATGTTACCGATTACATCACGCGGAGCCGAATGGAGCCACCCGACGCTGCACGTGCGGAGTGTTGCTCAGCAAAAGTTTTGGAATCCAGCCTAACACCTTGGAAATTCAAAGGTAAGGAATCTGCAGCTAGATGTCTCTATCATATTAATGTACACAGGACCCCATCTTCAGTAAAGGTGTCTGCTTCCTAACAGACTGTTTTATTTGCGGATCACCGCACCACTTTTATTTTTTTCTATTTATTTACTTTTGGTTTATTTACAGTGCCGGCCGCGTGGGTATGCGCAGCTTGCCAAACCTTTGCCGCTCCATCATGTTTTAATAACTCAGCGCGGTGCGCGCTTCATGGGCATTGTGGTATAATTTATAAATTCACCCCGTTCCCCCCTTTTCTCCCCCTCTGCATGGACGCCCGCGAAGGGGCACTGTCTCAAGAAATCTGCATGTTTTGTTTACAAGCTCCCCATACAGCGCTTTCATGTTAATGGCGTCTGCGCCCCTTTTTGTAGATGCATGGTCGCTATTAAAGTGAAACCGCGGCATTGGGCGCTCTTACAAAAAAAAGTATTCCGTTTGTCAACTTGACAAGCACCCGCTTTTTTTGTTGTTGTAAAAGTCCCCCATACTGTCCTTTCATTTTCTCTCTACAAGCCGCATCTAAAGAAAGGGGCGCGGTGCCATTAAAATGAAAGCACAGTATGGGGTGCTTGTAAACAAAACAAGTCGATTTCTTTAATTTTATCTCAACAGGTAGGCGGACCTGAAAATATACCATGAAGAAAGGGTATTGCCTTACCTTTTTTATTTGGTTTAATGTGGCTTTCAGCATGCATATATTAATGTTAGTTTGGCTGCTGCTAGTACCTCTTATTGTAATTCTCCTTCCAAGCATCTGAAGAATTTCAGTGATGATTGAATTTTTGGACGGTCAAAGAAAGCTTTTTCCACAAATTCCTTGTTCTCTCAAATTTATTAGCTCTTTTTCAATACCCCAAATTGATAATTGTATTTATAAATCTGGGAGCCCCATTGGGTTGTTTGTATACCTCCAGTATGTTAGTAAGCTACCCTTGCATCAATTGTCCCTTTTGTCACTAAGCAAGGAGGGGTTGCAAAGGTAACTACATCTGATTTATATTTTTTATAACGGGAAATGTTTTAGAGCTGTCTTGGTAAGGTTGGGTAAGCTCACAGGGTTTTCGATTCAACAACAGGCAATGAAACCGAGCAGCCAAGTGGGGTGAGGGGGATCCAAGAAGTGGAAATATGACACCTACAGTACAGGAACACAGACAATGCACCAAACCACGCACAAGGCACAAATGCAAGAGATGACTAACTACCACTTAATCTTTTGGAATGTTTGCGGTTTGAATATGAGAAGGAGGGTGTTAAGCTTAAGAAGATGTGGCTGGTACAGTTGTTTTTGCACTGAGAATTCCGCATTTGCCAGAGGAACACTAAACTGGATTAGGCCCTGGGTGCCTCGTACGTAATGGCAGTGGTAAAATACCTTAAGGGTGTTGTGCTGTGGTACTTGGCAGGCTTAATGGTCTTGAAGTGCTGTTAGCAAATGTATATGCAACCATAATTCAGCACAAATTATCGACCAACAAGGCAAAATTCATCTGGGTCTCAATGGTCCTGAATGGGGATTTTAATGGGGTTGAGCATGTTCAAAAGGATAGATCCTACCCACCACTATCAACATCCGCAACTGTGAAATTAACCAAAGCACTGAGGAGTTGACAAGAGCACTAGGAAATGAGACAATCCAGAGGGGGCTGGACTTTCTTTTCACTCACAAATCTGTGATCTCACAGTTAGGTAATGTAAAATATATTGTTTTGCAATAGGTGCACATCAGGTTTCACACACTGAGTACCTAGATAGACACTATTTTGACTACAATCTGTTACTGACTCACTACAGCTGGGTATGCAATGGACCGGTTGTGCCCACCCCAGCCAACTATTGGTAACAAACTAAACACAAACCTCTAGTTTGATGCATGTCAAACATTCACCACATCCCGCTTTGTTTTTCGGCACGTTTTTCTTGACCACATAGTCTCCTTGCACAAGGCTTAACCAGTATTCACCGTAGCATAAGTAGCACAGTTACAGTTTTATTTATTTTCATAGCGTCTTGTCACCCGCATGTTTCAAACCGGTACATAGGTACTAGGGTTATTCCTCTGAAATTCGTCACCTCCTTTCTCCATGCTCGTTTGTTTTTCTCTAGAAATAACCCCCTGACGAAGGGCGAAAAGGATGCCCGAAATGTATTGGGCTAATGCATACTTGTTTTTTTCCTAAAAGCTCCTACTCACTATGGATTTACATGAAGAATATATATAATCCATTAATTCAATGAGATTACAATAACATATTCCCAAATAAGTGGTGTGTTGGAACATCTACTTCTAAACTCAGATTCTATTGATTTAAAAGTCTTCCAATTGGATTTCAGACAGTGCACTCTGAGGGACACTTCCCAGTAGGGAAGTGCAACAGTGTTACTGAAGAGATAAAATATATCCTGCTCAAAGGCGATAAGGCTTAGGTGGTCCTTTTGGAACTATTTGCAGACTACGATACTGTGAATCGTTCTGTCCTGAAGGTGCGCCTAGTGGAGATGGGGATTGGCGGTCTAGCTTACAATCTACTCTGCTAATTTCTTACTGGCATAGGGAAATCGGTTGCTTTCGGAGATTTTACCTCCAAACATTTCTCCTTGCCCTGTGGTGTCCGGCAAAGGTCAAGCATTAGCTAAGCTGATTAGATCATTTGGTTTCTCAACCATTTCCTGTGCTGACAACACTCAAATCGTAATGTTGATCACTAACAGCATTGAGGAGGTGGTGCTACGCTTCAAAAACTGAATGCGATCAGTCAGCTGGATGACCAGTCAGTGCCTTAAGCTGAACTCTGAAAAAACTGAGGGGCTCCTCTTTGGTACGGACACCTTGTTCTGGTCCCTCTTTCCACATCAGTACCCAAAGTGAGAAATCTTGGGGTAACTTTCAATTCCAAACTCTCCTTTAGTTACCAGTTAAACAAGAGTACCTCGTTTAGTTTTTTCCTGTTAACAACCTTGAAGAAAATGTTGCCTTTCATTCCCTTTGACCTACAGAAATCAGTCATCATCTCCTTGGTCCTGTCGAAATCAGACTGTTGTAATGCCCTTTATCTGGGCATTCAGCAAGGTCCATTAAACAAAATGTATAGGTTGCAGAAAGCAGCAGCACCTCTCCTCAAGAACCTTCCAAAGTTCAAATTAGTCTCTGATGCACTTATGTCGTTTCATTGGCTTCCAGCAAAAAAGAAAGTAGCCTTTAAAACACTGTGCAAAGGGCACAAAGCTCTCCACTGTACAGGTCTGGAGTATCTAAAAAGAAATATTTCATGGTATACTCAGTTTCCAAAATTGCGATTGTACCCAAAATTTATGGTATCCTGGGGTGTTATGAGCTTATTCTTCGCTACTTGTCCGCTTTGGAACCAGCTGCCCTGGCATGTTAGCCAGATTTGAATATTTTTAGGAAAGATGTTAAATCTTGGCTCTTTTTGCGCCCTGTATAGTTTCATGTACTTTGCTTTTCGAAGTAAAGTATGTCGCAGACGATGGCACCAAGATGCCCTAGAAAATAAAAGAAAAATGTATTTGCATGTTCACACTCTCCACCGGCTTTATATTAAGTGAGTTCACACCAGAGTCACGTTATAATCTTCCTCTAGGGCTAGTATTTAGTGAGTCGCCACCCTTAGTTTATCTACACATAGACTCTTACGGCTCCCAAGCAGCAGGTCCAGCAAATCAAGGGGCAGGCCAGCAAGAAGAAAAATTTAAGGGACTCTTGATCAGTGCTAGGTTCCTGATTAAGAACAAAACTGAGTTTGCAAAATATTTTCTTCTTTAGCACAGAAATATGGGCTAATGATTCATCTGTTTCTGATCTGGTAGTATCCATCCCATCAGGATATACAGCCCTGCATCCCCAGCACAGATTAGATTAGAGTTGGGGCTAACAAACTATGATGCCCAGAACCTTGGTACATATCTCCAGCTCTGCCACAAACTAAGACAGGCTGAATCTGGCACACTAGAATTTCTAGTCTGGAAAGAAATTTATGAGAGTAACCCAGGAGGATCATTTGGCCGTCTCCTGAAGGATTATATACATCAGATGTCAGCCGCTGACCTCTGGGCCCTCAATCCTAGCCAGTGTGCCTTTAAAAATGCAATTAAAAAATGTGTGAGATTGATATCTCTCGCTACTGATAAAGCCCTCCTCACAAAACGCAGCCATTCTTGGGCAGTAGTTAACTCCTACAAACAAGTATCCGCAGTATCCATTTAAAACGCTGCTTCATCGCCCTAAGAATGGGGGACTGGCGCTTTCTTCAGAATCTACCCACCTTGCGCCGTACAGAGGTGGACACAACCTGTAGAGGATGTGGGTTAGCGATAGAATCAATTATGCACGTGGTCTGCATCTGCCCTACCTTTAATTCCCAACGCAGGTGCATGCTTAGATCAGAATGGAACAGGTTGGGGGTTCGGACCTGCAGGCATGCCATAATTGCCGCTTTGTGCACGGACAATACTGTTGCCAAATTTATTCAACAAGCGTATCGCTGCCTTAACATCAAGAAAACCGCCACGGCATTGCCACTGACCTTTTAGACTGATTAATGTTCCGTAACAGAATCTCCACCGACCAGGGTGGTAATAAGACCAATCGAAACCCTGTCGCACGTACCCTCTACGGTTTGATTTTACAATTGAATACGATGGGAGATGTTTGTGACACGCCAGGTCACCTTTTATAAAACAGTTTAAATTCTTATTTCTTTTTATGCTATTTATGTCTGTACAGGTTTCTCTTTTAAATCTTTTTTCTCACAAAACTGTACATAATGTGATTTGGGAAAAACTTTTAAAGATATTGTTTTATATCTAAATAAAGATACTTGATTTACAGCCCTTAGACAAGATAGGATAGACAGTCTAGGAGGAAATCTGGCCATTTTATATGAAACAAAATATCACTGTTGCTGGGAGACACATTTTTTTTTGGAAATCTGTTTATTAGCATAGTGTTTCGAGCAAAATTACAGAGTGAACAGTAAGCATTGGCACTAGGAGGAGGCGTGCTCTCGCAAGCATAATATCAGCAATTACAACGTATATTTTGTATTTTGTGGCATACTCAATAAGGTAACATTCCTTTGAACAACCGGAACAAAACCCCACCCCCCACCCACGGTAACCCTCCCCCCTACCGACACTCATTGCCCATGCATATGTAAGTCAGATCGTACCTGGTTGCACCCGTGAGTCCATTCCACCTAATAGTACAGATTAATACAGATAGTCATGAGTAGCAGCATAAACAGCACGGGATAACCCGCGTCTTCATCTAGTGCACCACAGTCAGATGCGTCACATAGGTTTTCTGTACGTAGGACACAGTACAGTGCTAAGGCATCGAATCAACAGAGTCCCCATCTCCCTCCGCTTCAAACATCCCCAATATGGCAAACCAATCCAGTGAGATCGGCGTTTTTCTAAGGCCCCTGTGTTCCTCGCGTTGCAGCGCTTCACCTTCCGCCTTGCCCCACCTTGTCACTTCCGCCCTCCATAACTCAGGATCCGGTGGTTTGGGCGACTTCCACCTCATCGTAATCGCCCGCTTCGCCAAGAGTATAGCCAGGTCAGCAAAGCGTGTAGCAACACTTCTAGTGCGCGCTGTGGGACCCAACCCCAGTAGTGCGTATTCCAATGTGAGTGTGCGTGATAGGGCGCCTGCACTGGTGAGTGACCCGGCAACCGTGGACCAGTAGTAGCCCAGCTTGGGGCAGTCCCACAGCATGTGTACCAATGATGCGTCATCCGCTGAGCATCGGGGGCATGTGTCAACCGCAGTAGGAAACATGGCGTGTATGCGGTGTGGTGTTAGGTAAGCCCTATGTAGAAGCATGAGCTGAATGAATTTAAATTTGGGGTTTCTGGCTATCTTTTGGGGGAACTGGAGGATACGCTCCCACTCCTTGTCTCGCAGTGGTCTTCCCACATCACCCTCCCATTTCGCCCTGAGGGGCGACAGTGGGGCTGCCCTCCCTGTCCTGATGCTAGCGGTTAACCATTTAGTCAGGTGGCTCCCCGTCCCCATAAGATAAAGCATCGTTGGTAATGGGTTTGTGGGAGGTTCCATTCCCTCGTGCGCCCACCTATTGGTCACGTAATGGCGGAGGCCGGCATACATGAGGAACGATCCCCCGGGTACACCGTGTGCAGTCCTGAAGTCTTCGAAGGACAGAATTCGCCCCTCGGCAAAGAGGTCCCCCACAGTCGCCACTCCAGTGTCATGCCAAGGCGTGAGTGTATGTGCAGTAAGTGGGCCCGCCTCCAGCGGGATACCCAGCAGTGGGATCGTGGGGGCATAAGATGTCGCCGGGGTGGTGTATTTTAGGGCCTTCCGCCAGTATTGGATAGCAAGCCGGAGCAGTGGCGGGGCATTTCTTGGTAGGTCTGAGCGGGGCAGTAACAAGACATGGATCTTCCCCCTAGAGCGGTCCTCCTCTGTTATGTCCACCTCGTGCAGGTTCCGACCCGCTAGCCAGTAGGCCAGCCATTGCAGCTGGCATGCAAAGTTGTAGGCCCGGAAGTCTGGTACTCCCATACCCCCGGCTCCAGTAGGAAGCTGCAGTTTGGCCAGGCCTATGCGTCTCCGCCCTGGGCCCCATATGAGTTCCGTGAGGAGAGTATCCAGTGTTTTAAATGTTGAGGCGGGAATCAGAAATGGCAAGTTGGTAAAATAGTAGATAAGGCGGGGAAGCATAACCATCTTAGAGATGGCCACCCTTCCGGCCACCGATAGGGGCAATGACAACCAAAATTGAATTTGGGATTTGAGCGCTCTCATAGCCCGGCCGAGGTTGCCATCGATCATCATGGCCGCATCCCTGTAGATTTGTACCCCGAGATAGCGGAAAGTAGAGTCCGCCATTTGAAATGTGTGTGGCGCGAAGGGTAAGGGTGCGGGCTGGCCTGGGGCAGCAAACAGGAACCCGTAGGACTTGGACTCGCTTATGGAGAGGCCAGATAACAATCTGAAGTCCTCGAATATCCGAGATATAGAAGCAAGGTCTCCCCTGAGATCGCGGAGGTATAGGATAATGTCATCTGCGTATGCTGAGACCACATGGGTGGTCGTGCCCCTCCGGATCCCATAGTGGGGAGCTGCCGTTCTGAGTTTACAGAGCAGTGGTTCAAGGGACAGGATGAACAGGAGTGGGGAGAGCGGGCAGCCCTGTCTAGTACCCCGTGCTATGTCCACAGGACCAGAGATGTATCTGGACGTACGCACTCGGGCCGTGGGGCGGGTATAGAGCAGTTTGACCCAAGCAATATACTCGGGTGGAATCCCAAATTTCGCAAGCGCAGCAAACATGAAATCCCATCTAAGGGAATCAAAGGCCTGTTTCAGGTCCAACGAGATGCAGCCTTCCGAACCCAATTCCGCCGGGTCCCGCAGCATCAACTGAGCAAGCCTTCTAAGGTTCATGGCCGTGCTCCTTCCCGGCACAAACCCGCATTGGTCGGGGTGTATCAGATGAGGAATGTATTGCGCCAAGCGCATCGCTAATATCTTGCTCAATATCTTGCAGTCGGTGTTGAGGAGGGATAAGGGTCTGTAATTAGCTAGGTGCATGCCATCCTTGCCCGCTTTTAAGAGGGAGGTTATTAAAGCTTGGAGGGAGGACTGGGGCAGTGAGGCAGTGCGCAACGCTTCCAGATAAACAGTGTGGAGACGCGGGGCCAGGAGGTCTATGTATGTAGTGTAGAACTCAGCCGGTAGGCCATCCGTTCCAGGGGTTTTGCTCCTCGGGAGAGCACGTATTGCCTGTCTAATTTCGGCGACTGTAATAGCGCGCTTCAGGTCTGTGGCCTGCCTGGCTGTGAGTTGGGGCAATTCAAGGTCCCTCACGAAGTCCTCCAATGCAGCCTCGGAGAGGCACTGGTGATGACCATATAGTTTGGCATAGTAGTTTCGGAAAGCGGCATTAATGCCCACTTGGGACGAGGCCAGTAGACCGTCCTGGTCCAGTATCTCCAAGATCGGGTGGTTCACCGGAGAGTCTCTTATAATACGGGCCAGTAGTGGGCCCGATCTATCCGCCTGTGTATGTTGTCTGATAGTGTATTCTGTATAATCTAGGAGCCTCAGGTCTTCCAGTAGCTCGGCGTGTTTAATGTGTGCCTCTTGCAGAGGAGTAAAGTGTGTGTTAGTGCCCGCAGCTTCGCTCTCTAGCATTGCCAGTGTACCTTCCACTTCTTTCAGGGCGCCTACCACCTCCCTCCTCCTGCCCACTCGGGAGGCCATCACCTCTCCCCTGATGAAGACCTTGAAAGTGTCCCACTCTATTTGTCTGGAGCTGGCAGTGTTTGTGTTGGTAGCAAAGTAGGTCTCAATAGCGTCCGCCATGGACGACCTGAAGACGGAGTCTGCAAGTAGTTCTGTGGGTAACCTCCAGGTCGGGATCGGGGCCAGCATCTTGCCCCATTGCCAGGTGAGCTCTACGGGGTTATGATCCGAGAGGGTCTTCCCCATATGTTGGGCTCGGACGACTGATCCCAGCAGGGAGCGGGAGCAGAATATACGGTCTATCCTGGTATGTAGCTGGTGAGGGGGGGAGAAGAAGGTGTATTCCCTGTCCAGGGGGTGCGCACTGCGCCACGCGTCTGCCAGTTCCCATCCCGCCGCCCATTGTGCCAGCGCATCCGCCTGTCTCCTGCTTTCTGTGGCGTGTAGGGGGGGGTGAGATCTATCTAGTGTGACATCTAAGACTGCATTAAAGTCTCCTCCAATCACCCACTGGTGATCTGCCCACTCCGCAAGGATTCTATTGACATTTACCAGAAATTCCGATTGGCCAGAGTTTGGCGAATACACACAGCCCAATACAATCATGTCCCCATCCAACAGGCCTTTCACAAACACATATCTGCCTTCATTGTCAATTCGCTGTTCAATCGGTTTAAAGGGAACAGAGTTGCGGAGCCAAATAGCAGCCCCCCTAGAGAACGCTGAGTAGGATGTGGCAAAGAGTTGACCCCTCCACTTCTTCTTGAGTTTCAGGCCTTCAGCGCAGTTCAAGTGTGTCTCTTGCAGGCAGGCTATCATGATTCCCCGGCGATTGAGCTGGGCCAGTATCCTGTGCCTCTTGTGGATCGAGCCCATGCCCCGCACATTCCAGGTGCACAAGTCATAAACATTAAGCGGCCCCATGACAAAACCTGCAATGCGGCCATGGTGGGACCGTGGGTGACCATACCAAGTACCTCATGACGTATGAGAAGAGTGTCGTGTAAACAGGTTGCCCCTCAACATTAAGGTCCCCGGGCCAACGGGCCCGCGATCCAAACCAGTGTGCCCAACATGGGCAAGAAGTAAACAGTTTCAAGTGCATACGGTGGGGGAGAGTGGACCTCTCGTGCCTAACGTGTACTGGCCTGCGGTGGTGTGGCAGCCCTCCGTGAAACCAAACCTGCTAGTTACCCCCAGCATGTAGGAAGATACACTATTCATACGTTACCACCCGGACTTCGTTCAGGGTGCAAGTTGCCGGCGTCAGAATTCCTCCGCCGTCTGCGCCGTGATCTTGGGAAATAATTGTAGGCTGTCCGCCGACCCCGACACTTCAGTGTGTGTGCCGGAGACGCTGGCCTGACCTCTGTTAGTGTCTGCATCGTGAGCGGCGAGGGCCTCCTCCGTCAGCTGCACCACTGATGATCTGCCTGTCGAGCGGTCCGCTGTGGGCCGCCCCTTTGAAGAAGATTTTTGTGAAGGGGCTCGTCCTTTATTGGAAGCCTGGTGACTCTGGCCCGACGGATTCCGGTGCCCAGTATTCCCAGAAGCCGGTAGTGGGTCCTGCGAGGTTGGCGGCGTCAGCGTAACCTCCATCCACTCCTCCGCCTCCTCCGGTGAGTCAAAGAAGTGGGATTTGTTTCCATAAAGAATCTTGAGGCGAGCGGGGAACAGGAGGGCATATTTCAAGTCTCTTTCCCGCAGTGTGCGCTTCACCCCCACGAAGGTGGACCTAGCTCGCTGAACTGTGGGCGTGAAGTCAGGATATATGGAGATGTTCTTGTCTTCATAGCGGATCGGCGCTTTCTCCCGGGCCACTCTCAGCACAGTATCGCGGTCCCTGTAGTGAAGGAGTCGCGCGATCAGAGGGCGTGGGGGTGCCCCCGGCTGCGGAGGTCGTGACGGCATTCTATGCGCTCGCTCCACACTGTATAGCGTCGTGAGATCTTCCGGGCCCACCATCTTCCTGAGCCAGTCCTCCACGAATTGGGTGGGGTTCCTCCCCTCGCTGCGCTCCGGAATGCCTAGGATGCGGACGTTGTTGCGTCGGGCCCTCCCTTCCGCATCATCCACCTTATCCCATAGCTGCTTGAGCCGTTTCTCCATACCCTCCAGCTTCGCCGAGTGTTCCGTTTGCTGAGGGATTAGATCGTTCAGCGCAAGCTTCTGCTCCGACACTTTCTCCGCAAGTTTGTTATGGTCTGCTCGGAGTAGCGAGAGGCCTGTCGCCATGCTGTCAATGCGTGATTCAAGCGCTTCCCGTGTGGCTCGTATTTCATTCAAAATGAGATCCAGCTTGGCGTCCTGCGAACCCTTTCCAGTCGGTGGGATGATGTCCGCTGTAGACGAAGCTAGAGGGTCCTCCGAGCCGGTGGATTGCATGTCCGCAGATGCGCCGTGGTCCTGGGTCCTGCCCCTGTGTTTCCCCATCGACCTGGTATGCAGGGTGGCGTAGTAGTATGCGCACTCTCCGTTTCCGGTCTGCACCGCCTGATGGCACGCCGAGCGGCGAGTAGAGGTGTCCGCCTCCGACGGCACCACGAAGATATGGGTAAAGGGTTACACCCTAGTGCGATGTCAGACTCACAGCACAGGATCCACGTCAGTGTAGCAGCGCTCCGCGGGTGGCCTTCCTCTTAGCCGCGGGTCTGGCCACTACAGGGCGATGTGTAGGGGTGCTGGGCCACTATTGGGGGGTCCGGTGGAGATCAGCAGGAAGGGGAGCTCGGCGGTGTAGTCCGACCAAAGGTGGTGTGTAGCCAGGGGCCCCGTGGAAGCCTCGAGTAGCCGGGACCTGTGGCAGTGTACAGGTACCCACTCCCTGCTCCGCGGGGGGCTGTACTGGTGGTGTGAGGAGGTATCAGGGCCACCGTGAACTTGCCGCTGTGATGCGCCTAGGACAGCGCAGGGCTTCGCGCTAGATGCTGGGAGGGCCCGGGGTGCAGGGTGGAGGTAAAATGGCGGCTATGGTCCTGCAGCAGCGGGGGGCCGTCGCGAGTGGTCCCCGTGCACACCAAGGCAATGGTGCACTGGGCAGAAATGTCCTTCAGGTGCCAACCCCGGGCCCCCACTCCTCACCGGTGTCAGTGGCGTCCAGGCAAGTGCGGGCGTCTCCTTAGGGTCCGGGCAGACTCCGGGGCGGTCCCGGTGGCGCAGTGCCGCGATCCGGGCAGTCCGGACAGGGACGGTCACCCAGGCTCGTTGGTGTGCAGGCAGTCAGTGTGGCAGCAGCAGGGGCCGTGTCCGCCGCCGGCCCGGGCAGCGCTCTCGAGCTCCGCAGCCCCGCCCCCCTCCGGGGCTCGCCAGTAGTCCGTCGGGGCCGCGCCGCTGCCCGGCTCCCAGGCAAATTGAGTCCGCGGCTTACCACGAGGGGACAGGCCTCCGGGATCGCCACAAGTCAGCAGAGTGTTGGCGGCGTCCCAGAGGGGTGGTGCGCTGCGAAGGTATGCCGCTCGCTCCCTGAAGCCTCGGACGTGGAGACGGGGTGGGTAACGGTGCAGGATGACAGGATAGTCCGCTAGTGTACAGGGCTCAGGACGGAGCTCCTCAGCTACACGTCCGCCATAGTCGGCTCTCGGCCACGCCCCCCCCGTTGCTGGGAGACACATAAGTGAGCAAATCCATGCGAGGCTGTATACTTCTCCATAAATAATCACTTACCAAAGGGGGGCGGAGCTTGCCAGCGTCGTTGGCGGAAGCTTGACTCTAGAGCTCCGCGCCATCACCCACAATATCCTGATGATATCCTGTCTGAACGGACCCCAGGGGCTGTAAATCTTTCCCCCACCTAGCCGGACACCTCCGGTATCCTGTGCAGGCGAAAGCCTCCCTGCTCTGCTCCTGAGACGCCTGCGAGGGGCGGAGAAACATCGCAGCGGCTAGGCCAAGGCCGATAATCGCGAAACTTTTGAACTATAGGGATCGAGACACGGCCCCACGGGTCGCTCGAGAGAAGGGGACTCTGCAATACGAGGGCTCAGCGATTTCCATATATCCGGACTTCACAGCAAAGGTGCAGGATGAGCGTAAGCGTTTTGCCCCATATAAAAAACAGCTGAGAGAGCTGGGGCTGGACTATGCCATGCTGTACCCAGCGAAGTTGAGAATTAACCGGCAGGGCCACTCCCACTTCTTCACGGACCCAAAAGACCTTCAAAAGACCCTAAAAGTGTGGACTAAGGAGCATCGGAGAGACCTTGGCACCCCAGCGGAGAACGGGAGCAATAACAGCCAATCGGATGAACAGGAATGACCGAGCGGGCTGGTATGCTGAACAAGACTCGAGACAAGACTCATTCTATGGCACAATGTTATTACTCTGATCTGCTACTTGCCCTTGCTGGAACTACAGTTTCTGCTCCAGTCCGGGGGCAGTGAACGGATTTCCCGGACACAAGCACGGACACGACCTACCTTGTTTATGGGTGAGATCATTCCGAACTGTATATGTTTGTAATGCTCATTTTTTTACTATATTGGACTCTGTGTACTAGCAAAACACTCCGATATGGAGATGGGTGTAGATTCTCCATATACAATATTGGGGTCTGTACGTGAGAGAGGCCTCATATCTAAGGTGTTTGGTATGATGTTGCAGTACTGTTGTCTGTTAGGATTGTCTCACGGGGCGATGGTGCTAGGGGCGGTCCTCAAGTCGTAACCTTTCTGAGTTACTGACTTTTCCTCTGGCAATCTCTGCCCCAGCGCTGTGTGCATTCTTGGCTCCCTTGGGAGCCTTTTGGTGTTCTCAGGGTAGTTCTTCCAGGGAGGGGAGTTGACATGTTAGGCCAAGTTGGGGTTGGTCTACTGTGGGAGGGGGGTGGTAGAGTTCAGGGATGGGTTTGTTCAGTTGCTCAAGGTAAAATGTATCTATCTCCTACTGACACAGTACACAAATGGCACATGCAGGCGACATTGATTATGGCGGAACACATGACCTGCACTAATAGCGTTGATGGCGGATAGCGAGGGCCACACTACCCCGCCCAAGCTTAAGATTCTAACGTGGAATGTGCGAGTTCTCAACGACCATAGGAAGGTCAGGAAGGTACTTAGTTACCTACAGCGTCAACATGTTGATATTGCGCTAATTCAGGAGACTCACCTTCCAAACAACAGTGGGATGCTAAAATGTAGGGGCCAGGTTTCACAACTAACGCCAGGGGAGTGATGACTTGGTTAAATCCAAAATCAACACTAACGCAGTACACGCTAGAGACAGACCCTGAGGGCAGATACGTCATATCCAGGTGCACTGGTCTTGGTCTGTCCTTGGTAGTTATCAACACTTATGGCCCCAATTTTGATTCCCCGGAGTTTTATCGGGCTATGGAGGCCAAGGCACGCCAACATGACCCGAATCTCCTGCTCTGGGGGGGATAGGAATCTCACCCTTGACCCCGACCTAGATAGATCGTCCGGTCCACACCGTAGACCATCAGCGGCAGCTTTAGAGTTACTGAGAGCTATGGCCTGCCTGGACCTTGAGGATGTATGGCGGTCACGCTACCCGCAACAGGGAGGCTACACACACTACTCTGCTTACCACGACATACACACCAGAATAGACTATATGCTGGTTCCCTCTTGTAGAATGGGTGCAGTTGGTGACTGTAGGGTGCTACCTAGGACTTTATCAGATCACTCTCCAGTACTATTGGAGCTGCTGACACCAGGCAGATCCATCTCCCCTTTTACCTGGCGGTTCCCGCCATACTCGCTACTAGATCCGGTGTTCAGGGGGGAATTAGCGGAAGCCATTGATACTTTTTTTGAGACCAATCTGGGCTCGGTCGAGAGCTTTCAGACCGTCTGGTAGGCTTTTAAAGTGTATATATACGAGGTGTGGCCATGTCAAAACACTCTGGAATGCTTAGATCTATCAGGAAGAGGTTAGCTGAGCTGGAGAAACAGCTGGGGGATTTGGAGAGGAGACAAAGAGAACAAGCAGACGAGACAGTGATGGCTGACATCAATAGGCTACTGTCTGAGTACCACGAGGAAGCAGACAGGGAAATCAAACACATGGGGAAGTACGCCACGGCCAGAATCTATGGAGAGCGCAACAGGCCTGGCGCTTTGCTAGCCAGGATTATTGGAGAGACTAGAAAAAGGCACACCATTATAGAAATTAAATCACCCAATGGAACTCTCCTTTCTGATCCCCTTGAAGGGGCGCGCTTTTTTAAGGATTACTACTCGGAGCTATACACGTCACGGGGTGGAAACCTTGATGATGACATAGAGGACTACCTTGGCCATAAAGACATCCCCATGCTCTCGAACTCGGATAGGGAATTCCTTATGCAGCCGATAGATGAAATATCGGAGGATCTAGCTGCAATGAAATCGGGGAGCGCCCCTGGCGCAGACGGCCTTACAGCTGCCTTTCATAAAGCCTTTAAAGACCAGCTCATCCCGCACCTGTCGGCCCTTTTCAACGACATCTGCGTTGAGGGCAGTATGCCAGACTCCATGAGGGAGGCGCTTCTGATAACTATACTGAAGCCGGGCAAGCCCCGGGAGGACTGTAGCTCATACAGGCCCCTCTCCTTGCTAAATGTCGACACAAAATTGTTTGCCAAGGTTTTGGCTACCCGGCTGGCCCTTTTGGCACCTCCCTTGTTCGCCCCTGAGCAAGCAGGGTTTATCCCGAGCAGGAACCTGTCGTACAACATCCGGACTGTCCTGGGCGTGATACAGCATGTTCGTCAGGATAGGAAGGCGTTGGCGGTCTTCCTAGACATGGAGAAGGCCTTTGACTCCGTTGAATGGTCGTTCATGGGAAAGGTTTTAGCGAAGATGGGCCTGGGACAGCCTTTTATTCAAATGATAGGGGCATTGTACTTCCGACCTCGAGCCAGGCTGCGATTGAATGATTTAGTAACCGACTCGTTTCCGATCATCACGAGGGGAACTAGGCAGGGATGCCCACTCTCGCCCTTGTTATATGCCCTCGTAGCTGAACCCTTGGCCTGCGCCCTACGGGAATACCATGGTGCCAGGGGCATAAGCTTCCCCACCTATCAGATAGTGGTGTCTATGTATGCGGACGATACATTGCTCTATATCCGCGACCCTGATAATAACCTGTCACCTGTGCTTCGGGAGGTGGTCCGCTACGGCGCCTTGTCTGGATTAAGTCAACTGGTCAAAATCGCTAGCATTCCCCTTGACCCCAATTACTCAACCGACCACCATGGAATACCCACTTCAATGGACAACTGACACGATCAGATATTTGGGGGTCCAACTACACATAGACCCGGAGATCATGTTTAGGGCTAATTATGGCACAGCGTTCAGCAAACTGGAGGATGATGTGGAGGTCTGGTGTGGACTCCCCCTTTCCCTACTGGGACGGATTGCCATTATGAAGAAGGTGGTACTCCCGTGATTCCTCTTTCTTTCCGAGGGTGTTCTTCCAGAGGCTTTTAACGATTATTAACGAAGCTCGCCTGGGCGTGGGGGCCAACCCCGAGCTAAATGGTCGCTTCTCACTTTGCCCTACTCCATGGGGGGCCTGGGCGCACCTGACCTCGAAGTGTACTATAGGGTGGCACAGGCTGCACATCTGCACACATGGGTACATGGGAATAGGGATATACCACACGTTAAATTGGAGAACTTGTTCGCTAGGCCCCTCACACTCCCACACACGGTCTTTGAATCTACGGATCATAAAACTGGAATACTTGATTCCATGACCTCTAGGAATCATGCGTGGTCCAGGCTCTTGCACATCCAGGGTGGTGCATTACTGTACTCCCCTGTTATGCCTATTGACTGGGTGTGATGGTTGCCTCCTCTGATTTATGGAGCCTTTCTTGAGTATTTTAAATATCCTATGAAGATTGACAATATACTGGATTGCTCTTGAGATATTTGTGACAGAATCGTTTCTATTGCCCTGAAGAAGTCATTGGGAGACTGTTCCCGTGACGAAACACGTGTTGGCTTTGTTTTTGGCTACGCTCGTTGGCCGATGTGTGCTGCAAAGGTGTTAAGAGTTTGAGTCCTCAAACACAGAAACTCAAATGCCAGCACGATTAAGCATGCACGCTCATTTGAGCCTCCCAGAAATGTCCGAGGCTGAGGAGAAACACTCAGCGATGCTCTCTCACTTCACTTATGAACAAACAAAGCCAAATCTTCTTACATAAAGTATGGATCCGCATTCGTACCTTGCCCCCCTAACATTTTAGAATTGGAAGTTGGTAAAATAGCCCAGCCATTAACTTCTATTATGAATTAAGTGATTAGCTCAGGCTGCTACCCACATCTGTGGAAAAGTAGCAACTGTTACACCACTACTTACAAAGCCCAATCTAGATCCCAACGTTCTTAAGAACTATCTCCCTATCTCCTTGTTTCCCACCAAGAGCCTGTAGAAAAACCTGAACCAGCATCTTACGGCTTATGAGGAGGAACACGGACTGTTAAATGTCTAATTTTGGCTTCAGTAGGAGCCATGGAACAGATCCTGCCCTAGTATCTGCAACAGACCGCATTAGATGTATAGTTCACGCAGGGCAGTCTGCGGCTTTGATCCTTGTGGATCTATCCGCTGCCTTAAATCCCTTCTCGCCAACGCTACTTCCCTAGCGACTACAGAAACTCGGATTTGAAGATGCTGCACTGAATCTCCTCGCCTCTTTTCTCAAGAATAGATCCTAAATGGTAATTGCAAACAAATTTAAATCTGAACCATTCTCCTTGCCATGTGGGTTAATCAGTGCTCATCCCCACTAGCTAAATTGATACAGTAATTTGGGCAACAGGCTGTGTCGTATACTGACGACACACAAATGATAGTGTCCATCCTGATAGACACGGATACCATTGTAATTAATTTAACCATTGCATGTAGGTAGTGGCCACGTGGATGGGCAAGAACTGTCTGAAGCTTAATGATGCTAAGACAGAAGTTCTAATCTTTGGGTGCCAACCAACTGTATGGAACCAGAAATGGTGGCCTAATATGCTGGGGTCACTTCCTACGCCCAAGTAATCAGCAAAAAATCTAGGACTAATCCTGTATAATGACTTCAAGTCAACCGCACGGTCGCTACCTGCATCTGGATTATCAGAACCCTGCAAAAAGTGTTTACATTAATTCCTTTTCCGGTGCGCAAAGAAGTACCCCTAATGGTAATTTCATCCTGGCTTGAATACTACAATGCTTTTTACCTCGATATTAATAAGGTGGCACAAATAAAGCTGCAGATGGTGCAAAGCACAGAAGCAATACTTAGACTTCCCAAAACATCAGTCGGTTGCCCAAAGGTTTGGCCCATCTTCACTCGTTACCAGTGAAGAATCGCGTTCTGTTTAAGGCATTGTGCATTGTTCATAAGGCCTTGTATACTGGGAGTCCTGAACGAATCAAAATCATGTTTCGGTGGTATGCCCCTAGCAGAAATCTTCACTCAGCAGACCATAATCTGGTTGTCGTCAGAAAAGATGGGAAGGCAGAGCTTTCTCGTGGCTACCGCTTAGCTTTGGAACTCCTTCCTTGGCACCTCACTTGACTGAAGATGCATTCTCCCCTCAGAAAAGTCTTAAACTGGCTTTTTACCCCGTAAGGAGACCAACAATAACTGTGTAACCTTGAATCAGTTATATGTTGTGATGTACCTTAATACTAGCTACTAACTAACTCCTTGGGAATTTGCACGCTCATATAAATTGTTCTCATTTTGTTTCACTTTACTGCGCAGTCTGTGACCATTTAGACTAGTTGCTGGTGCTGGATTAGTTAGTCCTCTTCTGAACTTAGAGGCAGCTTTCCTTTTCTCCGAATGATCAGAAACTCAAGTTACCCGCAGACTGGGGTCTGTGGATGACCCAGCGTCCTTGTTTGGCGAGGTTCTCATTATAATTTGTGCCTCCTTTGAGGTCTTACAAAGTTCCAAGCCCCACAATGCTCTTCTCTCATCCACCATGGGCCCAGGACCAGCCCTACTGTTGTTGAGATGGCATACTCCCTGCCAGCCCGACTCGCATTAAATTTGGTGCAAGAATAATCTTTCTCCTTGCAGGGCTAGCCTGAAGTTCTCTTCTGATCACTGTCTTCTGCTGGCAAAGTTGCTGGCAGTGTGCAGTTCCTCTGGGAAACACCCATCACAACGCAACTATTACAACGACCTACCATTACAACGAAACTATTACAACGCTACATCCATTATAATGCATGCTATTACAACGCATGCCATTACATCCCAGATGCTATTACAACGCATACCATTACAACGTAAGTATGGGTAAGTATTTTAATTAATTAATATTAATTATTTTACTTTATATTAATTAAATTAATATTAATTATTTTAATTAATTAAATTAATATTTAAGATTATTAATAATTATTTAAAATATATATATTAATTACCATTACTTTAATTTAGTAATTTTAACCCCTACACTATCCAACACTTACCCTACTATTACACCCCCCTGGAGTTAGAATAGTAATTTTAACCCCTACACTATCCAACACTTACCCTACTATTACACCCCCCTGGAGTTAGAATAGTAATGTTAGCCCCTACACTATCCAACACTTACCCTACTATTACACCCCCCTGGAGTTAGAATATTAATTTTAACCCCTACACTATCCAACACTTACCCTACTGTTACACCCCCCTGGAGTTAGAATAGTAATTTTAGCCCCTACACTATCCAACACTTACCCTACTATTACACCCCCCTGGAGTTAGAATATTAATTTTAACCCCTACACTATCCAACACTTACCCTACTGTTACACCCCCCTGGAGTTAGTAATTGTAACCCCTACACTATCCAACACTTACCCTACTATTACACCCCCCTTGGAGTTAGAATATTAATTTTAACCCCTACACTATCCAACACTTACCCTACTATTACACCCCCCTGAAGTTAGAATTGTAATGTTATCCCCTTAATTAAAATTAAGATTATTAATAAAAAATAATTACATCATTTAAAAATATATATATTAATATTTAATGAATATAAATAAAATTAAATTAAATACTTACCCATACTTACGTTGTAATGGTATGCGTTGTAATGGCATCTGGATGGAATGGCATGCGTTGTAATAGCATGCTTGGTAATGGATGTAGCATTATAATAGTATAGTTGTAATGGTAGGTCGTTGTGATTGTATGCGTTGTAACGTCATACATCCGTTCCTCCAGCCCCCAGGGGGGCTCAGCATGAACAAGCTCAGGCACAATTATGTGGACTTACTTCACAGCCACGATGCCATGAGTTCTGCTACCGACCAGCCCAGGTTCGGGTCGCCCTACCCATGGGCCCTGTCTGCAGTCTCTGTAGGTGTTTCAGGTTCCGGTGACCCTGTTCTTCACCACTCCTGGTGTCTACCTGATGTCATCCTGTCCTCCTTCCAGGTTGAGACTTCTCCGATCTTGGTTCCGGACAGCTGTCTTGTAATCTTGCTGCAGCTGGCACGTCCTCAGCTCCGTCACCCCCACCCGACTGGCACGATTTCTTATCACACCCAGTTTACATTTCAGGTTCAATGTGTTATAGGGAAAATCTCTTACCTTTTTTTAGTCATCAGCCATAAAGCACCTGTTACAACATTTTAAAAAAAGGAACTGCAACATAGTTAAGAAATTAAATAGGATAATCAATACTAAAATATAAACGTTCTTACTAAATATACTAAACCTGGTGTTTATTGCCTCCTATGGTCACTGTTGATACTCCTTTTTGTATTGAGATTGTATTCTTTGCAGGTAAATTCTCCTTAATACTTTTGTACTGTTATTCTTACTAACTCCTGTTGAAACCATGGTTTTTGCTTTCTCTTCTCAATCTTTTATAGCATGTAATAGCCTCATTGAAATTAATCGTGATGCCTCCACAAAACTCTGCTCTGCCATCAGCCCCAACCCTGGTTCTTAAGTTAACCTTTGTCTTCCCTCTTTATTTGTATTAAGGGTTCTTCCTTTTATCATCTATGTCCCTTTACCAAATCTGTGTTTTATATTTGGCTTCCCATTGCCAGCTCATCTTCAAGTCATAAGCAATAGTCAACCCACGCGCGGACCCCAGAGTACTTTGACAAAAATGTTAAGCATGTACATATGTACACCTGCTCAATATCCTTCTGTAAACAGGAATGCCACAATAATGAAAATACGTATTTTAGCCTATAAAAAGCAAATAAGATTATAAAAGGTTTAAATAAAAAAGTAAATGCAGTTTGGTCATTTAAAAAAAGAAAAATCCAAATTAATGAGCTAGTCACTACATAAAAATCAAAGTGACTACAGAAAATCTTTCCTGGACTTTTCTTTTTTTACTATAGTGGAACGAAGGGGTAATGTTCACAGGCTACAATGTAAATGCATACAAAATTGGCACTGTGTCTTTAAGCATCTCAATGTTTCCTCCTGTAGCCAATCATGCCCCACATGTGATAGGTCGGTTCTATTTTCCGGCTCCAGCTAACAGGATCCTGGGACACTGAGCTCCGCATTTTTAATTCTTTTCTCATTTTTTTATTATTTATTTTTTTAAAGATTTTTATTAGCAGCACGAAAATGGAGCCAAGACAGCATAAATAAGCCAATTAAGATAAGGAAGAGGGGAAAAAAAAATACATTTTTAGCACTAGATAAAAGTACAGTTTATCCTTTTTGACATATACTGATTAAACATAGAAAAAGAAACATACCTCATTAACATTTTAAGTAAAGCCTTTCATATGAACCCAAGAAACTTTTAAATAAAATTACCCCAGATTTTATCAAATTTTAATAGAGACCCAGCGCCTCTAAGTCGGGCCAAGGCCGCCTCCATGCCATGAATTTCATTAACCAGAAACCACCACTCCATGATATGTGGTGGTTGATGAGAGATCCAAGCGCGGGCGATGGTTAATTTGGCACAGGATAATAAGATGGTAGTTAAGGCCTGTTGAGGAAGGGTAACATCGTGAATATCTAAAAGTACAGTTAAAGCCGAGAGTGAGGGAGGGATAGCCAATTTCATTTTCAACACCCTAGCCGACCAAAATTCCCTTAACGACGGACAAGAAAATTGCATATGTTCTAAATTAGCCCCGACGATATCGCATTTGGGACATTTGGTACAATCACTATAAAAAGCATTTTCAGACCATTTAAGAATCACTCCAGGGGTATGATATAACATACACAAAGTTTTAAATTGTTGCAGTCTTAAGCTCGATGATTGCACCAAATTATTAATTTTTATGAAAGACTGAGCTATTTGATCCGAGTTTATCATCTGGCTCAACTTAGAACTCCATCTCTCTGCTAATTTGGAGCAATCAGTTTTTTTGTACGAAATGAGGCAGCTGTACTCGGTGCTAATTAATGATTTCGTCTTTGATGAATAAAAACAATCCCAGATATCGGAATCTGAGATTTCAAAGATTTTCGTCCTACAAATCAAAAAATCATGGATTTGGATGTACTTAAACCTCATTTCCTCGGTCAAGTTATATAAATTTTTGAGTGCAACGAAATCTAAAAAACCATTAGAGCCATAAAGATCCCCCAGAGTAGAATTTCCATAGGCACACCATATGTTTGCCCGTCCATCGTTAAAAATCCTGTGAAGTCCCGGATTTCACCAAAGCCGTAGTTTGGGATGAAAGAAAGATGTTTTACAATAGGACAAAATATTAAACCAAATCTTGGCTGTGTCTCTGGCGATCTTAAATTTGACCCTTTTGTAATAGTTTGGGTCATTCAGTCTTAACAAAAACATTCTGGAGTCTGAGTTCAGCATAGTATGAAAAAATAATTGTGTATCAGAGTTAAGCAAGGAGCGAAGATGACCAATTAAAGTGGCCCAGAAATAAAGCTTGAAATCAGGAAAATTAAGTCCCCCCCGTAGCTAGGGAGCCTTTAAGTGCTGTCCGGGACCTACGCACTTTCTTATATCCCCAGATAAAGCAACTAAAAATTCCATTAAGTTTTTTGAAAAAAGAGTTAAATGCCAGTGGTATAGATCGAAATAAATAAAGGAATTTCTGAAGAATTTTCATTTTAATCAGATTAATTCTGCTAATAATATTTAAAGGAAGTTTATGCCATTTTTTTAATAACAAAACAGTTTTTACCCCTAGGTAGTTGGCGACCCCACAGATTCCACAAACCGTCACAGAAGGATTGTAATTGACCAGTATTTGTGTTTTATTTTCATTCAGCTTGTAGCCTGAGACAGCACCAACTCTTTTAGCCTCAGCCGTTATACTCCCTAAAGCTGCTACGACATTGGTAGAATATATTGCAATATCGTCCGCATACGCGGTAATTTTCAGACATTGTAACCCAGCCTGAAATGGGGCTATACTGGGATGAGCCTGAAGAGCTGAAAGAAATGGTTCCATTGACAAGGCAACCAGCAGGGGAGACAATGGGTACCCCTGCTGAGTGCCCCGGGAAATAGTGAAAGAAGATGATGACAAACCTGAATAACCGATACTAGCTGTGGGTCTATCATAAAGAGCCTCTATCCAGCTTAAAATTTGACCCTTGAAACCTAAAAAGGACATCACGGACCAGAGATAGTCCCACCCCACTCGGTCAAAAGCCTTCTCAGCATCTAATAGGATCATACTGAGTGGGGTGGATTCTGTCTCTGCGATGTCAAAAATTGTAATAGCTGTATTAATATGGGTCGTCGTGTCCCTGCCCAATACAAATCTGTGTTGTTGCGTGTTTACAATCTTGGGAATTACCGGAGACAATCGGGTTGCTAAAATTTTGGCAAAAACCTTAGCGTCGGTATTAATCAGAGAGATGGGTCTATAAGACCCACACTCGTCTGCAGGTTTGCCTTCTTTCAGAAAAAAAATAATTTTCGCTATATTCCATGAATTAGGGGCCTTCCCAGTTTCCCTTAGTCAAGTCTAGTCAAGTCAAGAAATTTATATAGCGCGCTACATACCCAAAGGGTATCAAGGCGCTAGGGGAAGGGTGGGGAGTTACTTGTCGAATATCCAAGTTTTAAGTTGCTTTCTGAATGCCAGGTGGTTCTGAGTAAGGCGAAGGTGAGTGGGAAGTGAGTTCCATGTTTTGGCTGCCAGGTAGGAGAAGGATCTACCTCCCATGGTGGTTTTGTTGATGCGAGGTACAGTGGCAAGGGCTTGGTTGGAGGATCGCAGCTGACGGGAGGGGGTGTAGAAGGACAGTCGTGTGTTGAGGCATTCGGGCCCAAGTTCGTAAAGTGCTTTGTGTGCGTGGGTTAGGAGGCGGAAAGTAATCCTCTTATTTACGGGGAGCCAGTGGAGGTTTTTCAGGTGCTCAGAGATGTGTTCTTTACGCGGGATGTCTAGTATGAGCCTGGCTGAAGCGTTCTGGATGCGTTGGAGTTTTTTCTGGAGTTTTGCGGTGGTACCGGCGTATAGAGTGTTTCCGTAGTCCAGGCGGCTCGTGACTAGTGCATGGGTGACCGTTTTTCTAGTTTCGGTGGGGATCCAGCGAAATGTTTTTTTGAGCATGCGAAGAATGTTGAAGCATGATGATGAGACGGCGTTGACTTGTCTGGTCATCGAGAGTGAGGAGTCCAGGATGACGCCCAGGTTCCGTGCGTGGTCTGTCGGGATGGGTGCTTTTCCAAGGGCTTCTGGCCACCAAGAGTCATCCCAGGCGGAGGGGGAGGTGCCTAAGATGAGGACTTCTGTTTTGTCTGAGTTCAGTTTCAGACGGCTATGCTTCATCCACACGGCTACTTCTTTCATTCCTTCGTGTAAGTTGGTTTTGGCGGTGGTAGGGTCTTTGGTGAGTGATAGGATCAGTTGAGTGTCATCCGCGTAGGAGATGATGTTGAGATTGTGTTGGCGTGCGATGGTCGCGAGGGGGCTCATGTATACGTTGAAGAGGGTGGGGCTGAGTGACGATCCTTGTGGCACGCCGCAGATGACTTCAGAGGCCTCTGACTTGAATGGTGGGAGACGGACTCTCTGTGTTCTTCCGGTGAGGAACGAGGTGATCCATTCCAGTGCTTTTCCTTGGATTCCTACGTCTGAGGCGCTGTAGAAGGGTGCTATGACAGACTGTGTCGAAGGCTGCGGAGAGGTCGAGGAGGATGAGGGCGACTGTGTCTCCGTTGTCCAGTAGAGTTCGAAAGTCGTCTGTTGCTGCGATGAGGGCGGTTTCAGTGCTGTGTTTGGCTCGGAAGCCAGACTGTGAGGAGTCGAGGGATTTGTTGGCTTCGAGGAAGGCGGCGAGCTGGTTGTTTACAGCTTTCTCAATGACTTTGGCCGGGAATGGAAGAAGCGAAATGGGGCGATAGTTCTTGAGTTCGGTGGGGTCAGCTGTGGGTTTTTTCAGGAGGGCGCTGAGTTCTGCGTGTTTCCAGCTTTCCGGGAAGGTGGCGGAGTTGAGGGAGCAGTTGATGACATCTCGGAGGTGTGGTGCTATGATGGAGTCTGCTTTGTTGAAGATGTGGTGAGGGCATGGGTCAGTTGGGGATCCTGAGTGGATGGAGTTCATCAGGCGGATGGTGTCCTCAGTGGAGATAGGGTTCCAGTCGTGAAGGATGTTCAAGGGGGGTGAAGGTCCTGCAGAAGGTTGGGTGGGTTGGTCTTCGGGTCGGTTGTCGAAGCTGTTGTGGATGTCTGCGATTTTGTTGTGAAAGAAGGAAGCTAGGGAGTCGCAGAGGGCTTGGGAGGGGGTGATGTCGTTGGAATTGGCTGATGGGTTGGTAAATTCTTTGACGATGTTGAATAATTCCTTGCTGTTGTGGGCGTTGTTATCTAGACGGTCTTTGAATGCGGCTTTCTTGGCAGACCGGATTAGTTGGTATTAGAAGTAGAATAATTTCGTCAATGCAAATTTTGTAGAGTTCAACCGGGATAGTGTCTTCCCAAGCTGCTTTTCCCGCTGGTAGCGATAAAATTGCTTGTCTGATCTCCAGCGAAGTGATCTCCTCTGATAGGTGCTCTAACCCGGGTGTATTTTGTTTTCCCTTAAAATTATTATTCATATAATCTAAGATATCTGAAGCACAAGACTGTTTCTCCGGAGTATATAAAGTATTGTAAAACTCAGCAAATTGAGCCAATATCTGTGCAGGCTGATTATATATAACGTTATTCGGACCCCTAATGCTATTAATACGAGTCTGTGCTTTATCATCCACAGTTTTGTAGGCCAATATTTTACCAATTTTGTCTCCCGCTCATACTGAGCGATTTTAGCTTTGTGTAATTTGTCACTGCTCTTTTCAATAAAAATTGTCTTTAAATTAGACTTAAGGGATCCTAATGTTAGCCCTACTTCTACCACTTTATGAGAGCTTACCCGTAGAGCCTCGGCAAGTAGTTCTTCTTGAGCCAAAATATTAGTTATCAATTTCTTGTTCATGTTCCGACGTCCTGCGTTTTGCTTAAGGACATATAATTGGGTGAACCCCTTAATACTGGCCTTGCAAGTATCCCAAACAATTATGTGAAAAGCTGAGTAAAGAATGATTTTGATAAATTCACAAAGATGTAGTTTAAGCTGAGAGATATAAATTGTGTTGGAGAGTAAATAACGAGGATAGGAAAACATTCTTGGGACCGCTTGAGCTTGTGAGTTATTAAATGTTACTGAAATGGGATTGTGGTCTGAAGAAACTAGAGGGCAAATCTCCATGGAGCTGGTTTGTAATATTGTATCTGTTGCCCAAGCCATATCAATGCGGGAACATAGTTTATGAGGCACGGAGTAAAACGTATAACTAGGTATATTGGGGCGGAGGGAGCGCCATATGTCTTTCACGTTATGTATCCGACTGATATCTAAAATTTCAGCACAGACTTTACCCATGCGCTGAAAAGCGCCCTGTCTAGTGGTGTCATGATGGTAATCCATGATACAATTAAAAGCCCCCATAATAATAAGTTCCCCTTCCCACCCCAAAAGCTCCAGATTTACTCGGTCAAAAACAAAATTGTCATCAGTGTTAGATCCTTAAATCCCACAGAGTACATATTTACAATTGCCTATAAGTATTTGAGCAATGACCCATCGACCATTTGTGTCAGACGCAGTTTTAATTGTTTCTATCCTACAGCATTTGTCCTTCAAAATAGCAACTCCTCTAAGAGAAACCTGTTGTGGGGAACAAATTATAACATTATAACCAAACTGATTAAGTAGCTTCCTATCCGTATAGGCAATGTGAGTCTCAGATAAGAAAACTAACTGAGGGTCATAGAGTTTAAGCTCTTCAGTGACAAGGCGTCTTTTATTCCTACTATTGAGGCCGGAAACGTTCCATGCTAAGCACTTTAATTTATACATTTCAAAACCTATTTAATACCGTTTCTACCACTCTGCTCACTAAGCAAACAATAGAAACCTATCCTTCACGTCAAGTTAAAAAATGTCACATCGTGCTGCTATTTTTAACATTTTTTCCCCTCCCACAACAGCCCACCCTCGGCGAACCTGGGCCCACCCCCACACCCCCTTCCCCCCTCAGAACAGGAGAGACCCCTCTATAACGGCTGCCGCTGACGAGGCGGCTCAGAGAGGAGCATCCCAAGGACTACCAAGCCAACCCTAATTTAGTTCTGTAATTTACGAAACAAAAAAAGTGGGAGGAGAAGCGAAGAAAAATAAAATAACTGCACCGCTAGAAGTCGTGAACATACCCCTCAAACAGATAAGTTAATTAATGAGAAAAAAAAACTCCAAACCAGCGTCACTAAAGACTACTACCCAGCACTTAACCAAACTTGGAAAGCGCGACTTCAGCTTCCTTCTCGTCTGTGAAATAATAAGTATGGCCTCCCTTGATAAGTTTGAGCGAGCGGGTTCCTGCAAAAACACTTGCCCCCCAATGGCTTTAAAAGGATCAATGAATTTCTTTAGTTTCCACCTCCTATTCATGGTTGTTTTGCTCAGATCAGATCGTACAAATAAAGACATATTATCAAATACAATGGAAGAATTAGGACGAGCTTTCACAGACACTGACTGCCTTAAGAGAAAATAACCAAAATAAATAATGAAAGCCCTGGGAAACTTGCTCTCCCTATTCTTCTGAAATGGAGGAAGACGGTGAGCTCTTTGGACCTGCGAGTCCCGATCCCAATCGGCTAAGTCCGGAAAAGCCTTATGAAGTAGCTTAACCAGATAAGCCCTAGCGCCTGACCCCTCGGCACCCTCGGGGATGCCAAAAAGTCTGAGATTCAGTCGTCGTTGCTGGTTCTCTAAGTCCTCCACCTTTAACTGTAAGGCTATTATCTGGGCATCATGCTGGTTCAGGAAAGTCTCCGTACGAGCAGAACCCTCTTCGATGTTGACCACTTTTTGCTGAAGATCTTCGATTTCCTGGGAGATCCCCCCCAAGTTAGGTAATCTCCGATAATGAGGACTTCTTTTCTCATTGGGAATCTTTCCAAACCTGATCTTTTTAATTTACTCAATATCTTCAAAGACTAGGAATGCATTAGATATTTTTCGAGCAGAAAATACCCCCTTTATCTGTCAGGATTCCTTCACTATTTGTGAAGTATCCTGCGTGTGGAAAAAAAATGGCCGAATCGGACCCTTATAGAATTTTTATTGTAGGTTTACCAGAATATCATCACCCTGAAGACTGCAGCTACTGTCAGAAGTTCTCTAGGAGAACCCTACAATAGAGACAGTGGAAGAGGGTACATGACCACTGCAGGAAATGCTTCAGGTAGCAGCTGCTGAAACATTCAAGGGCCAAGAATTTTGTCTCACTTCTACTAGAGCTTGCTTTTCCTACTCCAAGGGATCCGCTATGGGAAGATCCAGAGAGAGACGACACCAAAGGAAGAAACTCCATTCTCGCTTGACATTGAGATGATGATGTCAAAGACGGGCACCATTCCCACTTGTTCCCTATTGAAGAAGTTGACTTTGAGGCAACACACACAATGTCAAAAGAATCCAGTCATTCAGCATGGACTCCTTCGTCGAGGTAGATACCACATTTGACGTTGACATTTGTAAGACACAGGCTGTCACCATCCATTGATGCCTTGTCACACTACAGTGCTGCATCCACAGAAACTATCCTCTCAATCAGCTTTGTTTTAATCATCAGACTAGCTTTGAAAATTGAAGGAAAGAAATTATTCTTACCTCGGATTCAGAGTACTCCAGAACCTATTTCCATCAAGAGAAGTTACCCCTAAGGTAATGCTGTCTGACGCCATCAAAGTCGAGCTCTAATTCTCCACGCGTCTCCACATAGCACTCCAAATACTACAGTGCCTTTTGGCATTCGCACAGCTTCCTCCAAAGCATCCACAGATGATATCTCCGTCTGCTCTTGTAATGCCTCCAAGGGAAAGGAGTCCCCGCAATATATCAACATCATGGTCCAGCACATATCTAGAAGAAGATCAAGATCCCGGTACAGGCAATCTTAGCACTTGGTCAGATCTTGTTGTTGCAAACTGAGGCAATCTCCATCCTGGTCCTCTTCATGCCACTCTTCAATCTGATTATTACTCAACTCATCTGATTTGCCATCTGTGAGACCATTGCCAGTAGACAACTTATCTACTTTCATTGAGGTTCTCATGAGAAGAGCAGCAAAGTTTAACATCCTTCTCCTTACCTCAACTACTACTAGTTCAGCAATTTTTGAGACTTCAAATCAGACAACAGCATCCAAGCCCTTTCTACCATGGGTCCGTGGATTGCCTAATCCCGCTATGGAGTTATTCCTAGCCCCTGCTTCAGTGATGTGTACACCATAGGGCTTTTGAAGAAGTATAGCCCTCCGGACCAAGATCCTATATTTCTCAGAACAGATCCTCTTCTGGACTTCATAATAGTATCTGCTGCTAAGTAATATCATTCAGTGGCTCCTTTCCCCTCTTCTCCACCAGATAAAGAAAGTAAGAGGATGTATTTGGTATAAACAAAATTGTGAAGAATGCCACACCACTGCCCTTTTGGAGTGATACAACAGGTCTCTTTGAATCTCTCTCCAGAAGAGACTGACAAGAGAAGACCTATAAAGACTACAATTGGTTCTGTCGGGTAGTAACAATTGCTTAGAGTTATAAGAAATTGATCAGAAAAACATACATTTTCATTTATAGTCACTGCTTTATAATGGATAGGTTGGAACACAAAGACAGACAATTATGCACTGCATCAAATGTATTTACTTGGGGCATTATTATGCATTTTTTATGAAGAAGCTGTCAACAATTCAATTCAAGAAAGAGTGGCTTTAAATATAGTGAAAGGACGACGGTGCTCTGTGACATGAGTTAAGTGAGTGTGGTATATACAATGGTGAGATAATTATATGTGCAAAGTATACAAAGGAGGAAGGAGCTTTAAAATTGGTCAGTGTAGGAGGGTATCGGTGTCACTGGTAGATTTAATAGCTAATTAAAGACCAGATGACCCGAAAAAACTGAACCAGATGTAACGTTGACGTTTTGACCCTGGTGTGAGCCTTAGATAAGAAAGCGACATGGCTGGTCTTCTTCAGGATGGGGAAAGGTGCGGGGTAAGACAGCAAATTTGTCCTATTGATGTCTTAAAGGATGTTGCCAAATCCCTGGTAATCTGAACAATTCAGGATAAGTCCTCAACGATATAATGAAAGATTAGTCATGAAGATCTGAAGTAATCAGGAAGACTCCACAGGGGAATCTCGGGGACTGAATGAACGAATTAGGCACGTCGATCTGTTTGTGATAGAAATATATTAATATCTAGGTCACAAGGCCGCTGTGGAAATTAACACACTCAGCTTGGGAACATAATTTGTTATCATCTGAGCCAGATAGTAATTCCGGGTAAAGGCTAATATTGCGGTGCTCCTGTGTCAATTCCATATACAACAAAACAAAATGCCAGTACTGCTCAATGACTTCTGGAAACTTGACAAAACACTCGTCTTGTATAGACCAATAATACAGTCTTGTCTAAATCGTCAAATCAAATTGATTTATTTTCATTTTTCAAAGCTTCATGGTTTTTTTTTAATTTTTAATTTATTCATTTTATGATACAAAACATTGGATTCTATTTACAAAACAAGTGGAGCCCCTATTTAATCATTTTTCTGGGGGAGGTATCTCAAAAGATAAGTGAATAGAAAAAAGAATATTTACATTCATTCATACTATAAAACTGCACAAAAACAACTCAGTCATTCAGTTTAACAGTCAAGTTCATACCAACACAAACACTCCTACAACCGTTGGAAAGAAGTGAAAATCAAAATAAAGAAAAGAAAAGGACCACACCTAGCAGAAATTCTCTTTACTTTTTTGTGGGGCGTGTGATACTAGAATGAATTCTTTATGTCCACAAATGTCTTAATTTCTCACAAAGCCATCTCTCCTACTCAACAATTTTCATGAAACATTTTTACAAATGAATTTATAAACATTCTCTGAATTACAAGTAAGAACGGTTTTTATTTTTGTATTTCAGAGAATCCCTCTTTGGTCCTGAGGAGAATCTCCGCAATTGGGAGATTCGAAACACATCGACCTTTGGTTACTTGGCCAATCTGTTTATTAGGCAAAGCAATCTTGTTTCTGGAAAACTGTATTAGGCTGTCTTTAAGTATTGCAGTCTTCTGAAAACAAACCACTTGATGAGACAAATGTAATAACTTCTGGGTTTAATTGAATCATGCATGTTTTACAGCAATATCCAGATCACCAGTGGTGCTAACGTTTAGAGAGATGAGAGGACAGCTCACCTGACTTTCTCATGAAGCTTCCTGTGCTGATGCCATTCACGGCATCTCTTTTGTGGAATGAGCTTCCATTAAGACTTTCCAGTTCAGACGATAGTGGCCGATTCTTCCCTAGTCAGTTGGAGTAACCCATGGTTCATTAGTAGATTACAGGGAAATGGCCGTCGAAGGCGATGTTTTGTATCAGTCTCTAGAACCAAGTGCTGTGCCCCTAGTTCTGAAGGCATTTCTTTCTGCTTTCAAGACTGACTCCTTTCTTGTTCAGACAGACAACTCAACTACTATCAATTATTTGAACTAATAAGGGGGAATGAGAACCAGAGCACCATCTTAGGATGCTGAGTACACCTGGAAGTGTTTGATAGCCAGGAACCTCAGAATGGCAGTAGTTCATATCCTAGGCATCCATAATCCTCAAGCAGATTCCGTAGTATTTCAAGAAAACCACAAGTGGGTTCTAAGAGATTATGTCTTGTGCAACACCTTCTGCGACTGGGCTTTGCCTCAATTTGATCTCTTTGCAAGCACAGACCACAAAAAAATACTCCGACTTTGTATCCTCATTTTGCCAAGCGGGAACAATGGGGAATGCTATATTGATCAACTGGTATTGGAAGTTTCTTTTCACCTTTTCACTGATTCCTCTGGTACCGGCAGTCATCATCGAGGGCCTGGATGATTTGAATAGCGCCAGAGTAACGCCAACAATGATGGGTCACAGACTTCCTTCATCTGTTGGAGCGTCATCACAGGATATAGCAATGCAGGACACATCTCCTTCACTAGTTGGGGAGCAAAATCCTCTATCCCAACCTACCATTTTTAATTTGAAAGCATAGATTCTAATTTCAGTCATTATGGATACTGAATCCTCTTTAAGGAGAATATGGAGATTCTAAAAGAACAAGAGCTTCATACTACTTCAAATGGCGGAGATTTAGCATTTGGTGGATGCAATAGAACTTTAATTCCATTACTTGTACCTTGTTCCTGCCGCCTTCCCTTTACTGGGTCAATGTTGATTAAGTGACATACTGTGTGCTGTGCTAGGTTACAGATCAGTTTATGCATTAGGAGAGTGTAAAAAGTATAGATGCATGTCTACCTTGGTTGGGAGTGCAGCATACTTGTCCTAAAAGGGGTGAACTAACTACTCGGATATCTCAAAGCATCTCTGTTAATATCAGTCTACCTCTCTCTCTCTCTCTCTCTCTCTCAAAATGGCCAGCACATCTACAAATATCCTTACAATCTCACTAATAATCGGTGCAGCTAAAGCCTAGAAACAACCTTTACATCTATGCTATATTGATTTTAGCTCTGCTTTCGATAATGTAGAGAGGGGTAGACTGTGGGGGAAACTGGCGCAATGGGGCATACCACAGCCTATTCTAAACATGCTGTAGCTTCTACATACAGACACCTGGGTGCAGGTGAAACTAGGTGGCGGCACCCACATCTCCTCGAAAGTTCAGACAAAAAAAGGAGTGAAACAGGGTTGTGTGCTTGCCCCACACTGTTTAATCTATCCATGGCTGACCTTCCAAAGGACTCCTGCAACTCTCACTCACCGAGGATAGAAGGGGAAACATTTTCCAATCTCATGTATGCAGACAACGTAGTTCTGCTTAGTCATACTTACGTTAGTCTCCAGCATCTACTGACGGAAATGCAGAACTATACCACAGAAAACAACTTAAAAATGATTTTGAGCAAAACCCGGACAATGTCAATAAACAACAAAAAGAACTTCCAGAGAAGTTGGTTCCTTGGTGGCACAAAACTCGACCCAGCACATGAATACAAGTACCTAGGAGTCCTATTTGACAAGGAAGGTTCATTATGGCGCCAAAAAGAGGAAGCAATAAGGAAAGGCATGCTGATTGCTTTAACGATGAAAAATCTTGCAAACAAATTGATGGGGCCGACCCTGACTCCGCTTCTGAAGGTAGTCCAGGATAAACTACTCCCCTCCATTGCTTATGGTAGTGAGGCAATGCAGGGAAGAGATGCAAAGGAGCTGGATAACACGCAGGTCAAAGCCTATAGAGCTATGTTCTGCCTTCTGTCCTATACATCCCCTACTCAAATAAGGCTGGAGTTTGGCCTTCTACGACAAGTTCTTGCTAAGTATGGTACTTTTATCACCTGCTGGCACAAGATCAGAAGTGCCACTACAAACATGCTAAACTACCTGCTGTGGCACGACATACAGCACAGGGAGCACTCCCAAGCTAGAAGTTATCTTCAGCTAGCCCTAGAAACCACCAAACTCACGAGACTCTGGGATGCGCAAATTGGCTACTCTAACTTCAAAAAACTAGTGTGGAAGACCATAAAACAAATTTCTTTGGTGGAGGACAAGGCAGGCTTCTCAAACAGATCGCATGCCTGGATGACCCTAAACTCCTACAAATTACTAGCTCCGCAAACATTTTTCAACCAGGGTTACTCTAAGTCCATAAAAATTAACTTTCTGAGGCATAGGATGAGAATCTGTGTACTCAGCACTTTCCACCATGGCTGAGGACATTAGCACAAGAGCTGTGCAGACTGTGTAACACCAAGCAAGGCGACATCTTACATCTAATATGCCTTTGCAAGGAACTGCACCAAGCACCGCATCAGCTTCTTAAAGAACCTTTTAAATAGAAAGGCATCCATACCATGAGGTAAGCAGTGCTAGCCTGTTTTAATCCAGAAAATATACAACTAAACTGCAGAGCGGTGAAATTCCTTATGCTGGCTGAACAAAAAATGCCCAAAACATCAAAGGCTTTATCAGGCCCTGACACACAGTTCCTGTTGACGGAAATATGTCTTAAACCGGACTACTCTAAGGACATATCAACAGCAGCACAGGGATAATCCCTGTAATAATGTGGAGACAATCTGAATAACACACTCAATACGACTTGATAAGAGGGAACACACCATCGATTCAATAAAAAAACTTTATTCGGTTTTAAAATAAAAAACATAAGTTACACAACAATAAAACAGTTAAAACAATCCGTACTTGATCAATAGAAGAGCGCCAGAATTACAATAGGAAAAAAGTTAATAAATAATTTAAAAAAGGTCAGAGGAAGGCATATATTATTGATCCATATGGTTCCTGTAATTAACACAAGCTTTAAAAAAAAAACTGTATAAAAGGTAAACAGTCTTCCTTCAATAATTGCAAATACATCAGTGCGGGTCGAGCCTGGTTAAAATTCATTCTTTTTAAAATTGGGACCAGGAAATGTTTTCGAGGGAAAGCGGAAAAATTGCATAACTTAAAATGCAGCATATCCGGCGGAGACTGATTGTCGCAGCCGCAGGAAGCTGCCACCATGTCTCTAAAAAAACATTTAGATCTGGCAAGTAGGAAGTGAAAGAGGTTCAGCCGAAACCTGGTTAGCAGAAATTTGTCATGCGTAGACAGAGACCCCATAAGATATTGCTCTGTCCTAGGGGTTGTTTTAAGCATAATGTGTCTACGTACACTGGATTTCTCAACCTCCTTGACTTCCCTTTCCATATTCCTCTCTAATAAAAAGGCTACCTTAATTGCTTCAACACCCTTCTTTACAATGCAGTCAGGATTATAGAATAGATCCCCCCCCCCAACCCAGCCTTTCCAGACTTCTCTTCATGTAATTCAGTCACGGAATACGTGCTGAGTTATCAAGAGCCATACAATCTCTTAAGGTCAAATGAGTAAGGGGGATGTCTGTATTCAGCCAACTTTTTATCCAGCAGGTAAGTGGTCGCAGAGATAGTAGATCATTTAAGTACGAGACCCCTAATTCCTCATGAGCCACTGTGTTAGAGGTGCCCCGAGGAACACATATTAGGCGCTTCAGAAAATCATTTTCCGATATTTGAAGGGACTGTCAAGCAGTGTAGCCCCAAAGTTCACTGCCATACGAGGCTATGGACAGACATTTAGCCTTATACACTTGCAACATGGCCCCTATGGGCTTCTTCCCTATTTTAGACGAGAGATTAAAGATTGCCGAATTCGCCCTCACCATGTTCCCTTTTGTTTTCTGCAGTAATGGGCCCCAATTCATCTTGTCGTCAAAAAGGACCCCTAGATAGGAGAACACGTTGGTACATGGAATCTTTGAGTCTCCCACTCGAAATTTATAGTTCTTCTTAACCCTCTGCCCCACCTGCATAACATACTATTTGGAATTGTTAATCAGCAAATCCCTATTTAGCATAAAGCTTGAAAAAGCAGATAAAAGTGTTTGTAGCCCATTTGCAGTCCTGGATATAAGAATGGCGGCGTCCGCGTAAAGCAGGACAAGAATACCGCGCCGTCCAACTCTCGGGTAATCTGCACCAGTAGCCCTTAAAACGTTATCCAGGTCATTGATATAAAAATTAAACAAGCATTTACAATGCAATGGTTTCGCCTTTGGAAAAGTTAGAGTTATTGGCATTGTAAGTGACAAAATTTGTATTTATGTGTTGGTTTTGAAAACAGATAAATACATGGCATTGTCATTTACATTGCCATTAGCTTAATCTCTGCAGTCACTCTGCACTCTCTAGCACTCCCTACTCACTCTGCACTCTCTAGCACTCCCTACTCACTCTGCACTCTCTAGCACTCCCTACTCACTCTGCACTCCCTAGCACTCCATAGCACTCCCTACTCCCTAGGCACTCCCTATGCACTCCCTATGCACTCTGAACTCCCTATGCACTCCCTCTGCACTCCCTATGCACTCTGCACTCCCTATGCACTCTGCACTCCCTATGCACTCTGCACTCTCTATGCACTCTCCACTCTCCACGCACTCTGCACTCCCTATGCACTCTGCACTCCCTATGCACTCTGCACTCCCTATGCACTCTGCACTCCCTATGCACTCTCCACTCCCTATGCACTCTCGACTCTCCACTCCCTATGCACTCTGCACTCCCTATGCACTCTGCACTCCCTATGCACTCTCCACTCCCTATGCACTCCCTATGCACTCTCCACTCTGCACTCCCTATGCACTCTCTATGCACTCTGCACTCCCTATGCACTCTGCACTCCCTATGCACTCTGCACTCCCTATGCACTCTCCACTCCCTATGCACTCTCCACTCCCTATGCACTCTCCACTCCCTATGCACTCTCCACTCCCTATGCACTCCCCACTCCTTATGCACTCTCCACTCCCTATGCACTCTCCACTCCCTATGCACTCTCCACTCCCTGTGCACTCTCCACTCCCTGTGCACTCTCCACTCCCTGTGCACTCTCCACTCCCTGTGCACTCTCCACTCCCTGTGCACTCTCCACTCCCTGTGCACTCTGCACTCCCTGTGCACTCTCCACTCCCTGTGCACTCTCCACTCCCTGTGCACTCTCCACTCTCTATGCAATCTGCACTCTCCACTCCCATGCATAGGGAGTGGAGAGTGCACTCCCTATGCACTCTCCACTCCCTATGCACTCTCCACTCCCTATGCACTCTCCACTCCCTATGCACTCTCCACTCTCCACTCCCTATGCACTCTCCACTCCCTATGCACTCCCTATGCACTCTCCACTCTGCACTCCCTATGCACTCAGCACTCCCTATGCACTCTCCACTCCCTATGCACTCTCCACTCTGCACTCCCTATGCACTCTCCACTCCCTATGCACTTTCCACTCCCTATGCACTCTCCACTCCCTATGCACTCCCTATGCACTCTCCACTCCCTATGCACTCTCCACTCCCTATGCACTCTCCACTCCCTATGCACTCTCCACTCCGTATGCACTCCCTATGCACTCTCCACTCTGCACTCCCTATGCACTCTGCACTCCCACAATATTCTGAAACTCATAGTTTCACCATTTACGTTAACCGTGCGAGTCACGACACGGTGGGGATGGCTAAAAACTCAAAATTGGCTAAAGGTTCCTCTACAAAAATAGCACCATACCAACAAAGAGTTTGTACTATCTGTCTGAAGAAACAGTTGTGTGGGATTTTTGGCTTCAAGGCTATTACCCACTAAGTCGACGGGATTTATGTAACTATTTTTTCCTTACAACAATCCCACTTGTTTGAAGATGTTCTTAAGCAAATGGGATATTCTAGTACAGCCATATGCCAATGTTCTTTCTAAATGACGCCATGCATCTATGTAGTTGACTGCGTTGTGAGAGATGCAGTGTATTGATTTGTGAAACGCAGCACTGGCAAAAAGTGGAGTGTAGAAAGTAATTAGGGGTGGAGGTTCCGAGTGGTAGCTCCCCACATGCACTGCAAATCCGTGGTTAATGTATCCTGTAAAAAAAGAGCACTCCCGGATTTTGAGAATGGTCATGCTGGGAATTCAATTTCTATTGTTTACACAGTGCAAGACACCAACCAGCATGTATAAAAGGAACAGAGTGGCATGGAGGGAGGCAGTGCATCAGAATGACCAAAAGTCGGCCTAGACAATGCAGGGCCTTTCATTGTTTACAAATCCATGCATTTGCGCTCAAGCAGTTCTGCTTGGGTTAGTAGCAATTAAGAATGTAACGTGCATCAGCAGACACGCTACAAATCAATACAGAGAGTGCTGTGTGGAAGAACAGCTGTTCGATCTGGAAATGTTAAGGCACACTGAGTGTCGGTGGCATTGCGATTAAGAACAGCACGGTGATGTGAATACATACGTAAACATTTAAAATCTCGACGACAACGCAACCGCAGACAATGGCATCCGCCTCCCGACCAAGGCTTTAGAACATCTACACCCCCTGCAAATCTAGCACTTCGGCTATGCGCCCGAAAACGTATTTAACCCAAAATATAGCAGATAAATTTCCATGACCATCTAATCCCAACACATGTATCTCACATTACCTATACCTCACTACACCCTCACCTACACTTCTGCAGCCTCATCTCAACTGCACACATTCTCAGCCTACCACACATTTGGGGCAGTTTGTCAACAAAGGACATACAATCTCAACTAATACACGTTATATAAGGTCACACCGATGAGATCAATCCATAAATCCCTGAGCACGTGACATCTGCCCATCTCTACCTGTATCGCATCCCAAGCCAGCTTTGCCCTCATTAACGTTATTCAAATACACCCTGCCTTTCCTCCTTATATTTTCCAACTGCCTCACATGCACGCATTCAACACAAACTTTTTGTTTGTGTATATATAGATATATATACAGTCACAGCAAATACATAATCCTTTAATACAGAGTATTTCATCCTTTTCGCACATATGTATTATGTGCGAAAAATTTGCATCGCCTAAAGGCATCCCTAACGCGAGTATCCTCCCACCAGTTTTCTAGACATTGCAGCTATTACATAAGGAAAGATATCATCGGATCATACGGCATATAATATACCACCACACATAAACAGCTCATCTACCCATGTTAAGCCCCCCACCTTGTGTCTCACCTAAATGACCCAGGGCTTTTCAATCTGTGGGACTCGCTCACTTTATCCCCAATGCTACTCTGAAGGTTTTTAACCCTGTACCCCCCCACCCATGAACCGGACTCTAGGTTTCCGGTCACAGTATGTATTATACTACAATTGAACGATATTCCTTCAATTCTCCCTCCATACCCCTACTGCTGCGAGCTATCCTAGTCACAACACAACCCCCTCGCTCTTCAGCTCCCCCTCCGTCATTTCTGCTCCACGTAGTCTGGGGTGGGGGGGGCAGGAACGGTTAGACGGACAGCGGGAGGGGGGGCGGGAACGGACAGCGGGAGGGGGGGGTCGGGAACGGGATAAAAATAAAAAGGAAACAGAGAAAAAGTCATTAAGAGCCAAAACGTCAAAATACGTAAACTTACAAAGTTAAAACACATTTATAAACAAAATGCTCCTTACCTGATTGCCTCGTGGGAACTCGAATCTTGCAGCCAACTCCAAAACAAGCACCACGAGCACAGGGAGGGAGGGGGGCGGGAACGGGCACAGGACAGATGGAGGGGGGGGGCGGGCGGGAACAGCGCACGGATAGCGGGGAGGGGGGAGGATCACGGCGCACGCACATTTATAAACAAAATGCTCCTTACCTGATCGCCTCGTGGGCACTCGAATCTTGCAGCCAACTCCAACAACAGACACTTTGAAAAGGAACAAAACAGGCCCACTCGAAAAAAGAAAATCACACACCCACTACCGTAATGATGAACAGAAGTGGGTGGAGAGGGAAAAAATCACGGGAACGCCCCCGAATCTGGTCCGGTCTTGACGGACAGATCTCTGTTCCAATGACTAGCCTCCATTTATGAAGCTAGCCAATGGAACAGAGGGCGGGACTAAGCCCTACACTGTAGGGACATAGGATTTCTCCTGGGCGGAGCTAGGAGCTCCGACGCCAGGTGAAACCCAATAAAAAGGGGGCCAGTATGCAGCCTTGCTGGACTCCCTTTTTGATGTTAAAATCCCTTGTGGACCCGCAAGCCCTGGGAAAACCTGACGATGGCTTTGGTGGACTTGTGCATGTCCTCCAGGAAGTTAACAATACCATTATCCACTCCCATGACCCTCATGGACTGCCATAGCATCCTCCTGTTAACACAGTCAAAGGCCGATGACAGATCCATGAAGGCCATATGGATGGTCCCAGAGCGTGCAACGGTATACTTTCTCAAAATCAAATACAGATTAAGATATTGAGCTATAGTAGACCGACCACGCACAAAACCGTATTGAACCTCTGACAGGATCATCTGTTCCTCAGGCCACGAAGTCAGTCTCTGAAGACTGATGAGCGCTACCACCTTTACCACAGAATCAATTAAAGAAATAGGTCTGTAGCACAATGTACTATTTCTGTCACCTTTTTTAAAGACAGGAACTATGGTGGATGTTGCCCAAAACTCAGGACAGCTGTGCTGTGCTGCCGCATTGAATACCTGTTCTAATATCGGGCCCAAAACAAGAGATCAGATTAAAAAAGATCTGGGGGGATCCCATCCGGTCCGGGAGCTTTACCCACCGTTAATCCCATTATTCCTTCCAAGATTTCGCCCATCTCAAATGTTATTCCTTCCTCATATGTGTCTTGAGGCTCCCTATCATTATGCCCATTCCTGATATCGAACATAGATTCAAAGTGTATTATCCACTCCTCCTCGGTTATGTAGGATTCAAGGGCCTCCCCCCTTCCTGCATAAACAGAGGCCTGTTCACAATACCCCAGAACTTCAAACTGTTTCGAAGGGTGCTAGATTCTAGCAATTCCCTCCATGCTTCTTCTTTTAATGTTTCCTTTCTAGTGGTGAGGGCTGCCTTATACCCCTACGACAGTTTAAAACATCAGTTTGATTTCTGTTTTTTTTTTACAAAGCCTCCCTCAACATTTTTGCAGCTTTGGAGCTATGGGGGTCAAACCATCTAGGTCCCGACCTAGCATTACCTTTCATTGAAGTAGATAGAAGCATGGACACCTTATGTGAGATGATGTTATAAGCATTTAAGATCTCTAATGGCGTAGATCGCTCCTCTAAACAGAGGGACAGTTCAGCGCTACATACTGATTTAACCTCATTGTAAAATATTTCTGGGGTTTCTTGTGACCATTTTAATTTACGCCTAACATCAACTAAGCTTAGTAGGCTTCGCTTCCACTACACACAGGGAACACACAGCTGGAGCAAAAAATGAAATATGAGACTGCAACTCACAGTACCTAGCTACTTAATGACATTTATTATTATCATAATTAATTCTGATTTTATATTTGTAAAGAACTAACCTATGAGTCTTAACTGGTTTTATCTGAAGATTGCCTTTTTTAATTCCAAAACCAAAAAGGCAGCAAAAGTGGACGAAATCATACCGACTGTCTGTTGAAAATTAGATTTTTATTTTAAGTATTACTATTGCAATGGTTTTAATTAACTATGCAAAAAATAAAGAAACTTGAAAGTGTGTTTATTTTGTTTGTTTGTTTTGCATGAGAATGATTTAGTAGGTGGATGGATCGGAGTGCCTCATGTCTGTATCGACACCCCACCATTATTTAAGGAGGGTCGATGAACAGGATAGAGAGAATCCTGAACTCTAATGCTGTCTGGACCATTAGGAAAACGTGCAAAAGATGACGTTTTCAGTTCTGAGTATTTGTATAATTATTCAAAGATCATTACGCAAGGAAAATGTTAGTTAATTAAGGGAATTTGCATAAAACCAAAATCAACATAATGCAATATGCCTATTAGGAATTAAACAAGCTCAGCACATGTCATCTATCAGTCAACCGAATTAATAACGATAAACAGTAAACACACCTAAATACAGAAAGGACTACAAACATCTCCACTCAAAAAGCGATAAAGTCTACAGGAAAGTCAGAAAAGGCTTGGCTACGAGATGACTTTGTTCAGCTCACACAGATACCAGGGCTGTAACTAGTGATTCTGGGGAGTATCTATGTATCTAAATCTGTCCATAACAGGGATTTGGCCCTGGAACTGGGAATAATCATGGGAACCTGAGAATACCTTTTTCACATGGATATCTGCAATTCTTGAGAAAAACCCAGTCAGATTCATCAGCTTACCTGAGTAGGTGTCGGTTATGAGCATGGAGCAATTTGAGAGTGAAAGGTGGTCAGAAGGGCTCTGGGGCTGGGCAGGCATATGTTTGCAGGGGAGAAGCATTGCATGATCCTCCAGTGATTTTGGAGGCAGTCGGAGGGGGCTGGCCTCTGCGGATGTCAATATCCCCTGCTCTAGTCTGTTGGTGCTTTTGTTGTGTGAACATCTGCACCCAGTAGCGTTGGGCCCAGTGTTCCAGCACCTGGTAATTCCAGGTGCAGCTGGTGGTGTGGTATTCCCCTCATTATACTGCTCTTCCCGCTTTGTAATTGAATCCCTAAGTTTTGTGATAACCACCTATACACTCATTTAGGGCCCCTCAGTGCTCAATCATTGGTACTATGCAACTATTGTTGCATGTACTGTTCTTCCAAAAAATACACAGCTAAATATTCTAAACAAGCATTTGCAATGCATTAGGTCTCGCTTTTGCGAGAGATGAGCTATTGGCATTGTAAATGATAATGCCTTTTGTTAATGTGTTTTGAAAACCTGCAATCGGTGCGTAAACACACACTTTGTATTTATAGTCACTGCTTATGAGGAGCAAGGCTAGCAGTAAATGCACTTCTTTTACTGCCAGCCTTGCTTCTCGTAAGCAAGGACTATAAGTACAGAGTGCCTGTTTACACACAGATTGCAGTTTTTCAAAACATAAATAAACGGTAGTGTAATTTACAATGACAATATCTGAACCTCTCACAAGTGCGAGACCTATTGCAGTGCAAATGCTTGTCATATTAGGAGCAATGTAGGAGGTAGCCTGAACATCGGATCTGGTTCTGTGCATGCTTTGGATGTGCGTGAATAGGAGACCGGCTGGAAGGTTTATGAAAGGATATGGCTAGGCAGGGCTGGTGTTGGGTAGTGCTTTCAAAGTGAGGATGATGAGTTTGAACTGTGCAGGCTTGTGTACATGGAGCCATTGGAGATCCTTGTGATGTGATGTGTGTGCTGCGTTGGTGGCTGAGGGTTTGGGTTATGAGAAACTCAGTAGTGTTGCATGTAGTTCCATCTGAAATGCTGCTGTTACTCTAAGCTCTCTTAAGTGGACTCTAGTACCGCCAGTTGGATCGGCCTGTGCTCCCCACCACTAATCAAGTTAAAGAGCTGCAGAGGCGGAGTTGGTATCTGCAACACCAAGCTGACTGGTGTGGTGTCATTCTTCACATCCTTCCACCACTGCCTCACAGCAAGAGATATCCGAGCTGAAAAGTCATCCCTGCTGACTAGTCCTGCTACGACCTTCTCGTCCTTCTCCCCTAATGTAGCTGGACTGCATTACTATATGAAGTCAATTGGCTAGTCAACAGATGTAATATATGAAGAGGTCTTATCTAAATAAAATCTCATTTCATACTCGTATGTCTTGAGATTAAACTTATATCCTATAGACGAACACTTTGAGGTCCATAAACTCTGTTTAGCGTTGCATATGAAACAGACTATCCCGACCAGGCTCTATACCTGACTTCTGCCTCTTTATTCAAAATGTTTGTGAGAAGTAAAATACAGACTAACCTTGAATACAAAACAATCATGCCCTACATACAAAGTTCAGTGTTACAAATAAATACATTTTTAGACCCACAAACTGATCCTGCAAACAGGAAAACGCTGACAGCGGTGATGAAAAGGAAAATTACACTCACCATGACAGGGTACTAGAAATAAGGCAAAATGTCCGTACAGCTGCACTATCGGCTGTCTGTTAATTAAAATTTCGGGTTGCTTTTCAGATTCTGTGTTTTTAATAAGGACAGCTGCCTCCCTCTTCCACGCACACTTCTCATGCCTGCTATCAACTGCACAGGACCGATTAAAATAAAACGAAGAGGGATGCGGCTGGCCGGTCTGTGGAAGAGTTTGCAGCTGCAGGAAGCAGACCTAGGCAGCGTGAGGGGCGGAATACAGCACGCTAGAGCCTTCTTGCATAAGCTGGCAAAGCTGCCCGCTCCTCTCTCATGCCTCCAATGCCTGCTTTCTACGGCGTGGAGCCAATTCAAACAAAAAAAAGACTGCTCGCCATGCGTGAGAAAGGTGGCGGGTCACACTCACTTTATGTAAAAAGAAAGTGCTGTAAAGGGACTTTTAAAGCAAAAGCGGTCCGGTGTGCATTGTGGAGGGAAGGTTGGGGTGGGGAGCGTGGGGTTGTTGAAAATAATGCAGTCCGCCATTGGCTGCTTCTCCGGGGGAAAAAAAGGTGCGTGGCCGCTATATCAATAGAGTGCTGCGCTTGCGAAATAGAACAAGGAAGTAGTCCCTAAGTGGAATAATAACAGCCCAGAAGTGTAACTAAACAGTAGTTGGTCGGTGCTGCTTCATGCAAAACGGAAGTGATGTTTCGCATCGCGAGTCAACAATAAGCAAGATAAGACGAGCAATGCAACGTTAAACAAATGGCGAGCAGCAGGACATATTAGCCGCCAATAGTCGGAGCTTCACTCAACATATGGGTGGCCCTTCTAATCCTTGGAACGACACTTATTGGCCTCCTTCCCTTGGCATCCCTCCCAGCCCGGTCAAGACCGTGAAAAGCCTTGGAGTGGTTATCTCTGAGGATTTATCCATGAAACCCCAGATCTCGGCTGTGACATCATCCTGTTTTTTTCAACTGCGCAGGATCCGTAAGATCTGTCGTTTTCTCACCAGAGAGGCACTCATTCTAGTCTTACTGGCTCTGGTCATCTCCAGGATTGATTTTGCTAATCTCCTGTACGTGGGGATCCCTGCTTATCAGCTCCACAAACTTCAGCTGATCCAGAATCAGGCGGCCCGCTTGGTGTATCACCAACCCAAACACCAGCATGTTTTTCCTCTTCTGAGGAACCTTCACTGGCTCCCAGTGGCCCAACGGTGCTCCTTTAAACTTGGTTGCACCGTCTTTAAATCTCTCCACGATCGCGCCCCTGAATTTGTGTCTTCTAAACTGAAGAGATATCTTCCCACCCGTAATCTAAGATCATCTGCTGATAATCTTCTCTGCATTCCATCTTCCCGCCGGAAGCGGCATGGCGGCTTGCGCCTTTCTTCTCTCGGCCCCATCTTTTGGAATTCCCTTCCTTCTTCCTTTCGTCATTGCCCTACCTACGAGTCATTTAGGAGAACCTTAAAAACTTTTCTCTTCAAAGCTGGAACAGTGTGATCTCCTGGCCCTGGTTTGTTATGTCTGTCATGAGCGCCAAGAAACCGTTTCGGTGTACGTGCGCGTTATAAGTTATTTAACATAACATTTAACATAACATATGGATTACTTTGTCTCGTAGAGACAGCGCATGCGGTGCCTAGTCGAGACCTAAAAAAGGCATGTAGAAAAAGCAACTCACTGGACCACAGGACGCTCCCGGCCCTCACAGTCCAAGCTGTTGGTTTCCTCCGATGATGGAAAGTTATTAATTTCATGTTATGAATTCTGAACTTTTTTCAAACCACTTCAAAGGGACAATAAGGCAAAATAAAGTGGCTTTATAAAATTCATAAAGCAGCCAGTCTTGTTTTTTGTTCTACTTGACATTCAATAGTTATTGGGAATTACAATGTACATCTTGCAAAAGTAGTTAATGACATATTCCGAGTATTGATTCTTAAATTGTGTTCTGCAGCAATGTCATTGAAGAATCTAGAAGAGCAAAGTGGCACAGCTGTAACTCACTTGGGATCCATGCTGTTTACAAGACAAGTGTCTGGAGCAAGGTGAGCCTCAGAAGTATTATCTACATTTATTAGAATCTGTGGCCCTTATGTAAGGCGTATGTCTCTCTTTGACTGCTGCAAAGGCATATTTTTCAAGCAGTGCCAAGCTGGACAATATTTATTTTACTGTGTTTTGTTTAGAGACAACTTTTATTCCAGCTGATAACTTCGTTATTTACCTTATTTTGGTTTTGAATTTGGATTTTAGGACTATCTTCTAAGTCACAATAAATGTTATTAGTTTTTAAATGTACAGAATGGGCAGTGCCCGACAAATACATTACATATAATGCAAAAGACATAGAGTACCTGATTTTATCATTCCATAACAACTTGGCCTGTATAACACCAGGCCAGATAAACTACACCGAACCCTCTTAAATATTCTTAATTGTGCGTTGCTAAAGACATGTCTGTTATTGATCAATTTTGTCTGACTATGGTATCTGACTATGACCCATGCAGCACCCAGTGGGATTATGAAATTCTGAGTGTGGTAATGCGGGTAAGTCAATGCTCCTATGTGTCGCCCAGCGGGGCCAAATTCTCATGTGTTTCTGTGGGCATCTTTGCGCTTGAAAGACCACAATTTCGGCACCCATGCACTTATCCATTGTCTTCTTCCAACCCCCTATGCTCGGTAAGAATGTTGCCTTCCATTTCTGGGCTATATCTCTTTTAGCTAGAGTTAGGCCCAAAAACAGGAGGTGTTGCTTGTGGCATTCCCTCCCATCTCCTCTGTGCTATAAAGGAGCAGAAGTCTGGGGTTGAGTGGAATGGTCCAGGCCAGCACCTGGCCCAGGCAAGAAGTCAACTTCTTCCAAAATGGCTGTAGCACTACACAGCTCCATACCGTGTGGAGAAAAGAGCCGCCTTCTTTGGTACATCGGAGGCATTGAGGGGATTGGATAGCAGCCATCCTCCATAACCGGGATCGGGTGTAATCTACCCGGTGAAGGTACTTAAACTGAATGAGGCGATAGCGCGGGGAAACCGCTGCATGTCAGAGACTGGCTAGGGCCTTCGTCCAGTCGTCATCTGTCAAGGTCAGCATATTGACTTCCCGCGCTGCCCTAGTCTTATGTAATGCATTGTGTGTGTGAGTGGTTAACGTCTGGTAGATTTGTTTGATCTTGTGTGCCGCAATGTTTCCAATAAGTAGACGGCCTTCTAGTGGGTGAAACTCTGGAAGAGTCTCTAGATGATGGATATGAGGGTCTAAAGCATGCTGCAGTTGCAAATAGCGGTGGAACTGGGCCTTATGTAGTTGGGACTTGGTTTGCAACTGCTGAAAAGACTTCAGTGTAGTGCCATGCATGATGTCTCCCAACGTGGAGATTCCAATTAGATCCTATTTGCAGAACTTTACTTTACTTTACTTTAAAATTATTTATAGAGTGCACTTTCACCAGCGGTTTCATGGCGCTAACAAACAACCTCAAGGGGTAGGAAGGGGAGGGGAAAAAAGAAAAAAAAAGGGAAGCGGAATAACGAATGATCTAGCTAAAGGCTTTGATGAATAGGTAAGTTTTACGTTTTTTTCGGAATTGGGGGTAGAGAAGTGTGGACCTCAACTCAAAAGGCAAGGAATTCCATAAGGTTGGTGCAAGGGTGGAAAACTTTGAGCCTCCCCATTTTTTCCTTCGAAAACGTGGAACTGTCAAAAGGGCTTGCGAGGCTGAGCGTAGTGCCCTAGCAGGAACGTAGGGAACTATCTCTAAGGTAATGAAAGCCGGAGCTATGCCCAGTCGTACTTGGCAGATGATGGACGCAAGCTTAAACTGGACACGTTCCCGAACAGGGAGCCAGTGGAGGGATTTAAGGATGGGAGTTACATGGTGAAGCTTGGGGAGGTTGAGTACCAGCCGTGCCGCCTGGTTCTGTATCAGCTGCAAACGCCTTAGACTATATGCAGGTAAGCCAGCGTATAGGACGTTGCAGTAATCCAGGCGGGAGATGACCATTGCCAAGATGATAGATTTCTGCTCTGGTTGGCAGAAGCCAACCAGAGCAGATACTGAGCGTAGGTACATGCCCTGCCAGAGTGTGGGTTGGGGGGGGGGGGGGGGGGGGGGGGGTAGTTTTTGTCAATCTCTCACACCAGCCAGTGGATTTCACTGTACGTCTCCATAGTTTTGAAACGATCTTGCAAGCTGGGGGAACAGACTATAAAGGAGTTTCTGCAAGAGTGTCCTTCATTGCCAGCCGCTCTACTGCATACGCTGGATCACACTGAGATCCGTACCACCACTCATTAATTACAAGGAGATTAGAGGCAGAGTAGTATGCATATATATATATATATATATATGCCACTGCGGTAGGTTGATTGTGTGCACGTGTGGAGTGCTACCCGTATCGCCCCTTCTAACCATCAAAACCTATTTAGGATCGCATTTAGTTGTGTGAACCATGAATGGGGGATGTTGTATGGGAAGTTCTGAAGCTGATATAACAAACGTGGTAAGCATACCATTTGAAAAATGGTTGAACTCCCGTGCAAAGATAGGGGCACCTGGGACCATATTGTAGTTTCATTGCAAACCGTGGGGAGCAATGGAATGATATTATGCATGCACGAGGTCGAGGGAAACGTTGATATGAATACTCCCAGGTATTTAAAACCATCTGTAGCATGGGATAGTTGTGAGGCCCAGGCCTGACATCTCTGGTCGCCGCATACGGGAAATAATACAGATTTGGAGGGGTTAGTTCCTAGCCCGGTAGTTTCCCCAAATACTGGTAGAATCTGAAGGACACGGGATCCCGAGGACCACGGATCTGTCAGGAAAAAGAGGGAATTTTCGGCGTAAATCTCAATTATATCAGAATATTCCTGTGACCAGTTAAATCCACGGATCAGTGGGTCCTGTCATACTCACACGGTCAGGGGCTCTATGGCCAAATCAAAAAGCACGGAGATGAGGGGCAGCCCTGTCGCGTGACCCGATGGATGGAAAAGGGGGTCGACCGGTGTCCCGCTACCCGCACTGATGCCGAGAGATCTGTATAAAGCAACTGTGTGTACACTAAAAAGCGGGGACCCAAGTTTATGGCACGGAGTAAGAGGTATGTCCAACTTAAGGAGTCAAACGCCTTGTCAATGTCAGCCAGCAGAATAGCCGCTGGATGGCCAATCACTTGGGCCTTGGCAATCGTGTTGTGGACTCATCTGATATTGTGTCTGGTGGAATGCTGTGGATCCTACAAGTCTTTTAAAGTATTTCTTTGCTATTCATGTACAAGTTGGAAATGGAGCTAGGATCCTCAACCCACTGAATAATAGGTGAGGAATGTTTACCTGTATTGAATTTCTGTGTATATTATTTGTAAGTTTGCTGTTTCTTTCCCCTGCTCATAGGGAACATGTGTTCTCTTTTTATAAAGTGCTTTCATGTCCCTGTAAGAGTGTACATATAGTGGTGCTATTGCAAGAGGAACAGACTGGGCCAAGATGCCCTATTTGTTCATCCTGTTATACAAGACTTTTTGAAAGGTCTACTAGAATTCTCCTGTTTGCTGTCTGTAGACACACCTGTTTGGTGCAGGTTGTGGCTACAGCCACAATAGACAAATAACTTCATGAACTGCACCAAGTTTGTCTATCAAAAGGCAGAAAACCAACTGCCTGGGAGAATGATTGCCCCTCGATGAAGGAAGATTGCCAAAGCAGCCTCCTTCATAGCTAATACACCGCAGGTGGACATCTGCGAGGCACCAACCTGAAAATAATCCCAGTCCTTCTGCACGCAATATTGTCTAGATGGTAAAGCGAAGGACGGTGCTGCTGCTGTTGGTGAAGGATCTATTCTGATGATGCTGTAACTCATTGGCCATTTTCTTGGTAACTACTGCTGTGTATTATACAGAAATAGAATGTGAATCTATACATTAAGAAATTTGTAGCAAATGGTATGTTACTAACCTATAAATAAGGTTCTACATCAGCGGAAAATAATGTTACTATCCTATAATCTTCCATAAATTCTCATGCTTGAATAATTCTTGTTTGGGTAACCCCGGAGCAGTCTAATAAAAGCAGTGTAAGAAATGCATTTGGTGGGGGATTTGAATTGTTTCCTCTGGATTGCCAAATCTTGACGGTGCAAGCTCTTCAAACTGCTTAAGTTTCTGGCAAAGCTTAAAAGAAATAGTTTTCAGGACTTTGACAGACACTGATAAGAAGAGAGAAAAATCCTTATGCTGAACATTTAATTTGGGAACAAAAGGGGTTAGGTCCTTTATGTGGTGAGGGCTAGACCTAATATCAACAGTGAACAACACAAAGTACCCACACCACAGTGACTCAATACGTTTTTTTGATACAGGGTAAGAAACCAATTTATTGTCTCTTCCCTAGACACCATTATTTTGTGTCAATCATTTTTGTATTTTTTATATTTTCAAAGAATTGCTGACAGAAAAAGACATTCATTGCAAATATTTGCAAGGCTAAACAAACTTTAACAAACATTAAAGGCAAATACTATTTACACATTTAGAAACCATTATGTCACACATTAGAAAGTATTCTCACATCAGACATTAAATAAAACAATTATTGAAAAAATAATACAAACATTTTTATCACAAACAACAAAAAACTTGCAAACACTGAATGAGAGAAACTAGGGGTTGGGAGGATAGAATATAAGTAATTAAATGACTTATATATATTTTAATGCTGGACCAGCCGGTCCTAGCTTTTGTACAACAATGATACTTTGTATCTCCCAAACAACACTGCTGACACGTTTCTAGACCAGACTGGAGTCACTGGTCTGTCATCAGGGCTGTATGTGTCTTGTATCTGTAGGATACAAAAGCAATGTTTTGCTTAGTCTAGTGTGTGGGCTCCTTATTACCATGAAGTAGCTATAATGACGGTGTGCGCTACATACCAAGGCTGCTCAATGTAGGATTTCAGAGGAGGTCTTTTGGAGGTCCGTTTAAATGAATAGCGTGGCTGAACAGAGAAGCCTAGAAAGATTTTAAGGATGTTTTTTAATTACATGATTGATTCATTCAATATGCTAGTGGCTGAGTCAGTTTGGGGAAGTGAAAGCGTACCTTTTACTTTGGGTAGTGCCGAGTGCTGGCAGGATCCATTAGGAGCGGCGTAACCATCAATTTGGATTCTGAGATATGGAAGAGATTGACATTCAGAGGCTTAGCGGCATGCAAATGGTGTTTCACACTCGCTTGGAGAATTCGAAGAAAGGTTGCCTACCTTGATTTGTTCTCTCGTTTGCGCATGAAAGGGGTTGTTAATTTCAGCGTTCTAAAGGGAAAAACAAAGCGCAACCTTAGTGGGATGTTCTTGCTAGTTCAGAAACAAAAGCCACTGTGCTGCAGAAAAGACCGATACGCTTCCAGACTACTGCTTTGCTGTATTCTGCCTTGCTGTGCTCTTGTCGTGCTGAGCCACCCTGCTGCCTGTTCTGCTAATCAGGTGAAACGGACTGGAAAACATCACTTAAACCTAGAGTGGCTCCTAGGGCTTGCTTGCTTGCCTCCTGTTACTCCCTGCTCAGGGATATCAAAGACTTGAACCACCTGCATCTGTGCCTGGACTCTAAGCATTGGGAGTCTGCCCTGCCAAGTGGTGCCATCTTAGTCTTTGACCCTTGAAAGTGAGGTCTTAATGTTCTCAAACTCCTGAACTCCACATTCATATCAGATTTGGCTTTGTCTGCTGCAATGTGGGTGGAAAACTGTGCACTCTCACCATTGCATGTAGTGGACTCTGCGCCTCGCCACATATACATGGGAGAGCCCTACGCATCTTGTCCATAGCATAGTCTACGCAGCCTCGTAATGACGACATCACCCAGATCAAGGTTCTTTTGTTCAGCTGATTCAAGGCGATCCCTGCTGCCGGCCCACGCTCCCTCGCGGTCTCTCTTAACTCTTGACTTTGTACTGGTCTAGGGTGACCCAATAACTGATTAAGGTGCTTGTCTTTTCCAAGCGCTCTTCTAACATTGAAACCACACAAATTCGTACTTCAACGTTTACTGGAAATAGTATCTGCATCTTTGTTTTGTGTGATTTATATAAACTCAGAGTTTATTTTTCTAACATCGTGTGATGCTTCATGGTGTTGTGGTATGAGCCGTTGCACAGATATTTTACAGATTGCCTCCTAAGTTAAGCCTGACTGATCAGTGCCAAGCTAAAGAGGGTGAGCGCAGAATAATTTTGTTTGTGTTGTGACTTACCCTGACTAGGATCATGGTCCCTACTTGAATAAGGGTGCATATATCTGCCAACTAGAGACCCGGTTTCTAACAATTTTGTATTCAAATATTGCAGATGATAGTCTATTTACTTCTGCTCTACCTACTGTTTGGACGTTGCTATCTAGGCTGCTTCTTACCTTTACTCCTCAGCATGTGATGCTGCAGGGATCTTGTCATCAAGGGACTTTGTTTCAAAGTTGTGTCTCGTTTCTGCGATTTTCTTCCATTTACATACCTTGGATTTGCCTGTTCCGGTTGCTCTTTGTCCTGTATCATGTTTGCTTTCCACTTGGTTTTGGTAGGTGATTTTGAAACTTCCACCTTGTTCCCCATTTGGACTATCTGCCTCTGCTTGTTGTGCCGGTTCGCTTGTTGTAATTTGTAACTGTTGTGATGGGTATTGTTCCCTGGGTTCAGACATTACGTGTGCCCTGCAAGTGATACTAATAGTGTCAAATTCCTGGGGACTGAATTCCTTAGATTCTTTTTACTCCTTTTCAGATGTGTCTTCTGAGCAGGCTGCATTGCTACGTAGTTTGCCCGCTGTGGTTGCTGACTTTCGTTCCTCCGGAACTGGCTGGGTTCTGGTCCTGAGTGGTCTCTCGATTTTTACCCTTCCCTTTGACATTCTTTTGATCTCCTTTGCATGCCTTTGAGGAGAGGTTGTTCTTCATGGTATTCTGGGTGTTGATGTTGGCTTCCAGTATTTCCTTGTTGCACATCTATTCTTACCTGTTTCACATTTGGTCACATTAGTTGATTGGGAGTTCCTGCTTAGTATGCATTTCTCGCTCTTATTTGTCCTATCCCATGCATCACATTGACCCCATTCCCGGATTTCATTTCTTATCTTTGCCCTGGCTAGGGGATATGATGTTCTCTGTTCTTGGTTTCTTGCTTAGCGCCATGTTGTGTGTAATGCACCAAGTCCACTGTTATGATGTTTTACTTAGCTGCTACTGTTTGAGATGGTGATGGTTGGTGCCCTTTCCTCCCGCCCCCCTTTCCCTTTTGGGCCTTGTGGATTGATGCTTACTTTGTTGCTATGTGCTCTTTTCTAACTCCTCCTGAGGCCTGATCCCGGGACAATGTTGCAAGTTTCTATGCTTCTTTTCTGACTTCTATTTTGGTGGCATGCCCCAGTCATTTGTTAATTGCTGTTTTAATTTTTTTCTGGTGGGGTTCGTATGGGGTTTCCTAATGTTCTCCTCAAAGGATGCTTTCTCCTTCCATGCCTGTTGGAGACATGTCTTGCTTTGTCTACTTTGCTAGTGGTATCTACTGTCCTATTTCTTGTGTTGGTGGTTCATCTTTGAAGGGGAACTCTTCTCAGTCCTTAAGGTTTGGATATTGGAGACTGGTGTGGCATCTCCCATAGTTTCAAGTCTTTGCATCCGGCAGCCTTGTTGGTGGCCTAGAGTTCTCCTAGCTTCTGCTAGTATGGATGTTCTCTGCTTCTGCTCTTAAGGGACAGAGGTTTAGTAGCTCTGGAATGCACACAACTGGTTCTCAGATGTGTTTGATGGTCGGTCTTCTGTGGCCTTGTCAGTGAACCATTTCGCTTCCAGCAAAGCTTTGCCTAGGTTGCGGCTGCCACTGACACCTGCTGGTCCGAGTTTGAGGCCCTACTCCACCCGTAGGCACCCGTCTGCGCTTATTCCCTGGTGGTCCAGTGAAGAGCTTTTCTGCTCTACCACTGCTCTGCCCTCTGTATCTCTGCCTGCTGATCGTTTTCCCTCCTTTGTTTTTCTTTGCTGTTTTCATATTTTTTCACTTTTCTCCTCTCTTGCCTCTTTTTGCAAATTTTCCCTCTGTGTTCCTACCGCATGCTCGGCCCCGCCCCCACATCCCCAGCGCCGCTTTCCCGTTTCACAGTCTTCTAGCCCTCCCTCTCTCAGTACTAATGGCCACTGGAGTGCCAAAGGCAAGACTGTCTGCTCCTGTCCGCAACTGGACCACGCCCAGCACCATAGACCCTGGTTCTTGGACCATCCACCGCTACGACACCAGCACCCTCCACTTCCTCAGCTCCAGACGCCATACCTCTTGCCACCAGGTATCGTCGAAGGACACCCAGGGCCCTTTTTCCTGCCAGAACTGTAGTTGCACCCTAACCTGCCACCACACACCAGCCCCACACCCCACACGACCAACAAACACCGGACCCGACCGCCTCAACTGCATCCTGTCAACACATGTTCCCTCCACAGACACGCTGTGGAGCTCTAGGGACCTGCTCAACTCTGTCGACCTCAACATCATCTTCCTCACAGAAACCTGGATGAACTCCACCTCTGCCCCATACATCGCCACCGCCATCCCGGATGGCTACAACATCATTCACAAGGACAGCATCCGCAAACTGGGGGGAGGCATCGCCATTGTACACATAAGCACTCTCCCCCTCACCACCGACGTGGATGAACACTCGACCAACATGGAGCACCTCCACTTCCAGGTCAGGGTCAACCTGAACTCCACCCTCTGCGGCACCCTCATATACAGATCCCCCCCCCCGACCCTGCCCACCCTTCAGCGATTCCATCATCGGTTCATCGCACCCACCGCTCTCGCCTCCACGGACTACATACTCCTCGGCAACCTCCGGTTTCACCTGAACAACTCCACCAACACCTCGTCCCTGCTGTCGAACCTCGCCCACGTTGTACTCAAACAGGTAATTTCCAAAACCCAATCAGCAGGACACATGCTCGACCCCATCTTCTCTGCCAGCGACATCCCCTTCAGCTACACCACTGAGCTCCTGTGGACCGACCACTGCTGCATCCACTTCTCCTTCACCAAACCCACCATACACCTCCATGCCCACCGTACCCTCGCAGAAGTTGGAACCAGGTCGCCGAAGAACAGCTCAACACTTCCATCAGCAAAACCCCTCCATCGACATCCACAGACGCTAATACCTCAGCACGCAACCTCCACCATTGGATCTCCAGCTGCTCTGACATTCTGGCTCACCTGAAGAAAGCCCCAAGCAAGCGACACTGCAAGAAAGCCAGCTGGTTCTCTCCCGCCCTCCATGAGTCCAGGTGCACCTGTAGACGGCTCGAGAAGAGATGGAGAAGCAGCAAGACCCTGGAAAGACCACTCAGCCTTTAAGACCGCTGTCACTGCACACCACCACCACACCTCATCGGAACAATGAAGAAAGCTGCTCTACAAGAAAGAATCAACGGCAAAGCATTTAATAGTTAAGAACTTGTTGCCATGGTCAAAGAATTCGCCAGCCCCAGCACAGAGACAGCAGACATCCGACCGTCCCAACACTTCTACAACAACCTCTGCACCTACTTCACCTTTAAGATTAAGGAGATATATTACCACTTTCACATCCTCGATAACCAAGACCCCACCACTGCCACTGTACCCTACGACACCGGGCCCCAACAAACCCTACTCAGCTGGACTCTCCTCATTGCTGACAACACCCTCAAGATCATGAAGCGCATCCACTCGGGTGCACCCTAGGACCCCGGCCGCACCACCATTGCCCCTGAACTCTGCTGCACCATCAAGTGCTCCATCAACCCCGCTCCCTTCCCGGAAGACTGAAAACAGGCAGAGATCAACCCCTTGCTGAAGAAACTCTCGGCCGACCCGACGGACCTCAAGAACTTCAGACCCATCTCTCTTCTCCCCTTCCCAGCCAAGTTCATCGACAAGGCCATCAATGCCCAACTTGCTGTGTTAATCAAAGAAAACCACATCCTGAATCTCTCCCAATTCAGTTCCGAAGCAACCACAGAACCGAGAAAGCCATCCAAGACGATGTCCGCACACTCCTCAACCAAGGCAAAACTGCAGCCCTCATCCTCCTGGAACTCTCATCCGCCTTCGCACAAGTTTCCACAACACCGGCATCCGCGACAAAGCCCTAGAAAGGATCCGCTCCTTTCTCACCAGCCGAACACAGAGTCAGACTACCACTGTTCCACTAGGAACCCATACAATTCAGCTGCGGAGTGCCCCCAGGCTCGTCCCTGGCATTCAACATCTACATGGCCCCACTCGCAGTCGTCTGGAACCACAGACTCCACATAGTCTCCTACAAGGACAACACCCAACTGATTCTCTCCCCTACCAACAAACCCTCAGTCGCCAATAACAACTTCAACAACGGGATTAAATCGGTCACCACCTGGATAAAGAACAGCGGCCTCAAGCTCAACTCAGAGAAGACTGAAGTCCTCCTCATGGGCTCCAACCCTTCCACCTGGGTGTACCCCTAACTCGCTCACCCACTGACCACGCACAAAACCTCAGCATCATCCTGGAATCCATGCTCACCATGAGCAGCCAAATCAACGCTTCAACACGTTACGCCTGCTCCAAAAGTTCTTTGAAGTGATCCCCACTGAGTCCAGAAAGAAGGTCACCCATGCACTCATCAGCAGCAGAATTGACTACAGCAACGCACTGTACACCAGCATCACCATTAAACTCCTCAAGAAACTGCAGAACATTCAGAACGCCTCTGCCAGACACATACTCAACATCCCCTGCCGCAGCTACATTACTGGCCACCTGAGAGACCTCCACTGGCTCCTAGTCAACAAAAGAATCACCTTTAAGCTCATCACACAGGCCTACAAAGCCCTACACGACGCAGGACCTGCGTACCTCAACCACTGCCACCACAGACCTCATTTCCTTCCAACTGACTCTGGCTATCGTTCCACTTATCTGCAAGACCACAGCTGGAGGAAGATCCTTCTCCTACCTTGTAGCACAGACCTGTGTCTCCACCTCAAGCAATCTCTGCCTCAATTCAAGAATGACCTCAAGAACTGGCTCAAGAACTGGCTCTTCGACTGAACCAGAGCGCCTTCTTTGGGCCATCGGCTTCCTGCTTCCTGCCTACCCCCCACCACCTTGAGATCTGTCACGTCATGCTGAGGGAGGAGTAGAGTATGATGCTGGGGTTGCAGGCGTGGTCTATTTGTGTGGGAGGTTGTCGAGGGAGATGGGCCAACAGGTGTTGTCCCATGCTGAGGGGGTGGGTCTGAGTATGAGGACTTCTGTCTTCTCTGAGTTGAGCTTCAGACAGCTGCTGCTCATCCAGGAAGCAACGTATTTCAGTCCTTCCTGGAAGCTGAGTCTGGTGGGGTCTGATTCCTTTGTGAGGGAGAGGTTGAGCTGGGTGTCGTTGGCGTAAGATACCATGCAGAGTCCATGCTGTCTGACAATGGCAGCAAGGGGGCCATGTAGCTGTTGAAGAGCATGGGGCTGAGCGATTATCCTTTGGGTACTCTGTATCTGATCTCTGTGGGTATGGAGAGGAAAGGCAGGAGTCTGATTCTTTGTGTTCGGCCGGTGAGGAAAGAGCTGATCCAGTCAAGGACAGTTCCCTGTATTCCGGCGTCATGAAGTCTGGCGGTGAGGGTGCGGTGGGAGATGGTGATGAAGGCCAGGTCCAGTAGGATGAGGGCTGCCGTGTGGCCCTGGTCGAGGAGAATGTGGATGTCAGTGGCAGCGAGGAGGGTGCTCTTAGTGCTGTGGTTGCTGCGGAATCCGGATTGGAAAGAGTCGAGGATGGAGTTGGCTTTGATGAAGTTCGTGAGCTGGATGTTGGCGATCTGCTCGGTGACTTTAGCAGCGAATTGGAGGTGAGAGATGGGTCTGTCGTTTTTGAGGTCCGTCTGGTCTGTATGAGTTATTTCTGAGTAGGCTGGTTTGAGTTTGACCAGTTTGATTATTGATCCTTTTTCTGCTTGCTTTTTCCCCCTTATGGCAATAACTGTGACAAGGAAGGGGGACTAAATGGTATGCTCTGATTATTTGTCTTAATCTTGGATTACACAAAGTCCTGTTTCTTCTTGCCACAGTCCTGCTTCCCTACTCCACCATTCCTCCCCCATCATAACTCCACAGCCCCGCCCTACTTTACTGATGGTTGCAGTGTTATTGTTATGGTGGTTTCTGACGGTTTTATGACTTTCTATGGGAAGTTCACTCTGTTATATTTGTCCCCGTTAAAAGGGTTGAGGGGAAAGAGACCGATGCAGCTAAAGATTAATGACAGTGTTTTTGTAGGATTAGGGTTCTAAGGAGCTTGTCTGGGCTGGGTCATCCCGATAAGTATGGACCTCAAAGAGGACTCCTTGTAAAGTTGATAAGTAATCATGGCAGCCACGTTTGTCATCCTTTAGTTGGAAAAGCTGGCTCATTTCAAAATTGATCCAAGCTTGCTAACATTTGCAGGGAGATTGTTTTTGTTTTTGTTTTCTTTGGTGCCACATCGTAGGAGACTGCCTGGTATGCAAAGCTAGAGCCTTGCCACCCTTACCATGTTTTTGTGAACTTGAGTATAGTTTGATGGCCTGAATCACTTCTTTTTACTGAACGTTGTGCTCTATGAGCTAGTGTTATTGTTTGAGAGAAACCCCTTAGCACACCAGGGGATTAGAGTACTAACAAACGGAGAAACAAGCATTTGCAATGCAATAGGTCTCGCATTTTTTTGATCTCCTCACCTTGCCATATTGCCAAATAAAGCTCATAAAAATTGCCTCCATTTCCCTGATCAAAATATCATCAATTTTAAAAGGGATCGATCTGAATTTATATAAAATTCTTGGAAACATTGTCATTTTAATGACATTCGCCCTGCCTATAATTGATAAATGCAAAGTATCGATCCGCTTTAGATCCTGTTTTATTTTCGACAATAATGGTGAGAAATTATCCTTGATAATTTCCTGTGTCTGGGCATTAATTGTGATTCCCAAATAGACAACGGAGTGCACATATCTATTATCCAACTTGACTGTCTTGCTGGAGCATAGAACCTGTGTTTTTGCCACATTTAATCTGTATCCGGATGCACCACCGAAATCAGAGGTAACATTAATTAGTTCCCTCATAGCGCTAGCAGGATCCACAGTAGTGATGGCTAGGTCATCTGCATAAGCGAGAATTTTAGTTACATATCCGTTCGTGATAATTGGTTTAATATTTATATTACCCATAATGTGACAAATCAGGGGGTCAATATACAGTGCAAATAGGATAGGTGAACATGGGCACCCTTGTCTTGTCCCTCTTGAGATATGGATCGGATTAGAGCCCTCACCCATTAGGTGGATGTTAGCTATTGGGGTATGATACATGGCCTTAATTGCCTGAAGGAATCGGGGGCCAAATCCTCTGCTCTCCAACACTTTCCATAAAAAGCTCCACTTAACCCGATCAAACGCCTTCTCGGCGTCGAGGAGGATCATTACGATCCCCTCCCCCTCCCTGGCGTGCATATCAAACAGGGTTATAGCTCTTTTTATATGGTCGGTGGTACCCCTTCCGGGGATAAAACCATGTTGCCAGGAGGAGACGAGGCCCGCAATAAACCTTCCCATTCGGGTGGCCAATATTTTTGCGTAAAGTTTATTATCGCTGTTAATTAATGAGATAGGCCGGTACGAGCCTGGGCTCTCCTTGGGTTTGCCTTTTTTATGAAAGACCACTATATTAGTTTTGGTCCAGGACTGTGGTATAATGCCTGTATTAATAACCCCATTAAATAGATCTAATAGGAGAGGAGCCGTCTCTTCACTCAGATGTTTATAAACTTCCAGGGGTATAAGATCCGGTCCTGCTGCTTTTCCTGCTGATAGTTCTTTCAGTGCTTGTCGGAGCTCCTCCATAGTAATATCCTGTTCTAAGATTTCCCTCTCATTGGGCAACAAATTTTTACCCGTATCCTGACAATTCTTGCTTGGATAGGTTGTATCTGCATCCTCTTTATAGAGAGCCTGATAGTAACGCCTAAAGACCTCTAGGATTTCTGTTGGTTTTTTATAGATATGTTCCCCCTCTTTAATTTCAGTAATAATATTTTTTGAGGTAGCCTGTCTTATTTTTAATGCTAGAGCCCTTCCAGCATTCTCACCTGTTTCATACATTCCCAATCTGCGGGTATGATATTCTGCTGCCGCTTTCCTTGCTAGTTGCCGGTGAATATCTGCTTTTATTGTGTTTAAACTATCTAGACTCTGAGGACCCTGAATCCCGTTATATACATCTCTCCTATGTTGTTCCTCACCCTTTGCCAACCTATCCAAGAATCCCTCCCTTTCTTCCTTTATGTTTTTCCACAATCGTGCAGAAAAGCTGATAGTCTCACCTCTTAAACCCGCCTTGAAGCTATCCCAAACCATACCACGAGAAGCACTATATCTGTTGGCATCAAAAAATGCTTGAGACCAACTCTTTATATGTGCGATGTAATTACTATCTAATAGGAGTTTCCTATCGAAGGACCATGGTCTCATTTTTCCTCTTGGATTAGTGATAGACAGATCCAAGACAAGAGGGTTATGATCCGATATTAGCTTTGGGAGTATAGAAATTTCTACGGTGCTGAGGAGAGTGGCTGTTACTAAGAAATAATCCAATTTTGTGTATTTATTAAATGGGTGTGAAAAGTATGTGAACCCAGGATCATCTTTCTTTAAATTGCCCCAGACATCCTTCAGGCCATAAGAATGAATTATAGAAGAGATTGCCCTGAATACCCGGGGTTTTCTTCCTTTATATTGGGTATTGCCTGTAAAATCTACCGAGATATTAAGGTCACCACATAGTACCACAGGTGATGGCCAGTTGGTAAGCTCCCTTTCAATGTGATTCATCACCCCAGCATCATCCAAATTAGACCCATACACTGAGCAGAGAGTAATACCTAATCCCCATTCACATATAGCCCATCTTCCCAGTGGGTCAGCTTTTGATTTTTTAACCCCACCCAATCCAACCCGACCAATGATAGCTACCCCCTTTACAGTTGAGGTCTGCGAGGAACACGAGAATATTTCATACCCCCTTATATTTAGCCAATGTTTCTTTTTCCATGGCAGATGAGTCTCTTGTAGACAAACAATATCGGGGTTTACTACTTTAACATACTCCACAAATGTTTCCCTTTTTTTCCAGTCATTCAGTCCACCTATATTAAGACTAATTATCTTAATCTTTGACATAGCCCTGGAGAGAAACCAACCAACAAGCTAACCAATCACTTTTTATCTTATGCCTAACAATAACATGTATAACCACTTTCATTTTCTCCAGTGTATCAACAAGCATTAATGCATGAACTTTCTTTTTGCTTCTTTTTCTTCCCCCTACCCCCCCCTCCCACGAAGAGCCCTCCCAACCCCCCCCCCTGAACATAACTCACCCCCCGGTGAGGCGCGCAGACGAAGTCTGTGCAAGTGATGGGTGCGGCAATGAACACAGTGCAATTAATAGACCCAAAGTCAACCTCGGCTTATATACAACCACAGTTAACCTACAAAGCTCCCCCAAATCACACCACGGATCTCCCTGCAGTAACAAAATTTACTAAGTGATACTCTAACTGAACTTTAAGTTAATCTAAGCCTGAGCCTTCATTCAGTGACACCGTATGCTAAATAGAGTCCAAGAACTCCTGGGCCTTGATTTCCGAGGAGAAATACAAGGTCTTACTAAGATGGATAATCTTTAACTGAGCAGGATTGATAAGGTAGACCTGGACTTTTTTGTCCTGAAAAGGCTTGATCAATTGCCTTAATCTCCATCTACGTTCCACAGTGGAATGACAGAAGTCCGGTCTGACAAAGAAGGACCCTCCTTCAAATGTCCTTTTAGCATCTGGCCGGGCTTTCTCTGAGATGGACTGACGAAGAAGAAAATTGCCTATGTAAATTAAGATTGCTCTAGGCTTGTCCCCTTCTCTGGCATTTTTTTTCATTCTAAAGGGTGTCCTATGTGCTCTCTGTATTTCAGTGGTCCAGTTCCAACCGGCGATGTCAGGAAAAGCTTTCTCAAATATTTTGACTATGAACAACTTAGCATCCTGTCCCTCTGCCCCTTCCGGAATACCCAGGACTCTGAGGTTGTTCCTTCTTTGCCTATTTTCAAGGTCCTCTAGCTTCCACTGGATGTCAATTGCTTGGGCTCCAAGGATTTCTACTTTGGTCGTGGCTGCGGCCGCCTCGGCTTCAGTGGCGACCACCCTCTCCTCTAAATTTGAGACCCTGTCGCCGACGTTTACCCAGGCTTTAGAGAGCTTTCTAACCACTGCTTTCATCTTTCTCATCGCCGCCTGGGATTTGATGCTGTCTGCTCGGGTTTCCTCTCTGTGAGCCGTTATTCCTTGATGGATTGACTCCATCATCGTCATCAATGATAATTGTGTGGGCTCATTGGGCTTTAGGTTGCATGATTCCGAGTTGAAATTCCCTTGAAGAGATGTCGTAGGGGAGTGGTCCAAAGCCAATGCGTTATGATCTCTTTGTGGCGGTGCATTTTTTATGATAGATGAAGGTAGCCCAGCTTCACTGTCACTCTCTGTTTCCGGATTGCTGCCATCAATATCAGAACTATGTATCTCGTCATCCTCTTCTGACCAGTTGGCCTCCTCTGTAACCGAGAAAAAACACTCACTAGGGGTCTTTTCCTTTTCCATTTCCTTCTCGCCATGAATAACCCCAGAATAGATGGTTTTAGTTTTAGGGTTGTCAGGTAGTCCCTTGTTTTTTTCCGAGCCCGTTGCAAGACTGGTACCTTCTTTAAATGGATCAGCTATGGGTATGCCCTCTTTAGTTGATAAAGCTGCTGGGCCTTGTGTTGAGGGGAGCAGTATATCCTGTGAGGGCACTGGCGAGGGTAGTACGGTGGTAGTCTCATTATTGCTGGATACAACGAAGTCCCCAGACCCCAATCCGACATCTAGAGACTCTGAGTGCGTTGTTATCAGATTATCACCGCCTATAATGTTGTCCCTGGCAGCCTCCGACTGATCCGAACGAGGGATCTGTGGGTCTATGACTGGGTTTTTCTCAAGAGTGCTAACTGGCAGTAGTAATGGTTGATCGAGGGACTCACATGTTGCAGACAGATTGGGTTGTGGAGGTATTACAGTTTGTACCAAAAGCCCGGGGTCCGCCGCTTCTAGAGCTGGCTCGATATCCTTCAGTTTCCTTTTTTTTTCATTCCGATTCAACATTTCAACCACGCTGACCGTTGCTGTGGCTGTAGCTAGACGGGTTCTGACCTTGGGGGAGTTGGTTGTGTGTGTATGGCTGTGTGTGCGGTTGTGTGTGTGTGTGGTTGTATGTGTGGTTGTGTGTGTACTGTATTGAATGGCAGCTCTACATGTAGACATCCTATTTAATAACGGCTTTCAATATTTCCCAGAATTAAAACAAGAAAGCATTTCGTACAAGTGAAAGACTATGTTAAAAAAGTATTACCTATAAGCAATGTTGCATAGTTAAGGCTTTATATAAAAGTATTGGGAGCAAGGCCTTTAAGGTGAAGTTTGCATTTTAAAAAGGGGACCTAGCGCAACATAGGACTGGGTTCATAATGTTTTAAATAATATATAATGCAGGTTGTGGGCTGGTGTCTAATGTGTATAATGCTGGATGTCAAAAGGGGTTGTCATTTTAAGTTTTGTAAAAGGCGCTAAGGGCAAGGGGGAACTGTATGTAATGTGAATAAATGTGGCTGTTTTAGGGTTTGTACATGACTGCTGTGTTACGCTTTTAAGGGTCATTTTATGTGAGGTCTGGCTGTATGTATGATGTATAAGGATCCTGTTTTGGGTTGTGGAGACATGTTAAAGGTATTTTAACAAAACTGGAGGCTTGTATGTAAGGAGAATATTACTATGGGTATTAGAGGAGCGACAATCCTGTAACGCTAGGCTTTTACACTTCCTATAAAGCTACAACAATGCGGTGTGGGCTATGGGGGGTCGGAGTACACTACATAATATATAAAATTGTATACAGTCCAAAATAAATAAATAATGAAGTTTTGTACTCACCAGTCTGATGTCCTGGGCATGTCATGGGTTCTTAAGGAGGGGTGTTGCAGCGGTGTTCTAGGGTTCTGGAATCCAGGGCCTAGTGGGCAGGATTCCTGTGGCGCCGGTTCTATCGCATGTTGTTCAACCAGGGGTTTATGCCCTTAGTGCAGTGCTTGAGGCAAGGCTGTCAATGCTCCAAGGAGTGTGTTCTGGGAGCAGCGGTGTGAGCAGGTGCCTGGTGTGGGGGCAGAGGCCAAAAGTTGTTGAGGGCTGCTGTATCGGGTTCGTGCTCCCCGATGTTTTAAATAAGCCACAAGATCCATCTGGGGTCCGAGAGGGGTCTGAGGTCATGGGTGTTAGGGTCCGTTCATTTTTTTTAATGAAAATTGAAAACCCCCAGAGAACGCTTGTTGCAGGCGCTGCTGTGGGGAGCGTGAGGAAGGGGCCATTGTGCAGGGGCAGCCCCAGAGGCCAAGGCGTTCCGGGAGGTTTCTGGGGCGTTGTGAGTCTTGGAGTTCGAAGCCCCTGTTGTAATAATTAAATAAAAGGCCCCACTGAGTTTGATTCCTGCAGCGGCACTTTGGGGGCTCCTGCGCCGTTGGGGAGGTGTGGGGGAGAGGACCTTTTTGTATGAAATGAAGGCCCCCCCCAGAGTCCGCTTCCTGCCATGGTACTCTGGGGGGCTTGTGCAGGCGGGTTGGGTGGCTCAAAGCCCCGCTTTCTGAAAAGTAAAGTCTCCAGAACCCGCTGCCCCAGTGCGGGACTCTGGGTTTTTGTGACCATTTGGGGATCGAAGCCCCTGGTGTAATAAATAATTGGCCGGTTTCCCAAGTGTGGGGCTCTGGGGGCTCCTGCGGCCTTGGTGCTTTGTGTGGGCTTAGGGTGGGGGCTCACGGCACCAGTAATTGTTACATTAAAATCCCCAGAGCCCGTGGGTCCAGACGGGGATCTGGGGTGCAGCGTGGTGGGGTGTGCTTGAAGCCCCGTTTTTAAAAAGTATAATCTCCAGAGTCCGCTGTCTATATGCGGGACTCTGGGGGTTTTCCGGCGGTGTGGGGCTCCAAGCCCCTTTAATTGCGAATAAAAATAAAGCCCCTAGAGCATGCATGTGGAAGGCGTTGCTCCGGGACGTGTGTGCGTAGGACTGGCTCTGGGCAGCACTGGGAGGCACTGGGGCTCGAGGCATCGTTTTTCAAACTGAAGCCCCCGGAGCCCGCTTACCGCTGGTGCTGCTCTGGGGGCTGAGGGCTGCATTTTCATGGATCCTCCCCGGGATCTTCCTGGCGGCGGCTGTGGTGCATGGAGCTCCCTCGTCGTGGCTGCTGAGGTAGGTTCCGCCCCTTCAGTGATGTCACTGGGACTCCCCTGACATCACGGAAGGGGCGAGCCTACCGCACCAGCCACGCCAAGGAAGCTCCAGGCTGGGGGCTCCTGTGTGGTTGCTGCGGTGCTTGCAGCCCTAAGGGGGGCTGTCAATAAATACATTTTTAAAACAAGGTGGAAGGGAAGACAGCGCAGTTTTAGAATGTGACGTAAGCGGCGCGTGTCCTGCAAAAGACAGAGATCAGAGACCAAAATGTGGAGCACGCGCACAATATGAAACCAGCGAAACCGAAAGCAGCCGGGGTTAGAGTGAGAGGGCGGGGGCTGCCCGCGCATGCGCGCTCAGAGCCCCAGCGCCAAAGCGGCGTGCGGCATCTGAAGTCACTGGTCCCAGGAGGGGGCCCGGGTGAAGACCAGCGCTGCGGAGGGACCTCGATACTGACGAGAGAGACAGGGACACGGAACAGAGCCCGGTGAGGAGGAGGAGGGGGGGGGGGGATGTGCGTGTGTGTGTGTGTGTGTGTGTGTGTGTGTGTGTCTGTGTGTGTGTGTGTGTGTGTGTGTGTGTGTGTGTGTACACGTGTGTGTGTGTGTGTACACGTGTGTGTACGTGTGTGTACGTGTGTGTACAGCCTGCCGGAAACGGAGCGCGTGTTCACGCCCGCGACCTGATCTGATTCCGGCAGGCTGCGTGCGCGTGCCAGTCTCTTGTCTCCTCTGGGTAGTCCTTGAAAGCTGAAAGGACTGAAACGATTACAATAGACTTGCTTTGCAACAGCAGGCGCGAGACCTAAAAAGGGGGGAATCCCTTGGTGGAAACAGTCAATTGGTGTACTATTTACACCGATATTAGCCCATGTATTAGAAATGATCCCTAACACTGTATAATACACAATCAGTAGGTTCTATAATTTTCTTTTTCTTTTTTGGTTAAAAACAAATCCTAGGTATTACAAATTCTGAAAACAGCGTATTACAATTGCATTAAAAACATGTACATTAGCACCACATTTATATCCGTATATCTTTCATCATTTCATTAAGAACAAAATAAAAACAAAGTTATTTCTAAACAATATATGATCAGAAGAGAGACAAACAACAGACAATCCTATTTGTCTTATGTATACACATCAGGGAAACCCAATTTTCAAAAAGCTAATCTTAATTTTTCATGTCTGCAGAATAGGCTCTGTCCCTTAATTGTGTGGATCTAGGCGTTGATGCGTTTCGATGGTTTTTAACAGTGATAGACCATCTTTTTCAAGACAATTTGATAAGTCTCTCCTATAAAGGGCACTGGATGGTTGCCACTTTCAAACAATTCCTTATCTCATGTTATTTATTGGCATTGGTCCTATTCCGCATCTCTTATTTTTACACCTCTCGAGTATCAAGGTTGTTTCTTAAGTTCTTGGGAGTCTTAGTCTGTTTTATTGCTGCAACGATTAGTCATTGGTAATTTGTAGCCCCTTATGTGATATCCTTTATGATTTATCTCCTTCTGATGACTCTCTGTATGGAATCTTCTTCACCTCACAGTATTCATTTGTAGGAGCTGCAAGCGAGTTCAACAATTTACCCCTGTTTCATAGCTCTCCTATTTTAAAAATCGTAAAATGGGGTCCCAGGTATGGTTTCTCAAATCTTATACCTTCCGTGTTCGTTCAGACTTGGCTCACTCTAAAAACTCCGATAGACGGTCTGGAAATCATGCCACTCGTCATCACCCGGGTCATCCTTGCTGGAAAAACAGCTGTTTTTAGTAATTTCAGTGACAATACAGTTATCTCCTCTAGTCTTCTTTTTGGGATCTCAGTCATGTGGAGAGGAGCCATGACTCAAGAGTGTGTCTCAAGTTGTTCAGGATGCCCCTCTCCACCCTCAACAATGGTAATAATTAGCGTATTAGACGGAGCGGGTCTGCATATATGGTTTATGCCATTCTGTTCTTTCATGTGCATTAATTCTAAACATAGGTATTTTAAGCAGACCCAGAGGACAGTTTCATTGCATCGGCTCTTACAATGAAGCCATGATAATCTAGAACTTGACTATGATTCATGTTCAGAAGACCCAGAAGATGAAGCTCTAATGTAGCAAAAACACAGGGTTTGACATTCGCACTTAAGTAATGATTGCATCAAACTGCTTTTATTAGTACACCTGCTCCCAAAAGCATGTTTATTGGCCCACATTTATTTCACTAGTGTGGGGTAAATATATATGGGTATGCTTATATGGAATACATGCATATGTGCAGAGTGAGTTGTGCTATTTATTATCTCTGTTGAATGTGGGGAGGGTGCTATGACTCATGAGACAGTTTGTGTCTTGTTGTCCCTGTCCTTCCTCAACAATGGTAATAAATAGCATGTCTGATTTATGCTAGCTCTTCTCTCATATGCATTAGTTATACGTACAGTTGTTTAAGCAGATCCAGAGCACACTCTCCTTACAGCAGTGAAACACTGAAGATCAAGAGGTTGTACCTAAGGAATGTCCTCTGTACTATGGTAAGGACATGGGATTTGACTTTTGCACTCTAGTAATATCTAAATCTGTGTTTGTGAGAAATGGGGTTGTTGGTTGAGGTGGGTGTGAACCCTTTTCAAACAGCTTGCATTCCTTTTCAGGGTGAACCACAAAAAGTCACTAAATTAGCCCGTGCTTCACTCTGGTAGCTTGGCACAAAATTACTCTGGCTTAACTTGGATGCACGGTGTAAAGTACTTATGCAGCACACAAACAGTAATAAAGTGAAAACACAACAAGAAATATCCCACACTAATTTTCAAAAATAAAGTCTGTAATAAATGATTTAATAACAAAACAAAAACCCAATCAGTGGAACCGGGGATATCCAATTTCAGAGGGGAAACCTCCGGAACAACGAGGCCAGAACCACGAATTCCGGAAGTCCACAAGCTGAACAACAACTTGCCTAAACAACGACTTTGCCTTAACCATGCATGTGTGTAGTTAAGGCAAAGTTGGTCTAGTGTTCGGGATGGATGGGGAGAGAGGACCGCCTGAAAGCGAATAGAGTCGGGTAAGAGGGCATTGGAGTAGTTTTTGGGGGGGGTGGGGGTTCGGGGTAGTTTTTAGGGGGTGGGGGTTATGGGGAAGTTTTTATGGGGTGGAGTATACGAGGTAGTTTTTATGGGTGGGGGATACAAGGTTGTTTTTATGGGTGGGGGTTCAGGGTAGTTTTTAGGGGGTGGGGAATATAGGGTAGATTTTAGGGGGTGGGGGTACGGGGTAGTTTTTGGTGGGTGGGGGTACGGGGTAGTTTTTAGGGGGCCAGGGGTATGGGTAGTTTTTAGGAGGTGGGGAGTACAGGCTCATTTTTAGGGGGTGGGGGATTTGGGTTGTTTTATGGGGTGGGAGTTAGGGTAGTTTTAGGGGGGGTTGGGGTAGTTTATAGTGGCTGGGGCACAGGGTAGTTTTTGGGGGTTGGGGGCACAGGGTCGTTTTTAGGGTGTGGGAGGGGATCAGGGTAATTTTTAGAGGGGGGTTCAGGGTAGCTTTTAGGAGGTTGGGGGTATATTTAGGGCTCAAGGGGGAGAGGGAGGAGGGTGGTGACATTAGCACGGATAGCCGTTTACCATGCATGCCTTTAGCATGAAAATTTGTGGTAAAGCAATTCGTGGTCAAGCAATTCGTGGTCAAGATGTGATCGATGTAGAGACTGCGTTGTAAAGGTAGGTGTTGTAGAGGAACTTGTTGTTCCGACATACAACCACTTAAAAGATTTAAGGTAAGTATAGAGGCTAAAAGCACAAAGCGCTACTCGCTTTTAAGTGGTCATGCGAGACCAAGTGAAAGTCGCAAGTTCAGGCCGATCACAAGGGCCTGCAGGCCGGATACAGGGACCCGCTTAGTCCTGTTAAAAAAAAAAAAAAGTTACCTTCTCAATATCCGTCACAAAGAGTCCATCCAGTTTGTGGTGGAGGTGGTTGCGATGGGCAGGGAGAGCATTGTGGATGGACATCACTATAGCGCGAAGAGCAGGACTGAGGGTCTACAAGTAGGTGTTATTCTTACCCAATTAGTACCACTAAAATTACCGACCCTAGAAGGTTGACGGTTTGGGAAGGCTTAAACGGGATTGAAGCCATTTATCCATAAAGTAACATTATTCAAAGTTACTCCTTTGCGTTTTTTCTATGTTCAGTTTTACCAGGTTGAGTCTATAGATGTGTTGTGGTCGCAAGGCAAGCCTCGTGTTTACCTTAATGTGCTATAAAAAAAAATCCCTGCATAGTCTTCCATTTTATTAACGCTGCATGTATCAGTACCCCTACAGGATCCTGCATTGTGTTTGAATATTACTGCGATGATAACTTGGCAGTGCGTCATAAATAATTGCACACATTCTTGTTTCCTCCGCAGAGTCGTGCCTCGTGGGTCCGTGCAGACCGTGAGCGGACACACCTTCACCGGCTTCATGTCTCACTACGATCACTACCCCTGCGCCTACCTCAACGCCGCCTCCGCCGTCGGCATCAAGAGGCAGGACGTGGATTTATTCACCAAAAGACTCGAGCGGTGCCTCAGGGATTTACGGAAGGAGAGGAATTCCGCAGGAAATGTACTTGCAAGTGGAAGTGCTGAACAGACTACAGAATTGCACATGAGGGAATTATCGGACAGCTTACAAGATGTTTTACCAGCGGAAACGACGGACGAGCTCCCCTCTGCCGGAGCCCTGTAAAATGCGCGCAGCCGCGTCACCGAGTGCATAATTCAAGAGCATTACTCTGTGGAAGCGGCCTGCAGAGGGGCTGCGCGGCGCTGCCTAATGACGCGGATTCGCTTTCACCTCTAGGCCGTGGGTTTGAATCTCGCTGCTTTGGGGTCCGCCGTGAATACTGCAGTGCTGGCCGCATGTGTGAAATTACGATACATGTTTTGATCTCTGTGCAGTTGCCAATAGACATGATGGTTGCTTAAATGAAAGTGGCGCTACAAATGTCTCAGTAGCTGCGGATTGAGTCAATTTAGTCTCTATTATCCTTTTACCCACCTCACCCGGATTGTAATACACTGTTAGGTAGTTTGAGGAACTAGGACAGCTGCGGAAAAATTACGATTCCACTTCTTTAGTTTACCATTTGTAATCCCTCGATCCTCTCGAGCAGGACGAGGTCGGTCTCTCCATTGTATGCACTAAGAGTGCGTTTCGCTTCAGAAATAACTGCATACAAATGTAAAATATGTTTTTTAATTTTCAGTGCAAGTATCCCTATTGGTTGGCTGTTGGTGATGGCAGTAAAGAAGCTGAGCGGTGCGACTAATAATCAACAGAGCATGTACTCTGACAGAAGCTTTCCACACTGTAGGACTCGGTTAGAGAGAGTAGTCCTAGAAAGAGCATCTTTGGAAAGATAGATGTCTGTTAATGTCATGGCCGCCCCATGCTTGAAGAAATCGGGAAGGCTGGGTGGGGAGTGCAATCTGTACTATGAAGACTTTCAACAAACAGATCCAGTATTACACTTCTGTTTGGGTTAATGTAAAAAAGCACGCAATGTGGGTGTTAATTAAATGAACTAACGTAACCTGTTCTCATCAAGAAGCCATTAACAAAAATATAAATCCTTAGCAGCCCATGAACCACAGCTGTCAAAGTTGTATCAGTTAAACCATTGAGCTCCCCAGGAATTCATTCCCCGTTTTGATCAGGCCGGACATTGTGACAGAACTGAAATTCATATTTGGGGAATTATGTGGCCGCTGCGCTTTTTGCATTATTTTGGACCTGCTGCATTTCCCCAATTAAACCATCATTTGCTGCATAATCAGCAGATTTTAACAAAATAAAAATTGTTTCTAGCTCAAGCGGTTCAAAAGTTACTAAAATCGCAGTGACGTGTTGCCGCGCAGGTTCTTTGCAAAGGTTAACCGGTCACCTTTCTGTTTGTTTATTGCTATGTTTGGATGTTAATCTGAGCTGCAACCAATGCCCAGGCAGTGTTAACTAGTGTAACAAGCATTGATAAATGCATTAGGCTTCACTAGTGGGATAAAAAATAAGTTAAAAGGCGTGGGGGCAGTGTATGAGTGCAAGGGGAATGATGTGAGTGCTCTCTGTGCAAGGTGAGTGGTGCATGAATGAAAGTTGATAAGTGTCTGAGTGCAGGTTGAAAGGGCCTTAATGCCTGGTGATTGATGTGTGTTCAGTGCAGAATGAGAATTATGTGAGTGTACAGGGTGAAAGATGTTACCTTGAACAAGGTAAGAGGTGTGGGAGTATAGGGTGAGCGGTAGGTCAATAATATATGTGCATGATGAGCTGTTTGAGTTCAGGGTGATGGATGTGGGTGGAGGGTGAGAGCAATTTGAATGTGGGTGAGAGGTATGCCAAAGGTGTGGGAGTGCAGAGTCAGCACTGTGAGTGGTGAGTGGGCAGTATCTGACTGCCAGCTCAATGTCAGGGTGACTGTGCAGTGTAAGAGGTGGGTGAGTGTGCAGGGTGAGCTGTATCTGAGAGTAGGTTGAAGGAAAGAAGCGATCAGAACGAGGTAGAATAGGCTGAAAGGTGTGCATTTGTTGGTACATACACCCACCCAGCATTTAGAAGGCTTCAACTGTAACTATGTGACTGGAGAGGCCATCCCCTGAGCAATCACTGAAGATCCTAGGGTACTCTGTGTGAGGCTGAATGTGTTGTCTGGAGCTCCCTTAAACAGATCCAGGGTTTTTAGTCAAAGCGCAAGTGTGTTATGGGATTTGAAGTGTCACCTGTCTCCATACAGCTATGTCCTACAATTCCCAGGGTGCTCTGCTGCCACCAATGGAGAACAAAATAACAAGAAAGGGTGCCTAAACTGATACACTTATCAAAACAGTAACTTGGCTCAAACGGAAGAACAACTCATTTCCACCGGAGCTTTGCTATTTAATAGCTATTTAATCATTATGAATAGAAAAATGCATTACAAAACTTCATGGCAAATTACATACATTAGATCAGAAGTCAATTGATTACAACACAATAAAGAGATAATGATAAAAACGCATTTACACTACTCGGACATATCACAGTCATTCAATTTACATGCATCCACTCATACAAGGCGTGACACACCCTTAGATCACGGATGTGCCAGTGTGAAAAAAAAATATAGAACCAACAGTAGAATTGCTCTGTGACTCAAAACAATAATTACCGTATTTTCCGGCGTATAAGACGACCTTTTAACCCCTTAAAATTTTCTGGAAAGTCGGGGGTCGTCTTATACGCCGGGTACAAAATTTTATGGTATTTTTTCATGCGCTTTTTCATAGCGAGGACTTCACTCGAAGGTGTCAGACCGCTTCACAATACGAAATAACAAGAAACAACACACCTTATGTTAAAAAAATACAGCCACCGACCCTGGCAACGTCCACAAATACAGCCACCGACCCTGGCAACGTCCACACCCAGGCCCCGCGCCATGAATTGTGCAAGTATCGAAAGCGAGCGTGTTTTTGTCATAGCGAGGACTTCACTCGAAGGTGTCAGACCGCTTCACAATAGGAAATAACAAGAAACAACACACCTTATGTCAAAAAATACAGCCACCGACCCTGGCAACGTCCACACCCAGGCCCCGCGCCATGAAGTATCGAAAGCGAGCGTTTTTTTCATAGCAAGGACTTCACTCGAAGGTGTCAAACCGCTTCACAAGCGAGCAAATGGCGCCATGAGTCTTACCTCGACTGCCGCTGCCGCTGTACACGCGCCTCCAACCGCTTGCACATCCCCAGGCAGACGAGGCAGCAGGACGAGGCAGCAGGACGTCCGAAACACGGTACATGGTAATGGGCAGCCAGCGCCGAAGATGGCAGCGCCCAGTGTGTGGACACGTTTGGCACGTTTGGCACGTTTTGGCACGCTCACCTCTCCCCTTGGCATGGGCGTGGCATAGAAAGGGGACTGTACAATGTTCCCGAATGTTCCCGAAGGCAGTAGAGCACTTGCCGTGATTGGCTGGTTGTTGCTAAGAGGAAAAACAGTCTCGTGACCAGATAGCGTATTTGCCGTACCGTACGTGTGGTGTTGAAGACAGTCTCTGCACCTGTCCATTCTGTACAGCACCAGTACCGTACATCGAGTGCAAATGGCAGACAGCGAAGAACCCGGCAAGGCTCCAGCAGCGCATCCAGAGCAAATGGCTGGCAGTCTAGAACTCAGCAAGGCTCCAGCAGTGGCAAGGAGAAGAAAATATGAAGCCAGCTACAAACTCAAAGTTGTGGCTTTTGCCACGGAACATAATAACTGTGCTGCTGCTAGGCAATATGGAGTGACAGAGAAGATGGTTCGGGCCTGGAGAGCAAATGAGCAAGCATTGCGGAGTATGCCAAGGGGCAAGTGTGCACTAAGAAGAGGCACCCCACATTGGCCAGAACTGGAAAAGCATGTAGCAGACATGGTGGCCGAGCATCGGCAAAGCGGGTATGTCGTGACCCGAAATAAAATCCGCTTGGTTGCACTTCAGTGGGCCAAATCTAATCCCGATCTCAGCCACAGATTTAAGGCCACTGTGTCCTGGTGTACCAGATTCTTGGGAAGGCATAATCTGGTATTGCGGCAAAAGACAAAAATTGCCCAGAAATTACCAGCGGATCTTGATGCCAAAATGCATAGCTTCCATCGCTACGTCATTAGGCTGCGCAATGAACATGTGTATGCGCTAAGTAGCATCGGAAACATGGATGAAACTCCGATGAATTTTGATATGATCGCCAACAAAACTGTCCATCAAAAAGGCGAAAAGACAATTTTAATAAAAACAACAGGACATGAGAAGTCCAGTTTCACTGTGGTACTTGCATGCACAGCTGATGGTGGCAAACTGAGGCCAATGGTTATTTTTAAAAGGAAAACAATGCCGAAACTCAAGTTTCCTGCTGGTTGTTTTGTGCATGTGAATGAGAAAGGATGGATGGATGAAGAAGGGGTAAAGCTATGGCTTGATAACGTATGGAGCAGGCGACCAGGTGGACTTCTACAAAGGCGTAGTCTACTGGTGTGGGATATGTTCAGGGCTCATTTAACTCCCAGCACCAAGCAAAGGCTGGCAAGACTGAAAACGGATGCTGCTGTTATACCTGGAGGACTGACATCGTTGGTGCAGCCACTGGATGTGTGCCTAAACAAGCCATTTAAAGATCGCATCCGAGAACAGTGGAATGAGTGGATGGTTAGCGGTGAAAAAACATTCACAAAAGGAGGAAACATGCGTGCGCCACAGTTGGATGTTTTGTGCAACTTCGTCATAAAGGCCTGGAACGACATCGATGCAGAAACAGTCATAAAGTCTTTCAAGAAGTGTGGCATATCGAACTCATTAGATGGTATGGAGGACGACTATCTGTGGGAAGGTGAAGAGGATGCCGAAGAAGAGACCACATCATCTGATACGGAATTGGTACAAGATCCATACGATGACTGCCTTACAGATGTACCACAAGATCTCATAGACTTACTTATGAGATCAGATGACGAAGAGGAGGATTTTGAAGGTTTTTAAAGGGAACGTTATAAATCCTGTAGAAATCGCTTGGATTTATGGGAAGTTATGGAACGTTTAATGCACTTGCACTGTTTCTTGCACTACGTTATTTATGTTTGCCGTTATTCAGAAGTGACAGTTTTTGATATGGTTTTAAATAAAATGTTTCCGAGTAAAGCAAGATTGTTTCTACAACCAATTTCTTTGCGTTCAGTCTTTCAGTTTGTAAAATAAACGCTTATAGGTACCCACTGCCCACTGATAAAGCCTTACTGCTCACCCACAGGGAGGAGGACTAGACTAATACGGTAAGTTCAAAATACCGGTACATACTCGGAATGGCTATGCTGCGCTGGAAGTGGGGGGTCGTCTTATACGGCGAGTATAGCACTAAACCTAAAATTTTTCTGACAAAGTCGGGGGTCGTCTTATACGCCGGGTCGTCTTATACGCCGGAAAATACGGTATAAACCAATATTTTTGAAGGAAAAAATACTCAAAAGTTATAATGTCAATAATAATTTTCAACACAATTTTAGTAGTAATATATACAGTATACCTCAAGTGAGGTGTCACTCAACACTTGAGTTCATATTAGAGCAATTCCTGAGACAAAGGCCTACGCGTTTCGAATCCCAATAGATCACACAAGGGATTCTCCTCAGGGCCAGCGAGTTTCTGAAAAACAGAAAGATAAATTTTGCGTATCAGCCTATTCGGAGGTTTTTAAGACAATTGAGTGTACACCACCAATGTTCCACACAGCTTACCTATCTGGTATGTTAGGCGTATATGAAGTGTTGCGTGACAGAGTTCTGTGAGGATAGAAAAAAGATACAAAAAGAAAGGAAAGTTTAGACTTGCTCTGCTAGAAAAGGTAAACGTGCAGTTAATAAAAAAGGAGAGAGTAGCGGTATACCTTTTAGTGAAAGTGAAGAATAACGGCAATATCTTTCTATTTTGAATTCAAGGGCGGGGGGTCGGAGGTTCTCTTTAAAGACCAAACGACGTTAAGCGAAGCGGTGAGCAGCTTTGATTTGTCGCTGAAAGCAAAAGATAAACATTTCAATTGGCGTCTGAGAGGCTACGGTGAAGGGGCTTCGGATGGACAGGAATGGAACAAATGTATGTCTTACCGGGGATACGTGGTGACTCAATCTGGTTCTGTATTCGGGTTCGTCGAGCTATTCGGGTGAAGTTTATAATTCACACAACTCTTTTACTCATGTTAAAGTGGATGCATGAGTTTACAATTTTAAGAGGGTATCATGATCCTCCGCATCAGTTTTGAACTGGCATCCCTGGTGACTTACCCAAAGGTAATGCTGCCATGAGCAAAATCACACACAAATATTGGTAGCTTTTTGTCTCTAATGCGTCACTTAGTGAAGGGAGTACACTAGAAGGGGCTGATAGTAAGCTCATCATGCCTGGCTGCCCTTGGCATGCACGTTTCCTGAAATACCTCATGCCATCATTCTTAGATGAACTTGTCCCTCCACTTACCTCACCTCCTGAGACCTTTGGATTGGAGAGGATACAGTTAGCATCTTTGCTGGGCCTGAATGGAACATTCGAGCCCCAGATTACCAAGGGCGGCTTGTTAAACAGCGCAGAACAAAGACATGTTTAGAATGTAGGACGTTTGATTTAGAGGCCGATCTAAGTTTTTTGACTAGTCTTGTTAAGTATCAAATGGCGTGTTAAGTCTCCCGTCCCCACGCTGGGTCTGGTGAGAGGATGGGGACAATGAAATATTTCCTGCCAATAGCTTATCTTCGATGCAAGTTTGTGTCTGGGCAGGACAAAGGAATGGTTCGGCCTAGCGGTGGCGGTAACGCACGATGCTACAGCTTAAACGTTTTAACCCTATGCCCTGATGGGTTTCGTTCAGGCCAGAATCATGGGGCCACCGGGTGGCTCGACTAGGTACGTCTCAGCTTACAGATGGCACTTGTGGTTTGGTGCAGGGTAATTCCTCTCGCTCCACTACGTGCCAGCCAGAGGGGGGTGATTGGTTTTGTAGGGTAGGAATATACTTTATTTATCCACACTTCTTGTAATTTTGAAGGGACTTTGGCCTATTTTCTGACTTGCCCTTGTCCATTATTCGTTCCTGCTCCCTCAGAACCGGGTGTAACAGATTGTAACCTTCCCAGATGCACTGCGCCAGGCTGTACCTGGGGTTCCTCTCAGGACTCACAAATGATAGGACTATAAAGGTATATAATACTCCTCTTCCAACAAGGGTGTAGGGGTGCCTCTTTCAGCACAAGCCAGGTTGTGCAGCAGGGCATGGCAACACCCTGTTGGGTAGGCAGGGACGCAGCAGCTTCCTGGAAGAGACGGTTGGGGAAAAGGAGCACTTAAAGGGCTCAGACGAGTTATAAAATGCATCCTCGGTCGCCTGTCCCTTAACTGGATTGCAGTGATGTACAAGGATGACTATCACATTCATTCATCTTCAAATAATTTTGTTGATATACAATTGGGAATTGAATTTGCAGAGGGAAGGACACAACCATCTATTTCAACCTGCCACAAAAGTCAGTGTTGCACAAGTTACATATTCGACCCAGGCTTTTTATTTACAGCCTCTTTGTTTCTTACCACGCTTTGAGGAAGTTGCCCATGGACTTTATTAAGTGCCGCAATGGCTACCTCTGCTAATGCAGCAGCTACTTTACCTGTGCGTATTGGGCAGGCTGGTTCCTGGTGCGCGGCTAGAAACAACACAAACAGCCTGGGAACTTGTTTTTGTGGGCCTACATAACCCCAGATTAGCTTGCTCTATAGAATGTTTTCACCAAATAGGCAGATTTGGAATAGAGGGTTGGTCAACTTGTGGGGTTGTCCTAAACCCGGAGCTCCTCACTCACATAGATGTACAGTCTTACGTGCGTAGTGAAGTAAACTCTAAGTGGACACCCATAATTCATAGGAATGTAAAGGTATAAACTGCACCCCTGTAATGGATTTACATTGTGAGGTACATGGATGACTAGGTCATGCTTTTATCTACAGACCAGTTAAGCGTTACAAGCATGCGGGCGATGGGCGGGAAGATATCAGTTATTTGCTGAGATATATTGTGTCTGTTCATGCAACATACATAATCAGTATCTTAGACCAAAACAGAACCTAATAAAATGAGAAGTGGTGGGTGCACGTTATTTTGCAGTAATATCAGTGAGCGGCTGCTGTGTTCCAATGTTTAAAAGCACTAGTCACTATCCCTGGATATTGATGCTTAACGGCATACTAGTCTTTTGCATATTGCCTTTCTTGTGTTCCCCCTCCCTGCCACAGAGTCACTTTAGGGTCTGGCCAGTTAATTTTCTTTTCTTAGAGACACCCATTGCTAGGCCCCATGCTCCTTTTCAATCGTCCTTGGGCTGGGCGTACCTTAGCGGGGTCGATCACATTAATCGGTCATTGGGTCCATGATATAGACACATGCATGCCCATAGGTTGCGCTCTGTCCGGTGCCTATTTTGAGGTGTTTAGTTGCTTCCTGCAGTGGGATCTCCAGGAGACCTACAGCGTGAAAGGGGTGACCAATTACCTAGCTGACTTCCTGTTTAAGGCAGATGCCCCAACGCGCAGCGTCCACGCGCTACGGCCACGCCGAAGGTGCGCCAAAGGTAAGCCCGTCTACGCCCGTCCGCGCCTGGACCGCGCCCAGCGCCAGAGCCCCTGGTCCTCGTAATGCCCACCCCTCCCGCATTACTTACGCTGCCACCACCCTCCTAGCCCTTAACCCTGGCCGCTCCCCCATCTGCGTCCAAGCCGCTCCTGGACACACCCATGGACCCTTTTCCTGCTACTCCTGCAAGTTCGACGGCACCAAGAACAACTCCTCATCTACAAACACACAACAGATACCCGATCCCAACCACCTACAATGCATCCTGCTCAACACCCGCTCGGTCCACAGACACGCCATTGACCTCTTGAATCTACTCGACACCATCTCTCCAGACGTCGCCTTCCTAACAGAAACTTGGATGAATGCCTCTTCAGCCCCAGACATCACCATTGCCATCCCGGAAGGCTATAAGATCATTCGCAAGGACCGTACCGGCCACACAGGAGGAGGCATCGCTATCGTCCATAAGAAATCCATCCGCATCTCAACCAGCTCAGACGTCAATCTCGCCAACTCTGAACACCTTCACTTCCAGATCCACATCGACCCCAAGACCACACTCAGAGGCACCCTCCTTTACAGGCCACCAGGACCCCGCGCACAATTTAGTGAAGACATCACGGACTTCATCACTCCACACGCGCTCCCCTCCAAGGACTACATCCTTTTGGGAGACCTCAACTTTCACCTTGAAAAGAACAATGACCGCAACACCACCACCCTTTTGGACAACCTCGCAAACCTCGGACTTAAACAACTTGTCACTACCCCCACCCACGTCGCAGGTCACACACTCGACCCTATCTTCACCTCCAGCAAACATGTTTCCTTCAGCCACACCACAGCTCTCCTTTGGACTGACCACAGCTGCGTTCACTTCACCTACAACAAGCCCACATCCAACAACCACCCCCAACCCACTCTGCAAAGAAACTGGAACAAAATCACCATCGACCAGATCTCCTCATCGCTTCTTCAAAACCCCCCAGCCCACTCCTCAAACCCAGACCAAGCAGCCACCAACCTCACCCTATGGTTATCCAACAGCGCCAACATCCTAGCACCACTGAAAAAACGACAAATCAAACTAGGCAGCAAGAAGGCCTCCTGGTTCAACGATGACCTTAAGAAATCCAAGAAACTCTGTCGCTCCCTCGAGAAGGCCTGGAAAAAAGACCCAACCACCAGCACCAAGGACGCCTTCAAAAACGCCACCCGCACACACCACCAACTAATCCGAAATGCCAAGAAAGCAGCCTTCAAGGACCGTCTAGATAACAACGCCCACAACTGCAAGGAATTATTTAACATCGTCAAGGAATTTACCAACCCCTCAGCCAACTCCAACGACATCACCTCCTCTCAAGCCCTCTGCGACTCCCTAGCCTCATTCTTCCACAACAAAAATGCAGACATCCACAACAGCTTCGACAACCAACCCGAAGACCAACCCACCCAATCCCCTGCAGGACCCCCACCCCCCCTGAACATCCTCAATGACTGGAAGCCAATCTCCACTGAGGACACCATCCGTCTGATGAACTCTATCCTCTCAGGATCCCCCACAGACCCTTGCCCTCACCACATCTTTAACAAAGCAGACTCCATTATTGCACCGCACCTCCGAGACGTCATCAACTGCTCCCTCAACTCCGCAACCTTCCCGGAAAGCTGGAAACATGCCGAACTCAGCGCCCTCCTGAAGAAACCCACAGCTGACCCCACCGAACTCAAAAACTATCGCCCTATCTCACTCCTTCCATTCCCGGCCAAAGTCATCGAGAAAGCTGTCAACAACCAGCTCGCCGCATTCCTCGAAACCAACAAATCCCTCGACTCCTCACAATCCGGCTTCCGAGCCAAGCACAGCACCGAAACCGCCCTCATCGCAGCAACAGACGACATTCGAACTCTACTGGACAATGGAGACACAGTCGCCCTCATCCTCCTCGACCTCTCCGCAGCCTTCGACACAGTCTGCCATAGCACCCTTCTACAGCGCCTCAAAAACATCGGAATCCAAAGAAAAGCACTGGAATGGATCACCTCGTTCCTCTCCGGAAGAACCCAGAGAGTCCGCCTTCCACCATTCAAGTCAGAGGCCACTGAAGTCATCTGCGGCGTACCTCAAAGGTCCTCACTCAGTCCCACCCTTTTCAACGTATACATGAGCCCCCTCGCGGCCATCGCACGCCAACATAACCTCAACATCATCTCCTACGCCGACGACACTCAACTGATCCTATCACTCACCAGAGACCCTAACACGGCCAAAACCAACCTACACGAAGGAATGAAAGAAGTAGCAGAATGGATGAAGCACAGCCGTCTGAAACTGAACTCAGACAAAACAGAAGTCCTCATCTTAGGTACCTCCCCCTCTGCCTGGGACGACTCTTGGTGGCCAGAGGCCCTTGGAAAAGCACCCATCCCGACGGACCACGCACGGAACCTGGGCGTCATCCTGGATTCCTCACTCTCGATGAACAGACAAGTCAACGCCGTTTCTTCATCTTGCTTCAACATTCTTCGCATGCTCAAAAAAACATTTCGCTGGATCCCTACCGAAACTAGAAAAACAGTCACCCACGCTCTGGTCACGAGCCGACTGGACTACGGAAACACCCTCTACGCCGGCACCACCGCAAAACTCCAGAAAAAACTACATCGCATCCAGAACGCCTCAGCCAGGCTCATATTAGACATCCCGCGTAAAGAACACATCTCTGATCACCTGAAAAACCTCCACTGGCTCCCCGTCAATAAGAGGATCACTTTCCGGCTCCTAACCCACGCACACAAAGCACTCTACGAAATCGGACCCGAATGCCTCAACACACGACTATCCTTCTACACCCCCTCCCGCCAGCTACGATCCTCCAACCAAGCCCTTGCCACTGTACCTCGCATCAACAAAACCACCATGGGAGGTAGATCCTTCTCCTACCTAGCAGCTAAAACTTGTAACTCACTTCCCACTCACCTTCGCCTTACTCAGAACCACCTAGCATTCAGAAAGCAACTCAAAACGTGGATATTCGACAAGTAACTCCCCACCCTTCTTCAAGCGCCTTGGGACCCTCTGGGTATGTAGCGCGCTATATAAATCTTTTGACTTGACTTGACATGGCATGCAGGTCTGTAAGCAGGCCCTTGCGGACTTCAAGAAGTTGGCCAGTCACTTGGGTGTCCCCTTTGCACCAGGTAAGATGGTGGGTCCGGCGCAGGTCTTAACTTTTCTGGGGATTGAGCTAGATACCATCACAGGGGAGTGCAGACTGCCGACAGACAAGGCCCGTGACCTAGCAGAACAATTCCAGTCAGTGGTGGGGCAGGTTAGGGCCACCTTGAAATCCATCCAATGCCTCCTGGGGGAACTGCATTTTGCGGCCAGGGTCATCCCAGGGGAGAGGGTGTTGCCAGAAGGATAGACCGGGCCACTGCCAAGGTCGGAAAGAAGCACCATATGGTGAAACTAAAGAAAGGAATGAGGCGGGACCTGGTAATGTCGGCGGCGTTCCTGGCCAATTTTAAAGGCTCAGTAATTTGGTGGGCTCCCTGGGCAGGCAGCCCAGACCTAGCTCTATTTACAGATGCGTCATGCAGAGATGGTAGGGCCATCTTAGACCGAGAATAGTGTGCTGTGTAATGGCCCAACTCTTGGCACAAGAAGATGATCACGGCCAACATCACGGTGTTAAGAGTTGTTCCGAATTGTGGTAGCTTTCCACCTGTGGCCTGCAGTACTGGCAGCTAAGAGGGTCCTCTTTTGGTCTGACAACTTAGTAGTAGTACAGGCCATCAACTCACTGTCAGAAAGATGGCCTCTGGTTTTGTGCCCTCGAGGGAGTTGGTGCCGGCGTGTCTGAACAATAACGTCGAATGCAAGACGCAACACATTTAGGGGGTGCAGAACATAGCGGCTGATGCTCTATCTTGTTTCTAGTAGCGCCGGTCCGGGAGGCGTGAGCGAGAGAGGAGATGACCCCTTTCACACTACACCTCTGGTTTCTTTTGAAGTGGAACAGCGACTGAGGGGGATGGGTGAGCTGTCCCTAGCACTCAGGAACAGTAAGAGATATAGGTCCTGCGTTGCTACATTGTGTTCAGTGGTGGGATCCTGGGAGGGAGGCGGGTCATCTCTAGAAAGCTGGGTACAGTCTTTCATATTGTGGGCTAAGGACAATGAGAAGTCATTCTTGGATTTCAGGCCATCTGGCAGCAATCAGTCACCACACTAGACTAAGGGGCCTGTCTGACCCCACCATATCCTTCTTGGTCAGAGCAGCGTTAAAAGGTTGGGCCAGGAGTGAACCGAGGGCACCGGATAACAGGTCCCCCATAAACTTCAAGACCCTGCAGGGGATGCTGGACTGGGTGCACAAAGCTACCCTCTCAGCTTTTGAGGCGGTATTGTTTGCTGCCACATTCAGCCAGGCTTTCTTCTGGGCCCTCAGAATTAGTGGCTAGATCTAAGTATGACAGGTCTGGGGTGGCATTGAAGATACAGGATGCAGTGCTCTCGGGGGGCTTCCCTCAAAGTACCTCTAAGACGGACCAGTCCGGGGAGGGAAGGGTTTTCTGGCCACACAGTCTGGGTGATGGCAGGTGCCCAGAGGGCATGTTCGACGTCTAACTGGCCCTACAGCTGAAGGTTATCTCTTCTTGCATACAGACGGCACGCCCCATACGAACTTCCAGGTGGAACACCTAATGCTCGCATGTCTTGTGCTGTCAGGCAACATGGTTCCGGACAAGTGCTTCTGCAGCCACTCTTTCCGCATAGGGGCGGCAGCAACCGCATTTAAGGAAGGCTTGGCAGCAGAAGGTATCAAACAAGTGGGGCGGTGGGAGTCTGAATGTTTCAAGAGATACATACGGCCATGAGCTTACAAACTTTAATTGTGTTTCAGTCACCGGAGTCCCGGTGACTGGCAGGAGTGTGTTGTGAAGTGTATTTTACTGTTTGCAATTTTGGTGTGCTGTGTTGTCAATAAACGTTTGGCAATATCACATTTCTATATTTGCCAGGAACAAAGGTCTGGGTGATTGGCCATTCTGGCGTCTTGAGACTTGCAAGGTGGGCTGAAAGCAGGAATTGGAGGAATGGCTTTTCTAAAACTGAGATCATTTGGCTGGGGCACCCAGGCATGCGATAGAATGGGTTGTGGGCAAACTGCAGCAGAGACTGGGTGGAGGCACCCGTCCTCCCAGCGTTCCTAGTTATACATCTGGGAGGGAACAACCTGACTGCCCTGGGGAAAAGGACATTGCTTCAAAACATGACGACCTCAATGTGCAAATTAAGCAACCAGTTGGGGACATGTGAACTTTGGTGGTATGAGATCACCCACTGGCTCCTGTGGCATGGAGCTCGGTCAGGGGAGGCGATGGAGGCTGCACACAGGAGGTTCAACAGCGCTAACCGTAAATTCACTGAGCAGAGGGGGATTTGGCTTCATTAGACATGGGTTGCTGCTCAAAACAGTCTGAATAAACAACCTGGGTACAAAAATTAATTATGGCGGTTTTAAACTGCTGTACTGCTACCCCCATAACTGCTGTGAGGGAGGTTTCCATCAGCATAGTGTGCATCAATGTTAAGCTTAAGGAATACTGTGCAGCGTTCAGCAGACTCCTGCATGCTACTGGCCTTAAAAATCTTATTCATATTCCTTGTGCCTCTTCTTTAATTACCTGCTAAGGAGCGCTGTCATTCTCTACGCTCGGTTGAAATAAAATTGTAGTCCTTCTAATTTTGTAAATGACCCGTCTTGGGATTTCATATTCTGTTCACCCTAGCTTTCATGCCTGGGACATGGACTTGTCCTTGCTGAATCTGGGGGAGGCCCTGGAAATAGCAGGATGTAAGTAGAAATACCGGCCTTGGTGTGGGGCCCTGGCTGTGACTGTCGCGACACCCAGGGGTGTGGCGGAAATACAGGGCAGTACAGAGGCGGAAAGGTACTCAGGGGTAACCTCTTCATGAACACAAAGGGTGTTGAGGCCGAATATCCCCAGGAAGTCTTCGCGGTAATCCTTGAGGTGCCACGGGTGGTTGGAAACCTGTACATCCGGGGGTCGCTTGAACGCTCCGCCCCTCGTAGGAGGGTGCGTGAGTAATGGGGTGGACCGTCCACCGGAGGTGGAAGGAGCTATCCCCTCACCATAACCGCTAAGCATCAAATGGCTAATGCCACGATGCAAGTTGGCCCATCAGGTGGTAGGCCGTGAGGGGAGGCTTGCCTTTGGATCGCCTGTAAGATAACCCACCATGTTGGCATACTTGGTATGCTAATAAACTTACAGCAATTTTCTCCACGAAAAAGGTGTCTTGTCTGCTTATTTATTCGGTATGATGTAGCATGAGGGGTGGTGAGTGTTGCTGATGTTTGAACTATAGTGCTGCCCAGGTCCCGGTATGTAAACTCCCTGTACTTGGAAAGTTTGCTGCTTGAGGCCTGTGTAGCCTGGAAGAAAGCGCTACTGTAGAACCGATGAGCCCATTAAGTATGTGAAACCCAAAGTTAAGTTATCTGAGACCTGTGCATGTTTTCTCTGTGCAACTTGGTGGATAGCTCTGCTGACATGGAGGAGTGAAGCTGCAAGTATGCGTTCTGTAAACCCTGAGGCATTACTGTGCTTTCTGCAGCCAGAGTTTGTGAGGTCTGGGTAGCGTGAGGATAGATGTGCTTGCTACCTGTGTCTATAATTATGTGTAAAATGAAAAACCGTACTGCCATCCCCAGCACTTACATCAGGAGCTGGAGGACCCCGTGGTTTAGACCGGGTCTCGGGTGAAGTTGCCGCCATCACTCTTTGGAGGTGAAACTCGTGAAAGCAGAGAGGCTGCAAGCACTGTGCAGGAGAAACCTAAAAACTGCAAAGTGCTTCACCTGACACTAAGATGGCTGCCACGCTGGGAGCGTTCTGTCATTCGAGTTATGTGAGCCGAGGATCTTATAAATTGAAAGTGACTTTGATGAAGAGAACAGCTGTGCTCAAACCTGACGGATTATTAAAATGGCACGTAGTGACAACTCACTTCATATTGAAATTGTAGATGTCTAAATCACGTCAGTTAATGTGTGCATTCGAAGTGCAAAGCAAAGTTTGCTCTGTCAGTGTCTTATAATGCACAAAAGCAGTAGATTTACATAATTAATGCATGTTTTAATTTGCTCGTCCGGTTTACCCACGTACAGAAACTTGCCTTGGTTTGCACGCTGAAATGACTTTGATGAACGACAGTGTTTCAACAGCAAGTACACTCCTCTATAAATAGTTTTCATATGAGAATGACACAAAAACGGTTGCAATGCTTTTAATAACAAGCATTTGCAATGCAATAGGTCTATATTTATGGGAGTTTGAGGTATTGGCATTGTAAATGAGAATAGCTTAAATTCTCACAAATACGAGATCTATTGCATTGCAAATATTTGTTGATTCCAAGCGCCCCATGGCCTGCTTGCACGTTAAGAAAGGCCAGGTACCTTTCTGTAGACGAGCTGGGTTGAAAGAAAGGGGCGTGTCCGCCGTGAAAGCGTACTATGGGGTGCATTTACCCCAAAAACATTTGTTTGAAAACCAAATTCTTTTTTGGTCAAAGAGCCCTAAACAGTGCTATCATTTTAATGGCAGAGGTGCCCTGTTCTTTAGACGCGGCTAGTCTAAAGAAAGGGGCATGCCCTTTATTAACATGCAAGCGCAGCATTGGGTGCTTGGAAACAACAAAAATAAAAGTAAAAGAAGAGAGAAAAAAAAGTTGCCACACTTGCTGCTGCAAATAACCCAAAGGCATGGCCGCCAATGAGGTGTGCAGAGCCCTAAAAAGAAAAAATTCCAGCATTAGCAGAGAGCGTGTCCACAGCAGACAGGTGAAAACAATTTAAATGAACTACTGCTCGGAGGCTGTAATTAAAACCTACTGAGTAACAACACATGTAAGCGGGCCAGTCCTTATGGGAGGTTACTAGATGAGACAAGGCGGTACTAAGGAGAGACTACTAAGGTATTGGCCAATGAAGAAACAGAGTTTTCTTAGGACACTGACACAAGTCAATGGAAAATATGGACTGAGAGTGGGGGGAGCTTCAAGTCCATACCTGAATACAGCATGCATCTCAGAGCAGCGCATGCGCTGCCCAAGCTTGACCTAAAAATGTCACGTAGTCGGCGACGTAGTCTGCGACGTCTTCAAGTGAATAACTACGAATATCATGGAAGAAATTCAAGGGATTGCTACTGGCACAGGAAGGCATCACTCCTCTAGTTAAATCCCAGTATCTGAGTTAATTAAGCTGAGGGCTTCAGCTACCTTTGAATAGAGGGTCCCTTGCCCTCTTCTAAAATCAATTCTGGGAATTCCATATGTATATAAAAAAAAAAGTTTTATTTAATTCAGTGGAGTACCAGCCCAGCATTTCAAGGGGTAATGAGTTCAGACATTCCACCACTCTTTGCTTTCTTTTTCGCAAAGGAGGAATGTAATATTTTAAGCAAAACGTGGAACCCAAGAAAGTGCATTGGAATATTAAATGTAAAATAGTTTACCAACTGGAGCAACGCGTCTAGTTGAAAAAATTATCACTTTAATAATAACTAAACATGAAACTACAGCATTCTTCAAAATGATAATTTAAGTAGCACCCTGGTGTTCTTTGACTATACATAACCCTCTGTGAAGACCCCAGCTCCAAAATATTAGATAATACATAAGAGGCAAATGTTAATGTTAATGTTAAAAATTTGTTAGAGCGCAAAACAGCTGCCCCAGCAACGGGGCGTCCCGGTGCTGAACCTTAACAGTACCTGAGGGGAGGGGTGAAACTGCAGGAAGTTTAGATTAGAGAGAACAGATGAGTTTTAATTTCCTTGCGAAAGGTAGTCAGGTTGGTCAGGGAACGGGTATGCAATGGCAGGGAGTTCCAAAGTTTCGCCCCTAAGACTTTGAAGGAACGGCCACCCATTCTGCTGAGCCTGGTTCGAGGAACCGCCACAAGGTGCTGTCCTAACGAGCGCAGGGTGCGCTGGGGAGTGTAGGGTACCAAAAGCGGACGTGAGAGTTCAGGACAGTCAGATTTAAGAATTTTAAAGGCAGTGGTGAGGGTCTTGAATTGAATTCGAGACTCAATCGGCAGCCAATGAAGTTTCCGGATGGTGGCTCTAGCAGAGCACCTGCGAGGAAGGCCCACCACGGCCCTGGCGGCTGATTTTTGAACCCGTTGCAGCCGTGCTATTTCTGTTTTATTGGTCCCTAAGAATAAAACATTGGCATAGTCCAACCGAGCAAGGATGACAGATTGGACGATTAGTTGGCGAGTTCTGGAGTCGAAGAAGCCGAGTATCGGTCTGAGACTCCTCAACAGACCCACACACGTAGCTGCCACTTTCTTTGTGTTGGACTTGAAATTCAAGCGAGGAGTCCAGCCAGACACCCAGATTCTTTACCACAGTTTTTGGCATGGGGGTGGGGCCAAGCAAAGGGGGCCACCAGTGTTCACTCCAATGGCCGGGGTTTTTTCCAAGGAGCAGCACCTCAGTTTTCCCAGCATTCAGTTGAAGGCAGTTGCGCATCATCCATTGCGCAACTGCAGCTAGGCCATCCCTAAATTTCGCAGCCGAAGTTGAGGGGCCCTCAGTAAGAGTGATGACCAACTGTGTGTCGTCGGCGTACGACACCAGCGTGAGGTCCCACTCTTTTGCCACTACTGAGAGAGGCTGAACGTAGAGGTTAAAAAGGGATGGACTTAGCGCCAAACCCTGGGGAACTCCTTGTCCGATGGAATGGGGTTGGGAGACAAATGGAGGGGCTGAAACCCAGAAGGACCTGTCCTTCAGGAAGGACCAGAACCACTCGAGGGCAAGATCACAGATCCCTATGGCCTCGAGTCGTTTCAGCAAGATATTATGTGAGACCGTATCAAAGGCTGCGCTGAGATCCAACAGGATCAGCGCAGCACTTTGACCGGCGTCCAGAATGCCCCGGAGGTGTTCAGTAGTAGTCAGCAGGGCAGACTCTGTGCTGTGTCCTGGCCTGAAGCCATTTTGGGATGGGTCCAGGATATTATTTTGGACCATGTGATGGGACAAGACTTTGTTCACATGGGCTTCAGCCAGTTTGGACGCCCATGGAAGCAGCGAAATAGGTCTGAAGTTTTCCGGCTTTGTGGGGTCCAGTGTGGGCTTTTTAATGATAGGAGAGACCCATGCTTGATTCCAGCAGGTAGGAACCACAGCCGAGGAGAAAGAAAGATTGAGTAGGGTAGCAAGGGGAGGGAGAAAGAAATCTAGGGATTCCAGAAATTTGGCTGGTCTCATGGGATCTGTGGGGGAGCCGGACTTAACCTGTCTGCACAGTGTAGCTAGGTCGTCAAGGGATATATCTGGTATTATTGACAGTCTAGGCATATCAGCCAAAGGGTTGAGAGGGTTTAGAGGCTCAGGAAAATCCTGTGGAAAAGTGATGTAAATCTTCCTCACCTTTTCTATGAAGAAGGCGGCAAGGTCCTCACATTTTTGCGAGGAGGTAATACAGGAGACTGGGTTGGAGCTGTTTTGGAGGTTTTGCACGAGTTTGAAGATCGTTTTGGTGGGGTTGGTGCTTAAATTGATTTCCTTTGCATAAAAGGAAGCGCAAGTAGTACGTATCGCTTTGTGATACATTCGTAGTTTTGACAAGTAAAGGGCTTTGTCATTGTCCAAATAATTCTTTCTCCAACCACGTTCAGCTCTTTTACACTCCTTTCGCATGGTTTTAAGAGTCTCATTGTACCATGGGTTAGTAGGGGAACTACGGGTTTTAGTTCATGTAGCTGGGATTATGGTATCAAGCCCTGTGATGATCCAATCATGGAAGGCAGCGTAGGCTGTGTTAATGTCGCTGTTCTTGTCAAGGGGGCGGAACTCTCCCAAATTTCTGATGAGGTCACCAGGTGAAAGTTTATGCCATGGCCTCTTATAGCAGGGACTAGATGTGTTTTTAATGAGCGGCTTTTTCACCGTCAGGATGAGTCTGATAAGGAAATGGTCGGTCCAGCCCATAGGTTTAGGGAGGTCAGCCTTAGCTTCTGAGATGTTGGTAAAAACAGGATCTAATAAGTGCCCAGCAATGTGAGTGGAGGAATGGACGAGAGAGTTTAGCTGTAGGGCCGTAAGGTCCGCCAACAAGTTTTTGATGGTGGGGTCAGAAATGGAATCAAAATGGAGATTAAGGTCTCCCAATATGGTGAAGTTGGGAGAAGAAACTACAAGAGTGTGAGGTATTTCTAAGAGTTCTTCAATAAACCTAGCGGAAGGACCAGGCGGCCGGTAGATATAGAGCCCAGAGAGGGCAAACTGAGGGCATATAGAGATCTTAAATCGTGCGCTTTCGCACCCCCAGATGTCTTCTTTCGTAAAGGAACAGTTGTATACAGCTCGATATATGACAGCTATCCCGCCGCCCCTTGAGTCTCTATTTATCAGTTTCATAGAGAAGCCATCAGGCAGCGTGAGGTTCTGAATGGTAGTCTGGTCATCATGGAGCCAGGTTTCGCATAGAAACAGAATGTCTGGGTTTTCATCCGTTAGGAGAGTGTGGACTACTGCATGGTGTTTAACAAGGGATCTGACATTTAGTTGGAGGACCAGAAGGGGGGAATGTTTTGGCGCGGTCGTTATGCAACCAGATAAACTAGGTTTAGGTGTAGTAAAGCTACAGGACTCACAATGTAGTTCCGTTTGCCCAAGGCAGCCTCCAAGCTTGCCGCATCTGGCGTCGGGTTTAATGCGAGGAGACGCTCTCTTTCATAGCAGATTTTAGGCTGTGGTTTTTGTGCAGGGGGACTGGCGAGAGGCGACGTCCTGGCGATGACGGGCGCAGACGGGCTTGCCTTTGGCGCGCAAACGGCGCTCCCGCTGCGCTCGTCCGCTGCGCTTCCTCCAAATGCACATGCTTTATAGGAGGGACAGAGGTGGGAGGGGGCGTGGCCTCGAGGGGGCGTGGCCTCAGTATCTGCCGGTAATGGCGTCAGCTGTTTGAGAAAGGCGAGTGCGTCGCGGCTGCGCTGAACTCCACAGCGCGAAAGGTTTCAAATGAAGGTCTCTGCCCTGATCAGATCGACCAGCATAAGGGTGAGTTTTTTAAAAGCACAATATTCGTGACTCTCAAGTGATTTTAAAAGAACAAACAAATACAATCAATGCAGTAGCGCTCCCGGCTTCCGCCTCAGGAGTAAAGGTGTAGGTAGGACGCTTGTAGTCAGCGCCTACTTATACCGTAGGAAGGGGGCGTGGCCTCAGTATCTGCCGGTAATGGCGTCAGCTGTTTGAGAAAGGCGAGTGCGTCGCGGCTGCGCTAAACTCCGCAGCGCGAAAGGTTTCAAAAGAAGGTCTGCTTCAAATAATGAAGAATTCATTGTTCTATCTCCAAGATGGAAAGTTTTCTCTGATTTTGTCTAGATTGTTCCTTTAAAATCTCATTGCTGTTGTTTATTTTGCAGGATTGATCCGAGGTCAGCGCAGTATCACATCAGAGGATAGAAACAACTGGTTATGCCAAGGACAAATTACTGTGCCCGCCACAACTTACAGAACTCGCCCCCAGTTTGAGACAGTCTGGCTCCACAAAGTGAACCCAATAAATAGCACTTCCTGCAACACAACACTGTTCACGTGTGTGCTCTGCTGAAATGAAGATTTTCCCACCTTGAAAAATACCACACTTAATCACACTTTCCACACTACGGTGTAAGATACACGAGGCAGTGTCTCATAAAATACATTTCTGATGCAGCTGCTCCTTTGTGCGAACTAAACAGGAGGGTAAAAATGCCCAAAGGGACTGAATGAACACATTTATGGTCATTTTTTCGCGTTTTCTAATTTTCGAAATAGTTGTCTAAGTTCTCAAAAGAAGGTACGGACGATGGGAGGGTGGAGGGTGTTAAATAAGGCACAACAACAGGAGTGAGGGCGGGGGTGTACGGAAGCCACGGACAATGGGAGGGGGGGGGGCAAGGGACCAAAGCACGTTGTGCCTGCAGTAAGAGAAACTGGATAAAGAAAATACTGCTTAACGACTAAATAACAGGTACTGTGTAACACCTGAAGTAAAAGGGCCAGTCGCCATGGGAGGTGGCGACGAGGAGGGGGTACTAGGGACACACTAACAAGCCTATTTACAAATCAGAAGCCAGCATTTAGGACGACCAGTGGAAGCCACTGGCATATATGGGCGGAGAGTGGGCGCGGCTTCTATTCCCTACTCCACTACAACAAGTCTCGCAAAGCGCGCATGCACGCTGACTGTAGGCTCGACCTAAAAATATAGAAGTTTAAATGCTAACTATCCTAGAATACTGTTTGCTACTGAGAAGTGTCTGCATTCGGTCGTTAAAATATCGTACCTGTACTGGGAAGTGCAGGCATTGGATATAATACAGAGATGGGGGACTACATTATCATATAGAATCTGAGGAAACTTCGACCACATTTGACTTGGACGTACCTGTAACTGTTTTAGGAACCTTATTGAAAACATTTTACAAGATCTGCCACCGGAGAAAAAATTGTGCTATGCTATCGCTGTGGAAAAGTCGATAATATTCAGCAGTGCTGATAGTATTATAGAGCTACCAATGAACCTAGGATTAATGCGAGCATCAACAATGTATGGTAAGAATGCCGAAGAAATCCTCCAGCTAGAAATCACTAGTTGCAGCCACAACTTAAAATCTGTATACAGGATAGTTTCCAACAGCAAATTGTACCACCAGCAATTAACATGCCACGTATGCAGTTGCATAGAAATGCACTGATATGCATAAAATAATCCTCACAAAGAGAGTTCTGACATATGTTATGTCATATACTGAACTTCTTTGGTGGAAGACAATATGCAGAAGCTGTAACCAGGTGCTGCATCTAAAAGGGCCAGCTAACCTACACCCTCAAAATACAGGGATGCAAGCAGATCACAGAAAGGCATGCATCCATATGTCTAACACTCGTCTTTAAATGTCAGCTAATAGTTACACTCCTCTCACAGCCTGCATGTGACTGGAAGCAAACCTGCCCAGGCACTAGTGAGAAGTCAGTGGCTGACAGAACAGTGTAAGTTGGTTTATGATGAGATAAGCTGCCATTACCTTAACAACAGCTACCAGTTTTCGGTTTGGAATTCTGACAAGACTCCTTGTGGCCGACGCCGGGCTGGAGTATGCAGGTCTGCCGCTGGCATGCTATGAGGAGGTCATGAAGAACGGGGGCACCTGCTCTTGTGGTGGCGGAGGTGGGGTTGATGCTGGTCCTGGATGAGATGAGTATGGGCTGCTTTCTGGCCTGAGCCCCCAGCTGCCATCCCCAGCACTTAACCTCAGGAGATGGAGGACCCCCGTGGTGTTGAACCGGGTTGGGGGGAAGTTGCCTTCAGACACTGGAGGTAAAACTTGCGGGAGCAGAGAGGCCAAAAGCTGAGCTGTGAGGCCTGCAGCCTGGTCTTCACCACCTCCGGCGATCATGTGATGATCACACCCACAGTACTTCCACATCTGGGGAGAGACATGGGAACACACTGGGGGCTCCTTGTGGCTCTGCAGCCAGGTGGCAGATGAGAAGCAGAGGACAGAAGCGAACACAAAGCCCACACTCACCTTAACGACATTACAAAAAAACAAGATAAAGGCATATGGTTGCATGTGTGAAGAGTTGTAATTAAAAAAAAAAGTTCATGAACAGTTCTGACATATGTTAGGTCCTGTACGGAACTTCTTTGATGGGAGTCAATATTCAGAAGCTGGAACCAGGCACTGCATCTATGAGGGTCATATAACCTACACTCTGAAAATACGGAGATGCAAGCAAATCACAAAGAGGCAGGCTTCCATGTGTCTAACACTCACCTTTAAACTTCAACTAAGGGTTACACAACTCACACAGCCTGCATGTGACTGAAAGCAAACATGCCTGGACAGTAGTGAGAAGCCTTACAAGTGGCCGGCAGAAGAGTGTAAGTTTGTTTATAACGCAATAGGCTGCTGGTACCTGAACTGCAGGTGCCATTTTCGGTTTGGGATTCTGGTGAGACTCCCATCCACAGGAAGATCGGCTTGGATGCGGAGGGTGTTTCCAGGCCGGAGTTCTTGGTGGAGGTGGCAGGGCTGGTGCCGACATGTTATGAGGGCGACACAGAGTGCGGTGTACCTGCTCTTGCCATGGCAGAGGTGGGGGTTGGTGCTTGTCCTGGGGATCTGGGATGGGTACTCACTACTGGCTGGCCTAGTCCCCTAGCTGCCATCCTCCGCACTTACCTCAGGAACTGGAGGACCCCGTGGTGTAGAACCGGGTTGGGGTGAAGTTGCCTCCAGTCACTGTATGGAGATGAAGCTCGCAGAAGCTTAGAAGCCGAAAGATTAGCTGCGAGGCCTGCATTCTGTTCTTCACCACCTCCAGTGGGCATGTGATGATCGCACCCAGAGTGTCTTTGCATCTGGGGAGAGACAGGGGAACAAACAGTGAGGGGCCATGAGCACTGCACAGCGCTGAAGCCAGGCAGCAGATGGGAAGCACAGGGCATTAGCGCACACAGTGGCCACGCTCACATTACAAAAAAAAACACAAGATAAAGGCATGCAATCTCGTGTGAAGAGCTGAATAATCCTAAAGCAAAATAGAACAAGCCCTGTACATGCAAAACTCTAAGGAAATTGTTCCACAAAAGTGGATGGAAACAGTACTTTGGCAACTGGAAACTGATAAGAGAAGCACGAGGAACAACACAGGAACAACAGGAAAAAGTTTGCCACAGCCAATAGAAATGGAGGAAAAGTAAGTGGCAAGCACAGTAACCAAGGAAAAGCAAGGGGGCAGGATGGTAGCCCCTTTTAAGATATATTTGGTACAATAGATTTCACAAGCACAGCGCAAGCAAAATCTAAAAATTATAAAATTTTTATGTAACATCAGAAAACATGCCACATTTCACCACATAATTTGCCTTTTTTACTACAAAATGTAATCAACCTACCACATAATTTTGTGCTCTCCTGCTACATAATTCCAGTGGCCCTGTTGATATTGCATTTTGCTGCCGGTAATGAGTCCACAATCCCCCAAGTGTTATTACTCTCCCATCTGAGGAACAAACTAGCAGACATATGTGAATAGAAGCGTGTTGGTTGGAGTAACTTATACATAGGGGAGAAATGTATTTTTAGTGGTAGCTGGAAAAATGTGGCAGTCATAGGAGCTGAGGACTTGACTCCGTGCTGTGCTGATAGTGCATGTGAGTTATTGGTGCTAAAAGGGTTCTAGGCAAGATTAAAACGAAGATTGGGTAGCAGTGAAGGCGGCTGGTAGCCAATTGCTCCAAGTGTGGCTGCGGAGCTATGTTAATGAACTCATGTTGTACCTGAAAGCCCTGTGTAGGTCGTAAGTGGCGCGTACTGCTAGGAAGACGGATCTTACATAGAAGCTGAGGAAGTGGGTATGGCGGCTTACTACATCGGTGTGTAGCAGCGTAGAGGTGCAACTGTGTAAAAGTGGTGTGCATGAAGGCCAACAATATGTTCTGTTATTGCAAGAGCAAACTGAGGAGGAAAATAGTATATTTTTATAAACATTGTTTGTGATAAATCCTGCGGTAGTGCAAAGGTACAGACCTCCTGCCTCCATTGCAGTCTCAACTGTTTTAGAACTGAAAAGTCTAGAGAGCTTTTCAAATGGTCAGTTCAGGAATATTTCTGATGCAGACTGGAAGAAAGTTCCACAGTTTTGCTGCTTGTGCAGAGAAAGTCGAGTTGGAATTTAGTATTTACATTTACAGGTGATCGTTTTTTTTTAAAAAAGCTGCATCTTTGACATATAGTGTTCAAAGGGCCATTAACAACACCTGAATCCGTATTTCCCAGTCTGGGTCAGGCGAGCGAGTGGGGTGTAGAGAGGGGCAGCAATTTCAGAGCATCACTCCGGACCCTTATTCTAGCACTCTGGAGGAGTAGAGGATTCTAAGTGAGCGTTCCACTAGGAGTAGGAGAGAAGTGAGGAAGCCTGGGTGGGAAGATCACAAACTAATACGCAAGAGCAGTGAGGGCTCCAGTACCCCACAACCTACCACAGCTTCCCACTTCAATTCACATCTTTCTGGGATGCTTCGAGGGTGGGTTGGTGGAAACGCATGAACGCAAGCCATAAAAACGGAGAAGGAATATAAAATTGTAATTCAAGTTAAGTGGAAGCAGTACAATTTACCTGGGGGTCTTGTTGATTTAAGTTGAAAGCAGACAAAATATAGTTTTACAGGTTTTGGAGCGAGGTTTGGGAGCAGAGTTGGCAGACTAACTCTTACTTATGGTTATCTTGTGAATTTGGAAGGTATTGTGTGTCAGGAATGTTAATCGTTTCATGAGTCAAAACAACTTGGGTAAGTGTCTCTACACCTATGTAATAGAGCAGAACAGGCATATTTCTCTTTTTTAGGTTTCGCCTGGCTTAGCACTGCGCAGCAGTGTTCGCGCAGGCGAAATCTAATGTTTACCAGTATGGGGCTTTGTCCCGCCTCTCTCTTCCATTAGCTAGCTCCATAAATGGAGGCTAGCCATTGGAAGAGAGATCTGTCCGTAATTGTCGAAGCAGATTCGTGGGCGTGCCATAGATTTTTACTCATCCTGCCCCTTTTAGAACGTCATGCGGCGGTGGGCGGATGTTTTTTTTTTGTCTAGGCATGTTTTGGTCATTTCCAACGTGTGCTTTGCAGGGGTGGGCTGCGCTATTTCACCTTTCCTTGATTTGCTAGCAGGTAAGCGGCATTTTGTACTACGTTTTTTTATCCCGTTTCCGCCCCGCTCCCGCTGTCCGTATGCCCGTGTGCCGCCCCCCCTCCCGCTGTCCCTGTGCCCGTTAACCCGCCCCCCTCCCGCTGTCCATGTGCCCGTTCCCGCCCCCCCCTCCCGCTGTCCGTGTGCCCGTTCCCGCCCCCCCTCCTGCTGTCCGTGTGCCCGTTCGACTAATGTGTCAGCGACTTCCACCGGCTGGATATTGCTATCATATGCCACTCACTGCTGTTGTGTACAATGGTACCCCCAAATGTGCCCATTTTAGCCATGATGTACTTTTGTGTTGTCACTAGATGCCAGTCCAATATTCCTATCTTTCCCATCTTATGTTCAGACTCCCATAACGTGCAAGTTTTTCAGTGGCGGCTTGTAATTGGAGCAGGAGAGGGGGCGGGAATGACACACATGCGCACATCTGCATACTCACACTCACCCATCTACATGCAAACTCACTCACAACCCTACATTCACAAGCATGAAGACATACACCGACCATTCACAAGCACATACACATACTCATTCACAGCACGTACGTACGTACGTACTAATACACATACATACACACACAAGAATGTGAGCACGCTTTAAACATAAAAAAAGTACCGGGCTTCATTGGCGCAGGAGTGGGAGACGGTTTTCTGCCTGTGGGGGCTCTGTACACCTTTAAGAGTGGTCTGAACTCTGTACACTTGCCCGACTGGTGATGCAGATGCTAGAACCTGGCATTTCTTGGTGACCCAGCTCCAGGACATCCTATATCATTGTGAGTTGGTAGCACAGGGATGATGGTGGTATAGGATTGTGTGTAAAGTAACGGAAGCGCTTGATGTGAGAATCCATTAGTTGGCAGGTGCAGCTAAAATAGAGCACAGTAGAAGGCTAGGAACATGCTCACGAGAGCTTAAGTTATTGCAGTAGGCAGAACCGTATGCATGTAAGTAAGGAGTAGAACTAAGGGTGGTCAGTTCTAAGGGGGGGCATAGGTGTGCAATATTAATCACGACTTCTGACAGCAAGCTGTTCTTCCATTGGATATCACATGCCTGGATCATGGTGCAGCAAGCTTGGAAAGGCCTAGTGGCTGGTCTCATGTCCATGGTTTTAGGATGAGCACCTGCTCATCATTTTCTTGGATAATCTTTCATTTGATGCTGAAAAGCTCTGTCCTTTCTTGATCCTTTAACGAGCACGTTGGGCCACGTAATTGCACTGTGTAAACATAACATGAATAACGTTCATAACAATAACGTAGTTCAAACCATTTTATCAATGTTGCAAAAGTATGGTGACATTGGGTTGGGTATCACAGTCCTGTAATGGGGTTGGCGGACACATCCACACCTCCATGAGTGGGCATCCTCCAGGCTTTTCCCCCAGGTAGCCCTGGTCTGCACTGCATTCACCTGGGCTCCCCCGTATTATAACCGCTTCAACTTCTGTGAGTGGTTCAGTCTCCTCTCAAGCTGCTCAGCTCCCTGTCTAGCTCTCACCCTGAAAAGCGTCCATTAACCATCTCTTGTAACGCCCATCTGGGGTACATGCCTCCATTCAGGCTACCTGCAAATCTGTTGTCAAGAGCAAGCCCCGATTTTACACTACTACTGCTTCTACCTTTTCTGTACCTTTTGTGTATGCGAGAGACGTGTGCGCTGCTATTGCATAACGAGAGCCTGTTCATTGTGCGGGAAGCTACTGCCTGCACTACAGTGGGATGTGTTTGACTCCATTTTGAATCATGTGGCCTTTGTTGTGTTGCTGTGTGTGTGAGTGTTACCACTACTACCCAAGCTGTGACTCTTCTATGCATGTAAGGGAAGCTTGCACTGCTGTTGCTCATCAGGTATCTACTAGGTGTGCAATGCTGAAACATGAAAAAACCTTTCACCATGGAAAGACATGTGTGGCATTGCCAGCGCTTGTACTCTTGAGTCAGACAACTCATTCTCATCATACAGCCCCCATGGTGGTGCTCGCATCCAGCATACCTACTAGAAATGTCTACTGCAGCAACACGTTGCCACTTGTGTGCAAGGAGGAAGCAGAACGTGTTTACCCCTTTAATTGGCCTCGGGTGCTCCATGTCCTTTCACTGCTGCCGGAAGTCCAGGGGCGGGACCATTATGCCTCCCTGCTGTCACTCTGGTGTGTGGAAGAAAACTCCGACTTAAGGTTTTGTCGAGTTTGAAAGAGTATTGAATAAGAATGGTCGAGTCTCAGAGCAAAACGGCATGTGGAGCCCCCTCCATCAGAAGTGGAGTCGAGCTCCCCGAGGCAAGGCAAGCGCACGTTTGTACCCCAGTGTTGACATTTGTAGACTCGAACACGCTTGCACCTCTGTGTCACAGAGATGCAAATGAAGAAGAGACGGGGGTGGATGCAGATGGCGATCAGTAAATATCAACATTGGTACATTGTTTAGGCCGAACAACTAAAAGCTTAAAAATCTTAACTCGAGTGCCTAGGGGGCTTCATATCTCTACTCGGAGCCGGGAACTTTCGATTAACAGAACCACAAAACATGGCAGAGACAGTTTACAATAACTAAGCAATCACATGGGCTAGTTGTATTTTGCAGATGGCATGGAAAAGCCAAATCCCTGCGGCCTGGTGTACTATCCATGTTCCGTGGGGCATCCATTTGTAGGTTATGGAAGAGGTTAATTAGCCCAGCATCCAAAAAGTCCGAGAAACCTCTTACTTCTATTGGCCCCTCGTTGTGCGTGCTTCCCTGCCCCCTCGCTGTGCTTGCTTCCCTGCCCCCTCGCTGTGCTTGCTTTCCTAGGTGTGTTTGTGTGGCTCTGGGTATGTGTGTGTGTGTGGCTCTGGGGGTGTGTGTGTGTGTGTGTGTGTGTGTTTGGCTCTGGGTGTGTGTGTGTGTGTGTGTGTGGCTCTGGGTGTGTGAGTGTGTGTGGCTCTGGGTGTGTGGGTGGCTCTCTGTGTGTGTGTGTGTGTGTGTGTGTGTGTGTGTGTGTGTGTGTGTGTGTGTGTGTGTGTGTCTGGGTGTGGGTGGCTCTGGGTGTGTGTGTGGCTCTTGGTGTGGGTGTGTGTGTGTGTGTGGCTCTGTGTGTGGGTGTGTGTGTGTGTGTGTGTGGCTCTGGGTGTGTGTGTGTGTGTGTGTGTGTGGCTCTGGGTGTGTGTGTGTGGCTGGCTCTGGGTGTGTGTGTGTGGTAGTAATTGCTGTCTGCTGAGCTCGTCCAGTAGGGTACAATAGGTCTTACATTTGCGAGAGATTAAGCTGTTGGCAATGTAAATTACAATGCCATTTATTTATCTGTTTTCAAAACCAACACATAAATAAAAATTTGTCATTTACAGTGCCAATAGCTCTAACTTTTGCAAAGGCGAAACCATTGCATTGTAAATGCTTGTTTTTTTTAGTTTTATATAGCGCAAACTTGACCTGGTATCGGGTATCAGAGCGCTTTACAAGGCACCAGTTGCGTTACATGAACCATTCATTTTTTATTTGTTTTTGCTAGGCACGGGGAGATTTAGTGATTTGTCCAGAATCACAGGATGTTCAGCGTCATTGCCGAGACTCGAACCCAGTTCCCTAGATTCGGGGTCGACCACCCTAGTTTCTTGGCACTAGTGATAGATAACGTATGTTTATTATTGCCCAGCTCAACTACCGCCCGAGCTGCTGCCATGTAAGTACTAATATAGAGCAAAGGTGATCTTAGAACACAGCCTAACTTCACTGTGTTTCTTAGTTTGTTCCAAGATTCATTCGTCTCCCTTTTTGCTTCTTTTAAGCGTACTTTTGAGTTCCAAGTTTATAGCAGATGATTCTCTGGTTATCATCTGAATTGCAAAATATGTTTCCCTGACTTGTCATGGTCACACGTGACTTGCCGTCATCCTGTATGCTTTCCACTTCCTCAGTTTTGGTTCTCAGTTTATACTTAGTTTAGTGGACACTTTTTGGCTTATGTGTTTCAGAGTCGCTTCTTAGGACTAATTACAGATCTCAGATGAAATGATGGTTAATTCTATTACTGAGCAGGCTGTGCCTGGGCAGCATCCCCCTAATTAAACACTCTTTCATGTTCTGAAGGGTCATGACCAATGGGCGCTGGAACTGCGGGAGGTGGAGGTGGAGGTGCTGCAGACCCGGAGGCACTTCAGGACGATAATGGAAAACCATGAGGCCTGTTAATCAGTCTTCTTTTCCGGCAGCAAACGCTGCTTGTTCAAATGCAGTGGTAACTAAGGAGAGCCTCGGAAACCGCTCTAACAAACCAATACTTGTCACCTCTATCGCAGTTTACATTGTGCAGCTTCAAAGAGATGGTATTCACTAACGAACCTTTGACACTTCCGATGGAGATCTGTGGGGCACGAAAGAAGGAGACCCATGAAGGGCATCAGTGAAATAAAGCTCCATTTAAAAGTTATAAATATACATACAAATTAGGTGAATTTGAGCCATTTAGTTCTGGAATGTGGTAGTAGGAACGGTTCGGGTTAGGGAGAGAAAACAAACCAATGCACATTTATTTGACCTCTAAGTTCCAGAAGGAATAACACTCTGATTTATTGATGTTCCGTTTTTATTAACTACCTTTTTAAAGTAAATATTGATAACGTATAATCATCTGTTGCATAATAATGCAATATTGAACCACATGTTCAGAAATAAAATCCGACCTTCATCTCATCCATCTCTTTCCTTCACATCAAACACACACTACACACTTAAGGTTTTTGCTCATACAGTCGCTTGTTCATTATATTGTGTTATAATTTATAACACAACGTCATATTTCTAGAACCCCCATATAAGTTTAGTGAGCTGATGGTGCTGGCCAGTTGCCCCACTCAGAAAATTGTTCCAGCTCCACTGTCCTGACTATGCCCATCTTAGTCCCATTAGCACATCTCTGATCAGAAAGTTTTCAATTCAAACTGTCTTCCTTGGAATCTGCAGCTCATTTGAATTGGAAACAGTTCTCATTTGCTCCTGCAGTCCTTCCTCACTGTTACTTTCATTGATATGAAGGCCCGCTGAGCAGCATCCAAAATATCTGCTGCATTTCTGGTGAGAGCAGGGCACCTGAGGAACGCAGACCTGGATTTAAAAGGCTAAGTGAAGGCACTATGCCCACGTTGTCTGAACGGACCATCTGTCGTTCGGAGCATCAGCCTTTGATGGGAAACGGCCACTATAACGCAGCCGTTTCCATGCATAACTTAACCACGCATCCATTACAGCACATGCGTGGTTACGAATAGCCTTTACCACGCATACCTTTACTACGAAATATTTAGTAAAGGCATGTGTGTCAAAGGCCTAAAATAAAAAAGGGGACTTGGCGGGGTCTCCCCACCCCTCCTCCCCCCCTCAAAAAAAGCATGACAAAAACAGGGGGCTTGGGGGGATTTTCCCCCCTATAAAAAACGTACCTGTTCAAGTTTCTATGTGGAGGGAATCAGGAGGCAATCGGCGTCGTTAGAGGGAACGGAAACACACTTTTGTTTCCTCTTAACGACGTGCGACGTCAACACGGAAGAACATTGAGAAGAGACGACGTAGAGAGGTAAGGTGATTATTAGATTTTTGAAAAAAAAGCAGGGGTCCGATTTTAGGGTTAAGGACAGGGGAGGGGTATTTGTAAGAAGGGTTAAATGATGGGGGAATAACCTTTACTTAGAGTATGCCCTTACCATGCATGAATTTACAACGAAAATCGTTGTAAAAGTATGCGTGGTAAAGGAATATTCGTGGTAAAAGTAATGCGTGTGAAAGGCATTCCGTTGTAACGCATGCGTGGAAAATGCATGCGTTGTAACATCATACAACCGCCTCTGATGCCTGAAGACTGTCAGACACTGGGACCAGAAATGTATTTGGGAAAACATTTGTAAGGAACGATTCACGCTTCTTTGTGGAAGTGGGCAATTACCATTAGTAGTAATTGAGCCATTACCCGTAGTGGTAATTACAAGGGGGTTTTGGTAGTAAGGGTCAGTATTTTATTTGTGGGGAGGGTGGTTGGCGATGTGGATCGCAGAGTAATTGGGACCTGCAGAAAATGTGTATTTAAGTAGTTTGAAGAGGGAAAGGAGCATCATGCAGGTTTTCTGACCTGGTAGAACTCTCAAATTGCTCTGGTGCTGCCTCCTATGACTTTATAGTGACCCTCGAGCTAGGGAATGATCCAAGTTCTTTGCTGGTAAAGATTCTTACAAGATGTTGTTTCACGTCCATACAAAGTTTGAATTAGAGCTCGGAAATACCCAAGAATTCTGTAGGATCATTAAGGTGACCTTGAAATACTGATTAAGGCCAGTCTTTGACCAGAGACTGACCTTAAATCTTGCAGCTCCTGCCGTGAGGGGAACGGCTTCATCTTCCAGCGTCCATTACCGCCGTGAGGGCAACGGCTACACTAGCGGGCGTCCTCCCATCGCCGTGAGGGCTGAGAACTACATTTCACAGATGCCCCGGGGCCACGGCGCTCCTGTGACGCCACTGCCTGCCCCCGGAGGCGCTTGAAAACAGCGGAGCGCCTAGCGCTCAGTGGGTGCCTTCTTTGACCAGAGACTGACCTTAAATCTTGCAGCTCCTGCTGTGAGGGGAACGGCTTCATCATACAGCGCCCATTACCGCCGCGAGGGCAACGGCTACACTAGCGGGCGTCCTCCCATCGCCGTGAGGGCTGAGAACTACATTTCCCAGGTACCCCGGGGCCACGGCGCTCCTGTGACGCCACTGCCTGCCCACGGAGGCACTTGAAAACAGCGGAGCGCCGAGCGCTCAGTGGGTGCCTTCTTTGACCAGAGACTGACCTTAAATCTTGCAGCTCCGGCTGTGAGGGGAACGGCTTCATCATACAGCGTACATTACTGCCATGAGGGCAACGGCTACACTAGCGGGCGTCCTCCCATCGACGTGAGGGCTGAGAACTACATTTCCCAGGTGCCCCGGGGGCCACGGCGCTCCTCTGACGCCACTGCCTGCACCCGGAGGCGCTTGAAAACAGCGTAGCGCCTCCCGCATCGAGGGACGAGCGCGGGCGGCGCCGGGAGAAGCCCGGGGCAAGGGCGGGGCAGTCTTAGGCAGTCAGGGACCGGCAGAGGCCGGGCTGGGCAACCCCTCTAACGTGACATTGATCAAAGTGAGATCTTTTATTTACTGCATTCTGTTTGCTGTAAGTATTGGTGTGTGCTCGATTGATTATAGGTTTCCCGATTTTGCCTCCTACCCCAGGTAACCCCCGATAACCCAAGGCCAACCAGGGTTTAGGATCATGGCACAACGAGCAGGGAAGGGGACGAAGGCTGGAACAAGCTCTACTGGGGGGAGTATCACTGGGACTCTAGATAATTTTATAACTAGAGCTGCGGTGGTTTTAGAGCACGAAATAGCACTTACAGAAAAGCGCCCATCACTGGAATCCTTATATTCGAAGCGTTCCTCCCTGGGCACCATTATGTCTGCTAAAACACCCGAAGAGCCTCAGACTCAGAAAAATGGTGTCAGTCTGTTAGAAGAAAGTACAGAGTCTGCCGGGCAAATCGGTGGCACTACTGTGAACACCACAATAGATAGTACCTTATCTGCTTAAAGTGAGCCGTCTATAACATGTACACCAAAGGCTCCTATGGATTCCCTGCCTACTAAACAAGCATCAGGCCCTGTGCAAATTGGTAAAAGGAAGCGGGGGGAGGACGGCACAAAGGTAGATGCCCGAAAATAACAAAAACAACTAACAAACGAGGGAACTCCATGATAGTGATCCAGCGCTCCTACTAAAATTCCGCATAAATTATGTCACTATCTACCACCATACTTACCAATCAATACCAGGCCCATAGAAATAACAGAGCAGCTGAATCTTGAGGCGAATGGATCTGATATGTTGTTTAAACTATCTACAATAAACAAGACCAGCTTGTCATTTTAAAAGTTTATTCAAACATATTCAGAAAAACTTAGGTTTTGGAACTTTATTAAGCAAGCATTTTAAAAAGTCATAAGAAAGTTTTATTCAGCATTTATAAAGAGAGCTTAATTCAAGAAAATATTAGTCATTAGCAGAAATAAGTGAAAAAGAGCATTTCCAAACCCTAACTAACTCTCTGTCTCTACCCTCATCGCCTGAAAACAAAGTCTTTTAAAGTCAGCTTTCCTTACGTGTATTCATCGGACAGCAGAACACGTCCCTCTGGAATCAAGAAGCGTAAGCCAAAAATCTGCTCCTAGAGCCTATTCTTATACCCTAAAACTATGGCTAAACTTACTAATTTCACATACCATCAGCTGAATTCTGGCTACCCATTGGCTGAACCACCTCACACCACAGTAAACTGTGACATCTCCCACCTCAAGTTCAGGCTTTTACACAAAGCCATTGTTCATGCACAGAGTCCTGGCAGCACTTCCTTAGGCTGCTACATTTTGTAGCAAAGATCGTTCATGTAGTGCACAAAAATGCTGCAACTCACATTCCTGGTCTTCAGCCTGTCCGTTCTGAGCTTCTCGTGGCACATTAGCAAACCTCTCCACAGAGTGCCTTTTGCAGTTCTTTTCAAACCTTTTCACGATAAAAGTTCATAGGCTTCTCATCCTTTTCAAAATAAGTTTTTCTCATGTGGCTTTTCATCAGCAGGCCTCTTTTCAGAAAGCATCAATTTTCTGCGCCACTTTTGCTTGCGTCACTGCGCCACTTTTAGCTTGCGTCACTTTTTCAGAAAACTATTATTTAAACAAACACAAAACAATAATTAATTCAGGTAATGAACGTCATTCTGTTTCCAACCTACATAGCTAATGTTAACCCATTAGTATAAGTCACCTAGCAGAAGCACACAGAAAAAGCAGCACATTTAAAATCTACCATTCTTCATAATGTCCAGCAGGAATCTTCATAAATCTGAAAAAGACAAAAGAAAAACAAACAAACATATATAGACAAAGACATAGACACACACATAATGCACAAAATAAGCACATGCCATTTTTGAATCAGCAGCATTAGTGTTGACAAAGACAAAAGGACAGACAAAACAACATTAGTTATGAATTATTAAACAAACTTGCAAATGCAACATAAAGCACATTAGTCCCATGTAATGATGTGGAATTTTACTCTAGGTTGGTTTAGTTATAACAAGTCATGCAAAAACTCATTAATATATTAATTCAAGTTATGAGAGTATGACATCACGAGCTAGAATAAAATTATTTCTAAAGCTCGCTCCATCAATAGCTACCATGCCGGCAATAAATAACCCTCCCCAGAGACCGCTCACTGCAACCCTAGTTAGCTCCCAGACACAGTCATCCAAGCAGCCTCCCATAGCCCCACAAATCCCTGAAGTTCTGGCAAAACAAGTGGAACAAATAATGAGGTCGTTCATGCTTGCTCTAATAGAAAGAATGAAAGCGATAAACGAGAGCTTGGGGAAGCTGGAGCGGGCAACCGCAACTAATGCGCAGATACTAGCAACTCTCGCAACAAGCAGCTCGGAAAATTATGGCCCAGTTACACAACATAAAACAATTAATAAGTCCAATACTAGTTTATCACAATTAATACCTCAAATAAAATCTCTAACAACGAAGGGGCCACAAAAACCATCAAATATTGCGACCAGGAAAGAGTCTGAAAGGGAAAAGCCAACAAGTACAGCAGAAGTAGGAAACTGCAAGGGGACAGTCGGGAAAAATTCTGAAGCCATAGACCAGGCTGTGGAAAAACCAAAGATAGAAAACAGAATGTATAACGTGGATAGTTTACCAGTCATTGATCTCCCTCCTCAATCAACGCCGCTGGTTATTATCCTGGGCAATGTACCTCCTCTGCCTGACGGAGTAAAAGAGGATTTTAGACAACTTAAAAATAAGGTAACACACTGGCTGTCCCGTAATACTAAAGTAGGACACATTGCCATGCACAATGTTATTATGGTTTGCCGCGTTTGGGTAGCTCTTGTAAATCAAGAAGGGGGGATTGTATAGTGGTACACTTTAATGACTCCGCGCCTGTAGAGAGGATATTTAGGGAGGTTGGCTACGCAGTAGCTTTAGGGGTCTTGGTATTGAGATATTGCCATTGGGCTTCTTCTACAGGAAGGAAAACCATGGGCAAAACAACCCGAACTCCGGGCACTTTGACTGGTCTAATACACCCATGGGACACCCTAGGCCTGGTACCCTGTCCTTTGGGGCAGAAAAGGCCAACGCCTGGGGTGATTATAACCGCTTTCCACTTATGCAGTGCCAAAATAGATATGCATCCCTTTCAGGCTTGAACGACTGTGACTGACTAAGTGATAACTTGGTCAGCCGAGTCTACATTGCCAGTAGCTGTGCACAAGATGACACCCCTGTTTTGGATGAAGGGCCTCTATTAGAAAAATCCCTTGCTGAATCAAACCCGGAAGTATTAGATATTGCTTCAAGAGTAGTCCCTTGGGAAACTGAACCCCCCGGAAAAAACATGTTGACTGTTACAGAGAGTTAATCAGCGATCCCCACAACAATCATGCTAAGAAGCTTGAATATAACGTTTTATCATGGAATATCGCCGGGTTGACTGGAAAGGTGGCAGATCATTTATGGGTGCAGTTTGTCAGCCAGTTTTCGGTGATTTGCCTTCAAGAGACATGGCTGGTTAATTGCAATGTCTCGCTGGTAGGGTACTGTTAGACCTGGCACCTTGGCGTGAGTCTCCCTTCCACTTTTTGCTGATGTGCCTCCGATGTTTTGCTGGTTTTCCGATACTCAGGGCACTGCGCCACGGCTGACCCGTGCCGCAGTGCAAGTGCTCCTTACTGTAAATTGTACATGCGATTGGTATCCATGATTGGTTCATTGGATTTACTGTTAGTCCCTAGTAAAGTGCACTAGAGAGTGCCGGGGCTTGTAGATGCCAATACTGCTAGTGGGCTTGCAGCGCTGGTTGCGCCACCCACCGAAGCAGCCGTAAAGATGTGTCTGGGAACTGCGACCGCAGAACCCGCGTGCGGTCTCGTACTGTCACGCCAGCTGGGCAAGTGCACCCACTTGCCAGCCCCGAACCTTCCCTTGACCACATATTAGTCACCCCTATGGTAGGCCTGCGGGCAGGGTGCGTTGTAGGTGTAAGGTAGGACAAGCCCTGATGTGCGTGGCATGTCCTAGTAGTGACTTACAACCAAGACCGTATCTCACTATTGAAGGCTACCTGCTCCATTAGACCAGACTGAGCTGCGAGAATTATTACACCCTATAATCCTCGCAGGCTCAAGGAGCATGGTAGCGAGTCATGTTTAGTATGCCTGAACTCAGGATGATAAAATATTTCTTGTAGTCAAGTTTATTTTAGTATCCTGGGTTTGCAAATACTACTTTTAGAAAGTTAGCATTTGCTTGCTTAACCATTTCAGCCCGCCTCTGCTGGTATGTGTATCTGACTGTCTGGGATGTGTGAGTGACAGGGCTGGAGGGATGACAGGGGGTGAATGCGCAGATTACACCTTAGTGGGAGGTAGGAGTGCCTCTTGACTCGAACTGTAGCTGTGCTCGGCCACCACAATGCTGGCTCCACCTCCTGTGGGGCGTCTGATGCGCCTGCCCCTCACACTGAAAGCAGAAGCCGGAGTACACCCACCAGGGTACTCAAGGACTGAAAGTGGCTATGCAAAGGCCCCCCTGGCCTGCGAGAACAAAAGAATTGGCCTATAAAAGAGGGAGCCCTGCTCCTTGAAAATTAGATCCTGTTTGGGCCACAGAAGGACTCTGCCCTACGAGAAGGACCGTGAGAGACAAGGAAGGGTGCTGACTCTTGCCTGTGTCTGGTGCCTTGCTGCTGAAGGAGAGGAAGAAGAAAAGACTACGAGAAGACTTTTGCTTTACTTTGTGCCAAACTCTGCTAAAGAGATCTCCAAGGGCTTGCAACTGAACTTGCCCCCTGACCAGCGTCCCAGGACCAGTGGACGCTACCCCCTTGGAAGAAAGCAACTGCGGGTGCTGACCATCGCCGCAGCACCGACGGAGGAATCTCCTCCAAGGCAACGACATCCACCTGACCACCGTGACCGGGGCCCAAAGCAACAGCGAGAGCAAAGTAAGGACCAGCCGCCGCGGGCCCGAACACGGTGACCGCAACTGCACCGGGAGCCCGAGAGCAAAGCGAAGGAGGACCCGTCCGGTCCGAGCTCTCGAGGTGACTGCATAACGAGCAGCCACTCACCTGCAAAGACAGACAGTTGCCCTGTGAGAATCCGCAAGGTCGGTAGTCTGCCCGACAGCCCAGCTGTGAGTCCACAGCTGCACCAGCACTTGGCTGGGTACGTCCTGCACTTGGGGACCGTACTGCCACGTGCCACCGCCGCACAGCCGCCGCCTCCAGGGTCGGAGCGGACGACGAGGAGAGGACCCTGCCTCCACAGAACACCGCTGCCCCGGATGACCAGTGACCTGCTCGGCTGAAGAGCCGCAACGATCAGCGACCCCGGGAAGGCAACGCGACGTGGGACAGATCCCCTGGAAGCCGCCGGCTCCACAAGAACTTTGGTTAACACCGGCCTACGGGCCCTCAGAGAACTGCTATAAGAACTGTGGTAACCTGAACTGAGTAACTTGCAACCGTTATCATAAAGTACGTTGACTGTATTCACAAGCCTGCTTAAACTCTATATAAAGATATCTATTTTTACAGAATACAGTCTGGTCTCGTTGTGTGGTGGGTTGGTTGTAAAGGTGTACTATTGCAAGTGTTTAACCCTATGTGCCCCAAAGATTAGCCTACGACTGCTTAAGCCACACTACCTAGAGGGTAAGCAGAGGTTGTCTGGAAGGTAACCCTCAGCCCTGACGAGGAAGAGGAGAGTCCCTGCTTGTCGCTAGTGTTGCACTGCGCCAACTAGAGACTCCCCCTTCCTACATTGGACGCAGCGGTGAGGATTTCGAATTTACACTTGCGATATCTATACCTGAGCTTCTGACCACTACACAAGGATTACGGTCCAGTTGCTTAGCCACAGACTTTGCTTTTTGAATTTTGCCGAAAGAAAGTTCTGAGTACGAAAGCCATGCCGGGCACGAAGAGCCTGGATGGAGCGGAGTCCACGACCTCCGAGGTGTTTGAGGTCGAGTGGGACGCCGCGAAGCTGGATAAATACTCCAAGACCGAGCTGAAGTTTTTCTGTAAGAAACTCAAGGTTCCGCACGCTGGTTGCAAGAATAAGCCAGAATTCTACAAGGCCCTGAAAGCCTGGGTAGAGTCCAGAAAGGCCCCGGAGGATCAAGATGCCCTCGTGGAACAAGATGCAACGGAGGAGCAGAATGCACTTGGGGACCTGGCGGATCTCGAAAGGCAAGACAGCGTGCACAGCTTTGGTAAAGGCCTGTCGCCAGAGGAGCTGGCGGACAGGAAGGAAACAAGGAATCACGAAAGAAAGCTGGCAGAATTGAAAATCCAACTGGAGCTTGAAACAAAAAGAATGGCGCTGGAAGAGCGAAAGCACCAAATGGAATATGAAGTAAAAATGAGGGAGATAAGTCTCAAGGAGAGAGACTTGGATCGTCCTCCCTCTGGTGGCAGCACATCGCCAGTGCAGGTAGAGTCAAGAGTGCACATCCCGAAGGACGTAGTTAAGGAGTTCTTTAAGGGGGATGACATAGGACAGTGGTTTAGGGCATACGAGGTAGCCATGTCCTCCCACCGGGTCCCTGACAAGGATTGGGGAGCGGGGTTGTGGGGAAGGTTCCTTAGCGAAGGGAGAGATACTTTGCTAGATTTGCCCGTTGAGAATCAGAGATCCTATGCCCACATGAAAGAAGCTTTAATGAACAGGTACGGGCTTACCCCTGAAATGTATAGACAAAAGTTTAGGGGATGTACTAAGCGGCCTGGGAATACGTATGTGGAGTATGTGACTTACTTTTGCAGAGCACTGGATGGTTGGGTGAAGGGTAGCAAAGTTAATGATTTTCAAGGTCTCTTTGATTTAATTGCATGGGAGCACTTGTCTGATCACTGTTTTCCTGAGTTACGCCAACACCTGATCGATAGCAAGCTGTCCAACCCGAGGAAGCTTGCTGAGGAGGCGGACCGCTGGCTCAGCACCAGGGTCCACAAGGGTCCCGTGAGAGACTCTGCCAAGAGTGGGCAGGGTCCCCAGCAGAAGAGTGGGGGGGACAAGGGGGGAAAACAGAAAGGGTTCCAAAAAGGCCCCCAAAGTAGTTCCCAAGGGAACCCGCAGCAGGGTTCTCAGCCTCCCCCACCTCCGAAGCAGAATGGGGCCCCGACAGGTAAACCTGTTCCAAAGGGGCCCTTCAATTGTTTCAAATGTGGCGAGCCTGGGCACATATCCAGTGACCCCAAGTGTCGCCTGTTTGGAAAACCCGCACCCACTGTTGCTCCGCCCCGACAAGTGACTAGCGTTCACCTGGGAGAAGAAATGATGGTCCCGGGGGGTGGAGATCCCGTTCACATGACCCTAGTCTCGCTGGGAGACAGTGAGATGATCCCTACGAACTACCTGCCCTCTAACACTAAGAAATATGGGCAGGTGGTGATCATCAATGGTAAGGAAGCTGAGGCTCTTAGAGACACAGGAGCCAGTGTGACTGCAGTGAGGCAGCACATGGTGTCTCAAGAGCAGGTTGTACCCCATGCCTACTGTAGGGTTATCAACGCTGATAATTCTGAGAGTCAGTGTCCGAAGGCTCAAGTTCCCTTCGAGTGGGGGGGGGTCTCTGGTACTCTGCAGGTCTGTGTGAGAAAAACCATGCCTGTTGACTGTTTGCTAGGGAACGACTTGGAGCACTCCCCTTGGGAAAAGGTGGAGAAGACGACTCACCTGCGGATGGTGGGTCTGCCTGACTGGGCGTGCGTGACCACCCGGTCGATGGCAGCCAGTAGGGGTGATCAAGAGGTCCTGGGGCCTGAAGGAGAGGCCCAGGAACCGGCCTTAGGGAGAAGGCGCAGGGGGCGCAGGAAACCGGCTCCTGAGGTTCCCACGGTCCAGGAGGAAGCAGACCTTGAGGGGGATGCCCTGGAGCCTACAGGGGAACAGATCGCCGAACTGGGGGACCTGCCTGAGCTGACCCATTGGCAGCAAGAAGGAGGACCCTCCAGGGAGGAATTCTGCAAGGAGCAGAAAGAATGCCCTTCTCTCGTGGGTATGCGGCAGCAGGCTGCAGACCAGGCCAATGGTGTTCAGGCCAAAACACATTACGTGTACTGGGAGAACGACCTCCTGTATTCAGAGCCTAAGGCTGCTGAACCTGAGTCAGCCCGTGTGCTGGTGGTACCCCAGAAGTTCAGAGCCTTCCTACTGAGTCTGGCTCACGATGTGCCTTTAGCAGGACATTTGGGGATGGACAAGACCTATGACAGGCTTGTCACCCACTTTTACTGGCCCCAAATGCATAAGAGTTCAGACGCTCATTGCAGAACCTGTCCGACTTGCCAGGCAAGTGGGAAGACCGGAGGGAAGAACAAGGCTCCCCTCCAACCCTTCCCTGTGGTCGGTACGCCATTCCAGCGAGTGGGTATTGACATCGTTGGGCCTCTGGACCCCAAGACAGCCATGGGCAACAGGTTCATCCTGGTCTTGGTGGATCATGCCACCCGGTACCCTGAAGCCATCCCTCTGAGGACAGTGACGGCCCCCGTGGTGGGACGTGCACTGATGGGAATTTTCTCACGAGTGGGATTCCCTCTAGAGGTGGTGAGCGACAGGGGGACCAATTTCATATCCAAGTATATGAAGTCCCTTTGGCAAGAGTGTGGCGTAACGTATAAGTTCACCACGCCTTACCATCCCCAAGGCAACGGGTTGGTTGAGAGATTCAACCGAACCCTGAAAGGCATGATCATGGGCCTAGAAGGTCCGATGAGGCGTAAGTGGGACGTCCTCTTACCATGCCTACTCTTTGCATATCGCGAGGTGCCACAGAAGTCCCTAGGGTTCAGCCCCTTTGAATTACTGTACGGCCACCCCGTGAGAGGACCACTGAGTTTGGTAAAGGAAGGCTGGGAGCAATCTCCCAGGAAACCTCCCCAGAATGTATATAGCTACATGCTGGCCTTCAGAAACCAGACCAGACGCTTCAGACAACTTGCCGAGGCAAATCTGGAAGCGAGCCAGGAGGAAATGAAGCGGTGGTACGATCAGAATGCCACTCTGGTCGAGCTTCAGCCTGGACAAGAGGTGTATGTCCTGGCCCCAGTGGAGCCCTGTGCCCTTCAAGATAAGTGGACAGGCCCATTTGAGGTTGTGGAGCGCAAGAGCCCCGTGACATACTTGGTGGACATGAAGACGCCCAGGAACCCTTTGCGGGTCCTACATGTCAACCGCCTCAAGCCCCACTTGCGAAGGTCCGAAGTGGGCAGTTTGTTGGCAACTGATGACGGAATGGAGGAGGAGTCGGAGCCTCTTCCTGACCTCTTGGTGGCCTGTGAGAAAGATGGGTCAGTGGATGGAGTTAACCTCTCACCCACCCTGACCGCCGAACAACAGGACGACTGCCGCCAGTTGCTGGGGCAGTTTCCAGATCTGTTCTCCCTGGTTCCGAGTGTCACAGATTGGTGCGTCCATGATGTGGACACTGGAGACAGCTTACCTGTGAAGCATAAGGCTTACAGGGTGACTGACAGGGTCCGGGCCTGCATCAAGGAGGAGGTCTCCAAGATGCTTGCCCTCGGGGTGGTTGAGTCTTCCAGCAGTCCTTGGTCCAGCCCCGTGGTCTTGGTTCCGAAGGCTGCTGCGCCGGGAGCCACACCCGAACTCCGGTTCTGTGTGGACTACAGAGGACTCAATTCAGTCACGAAGACTGACGAGCACCCCATCCCCAGGGCTGATGAGCTCATTGATCGGCTGGGGGCTGCTAAGTTCCTTAGCACGTTTGATTTAACGTCTGGGTACTGGCAGATCGCCTTGACCGATGGGGCAAAGGAGAGGTCGGCATTCTCTACACCAGATGGGCATTTCCAGTTCCGGGTTATGCCATTTGGAATGAAGAATGCCACTGCCACCTTTCAGAGATTGGTCAACCAGGTGTTGGCTGGACTGGACGAGTTCAGTGCCGCCTACCTGGATGACATCGCGGTGTTCAGTGGCACCTGGCCAGAACACCTGCGACACCTCTGGGAAGTGTTGATGGCCCTGCGCAGAGCAGGCCTCACAATCAAGGCAAGCAAGTGCCAGATTGGGCAGGGTTCAGTGGTGTACTTGGGACACCAAGTTGGGAGTGGCAAGGTAGCACCCTTGCAGCCCAAAATCGAGACCATCCTGGCTTGGGAACCCCCCAAGACCCAGACGGCAGTGAGAGCCTTCCTGGGGCTCACTGGGTATTACAGGAGGTTTGTCAAGGGCTATGGCACGATCGTGACCCCCTTGACAGAGCTGACTTCGAAGAAGCAGCCCAGGAATGTGATTTGGACTGACACCTGTCAGAAGGCTTTTGACACCCTGAAGACTGCCATGTGCACGGCGCCCGTGCTCCTGGCTCCTGATTTCTCCAAGGAATTCATAGTGCAAACAGACGCTTCAGAGCATGGTGTAGGGGCTGTTCTTTCACAGATGACTGAGGAGGGCTTTGACCAACCCGTAGCCTTCATAAGTAGGAGGTTACTTCCACGGGAAAGTAGGTGGAGTGCAATAGAGCGTGAAGCATTTGCTGTGGTCTGGGCGCTGAAGAAGCTAAGACCCTACTTGTTTGGGTCTCACTTCCGAGTTCAGACGGACCACAGGCCCCTCAGATGGTTGATGCAAATGAGGGGTGAGAACCCGAAACTGTTGAGGTGGTCCATTTCTCTACAGAGTATGGACTTTACGGTGGAACACCGCCCTGGCACCGATCACGCCAACGCTGACGGTCTGTCCAGATTTTTCCGCCTTAGTGATGTGGAACTCCCTGGGGAAGGGTAGTTCCCCCCACATTTCAGCTGGAGGGGACACATGTTAGACCTGGCACCTTGGCGTGAGTCTCCCTTGCACTTTTTGCTGATGTGCCTCCGATGTTTTGCTGGTTTTCCGATACTCAGGGCACTGCGCCACGGCTGACCCGTGCCGCAGTGCAAGTGCTCCCTACTGTAAATTGTACATGCGATTGGTATCCATGATTGGTTCATTGGATTTACTGTTAGTCCCTAGTAAAGTGCACTAGAGAGTGCCGGGGCTTGTAGATGCCAATACTGCTAGTGGGCTTGCAGCGCTGGTTGCGCCACCCACCGAAGCAGCCGTAAAGATGTGTCTGGGAACTGCGACCGCAGAACCCGCTTGCGGTCTCGTACTGTCACGCCAGCTGGGCAAGTGCACCCACTTGCCAGCCCCGAACCTTCCCTTGACCACATATTAGTCACCCCTATGGTAGGCCTGCGGGCAGGGTGCGTTGTAGGTGTAAGGTAGGACAAGCCCTGATGTGCGTGGCATGTCCTAGTAGTGACTTACAACCAAGACCGTATCTCACTATTGAAGGCTACCTGCTCCATTAGGCCAGACTGAGCTGCGAGAATTATTACACCCTATAATCCTCGCAGGCTCAAGGAGCATGGTAGCGAGTCATGTTTAGTATGCCTGAACTCAGGATGATAAAATATTTCTTGTAGTCAAGTTTATTTTAGTATCCTGGGTTTGCAAATACTACTTTTAGAAAGTTAGCATTTGCTTGCTTAACCATTTCAGCCCGCCTCTGCTGGTATGTGTATCTGTCTGGGATGTGTGAGTGACAGGGCTGGAGGGATGACAGGGGGTGAATGCGCAGATTACACCTCAGTGGGAGGTAGGAGTGCCTCTTGACTCGAACTGTAGCTGTGCTCGGCCACCACAATGGTGGCTCCACCTCCTGTGGGGCGTCTGATGCGCCTGCCCCTCACACTGAAAGCAGAAGCCGGAGTACACCCACCAGGGTACTCAAGGACTGAAAGTGGCTATGCAAAGGCCCCCCTGGCCTGCGAGAACAAAAGAATTGGCCTATAAAAGAGGGAGCCCTGCTCCTTGAAAATTAGATCCTGTTTGGGCCACAGAAGGACTCTGCCCTACGAGAAGGACCGTGAGAGACAAGGAAGGGTGCTGACTCTTGCCTGTGTCTGGTGCCTTGCTGCTGAAGGAGAGGAAGAAGAAAAGACTACGAGAAGACTTTTGCTTTACTTTGTGCCAAACTCTGCTAAAGAGATCTCCAAGGGCTTGCAACTGAACTTGCCCCCTGACCAGCATCCCAGGACCAGTGGACGCTACCCCCTTGGAAGAAAGCGACTGCGGGTGCTGACCATCGCCACAGCACCGACGGAGGAATCTCCTCCAAGGCAACGACATCCACCTGACCACCGTGACCGGGGCCCAAAGCAACAGCGAGAGCAAAGTAAGGACCAGCCGCCGCGGGCCCGAACACCGTGACCGCAACTGCACCGAGAGCCCGAGAGCAAAGCGAAGGAGGACCCGTCCGGTCCGAGCTCTCGAGGTGACTGCATAACGAGCAGCCACTCACCTGCAAAGACGGACAGTTGCCCTGTGAGAATCCGCAAGGTCGGTAGTCTGCCCGACAGCCCAGCTGTGAGTCCACAGCTGCACCAGCACTTGGCTGGGTACGTCCTGCACTTGGGGACCGTACTGCCACGTGCCACCGCCGCACAGCCGCCGCCTCCAGGGTCGGAGCGGACGACGAGGAGAGGACCCTGCCGCCACAGAACACCGCTGCCCCGGATGACCAGTGACCTGCTCGGCTGAAGAGCCGCAACGATCAGCGACCCCGGGAAGGCAACGCGACGTGGGACAGATCCCCTGGAAGCCGCCGGCTCCACAAGAACTTTGGTTAACACCGGCCTACGGGCCCTCAGAGAACTGCTATAAGAACTGTGGTAACCTGAACTGAGTAACTTGCAACCGTTATCATAAAGTACGTTGACTGTATTCACAAGCCTGCTTAAACTCTATATAAAGATATCTATTTTTACAGAATACAGTCTGATCTCGTTGTGTGGTGGGTTGGTTGTAAAGGTGTACTATTGCAAGTGTTTAACCCTATGTGCCCCAAAGATTAGCCTACGACTGCTTAAGCCACACTACCTAGAGGGTAAGCAGAGGTTGTCTGGAAGGTAACCCTCAGCCCTGACGAGGAAGAGGAGAGTCCCTGCTTGTCGCTAGTGTTGCACTGCGCCAACTAGAGACTCCCCCTTCCTACATTGGACGCAGCGGTGAGGATTTCGAATTTACACTTGCGATATCTATACCTGAGCTTCTGACCACTACACAAGGATTACGGTCCAGTTGCTTAGCCACAGACTTTGCTTTTTGAATTTTGCCGAAAGAAAGTTCTGAGTACGAAAGCCATGCCGGGCACGAAGAGCCTGGATGGAGCGGAGTCCACGACCTCCGAGGTGTTTGAGGTCGAGTGGGACGCCGCGAAGCTGGATAAATACTCCAAGACCGAGCTGAAGTTTTTCTGTAAGAAACTCAAGGTTCCGCACGCTGGTTGCAAGAATAAGCCAGAATTCTACAAGGCCCTGAAAGCCTGGGTAGAGTCCAGAAAGGCCCCGGAGGATCAAGATGCCCTCGTGGAACAAGATGCAACGGAGGAGCAGAATGCACTTGGGGACCTGGCGGATCTCGAAAGGCAAGACAGCGTGCACAGCTTTGGTAAAGGCCTGTCGCCAGAGGAGCTGGCGGACAGGAAGGAAACAAGGAATCACGAAAGAATGCTGGCAGAATTGAAAATCCAACTGGAGCTTGAAACAAAAAGAATGGCGCTGGAAGAGCGAAAGCACCAAATGGATTATGAAGTAAAAATGAGGGAGATAAGTCTCAAGGAGAGAGACTTGGATCGTCCTCCCTCTGGTGGCAGCACATCGCCAGTGCAGGTAGAGTCAAGAGTGCACATCCCGAAGGACGTAGTTAAGGAGTTCTTTAAGGGGGATGACATAGGACAGTGGTTTAGGGCATACGAGGTAGCCATGTCCTCCCACCGGGTCCCTGACAAGGATTGGGGAGCGGGGTTGTGGGGAAGGTTCCTTAGCGAAGGGAGAGATACTTTGCTAGATTTGCCCGTTGAGAATCAGAGATCCTATGCCCACAAGAAAGAAGCTTTAATGAACAGGTACGGGCTTACCCCTGAAATGTATAGACAAAAGTTTAGGGGATGTACTAAGCGGCCTGGGAATACGTATGTGGAGTATGTGACTTACTTTTGCAGAGCACTGGATGGTTGGGTGAAGGGTAGCAAAGTTAATGATTTTCAAGGTCTCTTTGATTTAATTGCATGGGAGCACTTGTCTGATCACTGTTTTCCTGAGTTACGCCAACACCTGATCGATAGCAAGCTGTCCAACCCGAGGAAGCTTGCTGAGGAGGCGGACCGCTGGCTCTGCACCAGGGTCCACAAGGGTCCCGTGGGAGACTCCGCCAAGAGTGGGCAGGGTCCCCAGCAGAAGAGTGGGGGGGACAAGGGGGGAAAACAGAAAGGGTTCCAAAAAGGCCCCCAAAGTAGTTCCCAAGGGAACCCGCAGCAGGGTTCTCAGCCTCCCCCACCTCCGAAGCAGAATGGGGCCCCGACAGGTAAACCTGTTCCAAAGGGGCCCTTCAATTGTTTCAAATGTGGGGAGCCTGGGCACATATCCAGTGACCCCAAGTGTCGCCTGTTTGGAAAACCCGCACCCACTGGTGCTCCGCCCCGACAAGTGACTAGCGTTCACCTGGGAGAAGAAATGATGGTCCCGGGGGGTGGAGATCCCGTTCACATGACCCTAGTCTCGCTGGGAGACAGTGAGATGATCCCTACGAACTACCTGCCCTCTAACACTAAGAAATATGGGCAGGTGGTGATCATCAATGGTAAGGAAGCTGAGGCTCTTAGAGACACAGGAGCCAGTGTGACTGCAGTGAGGCAGCACCTGGTGTCTCAAGAGCAGGTTGTACCCCATGCCTACTGTAGGGTTATCAACGCTGATAATTCTGAGAGTCAGTGTCCGATGGCTCAAGTTCCCTTCGAGTGGGGGGGGGTCTCTGGTACTCTGCAGGTCTGTGTGAGAAAAACCATGCCTGTTGACTGTTTGCTAGGGAACGACTTGGAGCACTCCCCTTGGGAAAAGGTGGAGAAGACGACTCACCTGCGGATGGTGGGTCTGCCTGACTGGGCGTGCGTGACCACCCGGTCGATGGCAGCCAGTAGGGGTGATCAAGAGGTCCTGGGGCCAGAAGGAGAGGCCCAGGAACCGGCCTTAGGGAGAAGGCGCAGGGGGCGCGGGAAACCGGCTCCTGAGGTTCCCACGGTCCAGGAGGAAGCAGACCTTGAGGGGGATGCCCTGGAGCCTACAGGGGAACAGATCGCCGAACTGGGGGACCTGCCTGAGCTGACCCATTGGCAGCAAGAAGGAGGACCCTCCAGCGAGGAATTCTGCAAGGAGCAGAAAGAATGCCCTTCTCTCGTGGGTATGCAGCAGCAGGCTGCAGACCAGGCCAATGGTGTTCAGGCCAAAACACATTACGTGTACTGGGAGAACGACCTCCTGTATTCAGAGCCTAAGCCTGCTGAACCTGGGTCAGCCCGTGTGCTGGTGGTACCCCAGAAGTTCAGAGCCTTCCTACTGGGTCTGGCTCACGATGTGCCTTTAGCAGGACATTTGGGGATGGACAAGACCTATGACAGGCTTGTCACCCACTTTTACTGGCCCCAAATGCATAAGAGTTCAGACGCTCATTGCAGAACCTGTCCGACTTGCCAGGCAAGTGGGAAGACCGGAGGGAAGAACAAGGCTCCCCTCCAACCCTTCCCTGTGGTCGGTACGCCATTCCAGCGAGTGGGTATTGACATCGTTGGGCCTCTGGACCCCAAGACAGCCATGGGCAACAGGTTCATCCTGGTCTTGGTGGATCATGCCACCCGGTACCCTGAAGCCATCCCTCTGAGGACAGTGACGGCCCCCGTGGTGGGACGTGCACTGATGGGAATTTTCTCAGGAGTGGGATTCCCTCTAGAGGTGGTGAGCGACAGGGGGACCAATTTCATATCCAAGTATATGAAGTCCCTTTGGCAAGAGTGTGGCGTAACGTATAAGTTCACCACGCCTTACCATCCCCAAGGCAACGGGTTGGTTGAGAGATTCAACCGAACCCTGAAAGGCATGATGATGGGCCTAGAAGGTCCGATGAGGCGTAAGTGGGACGTCCTCTTACCATGCCTACTCTTTGCATATCGCGAGGTGCCACAGAAGTCCCTAGGGTTCAGCCCCTTTGAATTACTGTACGGCCACCCCGTGAGAGGACCACTGAGTTTGGTAAAGGAAGGCTGGGAGCAATCTCCCAGGAAACCTCCCCAGAATGTATATAGCTACATGCTGGCCTTCAGAAACCAGACCAGACGCTTCAGACAACTTGCCGAGGCAAATCTGGAAGCGAGCCAGGAGGAAATGAAGCGGTGGTACGATCAGAATGCCACTCTGGTCGAGCTTCAGCCTGGACAAGAGGTGTATGTCCTGGCCCCAGTGGAGCCCTGTGCCCTTCAAGATAAGTGGACAGGCCCATTTGAGGTTGTGGAGCGCAAGAGCCCCGTGACATACTTGGTGGACATGAAGACGCCCAGGAACCCTTTGCGGGTCCTACATGTCAACCGCCTCAAGCCCCACTTGCGAAGGTCCGAAGTGGGCATGTTGTTGGCAACTGATGACGGAATGGAGGAGGAGTCGGAGCCTCTTCCTGACCTCTTGGTGGCCTGTGAGAAAGATGGGTCAGTGGATGGAGTTCACCTCTCACCCACCCTGACCGCCGAACAACAGGACGACTGCCGCCAGTTGCTGGGGCAGTTTCCAGATCTGTTCTCCCTGGTTCCGAGTGTCACAGATTGGTGCGTCCATGATGTGGACACTGGAGACAGCTTACCTGTGAAGCATAAGGCTTACAGGGTGACTGACAGGGTCCGGGCCTGCATCAAGGAGGAGGTCTCCAAGATGCTTGCCCTCGGGGTGGTTGAGTCTTCCAGCAGTCCTTGGTCCAGCCCCGTGGTCTTGGTTCCGAAGGCTGCTGCGCCGGGAGCCACACCCGAACTCCGGTTCTGTGTGGACTACAGAGGACTCAATTCAGTCACGAAGACTGACGCGCACCCCATCCCCAGGGCTGATGAGCTCATTGATCGGCTGGGGGCTGCTAAGTTCCTTAGTACGTTTGATTTAACGTCTGGGTACTGGCAGATCGCCTTGACCGATGGGGCAAAGGAGAGGTCGGCATTCTCTACACCAGATGGGCATTTCCAGTTCCGGGTTATGCCATTTGGAATGAAGAATGCCCCTGCCACCTTTCATAGATTGGTCAACCAGGTGTTGGCTGGACTGGACGAGTTCAGTGCCGCCTACCTGGATGACATCGCGGTGTTCAGTGGCACCTGGCCAGAACACCTGCGACACCTCTGGGAAGTGTTGATGGCCCTGCGCAGAGCAGGCCTCACAATCAAGGCAAGCAAGTGCCAGATTGGGCAGGGTTCAGTGGTGTACTTGGGACACCAAGTTGGGAGTGGCAAGGTAGCACCCTTGCAGCCCAAAATCGAGACCATCCTGGCTTGGGAACCCCCCAAGACCCAGACGGCAGTGAGAGCCTTCCTGGGGCTCACTGGGTATTACAGGAGGTTTGTCAAGGGCTATGGCACGATCGTGACCCCCTTGACAGAGCTGACTTCGAAGAAGCAGCCCAGGAATGTGATTTGGACTGACACCTGTCAGAAGGCTTTTGACACCCTGAAGACTGCCATGTGCACGGCGCCCGTGCTCCTGGCTCCTGATTTCTCCAAGGAATTCATAGTGCAAACAGACGCTTCAGAGCATGGTGTAGGGGCTGTTCTTTCACAGATGACTGAGGAGGGCTTTGACCAACCCGTAGCCTTCATAAGTAGGAGGTTACTTCCACGGGAAAGTAGGTGGAGTGCAATAGAGCGTGAAGCATTTGCTGTGGTCTGGGCGCTGAAGAAGCTAAGACCCTACTTGTTTGGGTCTCACTTCCGAGTTCAGACGGACCACAGGCCCCTCAGATGGTTGATGCAAATGAGGGGTGAGAACCCGAAACTGTTGAGGTGGTCCATTTCTCTACAGAGTATGGACTTTACGGTGGAACACCGCCCTGGCACCGATCACGCCAACGCTGACGGTCTGTCCAGATTTTTCCGCCTTAGTGATGTGGAACTCCCTGGGGAAGGGTAGTTCCCCCCACATTTCAGCTGGAGGGGACACATGTTAGACCTGGCACCTTGGCGTGAGTCTCCCTTGCACTTTTTGCTGATGTGCCTCCGATGTTTTGCTGGTTTTCCGATACTCAGGGCACTGCGCCACGGCTGACCCGTGCCGCAGTGCAAGTGCTCCCTACTGTAAATTGTACATGCGATTGGTATCCATGATTGGTTCATTGGATTTACTGTTAGTCCCTAGTAAAGTGCACTAGAGAGTGCCGGGGCTTGTAGATGCCAATACTGCTAGTGGGCTTGCAGCGCTGGTTGCGCCACCCACCGAAGCAGCCGTAAAGATGTGTCTGGGAACTGCGACCGCAGAACCCGCTTGCGGTCTCGTACTGTCACGCCAGCTGGGCAAGTGCACCCACTTGCCAGCCCCGAACCTTCCCTTGACCACATATTAGTCACCCCTATGGTAGGCCTGCGGGCAGGGTGCGTTGTAGGTGTAAGGTAGGACAAGCCCTGATGTGCGTGGCATGTCCTAGTAGTGACTTACAACCAAGACCGTATCTCACTATTGAAGGCTACCTGCTCCATTAGGCCAGACTGAGCTGCGAGAATTATTACACCCTATAATCCTCGCAGGCTCAAGGAGCATGGTAGCGAGTCATGTTTAGTATGCCTGAACTCAGGATGATAAAATATTTCTTGTAGTCAAGTTTATTTTAGTATCCTGGGTTTGCAAATACTACTTTTAGAAAGTTAGCATTTGCTTGCTTAACCATTTCAGCCCGCCTCTGCTGGTATGTGTATCTGACTGTCTGGGATGTGTGAGTGACAGGGCTGGAGAGATGACAGGGGGTGAATGCGCAGATTACACCTTAGTGGGAGGTAGGAGTGCCTCTTGACTCGAACTGTAGCTGTGCTCGGCCACCACAATGCTGGCTCCACCTCCTGTGGGGCGTCTGATGCGCCTGCCCCTCACACTGAAAGCAGAAGCCGGAGTACACCCACCAGGGTACTCAAGGACTGAAAGTGGCTATGCAAAGGCCCCCCTGGCCTGCGAGAACAAAAGAATTGGCCTATAAAAGAGGGAGCCCTGCTCCTTGAAAATTAGATCCTGTTTGGGCCACAGAAGGACTCTGCCCTACGAGAAGGACCGTGAGAGACAAGGAAGGGTGCTGACTCTTGCCTGTGTCTGGTGCCTTGCTGCTGAAGGAGAGGAAGAAGAAAAGACTACGAGAAGACTTTTGCTTTACTTTGTGCCAAACTCTGCTAAAGAGATCTCCAAGGGCTTGCAACTGAACTTGCCCCCTGACCAGCGTCCCAGGACCAGTGGACGCTACCCCCTTGGAAGAAAGCGACTGCGGGTGCTGACCATCGCCGCAGCACCGACGGAGGAATCTCCTCCAAGGCAACGACATCCACCTGACCACCGTGACCGGGGCCCAAAGCAACAGCGAGAGCAAAGTAAGGACCAGCCGCCGCGGGCCCGAACACCGTGACCGCAACTGCACCGGGAGCCCGAGAGCAAAGCGAAGGAGGACCCGTCCGGTCCGAGCTCTCGAGGTGACTGCATAACGAGCAGCCACTCACCTGCAAAGACGGACAGTTGCCCTGTGAGAATCCGCAAGGTCGGTAGTCTGCCCGACAGCCCAGGTGTGAGTCCACAGCTGCACCAGCACTTGGCTGGGTACGTCCTGCACTTGGGGACCGTACTGCCACGTGCCACCGCCGCACAGCCGCCGCCTCCAGGGTCGGAGCGGACGACGAGGAGAGGACCCTGCCGCCACAGAACACCGCTGCCCCGGATGACCAGTGACCTGCTCGGCTGAAGAGCCGCAACGATCAGCGACCCCGGGAAGGCAACGCGACGTGGGACAGATCCCCTGGAAGCCGCCGGCTCCACAAGAACTTTGGTTAACACCGGCCTACGGGCCCTCAGAGAACTGCTATAAGAACTGTGGTAACCTGAACTGAGTAACTTACAACCGTTATCATAAAGTACGTTGACTGTATTCACAAGCCTGCTTAAACTCTATATAAAGATATCTATTTTTACAGAATACAGTCTGGTCTCGTTGTGTGGTGGGTTGGTTGTAAAGGTGTACTATTGCAAGTGTTTAACCCTATGTGCCCCAAAGATTAGCCTACGACTGCTTAAGCCACACTACCTAGAGGGTAAGCAGAGGTTGTCTGGAAGGTAACCCTCAGCCCTGACGAGGAAGAGGAGAGTCCCTGCTTGTCGCTAGTGTTGCACTGCGCCAACTAGAGACTCCCCATTCCTACAGGTACAAATCTTTCTTTGTTCCTGAAACTCCAGCAAATAGTGGCAGAGCGACGGGAGGTCTGGTAATCTTTACCTCCTTGGCCCTGAGATGTAATGCCAAGGTTATTTCATCTGACCATAGAGACTTACAGGCAATTGTACTGGGGCGAAAGAACGACAGTCTCACCTTTTATAATGCAGTATACAGCAGCACAGGATGTAAGATATCCGAGTTGAATAATTGTATAGAACAGCGTTGTGGCACCTTCAGAAATAAGCTCATGATTGTAGGCGACTTCAATGCCCACCCGTGTGGTGACCCTAAACTCACCGCCATGGATTCCTTGGGGTGTCCACTGATAGAGGGACTTCACTTTGAGCACTCTTTACAGGGTAACGTTCTTAATGATATACTCAACAAGTACGACTTATCCTCTGCTATGAGTTTTGCTTCATCTTCCAGCAAACAAAGGGAACCGACCTTTAAAGGCAGTGGTAGCGGATCTTTCATAGACCACGTTTTGATCTCTAGAACCATCTTTCCCTTTTTGCAGGGCTTTTCAATCAGAGCAAGTGCTCATAGTGATCACAACCCAAATGGTAGGCGCCGGCTGAAATGGACCTGAGTAATTCCGTCCCTCTTCTATGAAAAGCTGCAAGAAATGTGTGTAGAAGAATTCTCTTGTTGCCTGGACTTTGAATCAACTGCCGTAGATACACTCCACGCTTTTGATGGAATTGTTGCTAAGGTGGGGTGTCTGCTATCTGCCCCGGGAATAAATAGAGCGACTGGTGATCCTAAATGGTTTTGCCCCCTGTGCTCTAAAGCCGCCAGAGACCTCAAGGCAGCATTGAAGGTACTCCCTAGGGACAGGATACAGATCCGTACTCTTCGCACCAATCATAAAAAAGTGCTGGCAACCCGTAAAACGGAATTGATGGAGGCTACATGGCGGGAACTCCTAGATCCTTTGACCCTTTCCAGCAGCTCCCGATTTTGGAGTATTATCAAAAGACCCCTACTCCCAACGGAAAGAGCAGAGGAAGTGGGCACAAACATAACGGAGGAAGAATGGGTGTCCCACTTTGTTTCCATTTTTAAAAATACATCTACCTTGCCACAGTTGCCAGCAAAGACATTGATTGAGAACCCAGTTGTGTTCACCCTAAGAGAAGTGGAGGAAGGCCTTAATAACCTTACAAACAAAAAGGCCCCAGGCCCGGATGGAGTCCCACGAGACCTTTTTAAATCTAACCCTTCCTTTTGGGCAGCAATCTTGGTGGCGGTGGCCAACGCCGCAGTAAAGGAAGGGTGCCCAAAATCTTGGAGAGTTTCCACAATTTTCCTATTGTACAAGAAGGGAGACCGTAACAGCACTACGAATTATAGACCGATTTCCCTTATCAATTCTGTAGTAAAGGTTATAGGTGGAATGATCTTAAAGAGATTGACTGCCTGGGCGGAAGAGAACAAGATCATTTCAGATATCCAGTATGGGTTCCGACCAGGCCACTCGACCATGGCACAATGCATTAATCTCTACTTGATCCTGGGAAAGTACACCATCGCCCGCCCAGGGACAATCTACATGGCCTTCATGGATCTTTTATCCGATTCTGACTGTGTCAATCGGGGAAAGTTGTGGCAATCCATGAGGGCCATGGGGGTGGAGTCAAACCTGGTGGACTTCCTGTTGGAACTACATAGAGACACAAGGGCAAATATTAGATACGCTTCTGACCTTAAGGTAACCAGGGATTTTAATATTGAAAGGGGGGTTCGTCAGGGGTGCATTTTAGCCCCTTTTTTATTCAAAGTCTACATTAACGATCTAATGCGGATCCTGTTGGAGACAGGGGCTGATTACCCGTATGTGGAATGCCGGGGACTGCCCGTCTTGCTATATGCAGACGACTCAGTCCTCCTGGCACGTACCCCAAAAGGCCTACAAACCCTGCTTGACACTTTTCGTGGGTTTATGGAAGATAAAGATCTGGCCATAAACAATTCAAACTCATACGTCATGCAAGTAGGGCAGCGTCCCAAAAAAACAGTTTCCCTTTAAGGTAAATTGTTTGAGCGTGCCACTATCAACGACCTTTTCCTACCTGGGCGTTCTACTGGATGATCGCCTGAACTGGGCTGCACTGCTAAATAAAAAAAGGGGAGAGGTTACCAAGGCCGATGCAGCGATATTCGGATTTGCAGCTAAAATGGGCAATCGCCCAGTGGCTGCAATGTTAAAAATCTACAGCGCCAAAAGTGTATCTATAGCCAGCTATGGGAGCGATTTATGGGGGTACACTGGTCTAGTAGGTCTACAGGTAACGGAAAATAATTTTTTAAGACAGTTGTGTGTTCCAAAAGGGACAGCAAATCTAACGGTTCATGAAGAAACTGGTCTTCCATATCTTTGTGATACCTTGGCTTTGCGCCCCCTACTCTTCTGGCTCAAATGTTGGTTAAATGAACATCTTGTACTGATTCATAAACTACTAAAAGAGTCCTTGAGCCTGGACCACATGAATTATATTCCGTGGTTGAAATACTTACAGGGGTGCTTTAGGGAGCTGGGGCGTCCTGACTTGTTTCTCAAACCTGATTGCATTACTAGGGAAGATGTGGCTTTTGTAAAACACTCTTTTCTTCTACGTAAAAAAATGGACAGAGAGGAGAATGAAATATTAAAGACCAGTGTCCGCGAGCACTTGTTGCTAAAGACATCCTTAGACCTAGAGCCATACCTTCTGTTGCCGCTATCAGCCTATGAGCGATTTTTATCAATCAGATTTAGAATTAATTGTTTTTATTTTCTATTAGCTGTTCCGAGGGGGTGCCATAAAGGTAAAGTGCTAGCACCCTGTGGCTGAGACAACATGTCTCCACAGGACCTGTTGCACTTTATGCTCTTTTGTAAATTCTATGAAACACCCAGGAGGCTATTTTTAATATCTCTTTTAAAAAAGTTAAATTTTACACAGGTTCGCCCCGCACTCCACTACTTACAATTGTTAAAACCCGAATGTATCCCATTTGTGTCTGATTTTCTAAAACGTTCATTAAGGTACAGAAAATGTTTGGAATCATAAAAGAACTAGATGATGCATTGATATTAACTAATTGTTCTTATTTACACAATGGATATTTTTTTTATACTGCCTTCCTTATATCTACTACTGAACACATATCGGAATTACTGTACTGTTTGTCTGGAAATATATATTTATTGGAATATGTATTATGTATTTTTAATATGAGCTCGTAATGTAATTGTAATTTGTAACTTTTATGGTTTCTTATTATGTGAACCGAATAAAGTTTATTGAAATTGATTAAGGCCATTATTGGACAGCCTGCCCATCAGCAACTAGTGACTTCTGGTGGGGAAAGCAAACCGTGCTCCAGTAAGGAAGTTAATTGCTGAATGAGTCTCATGCATTTCTCTCAGGCTTTAAACAGTTGATATTACAGTCTCAGCTGTCTCTTTTGAGAACTTGAACTGCAGCATTGACATACACTGGCACGAAAAAGAGCACTCCTTGTTGCTAAAGTAGTATTGTGATTTGTGGCTATATTTATTGGCTGAGTAAGTTTGAGGTTCCTGTGGTCTGAACTAAATCATTGGCAAGAAAACAATATAGGTACACTGTCTCCTGCTTGTCTTCTGACCTGCCATCAACTGCCTCTAACAGCTCTAGCCTCTAAACCTCATTTCCCTTCTTCTGTTTCACAAGACAAACTTCCGTCAACTACAAAAATGAAAATACGATTTGAGGTAAGTGCAAAGTGAGGATTCTTTTTTTGATGGGTGTACCATCAGTCTTAGGATCTACCTTACCTACTATTAAAAAGTATTGAGGTGAACACAGTGACTAGCACCATGGTAGGATGGAATACATCACATACTTGTCTGCCATCAGGATTCTCAGTCAACACACATTTATGGGGTTTGTGTATATGGAATAGTATATGGGTACAGTTAGATTAGATATGTAGACTATTTTGAGGAGGGTACATCTTTGTGGAGAAACTGCCCAGACTGGGGCCTCAGTGCGTCTACACTCCAATCCACCAACTATCTTCTCTAGCATCCTTTGGCTCACCTATAAATGCTTTACCACTTCACCAAATTTACTAGCATTCCTCGCTGCTGCTTATCCTAGCTTAACCACTGGGACAATTATTTTACGATTCGGAATGGCTCAAGGGACTAGAATATCCCAGCAATATTACCTGTAAGCCCTGATCCAAATACATACAATTCTGCCTCTTGCATAGAGCCTGTGTGCCCCCCCCCCCCTGACTTCACTGCATTTAATCCATGATCCCAGACAAGTGCCCTAGGTGTAGGGCAGACTTGGCGGACATAATCCATATGTTCCTGACCTGTGGGCCCTTGTGACCCTTTTGGGACACTGTCCTAGTTGACATATCACGGACTACAGGTAGGGAACGACTAGTTACCGTCCAACAGTGCCTACTTGGCCTGAATCACCGCTACAAAAAAGGCAAAGCCACATGTGTTTCACTAACCTGGCGCTCCTCCTGGCCAAGAGAGTATAGCAATATGGCGGAAGTCAGCCGCCTCTGTCGATTCTGTTCTAGCACGCTGAGGTTAACTAGTGGCTGCAGGTGGAGAGCGCAGCAGAATGTAGTACAGCGGACTGCGGAAATTCCCCCTTGCGGATCACTGGGATTTGATTCTTCGTGACTTCACGCCCAGACCGTGGATGACTACCAGCCACTTCAGATACGCCACTTATGTCCAAGCCCGAACGCCATTCAGCCTGCTGCCCCTCATCCCAGAGTCCTCAAACCGCGCTTCCTCCCTTGTGAGGTTGCTTGGTCGCATCCCCCTCCCCCTCTACTTCCAGCTGCATTTACCTTGACTTTCCACTTTGTCCTAGGAATTCATGACCCACACTGATGTATTGGTGAGTTTCCAGGGGTTGGGTGGTGGTATTTCCTTTTTTTATGGTTGCTGGATACTGCTGTTCTGCGTATATTTCTCTTGAATAACCTATGCTCCACAATGGATGCGCAGCCATCTCGACCCCGGCTGCCCCTGCTCCATTCCCCACATTACTACACCACCTATGTATTCGCCTACAGCATCTTCTGCATTTGTACTTGAATGCCTATACTGCTGTACTGTATTTAATTTTATCGGTGTCTCAAAAAATTGGTATAAAAAATAAAAATGCTTTCTAAGGGAGGTAATAGCTAGGAGGAATAACGACTGCCTCCCCCCAAACTTACAGTGCTTTGTACATGGAGTGTGGTTTAACCACCAGTAAGAACGCTTCTCCTTTACTTTAAGTGTTTATTTATATTTAGGATTTTTATAAAGAGCTTCTATGTCATTATGCAGCTACTTCAAAGCGCTATTGAGTGAATAGCATTAACCAATAAAAGTACAGGAAGATAACACAGAACGGTAGTATATAGTAGACGTTTGGGGAGGATTTAAATGGGACCGCAGAAGGAACTTAGCGAAACTATTGTGATTATTTGTTGACTAGGCTATGGAGAAGGTGCCAGATTCCTGTACAGGTCACTCTTTACGCCGAAGTTGCCATCATTTTCAGTGAAGGGGGATAGGCAGCTAAGCTTCAGTGAGGCTGTTAGCCACCGAGCAGTGGTGGTGGGTGCATTCCACAACCCCCACTGCCCTTCGTGTGAGTCTCTGGTGCTGCACCTGTCTCTGCTTCACTTATAGTCGTTTATTTGCCTCTTAACATGTCAGCTGCTAGGAACTCTACGAATCACTCCCCTCATTTGTTTGCAGACGTATAGGTGAGCAGGACACACTGTGCACAGGTCTGGGAAGCTGCTTCTGCATCTCCTTCTTTTATTAAATTTGGAATCATGCACTTTAGTGGATGGTCCAGATCTCTTATCGTCTAAATAGCAGTCAGTAGCATTGCCATGAGATCTGTCTTTTAATTGTATGTCCAGCCCTCTTCCTTCAGGCCCCTGAGGTGTGCCTGACTACTGTCCAGGCACCAGAACATGTATTGCCTAGCAAAGACTTGGAAGTTGATATGGAGGTTGTCTACATGTGCATGTATGGCTCCACAGCCAGGTCCAAAAAACCCAGTCCTTTTCCAAGGTGCTTGGTGATTGAATGTCTTTTGCAGAACTGTGCATGCCTCGCTGCATCTTATTTTTATTCCTTTTTTATGATAATCCATTTCTATTTTCAAAGGTTATATTCCTCCGCATGTGACGTACTGTGCTTAGAAATTACGATTCCACTGTCGCCTCTTGAGTTATTTCTCTTATTCACATTTAGCAACAAACACTTGCCTATCCACGTAAAAACGAATGAGGTAATTATCATAGCTATTCATATGCTTCTCTAATACAGTCCCTACAACTCTCAACATCCTTGATAAATGCTTTGCTCAATCCAGTTGCTTTAACACAAAAGTTTCAGCTCTTCTAGAAAGCAATACCATCAACTTCTCAGCGTAGCTAAATTTAACGATAAACCCAATGGAGATTACCCAGAGAAAGCACCTACAAATGCATAGGGACATGGGAAGGAGCGGATAGAGAGAGGACACCCATTCCTTCAGTGTTCACCGGCTCAGAGCACCCAGCCTCTAAAATATTTCCTTATATGGCATAGCAGTCCATGACCAGTAGGATCTGAGCAATCACCTCGCTGTCGTGAATTGCTAATCCGGGGGCAGGGCCGCTAGGGACGAGTATGCCAGAGGCAAGGCTTTCCATCATTGTTCCTTCTTCTTTGTACTAATAAAAAGCCAGAATCGCTTCCCAGTGCCTATTTTACCCCTCCCCCATCGAGCCTTTCTTAGTATTAATGCATGTTACAACATCCTCCCAGTATTGCGATAACCCAGGACAGGTCCAAATCAAGCAGTAAGGATCAACCCTTCTAGGATCCTATTTCTGGGACATTTTGCTTGTGCTCCCGGAACATATTTGTTGATCCTGTTCGGAGTAATGTAGGCTCTATGAACATACATTGTATGAATTTAAAGCTCATACTTCAGCTGATTTTAGGAGCATTAGCAAGTGCTCCAGGCCAGTCTTCCTCACTAATAGGTTAGTTTAGGTCATCAAGCCATTTATTTCTTATGGTGTCAATGGAAGGTTTAGAGTGACTAAAGGTGACCATGTATTGAACAGTTCTTGCTTTACATCTGACAGTAGTATTGTAGGCACCTTTAAGCCCTGGTGTGTGGGAGGCTAATTAGAGCCTTTCCTCCAGGTAGTCTTTATTGCTGCTTTCAACAATCAATTTAGTAAGCAAATGCCTATGGGAAGATTAAGTCCCTCACACAAGTCTTCATATTCTTACAGCACATCTAATAGCATCTTCACACCTCCACGCCCCCACCAGTTCTCTCAACACTCTTGACAATCCAGAAATCTAAATTGAGCCAATGTCCCTTACGTGGTAGTGCCCGTAGACAATGTAAATGAATAGTGGGCATATATGGGGCAATAATTTAGGTCTTTTGAAGACGTCTACCCTAGCTGTACTTAAAAAACGAAATGTTTCCTTTTCTTCCAAAGCTTTCCTTCTCAGCCACAACAGGATTTAAGAGAGCTCAGGTAAGATAGGCACAGAGCTATGTCCAGTCTCTGACCTAAAAGCTATCCATCTCGCCTACCATTGCAATTGAGCAGGGAGACCATAAGCCTCAAAGTCCAGGGCTGCCCACACCCTCCCCCTTTCTTATAATGGGAATTGGCGCTCGGTCAGTTCCATGCTCCGGCACCCCAAACCCCAGTTTAATTCCATTAGTAGTTCATCTATTTCTCAGAACCACCTCTTGGAGTAACAATTTGTAAGGGAATATAAGCGCTGCGGGAACTCCACTAATTTAGCAATGGTGATTCTGCCATGCTTGCCTGCCTGCTATGGCCGCTCTGATGTTTTTATCTAGTAAAACTGCCTCCATCCAGTGAATTCATACCCAAGTTATCAAATGGATACAGGCTCCCATTTAAGCCTGCTTATTAAGTCTGGCACATATTACCTCTCTTGAGGTGGATGCACAATTTACCTACTGGGGTTACTCAAGTTCATCCGTAAGCCCCTGTGATCTCCACAGCAATTCAGAATCTGCATATCATTCTCACACATGAAGATCATGCAGCCCTGAATAATATGAGTAATCTCTTTGATCCGGGTGGGACCCCCTCCAGGAGGCTTTGAGGATATTGTTCCAGTTCCAATTGTGCAGTTCAACTTTCCAATTTCTTTGCCACTGTGACCATGGAGAAATCAGGAAGAGGTGGTGAGATCTGTCAAGGACCACATCTGCACACACGACCTTCGAGCACGACCCTCATCATCTGCAGCACAATACTGTAGGTAATGGACTCTCTCAGTCAAGTCTTTCAGCTGTTCCTCATTTTCCGTAGTGGCCAGCTTGAAGTCAGAAACCTGGTGCTCAGCTTTACTAACTTCTGCTGCCATTTTGCAGTGGTCACCTTGTAGTGATGGTGTCGATTGTATTCTCTGGTGCATCTCTGGTCTCCTTGATAGGTCCTAAGATGGAGTCCACCTTATCTCTGTCCAAGGAACTGGGCTGCTGAGATAGGAGTGTGGACGCTAACATCTCCATGTGTTTCCTGCCCTGATTGTCGCTTCTTATTTGTCATCTCCTTCAGTGTAGAGTCCCTCCTCATTGTGTATGAAAGACTTCCTACCAGTTATCTGTCCCCCTCAATAAAGTGCTAGTATCTTAGTGGGGAGACGCAAGGCCAAATCCTCCACTGCCAAATGTCTCCCCTTGTAAGGTGGATAGGTGGCTTGTGTAAGCTCTTGCTGTCCAAGTTCAGTCTTTTAGTCCGTGGCTATCAACAGGAGCCACTCTCAGTTTCTCAGGCAAATAGCCCTTAGCCCTGACAGTCAGATTCAAGCCCATGCTTGAAAGAAAGGATTCTAATCTTAACCTATGAGAACCATGTTGACATGAGTGCCACCAAACAAGGTATCCATACAAATTTCTGATGGCCAGGATTAGATCATAATATGGAAATATTAATAGGGAACTGTGTTCCTTGCAAGTGAATTGATGAACCTCTAAGAACTATGAGTTATCCACCTGTTGTGCCTTAGAAGCCACTTGTTCCTTGGCGGAAGATAGGCGTGGACATCTGTGACCCATTTAGTATTTTAGGCTGGTCGTCAAGGTATGCTGTTCTACTGCAAACAATACAGAACACCGCAGCTAGACATGTCCTCGGCATCTCCCGGCACGAACATATCAGCCAACACCTGCGGCGACTCCAGTGGCTTACCCGTGGAGAAGAGAGTCATCCTTGAATATCCTCACCCACGCCTACAAATGCCTGCACAACAACGGATCAAAATACCTCAATGACAGAATAACCTTCCACGTACCCAATAGAAACCTGCGATCATCCAACCAAGCACTGGCTGAAACTCTGCGGATCTGCAGTGCCAGATCAGGCGGAAGATCGTTCTCTCACATCGCAGCCAAGACCTGGAACGAGCTACCGGCAGACATCAGACCCGCCCCCTCCCTGAACACCGTTCAGGAAGACCCTCAAGACCTGGCTCTTCGGCTGAACCGAGCAATTTACCCCACCCCGAGCGCCTTGAGACCCTCACGGGTGAGTAGCACGCTTACAATACCCTGATTGATTGATTGATTGATTGAGTGATTCTATCAAAGTCATAGGGTTCTTAGAGGAATTGTCAGTGGTGGCAGGCATGACTAGCGGGTGTCGAGGCAGGGGCGGGTGCAAGGAGGGGTTAGAGGAGGTTCACAGTGCAAAAAAATATTTAAAACAAAGAAATAAACACTTACCTTGCAGCCATATCCCTCCTCTCTGCTCCTGCTCTCGTCGGACTCGAGAAACAGGAAGCACAGCCAGGCTCCCCTGACCAATCACAATGCTACAATGCAGCGTTGTGGTCGGTAAGCACCCAGGCTCCTCTGACCAATCAATGCAGCATTCTGATTGGTCTGAGCATCGTGATTCGACGCTCAGCCAGGGAATCTAGGCCTGGGCATGTTCTCCACACAAGCGGTAATGTAGCCTGCATGGAAAACAGGGAAAATATGCATGATTGATTTGGGCGGGCCGAGAGGGCCGGCGAACAGTCATGTGCACTTAGAAGTTGGAAAACCACCCCTCCCCTGTCCTGCTCCGAGAGCAGAGCAGCCCCGCCCATCTGCAAAGGAAACATAAAATGATAATTACTGAGTTATTATCATTTTGTTTCCCTTACTTTGCACTGCTTAAAAGCAGTGGGGCAAGGCTCCCCTGCCATAGCAGAGGAGACGCCACTAGAGAGAGACTTCCTGAAATCTTTAGTGACTGACAATGGGGTGCAGTTGGTGAAATGCTCCTTAGGTTTTCAGTTCAGTCCTCATGGATTGCGGTCTTGTCTTCTGTATTCCCCTCCATCGGTCTGGCCTCACGGAAGCCCACGCTGGACGTGTTTGGGTTTTCTCGAGTGCCGCTATATAAGCAGCACTTGGGGTAACCGTTGCGCATGTATTTGCTCAAAAATATACTGACAGGCATACTTAATTGTTTTCAGTGAATGTATTCTTGATTTATTTTTTTCCTGACAATAGCTACCAGTCTGAGTTGTCACTTCCAACCTTATTGTGGTATGCTTTATTTCTATATTGTATGTTATACAATGATGTCATTGTTCTCTTGTTATTTTGCCAACATAGAAATTTCTTTTAAGAAGGATGAAGTAGCATCCTTCAATGAAGATTCCTGGAAAAATCTGTTGTGACATTTTTTCTTTGGCACATTCTGACTAGAACCTTTAGACTGTGTCCCAGGACCGTTTGCTGTCTGGTGGTCCCCTTCGTGTTTGGTTTACTGTAATACATTTCTGATACCCCATATATCAAAAGCCTGATTAATTTCACTATTACTGCAGCCTTCTGAGGGTCTCTGGCCTCTGAGTCTGATCATGCCAAGCAGTCGTAAGTCGTTTAGCACTCACCATAAGGTTAAGAACTCTTTAAAGCACTGCCACAGACACAAGTATAATGCAAGAGCATACAAACTGTGCTGCAGATCTACCACTTATCCCAGGTTCTTGTTATAACCAGTCCCCACGTCAAACCATAGATCAGTGTTTGGGTTGTCTGAGATTCTATGGTAGGGAGGCAAGCTAAAAAAGGTAGTGAAGGAGATCTTTCTCCATACCAGTTACCTCTCTTTGATGCCAGTGTGCAATTTGGGCACAGAAAGGACCCACGTCCATGCCTGCATTCCTCAACGGACCTTATGATAGGTATTTCCCTGTTTCTCTGGTATGACGAATGATTTCCTAATTACGGAGAAACTTGATAAGCCTGAGGGAAAATTATACTACTGGACCTGATCCAGACTTTGCCTCAAAAGTGATAGATCCAATTCCTGTTCTCTGCATTAAAGGATTTTGATTGCTACCTAACAAATTGTGTCTTGGGACCTACTAATCTCTGATCTGCTCCTCTGTTTAGGGATCAATGGCCAATCAATCTCAGACCTTAAAGAGTTGCTGGCGTATACATGTGATTGTGCCTAATCCTGGTGCCTTCTGTGTCCAGCTACGGTGTCAGTGCACTAACCATTACTGGGTCATCACCTCAAAGTTCATGACTTTGCTCCTAAGATTCAATTTTTAATGGGGCATCTAGCTGATTGATCCAGTTTCATTACAACTTGTCTTATTCTTACACTGGATCTTCCCACCCTATGGCACTTGGCACCAGAGCAATCCCTTTTTCTGGTTACTGTGTGGGCCTTTCTCCACTTCTACCAACCTCAGTGGGAAATCGCACTGGTGAGGATGTTATCTTCCAATGAAATTCCTCCATGGCATCCTTAATGAGCAGCAGGGTAAGCTTGCACCGTGCATGAAGAATTGTTTCTCATCCCCTACCCCTTCTTTGTGGAACTAATTCCACAGTCACTGCCCACTCCCCTCAGTCAACCTTCTCTACTTATAACCAGGAAAACCTTTCCACCTAAGCACTATGCTAACTTCCAAGCAACAGGCCCCTTGGTTTTGTCTCATGTTAACCCTTTGCTCGAGTTTACCAAATCCATGACTCTTGTACAGTTCGCTATTCTAGAGACAATGCTTTTTCTTTTTCATTTTGATCTTTTTATATGCATATTTAATTGAATGATCTTTATGCTTGCTTATCAATAAACATTGTTAAAAGTGATTGTCTTTTCTCATTGAATGTCCCACTTAAACTGTAGTATACAAAAAAGTGGTGGATGGAATGCTTGTGTTAATCTCAGCCACTGGATATTATTTATTTATTTTTTGCTATTTATAGAGCGCGAACAAATACCCGCAGGCGTCTCGGCGCTTAAACAATTCGCATAAGTTCAGCTTGATGTTAATTACTCCAGAAGCTCATATACTAGATGTTACTGGTTAAAAAGCTATGTCTTCAGTCTCTTGCGGAACTGGAGAAGTGAAAGGCTTAGCCTAATGTGTTCAGGCAAGGTGTTCCATAACTTGGGTGCTGCGACTAAAAAGCGGCGGTCACCCCAGGACACTGTTTTAGTACGAGGGATCACTAACTGGTTAAGAGTGGTGGAGCGAAGCTGTCTAGAAGGTTTGTAGGGTATCAGCTGGTCTTTGAGGAAATGCAGTCCTTGATCGTTAAGGGCCTTATACACTATACAAAGTGACTTGAACTTGATCCTATTCCGGATCGTCAACCAGTGGTATTTTTTAATGGTGTCTGATATAGACGAGAATTTGGGTGTTCCGGAAAGAACACGTGCTGCAGTATTCTGTATTGCCTGTAGCTTCTTCGTTACCCTGACCTGAGCATTTAGGAAAAGGCCATTACAGTAGTCAAGGGACGTTAGCACTAAAGAGCTGACCAGTGTTTTAGTGGCTGCCTCCGGGAGAAACGGGCTAATTTTCCTAATCATTCTCAATTTATGATGGGCTGTGGTTGCTACTTTGTTCGCATGATCCACAAAGTTAAGCCCTTCGTCAAAAGTGACTCCCAGGTTGCTGACCTTAGGAGCCGGGTTTGGGAGAGCTCCAAAGGCTGGTGGCCACCAGGATGCTGACCAGCCTGGTGAGAGGGTTCCGAAAATTACTACCTCGGTTTTTTCGGAATTAAGCTTAAGGCAGTTGGTTGCCATCCACTCACCAATTTCAAGCATTCCATTTTGGAAGCGTTGTGCCACCTCGCCTCCGTCACCCTTTATGGCCAATACCAGTTGCGTATCGTCAGCGTAGGAGGTTAGGCTCATCCCATGAGCTTTGATAACATTAGCAAGGTCTGACACGTAGATGTTAAAAAGTGTCAGACTAAGGGATGAGCCTTGAGAAACCCCACATGGCAACGATAGCTTCGCAGATTGGTAAGGCCCTAGGGTAACGGCCTGTGTTCTGTTTGCTAGGAATGATGCGAGCAAGTCTCTTGCAGTATGGGAAATGCCCATTTTTTCGACACGGTCGACCAAGATCTTATGATCGACCATGTCGAAAGCTGCCGATAGATCAAGCAGTACCAGAACTGCTGTCCCACCATGATCTCGTATAGCTCTAACATCGTCTGCGGCTTTAATTAAGGCAGTTTCGGTCCCGTGATACCTCCGGAAACCGAATTGTGTATCATCCCGCAGTTGGTGTTTCTCAATATACTCCGACAATTGTAGGTTCATAGCCTTTTCCACAACTTTTGCTAAAAAAGGGATGCTTGCTATGGGCCTATAATTCTTTAGTTCCTCTTTGTCCAAACTCGGTTTCTTTAAAAGAGGTTTCAGCAAGGTATTTTTTAACGAGTTTGGATAGGTCCCAGAACCCAGTATGGAATTGCATACTTGGGTGATGACCGGGATAATAGAGTCCATTACAGGTGGGAGGACTGAAAAAGGGAAGGGGTCAAGTGCAGATCCTGTTTTGATTGTAGAAACTATAGTCTTTATTTGGTCGGTTGTCAGCGCCTCAAACCTGATAAAGGCCTTTGCTGGAGGTATATGGGAGGGGGGAGCTGTCACCGAATTGGGTTTAGATGTGAAGGCTTGGAAGATATCGTCCACTTTAGAAAAGAAAAAATTGGCTAAAGCATCACAGAGTAATTGTGATGGGGGCGGGGTAAGGTCAGAAACGTTACCTGACAGAGTTTTGGTAATCTCATATAATTGTTTACTTGAGTTTTTTGCCTTACTCGAGGGAGCATCCCAGTCCATCATTATTTTGCTAATCATCCCACCTCAGTTTGGACCCAGCCATATGTGAATCAGTCTTAAACCTTCTCCAATGGGAACAGTCCAGTCCCAACTACCAGGCCAGGCCCTCCTTCAATTAGAATTCAAGCAACCATGGACCGGTTTCACTCTAGTTAGGTCTTATCTGCCAGGTATAGTTAGATTACAGTGAGACAGTGTGCACAGGGCCCACGTCTTGGCATATCCATCCCACTTGGGGTGAAACACTAAAGTATGCTAAAAAGTGTCTGGGTCCACAGTGAGGTGGCATGGTGGGCGAAAAACGATGGATTGCAATTTGCCCCATAGCGAGTGCCAGTGGTTGAGATTATTTTAAGCCTTACATCCATCACCTTATTTTTTATGCCCTAATGTGATAGGTACCCAGACATGGGTCACGTGATTAGTGTGCCACCGGTGCCAAGCTACACCTTGCTGATGAGCCCTCGAAAAGGCGAAACCTGTCCTGGGTTGCTTGTGTTTCGGTTCAGGGAGGACCTGGAGTGGCAGTAAGGGCTAGACTGTTCTCATTGGGACTGGGTCAAGATGAAGACTGATTTGCATATGGCTGTGTCGAAACTGAGATGGCATGGTGAGTATAAAACACTGGAATGGGATGTGGCCCAGAGCGATTGCCAGAGCTGACATTAATTCAAGTATTCCATCCATCTCCTTGTTTTTGATCACTTACTCAAACTGCGGCACCAAAAGTACTGTATTGCGGGCAATTAATATTGTTAGTACTGACTCAGCACAAGACAAATGGGATAATGCCTCTTTGGAGGGAAGTTTAGGTATGGTAGAGAGCTGCAGACAAAGATATGGTGATGGCTTACAAGAGAATGCCTTGGATATGGAGAATAGAGTTCAGATATGTTCAGGATGTTGACAAGTGCCAGAAGTGGATATCTGCTGGAGGAATAGGAGTGCAGAAGTATGTGGGTTCTGCATGTTGAATAGGTCTATGCAATTGTAGATCTTGCCCATTTTGTTGAAAAAGAAACTACTGATGTTGGATAACGTCTCAAAATAATGGATATTGAGCTGGTGGAAATGGATTTGCGCAGTAGTGGACTGCCCTGTGATAGTTCTTTCTTCATGTTCTCAGCTTCTGCCAGGATCTTCATGCATTGGTTTTGCTTGGCGGTCTAAAACGTTTGTTTTAATTTTACTTATGTTTCTGTATGTTGCATCATCATGCACCACTCATGGACATTACATCCTACAAACATGTATGCCTGAGACTGCAATAATGAGTGCATAGTTTGTAACATGCACATTCCAGACTCGGGTGTCCAGTGTTGTGAACACGTTAAATTAGAGAGCCTATTTTCATCTGCTTTGAGTCATTACTGCCAGCCCCTACTGCTGTGCCCCATGGTTTAATTTTAAGGAAAGTGTATTTTGTAAGTTTGTGGTTTCAGTGAGTTTTTACTTGATGACAAGTTTATAAGATTTCAGTTTAGGTGTTTGGGAATTCTTTATAATCTATTTCAACACAATTCCTTTTTTTTTAATTTAAATATTTTTATTTGCGTTCCCCCCCCCCTTTTCATTGTACAGAACACAAAAGAAAATTCATTGCAGTTTAACATGCAGGGTTTGTCGCAAATCATACAAGGATTATACAGATAAAATGAGAAGAAAAAAAATGAAATACAGGTGAAGACAAAACAAAGAATTAAAATAGAACAGAAACCTAGCACACTTTATTTTCTAGCTTACCCCGGGTCTCTCTCCTTCCACCTCTGTATATAATCCCATATTTCCTTTCCAAGTTTCTTGCCTATTCCACCCCTCCTTGCATAGATTGCTTTCTCAAGGTTAAAGGCAGCTAGTAATTTATTTAGCCATTGGTGGAACGTGGGTGGTAATCGATCCAGCCATGCTGTAGCAATGCAAAGTCTTAAGACAGCCATAGCCACAAAGATAACATACTCATGGTTAGTCTTACCAGCACTATCCTCTATTCCGAGGAGTACAACTGAAGGTGTTAATGTAATTTCTATTGTTAATGATCTTTTAAGAAATACTTCAATTTCCTCTTGGGTCATTTTTAAATGTGTACAAGTAGCAAACATATGGACTAAATCAGCCTCAGTACTATCACATCTTGGACACATAATGCCAGCTACCCCTCCCCATTGTGCCACTCTGGATGGGGTGTAATACAGAAAATACAGTGTCTTAAAGTGTTGTGCCTGGAGTGATGCTGAACATAGTAATTTCTGCCCTAGTTTCAGTGATCTACGGAAATTTTCCTTCTCTACACCCAGCTTTTGCACCCATTTTCCTTCATATTTTTCCAGATAATCTGGTTGGTACTCTATTAGTTCAGAAAAATATCTTTTAATTGTACAGTCTGTACCAGCCTGTATAGTGTCCAAAATTGAGTTCATTGCAAATCCCGCTGACCCTCCCATTTTTGTCAAGATAAAACTTCTAATTTGCAGATATTTAAAGTAATGAGTTGCATCTAGCCCATATATTGCCTGTAAGTTGTTAAACTGCATCACCCCCTGCATTCCCATCAGATCACCCAGTTTGCTAATCCCATGTTTTTCCCATTCAGAGAATACTACTCCTGCGAATATATCACTAGGGAAATTAGGGTTATTACTCAACCTAGTGTAGGCATTATATCTGCCTAGCCCAAATTTTTTCGCAAAGGAGATCCAGATCTTATAGGCGGCCATAACTGTTTTAAATTTAGTTCTCTTAAAGTAACTATACTCTGTAAATTTCAGCAGGAAATTCTCAGCTTGATCCCCTAATACTAGTGAATAAATCGCCAAAGTTCCTAACTCATCATGCCCTTCACTCTCTGCCCCTCCAAGCAGACCAGCCATATATTGAAGGGATACTGCCCAATAATATAGTTTTAAATCAAGTAGGGCCCACCCCCCTCACTACCTTGGTAGTGCCATATATCTGAGCGCCCTTTGAGTCTTCCCATGCGCCCACACAAATCGATTTACCATGTGCCCGAGAACCTTAAACCACTTTCCTTGAAACATAAAGGGTATGGCCCAAAATAAGTACAAAAACTTTGGGAGAAAACCATTTTGACTATGTTGGTTTGGCCTACTATCGAAAAATGTATATTATTTAGCCTATCTAGATCCTTCTTAACTTTATTTATTATCGGTGATATATTTAACTCCACAAGGTTATCTAAATCTGGCGTTATTGTTACCCCTAAATATACTCCACTTTGCACCACCCAGTAATCAGTGCAGTGTATCTTGTTATTTTTAATAATTTGTGTTTTTGCAATATTGACGGCATACCCGGACACTTCTCCAAATAGTTGCGCCTCTGCCTCAACCAAATCTATAGCTTCTGTGGGTTTGGGTGTGACAATTGCCACGTCGTCCACGTAGGCCCGAATTTTACATTGGCCCCTGCCAGTTTCAACTGGGGAGATATTATCATTTAGTTCTATACGCCTTATATATGGGTCCATATAAAGGGCAAATAAAAGCGGGGAGCAAGGGCAACCCTGTTGTGTACCCCTCTTTATCTGAAAAGGTAACGTGTACCCTCCATTTACTCTTATACGAGCAGATGGTCCTGCATATAGTACCTGTAGAGCTTTCACCATTCCCTCCCCAAATCCCACCCTTCTCAAAATAAACCAAAGAAAGTCCCAGGAGACCCGATCGAAAGCTTTTTCAGCGTCTAGTAACATCACTGCGAGCGGGTCTCCTGTAACCTCTGCAAAATCAAATAAAGTAATAACCTTTCGGGTATGATGAGTGGTACTCCTCCCTGGTATAAACCCGTGTTGGTTAATACTAACCAGAGTATCAATTACCTTCGCTATTCTTAATGCAAGTATCTTAGAGTACACTTTTGTATCTGTGTTTATTAGGGTTATTGGCCTGTATGACCCAGGTTGGTTAGGCAGTTTGCCCTTTTTCAAGATTATAACAATGTCAGCCCCCGCCCAGCTGTTTGGGATTGATGTTCCTGTCTGCGCTTGCTGCATTGTAACAATGAAATCATGCCTAATCACATCCCATAATGTTTTATAAAATTCCAGTGGGATTTGATCAGGGCCTACAGCCTTCCCTGATGGGAGGCTGGTTAAGGCGGTCAGAATCTCTTCTGAGGTAAACAGAGCCTCCAGCATAATAGCCTCTTCCTCCAATAAGGTAGCTGCCGGTATATCACGCAGATAATTACTTATTTTGGGAAGATCGCTCGGGCAGTCTTGATCATACAAAGAAGTATAGAATTTTCTAAAGACTTCTTGGACCCCCTCTGAATCTGCAACTATTGTTCCTGCATCATCCTGTATCTCCCTTACTTGTCCCATGGACACATTCTGTCTTGTGCGAATAGCAAGTGTGCGGCCAACAGTTTCATTGAATTCATAACATCTTTCTCTATTTGCTAGATATGTTTTGGCTGCCTTATTAGCTATATTCTCCTCCGCCTCCATCTTTGCTTTCGCTATTCTAATCAGTACTTGATCGAGAGGGGCACCCCTAAGCACACTCTGAGTTAATTCCTCCTCGCCTCTGCCACCGCTTGAGCAAGCTCTGCCTCCCTTTGTCTATCCCTTCTTCGGCTTGCTACGCTAAAGCTTTATGTCTCCCCTCGTATGGCCGCCTTAAAGGAGTCCCACATATTCCCAGTTGCCGTACTGACTCTGTTGATGTCCAAGAAGCTCCTTATCCAATTGCTCATATGCATAATATAGGCATCATCCTTTAGCAGCCCTCTCTCGAATGTCCAAACCCGAGCCGGTCCCGTACCCACCCCAGTATTTAATGTTAAAATCAAGGGATTGTGATCGGATATTATCCGCGGAAGCCTTTCAATCTTAACTTTGGATTGCAAAGAATGTGAAACAAAAAAATAATCTAATCTGGCACAGACTTTATGTGGAGCTGAATAATAAGTAAATCCCTGCTCAGCAGGTTTTTGGGCCCCCCATACATCCACTAACGCATTATTCCTTGTGAGGTTATATAATGACCGCCAGACTCTCTTTTTCCTCCCCTGGTACCCCCCGCCAGAAGCCATTCCCAGTCCTTCTGCCCCATTAATATTAAAATCCCCGGCCAAAATTACAATGGGGGACCAGGTGGCTAGCTCCAGATCCAAAAAATCCAGAATGTCCGGATCATCTTCCGTCGAGCCGTAAATGCAGCCTACAGTAGTCCATTTCTCATTAACTTTATACTCTATAAGAACCCATCTCCCCCATTGGTCTTCAAGCTGCCTCCTTATTATAGTATCTTTGCGTTTCGCTAATATTGCCACTCCTCTATTCTTAGCCCCTTGCTTAGAATATGCTAATACTGAGAATCCCAATTGTTCTAATAGATGACCTTGTTCCCCTTCTACATGGGTTTCCTGTGGACAGACCAAGTCCGCATTTAGAGATCTTAACCATGTTGCAACCCGCTGCCTTTTGCTTCGATCATTTAGACCACAAACATTGACCGTAACTATACGTATACTCATTAATGCACATCAAATAGATTTCCCATCAGGCTCAGATCAATAATAAACAGTATTTTGACATTTGTCCCTTGCTGCAATACATCACCCAATCAAACACCCCAACTTTTTCCGTGCTTCCCTGCATGTAATAACCCAACCTAAAAGAAATGTGCCCTGTCCCCCCCCCCCACCCCGCCACCCCCTCCCAGCCCTCCCTTACGGGCAAATAGGTCAGTCCTGACCTATGCGTGACAGCTGTAGCCCCAAGTGCCAACCGCCCCTCCAACCCCTGCTCCTAAAAAAAAAGAACCTTCACTTGCCTCTGAAATGCACACTGCTAAGTGCTGCTGCCGCTGCCAATTTTATCCAAAACTTAACCTTAACCTCATCTTTTTTTTAATATTGCGCCTTGTTACTTCTGATGCTTAGGGCCGTCATAGACTTTGAGCCTCTTTTCCTTCCTTTTGCCTCATCCAAATACGCCTGTGCTTTGATTTCTGAGAAGAAAATCTTAATCTGTCCATTATCTATGACTTTGAGGTGGCATCGGAACATTGGATAGGCCTCACAGCCCATATTTTGAAAAGGGGTTATCATTTGCCTCATGCACCACCGTCTTTCCACTGTCGCATGACAGAAATCCGGGCGGGCAAAAAACGTTGTGCCATTATAGGACCGTCTGGCCTCAGGTTTGACTTTGTCCACAATTTCCTGTCTTAGTAGAAAATTTCCTACACATATCAGAATCACCCTTGGTTTATCTGCTGTTGGCCCTTTCCTTTGTACCATAGGGAACCTATGAGCTCTTTGTACGTCACTCTCCCAATTCAAGGCAGACAATTCTGGGAAAGACCCCTTAAGTAAACTAACAACAAATGCTCACACATCCTGCCCCTCCTTCCCTTCTGCGACCCCCAAAAGTCTAACATTGTTTCTCCGCTGACGATTTTCATAATCCTCAAGCTTCCAATGCACATCCGACGCCATCTTTTCCTGTTCGTTTTTGAACTCATTCAATTTCCCAACATCCTCCTCCAGTCTCTCAGTTCTTGTTTCCACCTCAGTAACCCTGGCTGCCATGTCTGCATAAAGTTTGTTCACCTTACGTAGTGAGCCCTGTATTTTTTGATTGGCCTGCTTCGCCCTCCGAGATTCACTTCTGGCCTCCCCCTGCATTTGTTTCAGGGTAGCATATAACATATCCATGGTGGTCGTCTGTCCTGGGATATCATTCTGGGTTTGAGGTACAGTGGTGCCCCCCTCTTGATAAAGCTGTGAAATAGCTGAATAGTCCCAATCCAATTTATTTTTTAGATACTTCTATATGGATAGGGCTCACATTAGACTTTGCCCTATTATGAGATCTGCTCCTAAGGCTTCTCAGTGTCTTGGCCCTCCATTTCGTGCACACCTTGTGCACTAGTACACTTTCCGGAGACGACGCTGCTGAGTCTGTTCCCCCCCCTCACCTTCCGAGGTGCCAAGATCACTTTCCGTTACAGAACCAGATGCTGTCTTTTCATCATCCTCATCCCCCTCCTCATCATTAACAGAATAAAAACAGTCATCACTGGGAGAGCCTGGATTGAGAAGCCCACCCCTTGTCTGTTCTCTAGGATCGTCGCGAACATTGTGCTTTTCTGGGTCCGGGTCGCAACCATGCGCTTCAGGGATAATATCCTTAGATCGCATTACTTGCTCTATGTCAGGTGATAAGAGCACAGTGGGCTCCAGGCCCTCCTTACGAAACCTGGAGTGATTTATCATACTCTCGGGTATTGCGGGGATACATTATGTTTTGTTAAGTACATTTTGAGTTGTTAATAAAGCAGGGGAGAGGATTATACTGTCCACTTCTATCAACGACTTTTTACTAGCGACAGCCTCGCTCTCAACATAGCGGCTAGCCAGAGATAGTGATTCACCCCCAGCAGCGCCCTCCTTACCGCGATGTTCGGTAATATCCCCAGAGTCTGATTGCAGCGGCTGCGGGTGTATTCCGCCAGCATCCACATCTCTGCTGACCCATGTGTTCTGTTCACTCTGTTCAGCTTGCCAGAGAGTGCATCCTGCGGGGGCCACAGGTAGAGACGTTGAATGTTGTGCTCCCTCTGGGATCTGCACGTCGCTCTCAGTGGCTGCGGTGGCTGTCTCCACCCTTATGCCACCATCAAGCAGATCTGGGCTCGGCTCTTCCATCTCTGCCGGATCTCCTGTGCTCCTACCTCCTACCAAGGCTACAGGTGAGGTGAAAGCTACCGGTCCTGATACTTGAGTTGCAAACGACTCCCGGAGGGTAGACTGCCGCAAATTCCCCTACTTGCTGGATACTTCAATGTTCTGGTGCTTAGCGCCCTTTCTGGTTACTGCGGTTTTCTTTTCCTTGTCCTTCGGCATCACAGTATTTTCGGAGGGAGCAGCTTCCACATTCTCTTGCTTTTTGTTTCTCCGCATCTGGGTCGCCGATCTCAAATTAGCGGACATTGTGGCCGTGCCCGGGTCGCTAAAGATAGCCTTGTCTGATTCCTTGTCGTTCTGTGAGTCCTTCTGTGGTTTCGGCACTCGAGGGGCCATGGCTTGTTTCTCCGTATGTCTTTGTCTCTGACGTGAGATGCCAGTTTTCAGCGTGTTTAGCCAGCAAAGTAACTGTGGCAGCCGCGATGCACTTCTCACTAACCAAGTGGTGATGCGCTGAATCAATTTAATGGATAAGGCATACTCCACTTTCCCCATAATCCAGAGCAGTAATCAGCAGCGGTCAGCGGGACTCAGAGGAAGTACCATACTTCATACAGGAGCAAGGAGAGGAGCGACTGCTACCTATGGCCTGCCAGCGGCCATTTTGCCTCAACACAATTCCATGCAGCACTGCAACCTGCATATCAATTCCTCAATGTGTCAATGCACTTATAGACTTGTACCCTTAGTACCAGTGTCCCAATGTTCAGTAAAATTCTCCACTCCTCTCTAGGAAAAGTGTTGCATTATGTAAGTACCCTCAATAACTCAAAAATACATTTAACACAGTTTTCCTATCCCATTCTGCTGGCGCGAAATGGACAAGTCATTGCCAAGCATGTTTGCCAGTCTCTTAAATAACACACAGAGGTGTATATACTCAATTGACCCATGTTCCTTTAATGACAAAAGCAGATCTAAAACTTCCACTTAATTGAGAAGTCACCTGCAGGACCATGAAGTAGGTGTCACAAAGAAATGGGTAATGTTGCAAACTGTTTCTGTAAAAAGTTAAATTTTTCTTGTGATTAAAGCAAGTCCTAAAAAGCTAGGCACCTACATCTGCTTAGTGCTAGACCTTTTCGGGTTGACTTTCTGCCCATAGAAAACTTCTGAGTTTATGATTCAGTTTATGGTCCAAACCTCATTGCAGGCTTGATGGATATTTGGGATGGTTAAACTTTGGCAATGCTTTGGAAGAAATTCAACAATCTTTAAAAAAAAAAGAAATCATTTTATTGAGTTTCAAACAAAAAGAATGCATGTAGGTATACAAACAACACGCAGCATGCAGAGATCTCAAGGTAGAGACACGTGTTTTAGCAGATTAGTGGATAGATCTTTCAGAAATCACATATGGGGAGATAAAATTATGTGGGAGCAGTTAGTATATTTTGCTGCCTCCTTATGACGAGGCATGAAGTGAGTCATGTTCACAATCTTCTCGCCCTGGGGTAGGTTCTGTATCTAGGCCTCTATAGGAGCGCCATCCAGACCATTTTTTCTCCTACTTGCGCAGGCAGTTCCTTTCCTGATAAATTTGCTTCTCATTAATCATACACCAGTCTAAACCCCTCTCCCAGTCTCCCACCAGCGGAGCCGCAACCGCTCCTCACAATCGTGCAATATTCTGCTTGGCTACTATAAGTCCCAGTGAAAGCCAGGTTCTGGCATATTTTGGCGGTGGCTCCTGAACCCAGATATGTAGAATGTATTTCTTCGCTGTTTTTGGAGGTGGGGGCTCCATAGTCACTTCCAGCATTATTCTCTGTAGGTAGACCAAAAAACTTTGGATCACAGGGCACGCCCATATCATGTGGAAGAAGGTTCCCTCGCTCAAGCAAGCCCTTAGGCATAGGTCCGTTGGGGTGCGTCCCATCTGTCTGAGAGTTGTGCATGAGTAGTAAGTTCTATGTAGTATGCGCAGAAAAATCATTCTGAACCCTGTGTGTATAGCAACTTCTTGGAAGGTCCCCAACGCCTCCTCCCATTCTCCGTCGTCACAGTCTCTAATTTCTGCCTCCCATTTGGAGCTAAGCCCGGTGAGGATGTTGGGATAGTTGTTCCGTAGTTTTTGATAAATCAGGGAGACTGTCTTTTTAGGTAATGGTTCAGTTAGGATTCTGTTCTCTAGGGGGAGGATTCTGAGAGGGGGCACTCCCAGGAGATGTGTCCCAAGGGCATGTCGTAGTTGGAGGTATCTAAATACTTCAGTGGTGGTCAGTTCATATTGGGTCTGTAACTCCTCTCAAGTAAGCATATTGCCCTCCCTCCATTCATCTCCCAACGTAGAAATCCCTATTAGGTTCCATGTTTTGAAGCCCTTAAGGTCACGCACCTGGGATAGTGCGTTGCTATGCCATAATGGGGCCATATTAGTAAGCTTTCCCCTCCATCCCAAGAAGGACGTGACGTTTTGCCATATATGAGCTATTGTGTATGTTTGGGGATTTACGTTTTTGCCCTTAGGTGAGCTGTGGAGTATGGCTTGATATTCCCCAGGCCTCATGGAGAGCCACTCTAGTCTATAGGTCGGGTCGTTCCAGGGAACAAACACCCAATCGTTCGCTATCACTAGGTGCACTGCCCAGTAATACTTCTTTATGTCTGGGAGGTTGATGCCTCCGTCATATACTCCACGCATCAGCTTCAAGAGGGCAATCCGTGGTGGGGCTGTGTTCCACAACAGCGAGGGGAGAAGGGATTCAATGGTCTTGAAGAATTTATCTCGCAGCTCATGAGGGGTTTTTCGCAGGATGTAAAGCATTTGGGGTAATGTCATCATTTTAAACATTGCCTCCCGCCCCAGTAATGAGAGAGGCAAATTTTTCCAGTGTTCTACGTCAGCGGCAAAGCGTTCCAGGAGGGGGGCTAACAGGATGGGATCCATGGTAACGTGAATACCTAGGTATTTAAAATGCCCTGCCGACAGAATGAGGTCAACACTTCTGGGTAGTGTGGGCATGGGACCTGTTATTAGATGCATGAGGGATTTGTCCCAGTTCACCCTGTGAAATTCACCAATCTTTGTCTAAGCCAAACTATGAGTCAACTCAGACAGTGGACATCAACAAAAGAGGGTGGAGGGAAACTACTGCACTGGGAAGCACATGCACACAAGTTGTGAAGGGCACATAGACCGCGAGGGGGGCGGCAGAAGGATAAAGAGGTTACAGAGGGAACTACTTAAATCCCAATGTAACCTTCAATTAAATGCCATGGCTAAAAGGGCAGTCCACCCAGCCAATGGCAGCTTCACTAAATGCCAGTGGTTGAATGGGGACCAGGCTGCCCTGGTATTTGGCAACCCCAGTATTTGGCAGCATAAGAGATAGGCTCAAAATCAAATCTTTGGGTCCTTGCACTTTTTTTTTTAACAAATTAGGTTTTGGGTAACATCTCCTATATGTGTAAATCTATTGTGCGTAAAGTTATTCCTTTTTCCCCTGTTTCCAATTTCTGGAGCCGTCTTTCTTGCATTGAGAGAGAAACGATGAGATGGATTAATTCTCCAGGGCAAAGAGGCGAAAACAGATTATGTTGCAAATCTAAATGCTGGCACTGCATTTAAGAACAAAGAAGCTGAAAGAGTTCTCTGAAAAAGTTTCCTCCATTCTATGATCATCTATCTTTGAGCAGGTGGAAATGGAGAGAGTAACATTAACATTGTACATCAGCATTTTTATCGCTTAGTTGCTGAATATAGGAATTTAGAATGGAAGGTGTGTTAAAAGCATATGTGAAACATTTCGGTGTGTCTACATTTCATTAACGCCACGAGGAATCTTTCTTACAATCGGCGTATCCAATGTTAACATAGGCTATGGGACTGGTTGCTTCACAAGACATATCTCTCTTGAAAGTGCGAGGACCTTATGGTTTGATAAGTTGGTCATCATTTTTACTTTTTAGTTAATCAGTAGTATGCATGAAGGCAGACATGTTTTCAACACTGCACGAGCTGGACAGTGGCCTTTATTAAGTGTTATTTTATTGTGCTTCTAGTAACTATGAGCAGCTCCTAGGTTTTGCATTGTCTGCTTAGCCCCGTAGCTCCAAGAGAGACAAGACCCAAATAAGTGGCATTAGCACTTTCTAGCACCAAACTAAAGCCCTGGACTTTGGCACACTAACGTTAATTCAGAGCTGCCCAAGAATCAACTAGTAATAGCTGTTAGCATGGGAAACATCCATTATAACGACCTACCTTTGCAACTCAACTGTTACAACGCAACTGCCTTTACATCGTATGCCATTACAACGCATGCCATTACAGCGCATGTCCCTACAACGCACGCCATTACAAAGCATACCACCACAACACATTATAAGGATTTTGTTCGTTTTAGGGTGGGTATGGGTTTTGGGGTACATGGGAATAGTAATTTTAACTCCTACACTATCCAACACTTTCCCTACTGTTGCACTCACTGGAGTGGGAATAGTACTTTTTACCACTACACTATCCAACTCTTACCCTACTGTTGCACTCACTGGAGTGGGAATAGTAATTTTTACCCATGCACTATCCAACACTAACCCTTCTGTTGCCCTAAAAGTATTATGCGTTGTAATTGTATGCATTGTAATGGTATGCGTTGTAGTCGAATGCAATGTAATGGTAGTTTTAAAAAATGCGTTGTAATTGCATGCATTGTAAAATCATTCAATGTAAGGGTAGTTGCGATTTAAAGACTACGTTGAAAAAGCATGCATTGTAAATGCTTGCATTGTAACATTATATATTCGTTATCATCAACCATGTTAATAATGACCTTCAATTACATCGAAAGGATGAAGTGCTCGGTTGACCTCTTTGGGATTCGAACGTGTGACCTGTAGGCCTCTCAAATGATGTTTAGCTCACTGTTCAACCACTTGCATTGGTTCACTATATGTTACGTTATTTTCATCAAGTTTAAAAGCTAGTTCACAGGAGTGGGCTTTTCTTACACTACTCAGTCAGGACTACGGATAGTGTCTATTCATCAGTAATTAGTATTTTGTTTTTTTAAGTCGATCTTCTACAAGACTACCCATGGTGCTCTGCAGTGGCAATGTAGGTTTTGAAGTAAAGTGTCTCAATAACCTGCCTCTATGGTCTTGCAGTGACTAGTAGCTGTGAAGGGGAGGGTTTCTTTAACCTGCCTCTCTGGTTTTGCAGTGCCTAGTAGCTGTGAAGGGGAGGGTCTCTTTAACCTGCCTCTCTGGTCTTGCAGTGACTAGTAGCTGTGAAGGGGAGGGTCTCTTCAACCTGTCTTTCTGGTCTTGCAGTGACTAGTAGCTGTGAAGGGGAGGGTCTCATTAACCTGCCTCTCTGGTCTTGCAGTGACTAGAGGCTGTGGAAGGAGGGATCTCATTAACCTGCCTCTCTGGTCTTGCAGTGACTAGTAGCAGTGAAGGGGAGGGTCTCATTAACCTGCCTCTCTGGTCTTGCAGTGACTAGAGGCTGTGGAAGGAGGGGTCTCATTAACCTGCCTCTCTGGTCTTGCAGTGAATAGAGGCTGTGGAAGGAGGGGTCTCATTAACCTGCCTCCCTGGTCTTGCAGTGACTAGAGGCTGTGGAAGGAAGGGTCTCATTAACCTGCCTCGCTCGTCTTGCAGTGACTAGAGGCTGTGGAAGGAGGGTCGCATTAACCTGCCTCTCTGGTCTTGCGGTGACTAGAGGCTGTGGAAGGAGGGTCTCATTAACCTGCCTTGCTCGTCTTGCAGTGACTAGAGGCTGTGGAAGGAAGGGTCTCATTAACCTGCCTCTCTGGTCTTGCAGTGACTAGAGGCTGTGGAAGGAAGGGTCTCATTAACCTGCCTCGCTCGTCTTGCAGTGACTAGAGGCTGTGGAAGGAGGAGTCTCATTAAACTGCCTCTCTGGTCTTGCAGTGACTAGTAGCTGTGAAGGAGGCGTCTCATTAAACTGCCTCTCTCGTCTTGCAGTGACTAGCAGCTGTGAAGGAGGGGTCACATTAAACTGCCTCTCTGGTCTTGCAGTGACTAGTAGCTGTGAAGGGAAGGGTCTCATTAACCTGCCTCTCTGGTCTTGCAGTGACTAGAGGCTGTGGAAGGAGGGGTCTCATTAACCTGCCTCTCTGGTCTTGCAGTGACTAGTAGCTGTGAAGGAGGGTCTCATTAAACTGCCTCTCTCGTCTTGCAGTGACTAGTAGCTGTGAAGGAGGGGTCTCATTAATCTGCCTCTCTGGTCTTGCAGTGACTAGAGGCTGTGAAGGAGGGATCTCATTAACCTGCCTCTCTGGTCTTGCAGTGACTGGAGGCTGTGGAAGGAGGGGTCTCATTAACCTGCCTCTCTGGTCCTGCAGTGACTAGAGGCTGTGGAAGGAGGGTCTCATTAACCTGCCTCTCTGGTCTTGCAGTGACTAGTAGCTGTGAAGGAGGGGTCTCCTTAACCTGCCTCTCTCGTCTTGCAGTGACTAGTAGCTGTGAAGGAGGGGTCTCATTAAAATGCCTCTCTGGTCTTGCAGTGACTAGTAGCTGTGAAGGAGGGGTCTCCTTAACCTGCCTCTCTCGTCTTGCAGTGACTAGTAGCTGTGAAGGAGGGGTCTCATTAAACTGCCTCTCTGGTCTTGCAAGGATTAGAGGCTGTGGAAGGAGGGGTCTCATTAAACTGCCTCTCTCGTCTTGCAGTGACTAGAGGCTGTGGGAGGAGGGGTCTCATTAAACTGCCTCTCTGGTCTTGCAGGGACTAGAGGCTGTGGAAGGAAGGGTCTCATTAAACTGCCTCTCTGGTCTTGCAGTGACTAGAGGCTGTGGAAGGAAGGGTCTCATTAAACTGCCTCTCTGGTCTTGCAGTGCCTAGAGGCTGTGGAAGGAAGGGTCTCATTAAACTGCCTCTCTGGTCTTGCAGTGACTAGAGGCTGTGGAAGGAGGGGTCTCATTAACCTGCCTCTCTGGTCTTGCAGTGACTAGTAGCTGTGAAGGAGGGGTCTCATTAACCTGCCTCTCCGGTCTTGCAGTGACTAGTAGCTGTGAAGGAGGGGTCTCATTAAACTGCCTCTCTGGTCTTGCAGGGACTAGAGGCTGTGGAAGGAAGGGTCTCATTAAACTGCCTCTCTGGTCTTGCAGGGACTAGAGGCTGTGGAAGGAAGGGTCTCATTAAACTGCCTCTCTCGTCTTGCAGTGACTAGTAGCTGTGAAGGGGAGGGTCTCATTAACCTGCCTCTCTGGTCTTGCAGTGACTAGTAGCTGTGAAGGGGAGGGTCTCATTAAACTGCCTCTCTCGTCTTACAGTGACTAGAGGCTGTGGAAGGAGGGGTCGCATTAAACTGCCTCTCTGGTCTTGCAGTGACTAGTAGCTGTGAAGGGAAGGGTCTCATTAACCTGCCTCTCTGGTCTTGCAGTGACTAGAGGCTGTGGAAGGAGGGGTCTCATTAACCTGCCTCTCTGGTCTTGCAGTGACTAGAGGCTGTGGAAGGAGGGGTCTCATTAAACTGCCTCACTGGTCTTGCAGTGACTAGAGGCTGTGTAAGGAAGGGTCTCATTAAACTGCCTCTCTGGTCTTGCAGTGACTAGAGGCTGTGGAAGGAGGGGTCTCATTAACCTGCCTCTCTGGTCTTGCAGTGACTAGAGGCTGTGGAAGGAAGGGTCTCATTAAACTGCCTCTCTGGTCTTGCAGTGACTAGAGGCTGTGTAAGGAAGGGTCTCATTAAACTGCCTCTCTGGTCTTGCAGTGACTAGAGGCTGTGGAAGGAGGGGTCTCATTAACCTGCCTCTCTGGTCTCGCAGTGACTAGTAGCTGTGAAGGAGGGGTCTCGTTAAAATGCCTCTCTGGTCTTGCAGCGACTATTAGCTGTGAAGGAGGGGTCTCGTTAACCTACCTCTCAGGTCTTGCAGTGACTAGTAGTTGTGAAGGAGGGGTCTCATTAACCTGCCTCTCTGGTCTTGCAGTGACTAGTAGCTGTGAAGAAGGGGTTTCATTAAACTGCCTCTCTGGTCTTGCAGTGACTAGTAGCTGTGAAGGAGGGGTCTCATTAAAATGCCTCTTTGGTCTTGCAGGGACTAGAGGCTGTGGAAGGAGGGGTCTCAATAAACTGCCTCTCTCGTCTTGCAGTGACTAGTAGCTGTGAAGGAGGGGTCTCATTAAAATGCCTCTCTGGTCTTGCAGTGACTAGAGGCTGTGGAAGGAGGGGTCTCATTAACCTGCCTCTCTGGTCTTGCAGTGACTAGTAGCTGTGAAGGAGGGGTCTCATTAAAGTGCCTCTCTGGACTTGCAGTGACTAGTAGCTGTGAAGGAGGGGTCTCATTAACCTGCCTTTCTGGTCTTTCAGTGACTAGTAGCTGTGAAGGAGGGGTCTCATTAACCTGCCTCTCTCGTCTTGCAGTGACTAGTAGCTGTGAAGGAGCGGTCTCATTAAACTGCCTCTCTGGTCTTGCAGGAACTAGAGGCTGAGGAAGGAGTGGTCTCATTAAACCGCGTCTCTCGTCTTGCAGTGACTAGAGGCTGTGGAAGGAGGGGTCTCATTAAACTGCCTCTCTGGTCTTGCAGTGACTAGAGGCTGTGGAAGGAGGGGTCTCATTAACCTGCCTCTCTGGTCTTGCAGTGACTAGTAGCTGTGAAGGAGGGGTCTCATTAACCTGCCTCTCTGGTCTTACAGTGACTAGTAGCTGTGAAGGAGGGGCCTCATTAAACTGTCTCTCTGGTCTTGCAGGGACTAGAGGCTGTGGAAGGAAGGGTCTCATTAAACTGCCTCTCTGGTCTTGCAGGGACTAGAGGCTGTGGAAGGAAGGGTCTCATTAAACTGCCTCTCTCGTCTTGCAGTGACTAGTAGCTGTGAAGGGGAGGGTCTTATTAACCTGCCTCTCTGGTCTTGCAGTGACTAGTAGCTGTGAAGGGGAGGGTCTCATCAAACTGCCTTTCTCGTCTTGCAGTGACTAGAGGCTGTGGAAGGAGGGGTCGCATTAAACTGCCTCTCTGGTCTTGCTGAGGAAATATAAATTATTGGTCAAGTTGTGTTCCCTAGCGCGTACCCCACCGTCTCCATGTACCAGCTTAAAGTGCATGTAACTTCCCTCCTGTGCCAGCTATGAAGACGCAAATACATTTGCGTCCAACGTTAACATGTCCTCTTTCAGACCCACCCTGAATGGGTTAATTAGTCCGTTCCTAAGTATGCTATGCCAACGTCTTTTTGTAGTGTGCCTTACATGTTTTTCAGCTCTGGCAAAGTAGGCCCTGAATTTCTACCATCGAGCCTCTTTTCTGGCTTCTGACTCTGAAAGCCTCAGCCCAGGCTGCTTCTGTACCCGTGAACTCTGACTTACTTCCAGCGCGGCCCACCGCGCTCAGCTCAGCCTGCTGCCTGCCAAGACTGACTATAACCTTCGAGTTATCTGTTCCGCTCCTCGAAAATACATTCCTGCCTACTAGCTTCAGTAAACATCCCCCTCTGCTACAGGGCCAAAGGGCCGACCTGTCTCCGTGCAAGTAATTCACAGCCTCCGTTACCATGCTCCCATGGAAGGCCCATGCCCCCACGTTTCTCATGCAGACACTTAGGCGCTTATACACGCATCCATAGTCAGTATAGAATAGCTTCTGCCCCAGAGACCTTTCCGTCCAGATAATATGTTTCCCAAACATCAGATATCAGATATGATAGAAGTACAAGTTGATCTGACATGCCAGACTTCTGTCTCTTTCCGTCAGTGTAAATGTCAAGTCCCCTGCACCCTCCAGTTTCACGTCAATCACACGTCATGCAGCTGCGCGCGCATCCAAGTTTCCGATTTCTGCTGACATTGCAACATTTCTGTTTAGTGCCACCCCCTTGTGACACCTACCTGTGACGTTTCTAGCACACACCTCCAGTTCACGCCTAGTCCACGCCTTCTGATTACGTACTAGTAACACGTGGATACTGTTATCTTGTCTTCTCTCAGCTGTTACGCCTACTGTACTGTTTTCTATGACATGAATTAAGTATATAAGCTATGTACTGTCAATAAAATGTAGCGCTCTATCCCTTCTTCCACCCCTGTGGTGGGAAGAACATGATATTCTGGTCTTGACCATTCCTTTTTGAGGAATAAAACCCCTAAGAACTCTAACACCACGGACTCTGTTTTTTTCTTTCCGATTTGAGTTATTATTGATTAAGTACTTATCTGCATAGAAATTAAGACGGTAAATTATATATTTATATCATTTTGGCGCCCGAATAGGGACTCCTCCCCCACCTCACGCGCCGGTTGGTGCGTTGCAAGCTCTGTCCCCTGCCATCAGTTAGACGGAAACTACGCGTACCGGCAGGATTTCCTGCATCTCCCTCTGGCCCACGGAGGTGACGAAGACTGCGATCAGTACCCAGACGAGGCGGTGAGGAGTGCGGAGGATCCCGACCAGAGCCTAGCCGAAAGAAGCAAGGTCCGAGGTGTCAAGAGGCCCACCAGTTTTCCGAAGTTTTCCGAAGTTTTCCGAAGTCGAGCCGAGTCGAGTCCAGTCCAGTCGAGTTTTCCGAGGCCTTCTGTTTCCGTGCTTCCCGGTGAGTACCATTGCTGGGACGTATCTAGACGGGTTTGGGTACACAAGTCCGGTCTGCACTGTTTTTAGACAGTGTATCTGTACTGTTTAGCAGTATATCTAGTATTCTGAAGTTCTGCACTGTTTATCAGTGTATCTGTACTGTTTAGCAGTACATCCAGTATAGGGGGTAGTCATATATGTTTCAAAAATGTCTTTTCATGTGATTAATGTCGTGGGATGAATGTGACCGTTTTTAAATGTGCATTATTGTGTTCTTGTATAGCTAGCTGTATTCAGTATTAAGTAGTAAGGATTGAGCATTCAGTATTAAGTAAACAAGATGCCGTTTTTCGACAAATTAAAGCAGATAGGAACTAGGAAAGGGATACTAGAGGAAGCAATTCCTATCCCCCCTAGGGACACTCCAGGAAACTTCATGTACCACAAGCATGGCATAGATGCCATATTATATCTAGAGTTATGGGCCGACTATACTAAGCATCTAGACGAAAGACACAGATGGCCTGTTACCGGAACATGGGATGCCGAGTGCATCATGAAGGTAGAGGAAGTACTATGGAAAAAGAAAGCCAGACAATCTCAGAAAGACGCCATAGAGTTTTGGCGTAAGGAATCGCATAAGCGTGCTGAAAAAGCACTACGTAGAGAAGACAGACTTAAAGAATCAGAAAAGGCCCAAGAAAACGAGTTAGTTACCGAGGGGATCCGAGTAAAAACAGAGCAAGTAGACCGCGCACGAAATAACCTCGTGAACGGTATGTATCTCGCGGCTGAGGGTTCGCCTGAGGCCATTTCTGAAATACCGAAAAATCTACCGCCACCATTAGTTCCAACTAAAGTAATGCATACGACTACTAAAGACATATTCCTGAATTCCTATCTAGAGGATGTAGCACCCGCTTACACCAATCTGCCTGTCCGCGCCCTGCCTAACGACAGGGACGGGGGTGGTAACCCGCCCCAAGATCAAATTCCGCCAGTACCACAACAGAATCCTCCTGTTCCACCACCTCCACCACTTCCCGCACTTAAAGTTGATCTACCAAAACCACTTCTACCTAATCCTACTAAAAGACAAGTTCAAGTTCAGATACAGACTCCGCCGAGAGATAATGCCCAAGCTTCCGCCTCAGGGGGTGCGGCCGGGGGTCTACACACCCCGCCATTGACACGCAGGTTACAGCTCAGGGACTTGCGGAGTCCTTTTACGTTCAAGTCTCCCAGCCTTGACATATTCAAGGAAAACCTTTCAGTTTGCAGATATGATCCAGTACCCGGTAAAGACAATGTAATGATGATGGCATCACTACGGTTAAGATCTGCTACTGATTTCCTGCTATGCTATGCAGGAATGAGGGAGCGCCTAGATAGAATATATGAGTTTGTTCAGACAGGGAAAGACCCTGACAGTATTCAGGAGGCCATGGAGCGACAGAAAGTTGACGTTCAAGCACAGATACTACGTTTTTTTATAAATTGCCTAATAAGAGAACGAGACAGGCCTGGGACAGATCAGAGTGAATTAGATGCACTAAACAAGTGGGGTCAAAATATATCTGAAGGAAAACATGATAAGGGAACTTGTATAGCCAGTATGTACAAGAAAATTAGAAAGGCAGTAATAGATATACACCAAAAAGAGAAAGAAAAGGCTTCCTCCGAGGAGGAAGAAGAACTTGAAGAACCAGAAAAGACTACAGATACTATAGCGTATGTAGGTAAGGGAACTTACCTTAGGAAAGGTATCCGTCCGGAAAGCAAGAGAGTTTTCCTCTCTGCCTTAACAAACCCGAATTCTTCTGAACATCAGTTCCAGGAGACTGATAAAGGACTCCGAGACCGAGTGGGGTACCACATACTCAATTCAATGGATGAACAAGAACTAGCCCGGTCAGCCATATTATGGGCTGAAAATCCGGATATGTATAATGATGACACAGTAGCGCAGACATTTCTGAACCTCTCCCCAGACGAACAGAAACTAGCAGGTGTATACATGATTCAGCACCTCCTCACGAAATACAGAAACCAACATTCTGATCCAGGTCCCTTACATGAAACATTAGAAGCACTACTCATGGATAGATGGAGAGGTCTAAGTACCAAGTTAATACAAATAATTCTAGAACAACGACATAGATATAACACTTCCATAAGCTCTGAATATGTTCCCGCTCCGCCCCCAGAAATGAAAACGTATCACATACAACGCCTGAGTGGCATTGAAAGTCAGAACCCCTTACGAGAAGTACACCCAGTTATGGGTGAGGATCATCTCTTGAAACGTGTATATGTACACACGCCACTGACTAAGTTAGAACTGTTAGAAATGAAGAAACTAGTCTCGAGCCATGATAAAGACCCTGCAGGTTTTCACAGAGAGCTTAAAGACATGTTACTGATGGGGGATTATACATATGAAGATATCATGAAAATGTTAAAGGTACTGCTGCCCACGGGCATCTACGAGAAACTGAAGGAAAAGGAATGGGAGGTGGGGGAGAAAAAGATTGTATGGGCAGAAATAGAAGACGAAGAGAACAAACGTGTCCCAGGGGTAGGCCTCGGGGACAAAACTAAAGCATTACCAGGTTTGATAGTACAGGTTCTGCCAAGATTATTGGCAACTAGAAAAGAAGACTGGGATGCAATCTCAGCATGTAAACAGAAACCCGACGAAGATACTAGTGACTTTTATTCAAGATTCGAGAAATGTTTTATTATTAATAGTGGTCTTAAACCAAGTAGCGAGTCATACCCGCATCTTTTTGTATCAAAGTTAGTCGAGAATTCCCTGTTGGCAGTCAAAAATCGTGTATACAAGGTTGAAGTACATGGCAAGCAAATACGCCATCCCAGATGTTACAAATGTTACAATACCATCAGAATAGAATTAGAGAAGAACAGGAACAGGAACAGAAACGTATGAAAGACACGAAAATGAAAATGTTAGTAGCACAATCGGTCCATACCGACGGAAACAGAAAGGGTACGACCCAGACAGGTCACGCCGCAGGTCCCGTTAAAGGGACATGCAACTATTGCAAGCAGCCAGGTCACTACGTACATGAATGTCCAGTTCTGAAACATAACATAGCAACAGGTAAAACTAAAGAGAGACCGCATCCACCTAGACAAGATCAGGTTCAGCAACAGACTTCACAAAATGTACAGCCCATGCAGAATACACAGCCTATGCATGCTTCATCGCATACAGCACAGACAGTAGCGGTACCGCAGCCCACTGCCACGACTCAACAAGTTTCTCAACAGATGTACCAGTATGCCCAATCTGCTTACCCTGAGTATCAACGATACACATGAAACAGCCTAGAGAGGGAATTTGGCTTGCCTCTTATTGAAATTCCTGTAGATCAAGAAGGTCCTTATGTACACAGTCAAGTATTGGGAAAAGACAGAAAGTTTTTAATTGACACAGGGGCAAGCCGCACCACAATCAGTCATAATGAAGTCCCAGGGGCACCCCTCTCAGGCTCACAGAATGTTTCCCTTGGTTTTTCAGGACAGCCCATTGTAAATGAAGTATCGGAACCAGTACCCTTGGCTGTGGGTCCATTATCACGAGTTACAGACTTGTTACTTACGAAATCATGTCCAGAAAATCTGTTAGGAATTAAAACATTGAAGGCTCTAGGAGCTATAATCTGCTGTTCCCCGGAGGGAGTTAGACTCTTTCTACGGGACTTCAAGGGTCATTATGTGTTGCGAGAATTCGATGTCAGATTGAAAAATGTACCAGATCACCTGTGGGCAAAAGGCCCAACTGATGTAGGTTGTATGCATATCACACCATACCGTGTTACACTCAAGACAGGAGTTGTACTACCACGAATCAGACAATACAAGTTACCACCCGATGCTGTAGTGGCTTTACTGGAAATCATTGAAGAGCTCATAGCACAAGGAGTGGTCGTAGAGACCGACTCCAATATCTGTAATTCACCTATCATTCCAATTCTTAAACGTACTGACCCCAATGCACCACCAGTATATCGGCTGGTGATTGATCTTCGAGAACTGAATAAATGTATTGTACCACAGTACCCTGTGGTCCCCGATATCTCTTCCCTATTGACTGCTATTGATTCAGAAGCAACGTTCTTTACTGTAATTGATCTCAAGAACGCTTTCTTCAGTGTACCTATTGATCCGGAGAGCCAATATCTCTTCGGATTCAGTTTAAATGGACGAAGCTTCAAATTTTCCTGCGCACCTCAAGGATTCACAGAAAGCCCCAGCATCTATAGTCAAGCACTGAAAAGACAACTAGATTGTATTCAAATGCCAGTTAACACCGCTTTACTGCAATACGTCGATGATCTATTGATCACCGCACGAAGTGAGCCCGAATGTGAACAAGCATCACTGACAGTTCTACATTTTCTGGCAGACAAGGGACACAAGGTGTCTCCTTCGAAGCTACAATTCTGTGTTCAGCAAGTTGTGTACTTGGGTCACTTGCTGTCCAAAGTGGGGAGACAGCTCACTCCCGATCGCATTCAGTTAATTGTAAATATGCCACGACCCCAGACACAAAAGGAAGTGCGGGCCTTTATAGGCCTCACCTCGTACTGCAGACAATGGATTCCTCAATATGCATTTCTAGCTAAACCACTCATCCAGTTAACGACGCAGGAGGCAGCAACTTCGACTGTCCTCCCTTGGACCCAGGAACATACACAACCCTTTAAGGAATTAAAGAAAGAATTATGTCAAGCACCAGTTTTAGCGACACCATGTTACAGCAAACCGTTTACACTTTTTGTTACAGAACGAGATGGTACAGCATTGTCTGTCCTCACTCAAGACCAAGCAGGTTCACATAAGCCTTGCGCTTATTTTTCTAGTACATTGGACTCAGTAGCCCAGGCACTCCCTGCGTGCTTAAAGTCAGTAGCAGCAACAGCGTTAGCAATAAGACAGAGCGATTCAATTGTTTTAGGACATCAGTTGACAGTACAAGTTCCACACTCTGTAGAGGTTCTGTTAAACAGAACCCAGACTCAACACTTGACCATAGCACGACTGACAGGTTATGAATTAACGCTATTCCAGCCACACATAGAAATCAGACGCTGCAGCATTCTGAATCCCGCAACACTGTTACCTACAATTATGACAGATCCAGCCCCGCATGATTGCATAGAGATCATTAATGCAGTAACAAAGCCCCGACGAGACTTAACAGATGTTCCATTGACAAATCCAGACCTGACACTTTATGTGGATGGTTCATGTATGCGAACAAATACAGGAGAATTAGTGGCCGCATATGCCGTGACCACTGAAACCAAAGTAAAAGAAACACATCGTATTGACACACTGTCCGCTCAAGCGGCAGAGCTTATTGCTCTTACCCGAGCCTGTATTCTAGCCAAGAACAGAAATGTCAACATATACACTGATTCCCGTTATGCGTTCGGAGTTGTACACGACTTCGGCATGCTATGGCAAGAACGAGGTTTTCTGACCTCTCATGGTGCCAAGATCCAACACGGTCCCCTCATTCAAGCACTGTTAGAAGCAATACATCTGCCTTCAGGAATATCCGTCATGAAATGTAAGGCACATACTAAAGTTACAGATTCTGTTTCCCTGGGTAACGACCTGGCAGACCGGACAGCAAAACATACAGCATTGACTCACACTCAGACAACTGATATGACAAGGACAATAGGACCGGCAAATTGTATGACAGTCAGGGATCCCACACTAGATGTTATCGATATTCAGACACATGCTACCCCAGAAGAAATAAAGAAATGGATTGAACTAGGAGGGATCCAGACAGATCAAGGTTGGGTGACGAAGGGAAAATCTACATGGTTTCTCCCTGACTCTATGGTTCAAGTCATGATTAATACAGCACATAGTCCAGCACATCTAGGAGAAAAAGCGATGCTAGACAGTTTACAAAATCTTTGAACAATAAACACTTACGAGCAGCAGCAAAACAGAAAGTGCGTACTTGCATGATCTGTTGTCAGTTTAATCCAGGTAAAAGCGTCCCTGTAGAGCAAGGTGGATTTCATCCTCCCGATCACCCTTTTGAAGTCCTCCAGATGGATTATATCCAGATGGACCGTTGTCGAGGATTTAAATATGTTCTCGTAATTGTTTGTGCTCTGTCCCGTTGGACCGAAGCATACCCAGTCCCAGATTACACTGCTCCGACCACTGCCAGGCAGTTGGTTCGTGAATTCTTCCCACGGTACGGCTTGCCTCGTGTCGTGTACTCAGATAACGGTCAGCCATTCTCATCCGAATTAATGAAAGAAGTTTCTTTATTGCTAGGATACCAGTGGAAATTCCATTGTGTCCGACATCCCGAAGCCGCAGGCCTTGTAGAGAGGCATAATCAGACATTAAAGACACGACTTGCTAAAATATGTAAAGAGAAAGGGGTCGACTGGATAGTCGCCCTGCCAGTGGCACTGTTCTATATGAGGATGGTTGCCCATTCGAGATCAGGACTATCCCCGTACGAAGTGGTCTTTGGTAGACCACCGAATATGTGGGGGACGCCCATTCCTAAGAAAATTACTGATGTTGATTGCAATATGTTGACAGATTACCTTGCCTCCTTGATGTCTGCACTCCAATCATGTCGTTCACAGGTCGCCGCAGCCTTCCCTGACAACACTGATGTAAAGCCGCATGATGTCCGTCCAGGTGATCTGATCCTCATAAGGAACTTCGACCGGAAAAGTCCGTTGGAGCCCCGCTGGAAATCACCGAAGACCGTTCTACTTACTACGAGGACAGCGGTGAAGGTTGAGGGCCGGAAGGGGTGGGTCCACATGAGCCATGTTAAACTGTGTAATGAACTGAAATCCGACCCAGGCTCATCCACCCCTTCCAAAGACTGTATCGAGCCCAGTGACTTTAAAACTTCCAAACGAGAGAAAACTCCCCAAGAGGAGTACAGACTCAAGCTCCGATCTAGCAAGTCAGACAGTTTAATTGTTTAAGTCCTCCCCTAGGTGAATCGGTTAAATAGTTTCTGACATGTATCCCCTAGATCGAGATAGAGAGAGAGAGAGAGAATTCAAGAAACGTACATACTGCAAATCACTGCGTAGTCACTGTATAGTGACATTGTTAATAATGTTTTTTCTAAGTCTTCTGATAATAGTTGCAGGTATACTTCTCCCTATCTATTACCCTATTTTCAAGCGTGAACAATCTGCTTACAATGTCTCTGCTGAACACACTTTTAGCGAGTTACCTCCACATGAACTCTCCTACAGACTTGCGCTGCGCAACAACACATTCATTAGTATGCTACATCATTCCCATCAGACTAACAATGCTACAGACTGCTGGATATGTGGCCGACTCCCTCCCTACCAGAATTACAAGGGAGCTCTGCCCCTCTTTCCGTACCCGTTCACTCACAATGGCTCCTGTGGTGCATGGTTTAAAATAATTAATTCCTTAGATCCTGATATTGCTGTTTTCGACGGGGGCTGGGTTTGGGGAAACTTGAACTTGGTCCTGCTCGACGTCCGTTACCCTGATAAGGAGGGACTCCCCACTCGAATAGGAACTGATCTAGAAAATGAAGTATATGGATTAGGTAATTACACAATTAGCCTTATGATTCTTACTGTTGAATCCGAAGCCGCACCAGTTCTACCCGTTATGTCAGTATTACCAGTCACCGGTGAATTATGTATCAGGAAGAAAGGTTCAGTACACTTAGGTCATAGTAAATGCACTACTGTGGTCGAATTCAGTGATCATGGTAAATCATCCTTTAAAGCTATTCGTCATTCCTATTTTGTTTGTGGTCATACCGCATACATACGCCTACCTCCAGATTGGGATGGTACCTGTTACATTGCATTCCTTCTGCCACCTGTTTTCCTAGCTCCTCCTGATTACCACAGAAATACAAATCTAGTAAAGAATAGACTCAGAAGAGATATCCCACTTGTCGACTACACAGAAACGGCATGGGAACAGTACACCGATTTTAACAAAGGATTCTTTTTCTTTTTAGGACCTGTTCAAAATAGTAAACTAATACGCAGATTAACTAGAACACTTGAAGCAGTAGTGAATGAAACTGCCTCCGCCCTAGGTAACTTAACCGAAGAGCAGTCCGCCATGCGGGTTGTTGTCCTTCAGAATCGTCTTGTTATTGACGTCATCTTGGCAGATAGAGGTGGAGCCTGTAAGGTCATCGGGTCAAGTTGCTGTGTTTTCATTCCACAAAACGCACCATCTGTATATCAAGCTATTACACGTCTCCATAAAATTGCAAATCAGATACATCAGAATCCAGGCACCTGGACTTGGTCCGGTTGGTTCTGGACAACGTTAACCGCTTGGGGATGGAAGATCCTATCCTTCCTAGGCATTGGCCTAGTCCTAATATTCAGTTGCTGCCTGTGCCTGCAGTGTGGGCCAGCGATTTGTGGACTGTGTGCCACATCTTGTATTGAACATTCCAGTTTTCTCTCAAAACGTAAAAGAAAGAAAGAAGAGCAAATGATGTTACAAGAACAAACCGATCGATTCATGAGGATCGATATATCATGAAGGGTCCGTAGGGAACAAGGAGGGAATGAGGAAATATAAATTATTGGTCAAGTTGTGTTCCCTAGCGCGTACCCCACCGTCTCCATGTACCAGCTTAAAGTGCATGTAACTTCCCTCCTGTGCCAGCTATGAAGACGCAAATACATTTGCGTCCAACGTTAACATGTCCTCTTTCAGACCCACCCTGAATGGGTTAATTAGTCCGTTCCTAAGTATGCTATGCCAACGTCTTTTTGTAGTGTGCCTTACATGTTTTTCAGCTCTGGCAAAGTAGGCCCTGAATTTCTACCATCGAGCCTCTTTTCTGGCTTCTGACTCTGAAAGCCTCAGCCCAGGCTGCCTCTGTACCCGTGAACTCTGACTTACTTCCAGCGCGGCCCACCGCGCTCAGCTCAGCCTGCTGCCTGCCAAGACTGACTATAACCTTCGAGTTATCTGTTCCGCTCCTCGAAAATACATTCCTGCCTACTAGCTTCAGTAAACATCCCCCTCTGCTACAGGGCCAAAGGGCTGTCTCCGTGCAAGTAATTCACAGCCTCCGTTACCATGCTCCCATGGAAGGCCCATGCCCCCACGTTTCTCATGCAGACACTTAGGCGCTTATACACGCATCCATAGTCAGTATAGAATAGCTTCTGCCCCAGAGACCTTTCCGTCCAGATAATATGTTTCCCAAACATCAGATATCAGATATGATAGAAGTACAAGTTGATCTGACATGCCAGACTTCTGTCTCTTTCCGTCAGTGTAAATGTCAAGTCCCCTGCACCCTCCAGTTTCACGTCTATCACACGTCATGCAGCTGCGCGCGCATCCAAGTTTCCGATTTCTGCTGACATTGCAACATTTCTGTTTAGTGCCACCCCCTTGTGACACCTACCTGTGACGTTTCTAGCACATACCTCCAGTTCACGCCTAGTCCACGCCTTCTGATTACGTACTAGTAACACGTGGATACTGTTATCTTGTCTTCTCTCAGCTGTTACGCCTACTGTACTGTTTTCTATGACATGAATTAAGTATATAAGCTATGTACTGTCAATAAAATGTAGCGCTCTATCCCTTCTTCCACCCCTGTGGTGGGAAGAACATGATATTCTGGTCTTGACCATTCCTTTTTGAGGAATAAAACCCCTAAGAACTCTAACACCACGGACTCTGTTTTTTTCTTTCCGATTTGAGTTATTATTGATTAAGTACTTATCTGCATAGAAATTAAGACGGTAAATTATATATTTACATCATTACTTCCAAACGAGAGAAAACTCCCCAAGAGGAGTACAACTCAAGCTCCGATCTAGCAAGTCAGACAGTTTAATTGTTTAAGTCCTCCCCTAGGTGAATCGGTTAAATAGTTTCTGACATGTATCCCCTAGATCGAGATAGAGAGAGAGAGAGAGAATTCAAGAAACGTACATACTGCAAATCACTGCGTAGTCACTGTATAGTGACATTGTTAATAATGTTTTTTCTAAGTCTTCTGATAATAGTTGCAGGCTGTGGAAGGAAGGGTCTCATTAAACTGCCTCTCTGGTCCTGCAGGGACTAGAGGCTGTGGAAGGAAGGGTCTCATTAAACTGCCTCTCTCGTCTTGCAGTGACTAGTAGCTGTGAAGGGGAGGGTCTTATTAACCTGCCTCTCTGGTCTTGCAGTGACTAGTAGCTGTGAAGGGGAGGGTCTCATCAAACTGCCTTTCTCGTCTTGCAGTGACTAGAGGCTGTGGAAGGAGGGTTCGCATTAAACTGCCTCTCTGGTCTTGCAGTGACTAGTAGCTGTGAAGGGAAGGGTCTCATTAACCTGCCTCTCTGGTCTTGCAGTGACTAGAGGCTGTGGAAGGAGGGGTCTCATTACCCTGCCTCTCTGGTCTTGCAGTGACTAGTAGCTGTGAAGGAGGGTCTCATTAAACTGCCTGTCTCGTCTTGCAGTGACTAGTAGCTGTGAAGGAGGGGTCTCATTAAACTGCCTCTCTGGTCTTGCAGTGACTAGAGGCTGTGGAAGGAGGGGTCTCATTAACCTGCCTCTCTGGTCTTGCAGTGACTAGAGGCTGTGGAAGGAAGGGTCTCATTAAACTGCCTCTCTGGTCTTGCAGTGACTAGAGGCTGTGGAAGGAGGGGTCTCATTAACCTGCCTCTCTGGTCTTGCAGTGACTAGTAGCTGTGAAGGAGGGGTCTCATTAACCTGCCTCTCTGGTCTTGCAGTGACTAGTAGCTGTGAAGGAGGGGCCTCATTAAACTGTCTCTCTGGTCTTGCAGGGACTAGAGGCTGTGGAAGGAAGGGTCTCATTAAACTGCCTCTCTGGTCTTGCAGGGACTAGAGGCTGTGGAAGGAAGGGTCTCATTAAACTGCCTCTCTGGTCTTGCAGTGACTAGTAGCTGTGAAGGGGAGGGTCTCATTAACCTGCCTCTCTGGTCTTGCAGTGACTAGTAGCTGTGAAGGGGAGGGTCTCATCAAACTGCCTCTCCCGTCTTGCAGTGACTAGATGCTGTGGAAGGAGGGGTCGCATTAAACTGCCTCTCTGGTCTTGCAGTGACTAGTAGCTGTGAAGGGAAGGGTCTCATTAACCTGCCTCTCTGGTCTTGCAGTGACTAGAGGCTGTGGAAGGAGGGGTCTCATTACCCTGCCTCTCTGGTCTTGCAGTGACTAGTAGCTGTGAAGGAGGGTCTCATTAAACTGCCTGTCTCGTCTTGCAGTGACTAGTAGCTGTGAAGGAGGGGTCTCATTAAACTGCCTCTCTGGTCTTGCAGTGACTAGAGGCTGTGGAAGGAGGGGTCTCATTAACCTGCCTCTCTGGTCTTGCAGTGACTAGAGGCTGTGGAAGGACGGGTCTCATTAAACTGCCTCTCTGGTCTTGCAGTGACTAGAGGCTGTGTAAGGAAGGGTCTCATTAAACTGCCTCTCTGGTCTTGCAGTGACTAGAGGCTGTGGAAGGAAGGGTCTCATTAACCTGCCTCTCTGGTCTTGCAGTGACTAGTAGCTGTGAAGGAGGGGTCTCATTAAAATGCCTCTCTGGTCTTGCAGTGACTATTAGCTGTGAAGGAGGGGTCTCATTAACCTGCCTCTCTGGTCTTGCAGTGACTAGTAGCTGTGAAGGAGGGGTCTCATTAAAATGCCTCTCTGGTCTTGCAGTGACTATTAGCTGTGAAGGAGGGGTCTCAACCTGCCTCTCTGGTCTTGCAGTGACTAGTAGCTGTGAAGGAGGGGTCTCATTAACCTGCCTCTCTGGTCTTGCAGTGACTAGTAGCTGTGAAGGAGGGATCTCATTAAACAGCCTCTCTCGTCTTGCAGTGACTAGTAGCTGTGAAGGAGGGGTCTCATTAAACTGCCTCTCTGGTCTTGCAGGGACTAGAGGCTGTGGAAGGAGGGGTCTCATTAAACTGCCTCTCTCGTCTTGCAGTGACTAGTAGCTGTGAAGGAGGGGTCTCATTAAAATGCCTCTCTGGTCTTGCAGTGACTAGAGGCTGTGGAAGGAGGGGTCTCATTAACCTGCCTCTCTGGTCTTGCAGTGACTAGTAGCTGTGAAGGAGGGGTCTCATTAAAGTGCCTCTCTGGTCTTGCAGTGACTAGTAGCTGTGATGGAGGGGTCTCATTAACCTGCCTCTCTGGTCTTGCAGTGACTAGTAGCTGTGAAGGAGGGGTCTCATTAACCTGCCTCTCTGGTCTTGCAGTGACTAGTAGCTGTGAAGGAGGGATCTCATTAAACTGCCTCTCTCGTCTTGCAGTGACTAGTAGCTGTGAAGGAGGGGTCTCATTAAACTGCCTCTCTGGTCTTGCAGGAACTAGAGGCTGTGGAAGGAGTGGTCTCATTAAACCGCCTCTCTCGTCTTGCAGTGACTAGAGGCAGTGGAAGGAGGGGTCTCATTAACCTGCCTCTCTGGTCTTGCAGTGACTAGTAGCTGTGAAGGAGGGGTCTCATTAAAATGCCTCTCTGGTCTTGCAGTGACTAGTAGCTGTGAAGGAGTGGTCTCATTAACCTGCCTCTCTGGTCTTGCAGTGACTAGAGGCTGTGGAAGGAAGGGTCTCATTAAACTGCCTCTCTGGTCTTGCAGTGACTAGTAGCTGTGACGGAGGGATCTCATTAAACTGCCTCTCTCGTCTTGCAGTGACTAGTAGCTGTGAAGGAGGGGTCTCATTAAACTGCCTCTCTGGTCTTGCAGGGACTAGAGGCTGTGGAAGGAAGGGTCTCATTAAACTGCCTCTCTGGTCTTGCAGTGTCTAGAGGCTGTGGAAGGAAGGGTCTCATTAACCCGTCTCTCTGGTCTTGCAGTGACGAGTAGATGTGAAGGAGGGGTCTCATTAACCTGCCTCTCTGGTCTTGCAGTGACTAGTAGCTGTGAAGGAGTGGTCTCATTAACCTGCCTCTCTGGTCTTGCAGTGACTAGAGGCTGTGGAAGGAAGGGTCTCATTAAACTGCCTCTCTGGTCTTGCAGTGACTAGTAGCTGTGACGGAGGGATCTCATTAAACTGCCTCTCTCGTCTTGCAGTGACTAGTAGCTGTGAAGGAGGGGTCTCATTAAACTGCCTCTCTGGTCTTGCAGGGACTAGAGGCTGTGGAAGGAAGGGTCTCATTAAACTGCCTCTCTGGTCTTGCAGTGTCTAGAGGCTGTGGAAGGAAGGGTCTCATTAACCCGTCTCTCTGGTCTTGCAGTGACGAGTAGCTGTGAAGGAGGGGTCTCATTAACCTGCCTCTCTGGTCTTGCAGTGACTAGTAGCTGTGAAGGAGGGATCTCATTAAACTGCCTCTCTCGTCTTGCAGTGACTAGTAGCTGTGAAGGAGGGGTCTCATTAACCTGCCTCTCTGGTCTTCCAGTGACTAGTAGCTGTGAAGGAGGGGTCTCATTAAAGTGCCTCTCTGGACTTGCAGTGACTAGTAGCTGTGAAGGAGGGGTCTCATTAACCTGCCTCTCTGGTCTTTCAGTGACTAGTAGCTGTGAAGGAGGGGTCTCATTAACCTGCCTCTCTCGTCTTGCAGTGACTAGTAGCTGTGAAGGAGCGGTCTCATTAAACTGCCTCTCTGGTCTTGCAGGAACTAGAGGCTGAGGAAGGAGTGGTCTCATTAAACTGCCTCTCTCGTCTTGCAGTGACTAGTAACTGTGAAGGAGGGGTCTCATTAAAATGCCTCTCTGGTCTTGCAGTGACTAGAGGCTGTGGAAGGAGGGGTCTCATTAACCTGCCTCTCTGGTCTTGCAGTGACTAGTAGCTGTGAAGGAGGGGTCTCATTAAAGTGCCTCTCTGGTCTTGCAGTGACTAGTAGCTGTGATGGAGGGGTCTCATTAACCTGCCTCTCTGGTCTTGCAGTGACTAGTAGCTGTGAAGGAGGGGTCTCATTAACCTGCCTCTCTGGTCTTGCAGTGACTAGTAGCTGTGAAGGAGGGATCTCATTAAACTGCCTCTCTCGTCTTGCAGTGACTAGTAGCTATGAAGGAGGGGTCTCATTAAACTGCCTCTCTGGTCTTGCAGGAACTAGAGGCTGTGGAAGGAGTGGTCTCATTAAACCACCTCTCTCGTCTTGCAGTGACTAGAGGCTGTGGAAGGAGGGGTCTAATTAACCTGCCTCTCTGGTCTTGCAGTGACTAGTAGCTGTGAAGGAGGGGTCTCATTAAAATGCCTCTCTGGTCTTGCAGTGACTAGTAGCTGTGAAGGAGGGGTCTCATTAACCTGCCTCTCTGGTCTTGCAGTGACTAGAGGCTGTGGAAGGAAGGGTCTCATTAAACTGCCTCTCTGGTCTTGCAGTGACTAGTAGCTGTGACGGAGTGATCTCATTAAACTGCCTCTCTTGTCTTGCAGTGACTAGTAGCTGTGAAGGAGGGGTCTCATTAAACTGCCTCTCTGGTCTTGCAGGGACTAGAGGCTGTGGAAGGAAGGGTCTCATTAAACTGCCTCTCTGGTCTTGCAGGGACTAGAGGCTGTGGAAGGAAGGGTCTCATTAAACTGCCTCTCTGGTCTTGCAGTGTCTAGAGGCTGTGGAAGTAAGGGTCTCATTAACCTGCCTCTCTGGTCTTGCAGTGACTAGTAGCTGTGAAGGAGGGTCTCATTAAACTGCCTCTCTCGTCTTGCAGTGACGAGTAGCTGTGAAGGAGGGGTCTCATTAAAATGCCTCTCTGGTCTTGCAGTGACTAGTAGCTGTGAAGGAGGGGTCTCATTAACCTGCCTCTCTGGTCTTGCAGTGACTAGTAGCTGTGAAGGAGGGATCTCATTAAACTGCCTCTCTCGTCTTGCAGTGACTAGTAGCTGTGAAGGAGGGGTCTCATTAACCTGCCTCTCTGGTCTTGCAGTGACTAGTAGCTGTGAAGGAGGGGTCTCATTAAAGTGCCTCTCTGGACTTGGAGTGACTAGTAGCTGTGAAGGAGGGGTCTCATTAACCTGCCTCTCTGGTCTTTCAGTGACTAGTAGCTGTGAAGGAGGGGTCTCATTAACCTGCCTCTCTCGTCTTGCAGTGACTAGTAGCTGTGAAGGAGCGGTCTCATTAAACTGCCTCTCTGGTCTTGCAGGAACTAGAGGCTGAGGAAGGAGTGGTCTCATTAAACCGCCTCTCTGGTCTTGCAGTGACTAGTAGCTGTGAAGGAGGGGTCTCATTAAAGTTCCTCTCTGGACTTGCAGTGACTAGTAGCTGTGAAGGAGGGGTCTCATTAACCTGCCTCTCTGGTCTTTCAGTGACTAGTAGCTGTGAAGGAGGGGTCTCATTAACCTGCCTCTCGCGTCTTGCAGTGACTAGTAGCTGTGAAGGAGCGGTCTCATTAAACTGCCTATCTGGTCTTGCAGGAACTAGAGGCTGAGGAAGGAGTGGTCTCATTAAACTGCCTCTCTCGTCTTGCAGTGACTAGTAGCTGTGAAGGAGGGGTCTCATTAAAATGCCTCTCTGGTCTTGCAGTGACTAGAGGCTGTGGAAGGAGGGGTCTCATTAACCTGCCTCTCTGGTCTTGCAGTGACTAGTAGCTGTGATGGGGAGGGTCTCATTAAACTGCCTCTCTCGTCTTGCAGTGACTAGAGGCTGTGGAAGGAAGAGTCTCATTAACCTGCCTCTCTGGTCTTGCAGTGACTAGTATCTGTGAAGGGGAGGGTCTCTTTAAACTGCCTCTCTGGTCTTGCAATGACTAGAGACAATGGAAGGAAGGTTGCAGCTAAACTGATTCTCTTTTGCCTCAAAGTAAGGGGGTTCCTCCATATCAATGGACGATTCTGTCCCCTTTAGAACGTCATAGGGCTACGCACTGTCTCTTGCACTTATTCTAATGCATGTCCGGTTGTGTCAACAGTTTGAGCTTGTTATATGACAGTCCTGATGCAGACATGTACTTGGATAACCATGCTAAACCTGCTGTTAAAATCTGGATTTGCATCCAGTCAGCGCGCCTCTCGGTTACAAGCTGACTCTGTGGACCAATGTGCCTCATGTTAAACAACCCCCTTCAAGATGTTGCAATATAGCAGGTTTGTACGGTGCCTACATTATTGTGGGATTTCTGCTTCAGTTTAAAAAATGTATTTGGCCAAATAAAAATGGACCATAAAAGCACATGATATCAGATACAAACCCACAGTGTAACAATAGTATAAATCCAAATTTATATTAACTTAAAAACGATTCAAATTGTGACTACATCAGTGCACATTAGGTCTCCAAGTTCATCGTATAACCAGGTTAAAAAAGACACAAACACAGACACAAATACACAATTATCAAGCAAGATAGGAGGACAAAAACCTCAAATGCGTTCCCCCATATGCTCCTAGCTAATACTAAAAAATAGAAGAGAAAACACCTCTACTTAACGCCATCTAACAAAAGGGGGGTGCAGTGCAAGAATGTTAGCCAGCCATAGTTTTTCTGGCACGAAAATCTGCTTTCAGAAAAGCACACACAAAGTATGAAATTTCGTATGAGCTTAAAAACTGTCTGTGGAGCAGGGCTACTCTATACTGTCGAAAACCTAGGTGTCATAACAAAGGCTGGCTAAAGTGCTTATGTGCTAGACTGTAGGATTTGCAGCCCTTTGAAGCTCTTCGTCCTAATTCTTATGGCCCTGTGTGGTCCTCCTGGTCCCAGATATGATTGATGTTCTGGCCCTCATAAAAGGAAAATGTAAAAGTCAATTGGAAAATGTTTTCATTAGATATGTGCTGTTGACTATTCTGAAATTAAAATGAATAGTCACTGAAATGCATAGGAGCTCTGAAAATGTATAGATGATTCTAGGATTTGCTTTTGCTTAGGACTAGAAAAATGATAATTCTATTTGTAATAGTGGTCATTACTTTCTCCTGCTATCTGAATGTTAATTATGACCCGATGCTTTGTTCCCTTTGTATTCCTGCTTATACCTTATATGTACCCGCTTAATGAAATGTTTAGAATGGAAAATGCCCACCTAGCAATGAATTAGGATATTGATAAATTTATGAAAATTAATATGCAAATATTTTCTATGTTCCTACTGGATCATAGGAATGTCTTTAGCTCATGCTAAAAGGACCATCTGTTAAATATTGGAGGGATTTGTTAGCATGAGCTGAAAGCCATTTTGTATTTCTGGCAGCCAACTTGTTTGCCATGTGCTGCCACATGCTCCCCATCTGCTCTGTTCTCCCTCAGTGTTGACTGCTCTTGTAATCTGCCTAGAAACAAACTATATTTAGCATCTTCCACCTTCACACATGCTCGGAAGGGTCTAGCTAGTAGAATGCACCTGCTCCTAGTATACAACTGTCAGGCTATTTTTGCTGCTTTATGGAGAAGTAGCTCTCCTCCCACTTTGTTGAGCAAGCAGATCTAGTATGCCCATATTAGTCATTTTGCATGCTTACATGAGCCAGGACTAGCCCTTGGTCTTATGCTGACTACGTAACCCCAAGCATATATAAGGCCTCTGTTTTCTGTACTCCTTAGACTGTCTCATTCAGTTGCCAAGACTTCTGTGTGACATAGTCTCCCTCACCTGAGGTGAATAAATGCATTATTTTTATATTTCAGCTTCTGTGCCAATTTCTTCTTTGTTGGTTTAAAAGGACCAAGTATCAGTGAGACGCCTGAGAAGGTTTTCTATTTTCTACAGAAGGTGACTTACTTCAAGGCTTGGCTGGAGTAGAGTTGAGCCTGTTCGGATTGTACAATTACTTTCGTTGAATTGGGTGTAACTTTATGGAATTGCAACTGACTTACCTTTCTTTTTGGTATGTTTTTGTATTTGCATGTTTTCCTTATGCCCTTCCTTGATTATTGCTTTCCTCCTCCCGCTTTCCAAATTTTCCAGCTACTCCCCTGCAACTCCTGTATTTACAGCTAAAACATTGGTTTACCTATGCATAGTTCTACTCGCTCTTGCAGAGAAGTATGCTCATGAGCAGCTGGACTGTTGTAGATGTTGATCTATGCCTGTAGCCCTGGGAATTGCATTTATGAGTATGTATATTAGTACTAAGTGACTACTACGTATTCTGTTGACTGCTTCTGTAAATTGCCCTCAAATTTGTTGCTTGTGAGCTGAAGATGACATAAAGCAGCTAGTGTTGTCTTCGGGTATATTGCATGTACAATGAGTGACAGATTGTCGAAATGAAGAAGCAGCAAGATCTGTATAACCTGAAGGATAACTGTGCTGGAAGATCTCTTTACGTTGACGAACACTTCTTCTGTTAATGATATAGACCATTGGGATCTATGACTTTGCTGTCATAAAACTTAACGATAGCTCTGTTGTCATATTTGTGCGCCTGTAAGATCCATGTAAATTGGTAGATAGCTTTGCTGCCAGATGCACAAGTATTATTTGAACTGTGTAACCTGCAGGCAACTCTGCTCTTATAAGGTCTCTGTAACCAGAGGGAAAAGATTGTTGTTAGATGTCTGTAGTTTCTCTGCAGCGTGAGGTATAGCTGCTTTTAAGTACTATATAGGGAAAGAGAAGTCATGGGCAAGCCATACATAATTTGGCCTTTCTTACCTGTACCATATGTGAAAAAAATACCTGGTCTTCGGCACCCCACCCCCACCACTCTCTGTGCCTTTCCTTCCATCTCGAAGCTGTGCTCCCTGTTTCCCGCCTCTGCTCTAAAAGGCTGTCACAGAGCCAAGCCAGAGCAGCCTAAAATTCCTTTATGACATAGCAACAGTGGTTGAGTAGTTCTGTTACTCCCTATTGGTCCATCATAGCACATGAGATCCAATGTGTAGATCTTCTGAATTTCTGTAATCTGAAGGATAGGTTTACTGTGCACTACTCAAATGTATATAATATGTGAGATAGGTTTCTGCCTGATATATGATGCATGTTTCTGTATGATCTTTACAACCCGAGGGGAGCAGCTCTGATTCTCGAGCCTATCAGATCCCTCTAACATGATGATTAGCTGCCTGATCCTACACGATAACTATCATCTATTGGGTAACTCTTCTAACCAAGGCTTCAGTCTGACTGATCTTTTGACCTGATGCCCAAGTTTTCTGTCTAAGCCTATAAGATCTTTAACCTGTCCAGAGCCTGAGCGATCCGTGTAACATTGGATATCTTTGTTGTTTGAAGTCTGAGTACCCCTTAAGATCACAGTCAACTCTGGGGCATGAGCTTATAATATCTCTGTAACAGGTTAGATAGGCGTGACCTACGAGATATCTTGTCAGCGCAAAGCTTACTTTTGTATTAAGATCGGTATATCTGTAATAGCTCAATTCTCTAAAACCAAACACTATTGTATCTCTACTGACCCAAAGAAACTCAAATAGTAAACGCTTTGATACCCCTCCTAGTCTCGCCCTTCGCTGCAGCCATAGGTGGGACCTGGAGGTAGTCCTATGCAGGCCACTACTGTAGTTTCCACTTCCAAGTATTGTACAAATCCACGCCAATATGCCTGTCCGCAATATAAATTATATAAAACATAAGGGGTACAGTAAATTAAGCACTAGTGAAGATGAGGCAACAAACAAGTACAGATATATTTAGATTTTTTTTCCTCCATTGGCCATTAGTCATACAGTCAATGAATTTGCTCTGGCACAAAGGTCTATTTTATTGGAAATTATAAATCTTTAAAAAGACTTTAGAATTCTTCATACCACAAGCCTTAATATGTCCCTTGTGAAACTATATACCAATTTATATTCATTCATCTATTGTGCAAATACCACATCACTGATTGAAAAAGTCTGATACCAAAGTCTTTACAAAGTGACAATGTGTGTTATATCAGCACATTCATAGTATCATGATTTACAAATTCATATGTAGAATATGCCTTCATATATACAGTGTTGTTCCACAGGATTTGACTGTTCAGTCCTCTTTGTATGTCTCGGTGAGGATTTTATCAACTGTTTTTAGGTCGAGCCTAGCAGTGCACATGCGCTGCTCTGAAAGGCATGCAGGATCGAGTGTATGGGTATTCAGGACACCCATCGCTTTTAATTGGCTCCTTCATGTGCCTTTCAAAAATCTTTTGTTTTCATTGGTTTATAGCTTACATTTGTCCCTCCTTTTGCTGGTTTGGTCACACTCTGGAGACTGTTCCTGTTAAATGCATTATTTCATGATGGGCATATAGGTTAGTGCCATGCACTACTTGTTTTGTTAATTTCCTGCTCAACGGCGGTCACTCTCTGCAGTCTTGCAGTGAAGCGCGGCCATGCCTCAGACAAGCCGTTTATTGCCAGAAAGCTGTGGTAATGCTCTAAAGGTGGAGGGGAGTTTTATTTTGCACCTTGCAGCTGATGTTACTTTCTGTTCGCAAAGCTCCTTAATCCTGGCCCAAGATTATAACCTGGATCCTAAGACCTGGTATAATCATTTTGCCCACCTTTACGCTGTCCCGGTTCAAACAAATGAAATTCCCTTAGTTATTGCTGACACACTCATGCTACCTAACCAAGTCTCTTCCCTTCAGTTTAGCATGGCAGATACAGTGAGGGCAATTGCTGCCATAAAACCTTCTAAAGCACCCGGTCCTGATAAGATCGCGGGAGATCTATTTAAACATGAGACAGATGTTTGGTCTCCTTATATAAACCTTCTTTGCAACGGTATTGCCAATGGCCAGCCCATTCCTGACTCATGGAAAGGAGCGGAAATCTTTCCAATTTATAAGAAAGGTTCCAGGGACGATTCCGCAAATTATAGCCCAATCAGCCTTCTAGACATACTACAAAAGGTTTACGCAAAACACATTCTAGATAGGCTAAATGACTGGATTGTGGATAAGAATGTGCTCTCTGCCACGCTGGTTTTAGGAAGAAAATAAGTACCATAGACTAGGTCTTTAGGTCATTAATTATATCATGGAAATATACAAGGTTGCGTAAGGGATCTGTACGTAGCCTTCATAGATTTGAAGGGCGCGTTTGATTCTATTTCTATAGACCGTCTTTGGGCCAGCCTTTTACAACAAGGGGTTCCGAGTAACATTGTATTACAGCTAGTTAGGTTACACGAGAACACATACGCAAAAGTGCGATGGGGGAAAGCGGGAGAACTGACGGAAGAGATACCTGTAAAAAGGGGTGTGCGCCAGGGGTGTGTCCTGGCGCAAACCCTGTTTCTTTTGTACATCAATAATATGACTGAGGCCCTTAAAAAAGTCAATCATGACTCCCCGAAATTGGGAGGCGAACATATTTGTGCGCTAACTTTTGCTGACGATACCATCCTGCTATCTCAAACTCCAAGGGGACTCCAAAACCTCTTCAATGCACTGGATGGGTACTGCAGACAAGAGGGGCTTGAAATTAACCCGATAAGAGCTAAGTATATGACCATCAGACCCCATAAATGTTTTAAAACCAAAATGCAGTCAAATGGAGTTAGCTTGGAGCGTGTTCCAAATCTGTATACCTTGGGTAGACTATTGATTCTAATCTTTCATGGAACCCCTAGATTGCGAAATATAAATATATTCTTATCCAAAACGCAGCTCCAATTGCAAAAAACCTTTTTCTACTACATCGAAGGCTATCACCCCTGCATTGCAAGTTTATAAAGCTAGGACCCAATCAGCCGCCCTATATGGCTCGGAGCTATGGGGAGGGGGGTCCTTCGCCTCTAACTTTAGGGGAGAACAACATTATGAGAAGGTTTATTGCCCTTCCGCAAAATACCCCAGTGATTCCCCTTATGCTGGATTTAGGCATCAAGTGGATTGAGCATAGGGCTATATGGATGTCTCTCTCGTATTGGATTAGAATATGGACAACGGAAGAACTACAAAAATATAGGAGGCACTAAGTGAACTGATTGCTCTTGACACTTTTGTCACATTTCCATGGCTGGTCCATATCCGTAGGTGGTTTTTGGGTCTGGGTCTGAGCAGGTACTGGGAACACCCGGGCCAGTTCACCCCTGATTCAAAACAGGAATGTAAAACCATCTTCTGGAATTTTATTGAGCAGAGTGTTGTATTAAATTCTAGTCATGGTTCACTCATTAATCAGTTTTTAAGTTTTAAAATAAGCCCTTCCTTTGAACCTTTCCTGGACGAGATTGAGCCCCTTCTAGCCAAAACACTGTACCTAAAATTTTGATATGGTACGTTGCAAATTAAAAAAATCACGTCTAGTTGAGAGAAAAAGGTTGATGAGGAAAACGATTGTATATGCACTGAGTGCTCCCTTGGAAGAGAAGAAGATATTGCTCATGTTTTATTTTTTTGTACACTTTATAAAATCCCAAGGAAAAAATGGATACAGCCCTTGGGTAGGAAACTCTGCAATAGGCAGTATACTGAAATGTTGCATATCCTCAAAACAGATACCTCTAGATTGGTTGCCTTTGGAACAAGTATATTTTTATTGGCAGCCAACTTCATTAGATTAAAGTGAGGTTTACATTTTTAATAAGCAAGGGAACATGCCAAAGTATGATGTTAGGGCTACGCACAAGAATTGTTATTTTTATTTATCTGTGTTTGCACACTTTGTCATCGAATATCTCTGTAGTTAAAAGGTAAATCTTACATTAATGATGAAATATTGTGGGATATATGCACTTTATGCATTTTATGATCCTGCTAATGATCTCCTATTTGTATTCATCCTTGACGTGGAACAGTAATGTATTAAGGAATCGTGAAATTCAAAGTGTTGTAATAATTAAGAGATTGTAGGTTAATATAAACATTTACTCATATGCTGCTAAAATTAACAAAATTGCACTTCATGTATGTGAATGTTAGGCAATCACACTTTACCAATTCTTGTAAATCTTGTTAAAACAGTGTATTTTATATATATTGCGTAGGTTAATATAAACATTTACTCATATGCTGCTAAAATTAACAAAATTGCACTTTATGTACGTGAAGGTTAGGCAATCGCACTTTACCAATTCTTGTAAACTTTGTTAAAACAGTGTATTTTATATATATTGCGTTCTTATTTGTATATTGTTAGATGCTATTTATATATTTTTAATGGAAATTAGATTTTTTTATTTCTTTGATGATTCTGCAGGTCCCGCACACTACTTACCTTGCCAAAACTTTTTCAGACCATAACCCGCTGTAGGTGACGATTACATGGGGCAGGGTACCTACCCCAGTGCCCACCTGGAGGTTATGGCCACAACTACTAGAAGATACAGTATTTCGTACCGCCATGGCCGTCCCTATTACACATTATTTTCTTGAAAACAGTAACACGGCTTCTAATGGTTTAATTGAATGGGACGCCTTTAAAGCGGTGGTGGCGGGAGGGCCATAAGTACAACTGTGGGTGCTCGACAGGAGGTTAATAATTCCCTCATAGATACTGAACGCAAGATGGATCGTTTAGAACAGGAAGCGACGTGCGACAGGGAGAAACAGGCACTGCTCTAGGAAATTCGTATACAACATGCAAAATTACTTGAGTCACTACGCAACATAGACTCTCAGCGATACACACAAAGAACCCACACTGAAGCAGACAAATCGGGGGTGTTGTTGCTAAAATAATAAAGGATGACCCACCGGCACTGGTGATTAGTACGGTCACTACCTTAGAGGGTAACACAGCGTGCACACAACATGACATTAATACGGCATTCTACGACTACTAAGCCACTCTCTACGGCAAACCCGCGGACCATCTGGACACACAGCTAGACGATTTCCTAGACACATTGACGTACCCACAACTGACTCCGGCTGCACTCAAGGACCTTTTAGGCCCAATTACAAGAACTGAAATAAAAACGGCAATCAAGGGGCTTCCCTGTAATAAAACACCTGGACTGGACGGATTGGCAGCAGAATTCTATGACGTCTTTGGGGATTAACTCATCCCCCATTTGGAACTCTTGTATAAAACAACATTTGAAAAAGGGGTATTGCAACTTACAATGGCACAGGCACTGACGATCACACCCCCAAAACCGGGTAGGGATCCCACTGACATGGCAGGCTACCGCCCATTGTCGCTCCTAGCAAAAGAATTTAAAATCCTTATTAATGTATTAGCTAATAGACTCCTGCCATTCCTACATAACCTGATACTTATAGATCAGACTGTTTTTTTGCCGGCCCGTAGCACATCTTTGAACATCAGAAGACTACATTCTCTCATGTCTGCCACCCCAATACACTTCTCTCACGCTGGATGTGTGTCACTGGACCTTCGCCAGGCATTCAATACTCTGGACTGGGGCTATTTGTTTCAGGCACTGGGCAAATTTGGGCTACCAGAAGATTATCTTAAAGGGCTCTGTCTTTTATATCAAGCCCCTACGGTTCGGGTCCGCACTGGGGGCCAGATATCTGATGTTTATCCGATTTTCCGTGGGACCAGACAGGGATGCCCATTATCGCCACTTTTATTTATACTAGCACTGGAACCCCTGGCTATTAAATTGAGGGCAGAGGTACAGGACGTAGGTATTCCGATCGGGAACACTGTACATCTTTTTTCAGCCTATGCGGATGACATAATCCTCTATGTCAAAGATCTCTGCTCAGACTTAACGCCCCTGGCAGAGATATTCGCTGTCTTTGACACCATAACAGTGTTGGCCATTATTCCGGCGAAATCTCATGTTTTTTTCTTTTGGGTGCAGCCGTTCCTCATGATAAATCCCTTCGGACCTGTGGAGATACAAGTGGCCCCACAGTCTTTTAAATACCTTGGAATACAGGTGTACCGGGCACCCACTGATTTATTGAATGGCAACTTACACAGGGCTATTAGAGCCCTCCGTGCTAGTACTGCCTTCTGGCTTACATTGCCGTTAATCGTGAGGGGTAGGATAGCCATTACTAAGATGGTGGTCCTCCCGAGACTCCTCTATCACTTTACGAATTTACTGATACAACTCCCACACCGTACTTTTAAACTTTTGAATACCTTACTGATTTATCTAATTTGGGGGACCGGCAGACAGAGGATTAGCCTCAAAAAGCTCCAACTCGGCACAGCCAAGGGGGGAATCGGGGTTCCTAACCTTAGGGCCTACTATTACGCCTGTCAATTACAATGGCCGGAGGTAACCTCCATGAGATAGGTTATACTGAGCACGACATAGCAGCGGGAGCAGTGCACACGCTGTTGCTACAGCGTTGTAAACTCCCCCATCAGCTCCTTGCCTTATTATGCATGGTGCTGCAAACACTCCCCCTGCATAGGCAGGGGGAGTGTTTGTATAGAGGAGAGCCGTCTTCCTCATTTTAAGTCCTCTAGACAGTGCTGCTATCTGCTTCTCAAGTCCCAGTGCTTATTCCTTATTCTAACTCCTTTAGGCATTGCCGCCAGCTGCTCACTGGTCCCATCCATAGCTCCTCCATTCTAATTCCGCTAGGCAGTGCTGTAGCTGTGTCTCTGTACCCAGTGGTAATTCCCCATTCTTAGTCCTCGAGGCAGTGCTGAATCTATGTCTCTGTTCCCAGTAGTACTTCCTCATTCTTAGTCCTCTAGACAGTGCTCCTAGCTGCTTCTCTGGTCCCAGTAGTAATTCACCATTTTTAGTACTCTAGACAGTGTTGCAACTACTTCTCTGGTCCCATTGGTAATTCCTCATTTAAGTCCTCTAGACAGTACTGTAGCTGCTTCTCTGGTCCCAGTGGTGATTCTATTCACACAAAAGAGAGGTAGGAATGGAAACTGTGGTTAAATAATGCAAGTGGTATATGTTCAGTGTGGAAAAATTGCCCTCACTCACATTTTGTGACATACTTCATCATTGGGCTTGCTAACTAACACACAGCGCAGACCAACGCCTGGGGTGGAGCAAGGGGGAGGGGAAGACAATACAAACACATATAAATAATAGCAGGATCCACAAAGAAAAGTGTGTAGTTAGTGATATTAAAATTAGCTCGGTTACCCTTTATTCCTGGATTAAGCACCCAGGATTAAAAGAGAATTGGATGGTGGCGAAATAGGATCCCCCATCCTTACTGCAAGTTTGTCGACATGTTTCAGACGAATTACAAAAGCCCTCAGTTCAAAGGTCTGGATGGCTTTCTTCAGGACCTCTCAATTCTCCATTTTTTAGAGATCCCTCCTGCTGACCTATCTCAATCCAGTAAATTAATTTAGGGTATTTCCCTCGGCCCTTTTTAGGGGGCTATGTTGGTCAAATTTCGGTGATATCTGTGGATATAAAAATTCCCACAATCAAACAGTATACCTCCCGTCGATCGACTCTGTGGATGCATACAGTATATCCCTGGGTATTTACTAGTGTCTCACACTGGCATCACAATATCCCTTATGTCTAAGGCCTACTTGGAGGGTCGTCAGGGCACAAGTCATTACATGTCCCTCTTCGTGGCTCCAGATTCAATCGATCCAAAGTCCATCCAATTACTTTGTACTACTTTTGCATATGTAACTTTATTGCACAGGTGTCCTACACTCCTTGTAAAAAAACACCCATCAAGGATATTCTGCAATCCTTTAGTATCAGTCTGGCCCAATATTGTGTCCTTAATAGTGTCAGCCGCTTACCGAATTTCAATGGTGATGACACTCGAAATGGCATGAGAGTAGGAGCGGCTCCCTGTAGTTACACACTATACAGATTAGGAAACAGTGAAGCATAATACCTTTAACATCTGCTTTTATTAATACATTTAGCAAATTCCATTTTAATGCTGAGCTCAAAAGTGTCGTTTTTAAACCATGTCCCAAGTTCTTATTGAACCAATGTACAAAAGGGCAGCCCCCCGCTCCCCCCGGGAACCCCTGTTCTCATAATACGGTCTCACTCTCTAAAAACTCAGATCTAGACCGTAGATGGCATGCAAATCGGTATAGCCGTAAGGGTATTTAGAGGTCAGCGCGGATGTCACGAAGTTCCTAGTCAGCGTGATACATTCCGATACTGAGCAGTGGCAGGCACATTATCCCGCCCTTGCATACAAATGGCGCAGATTAGCATGGTATCACAGCAGGCGGCCTGTGGCTCGGTTAGCAGTTCTATCTTGCTGCCACAAGGTGTCACTGTTGTCTTGCATTTTCGCAGTCATTCCACGTTATTCCCTAGTCTCCTCCGCAGTTGCAGGATCCAAGGTACAAGAGTGCAAAGGTAGGTGAACAAGAACAATGCGCAAGCTCCACCCACACTCTCCCGTCCTGGCCAGCTGGCACGGCCGCCGCCTGCCCCCAAGCACCAGCGTGGAAGGCTCTGCAGAAGGCAAGCATTCAGGCCACAACAGGGCCAGCGCGCATACTTCTTCCTAAATAGGGTACATTTCCCTCAAAAGTGCAGGGTTAGGAAAGTGTCAGTCGCAGGGGTTTGCAGTACTCGCAAGCCAGAGCCTGTCGCCTGACTAGTATATGATCTCACGAGTTCGCAGGAATGTTCTCGTTACCATATAATAGTGACCATAGCGTAACAATGCGGCTCGCAGCAGTTTTGTATCCTTTGTATACATACAATATGCAGCAACATACACTAGCACAGAAAACAAGCACAACCATAGCGTAACAATGCGGCACGCAACAGTTTTGTCTCCTTTGTAAACATACAATATGCAGCAACATACACCTAACACAGAAAACAAGCGTGCGTGCCTTGCGCGGCAGCAGTGGGAGGAGGGGGGCCTGCGCGATTCCCTTGCGGGAGCGATACTTCTTACCATATGGTGCTGCTCGCTCCTGCATGTGACTCACCACAAGTACACGCGTTGCCATTGAAGGCAATGGAATGCGTGCACGCTTGTGGCTGAAAAGTCGAAGTGATTCCAAAATGTCTTTTTGCCTATGTAGCATATGCGCACTGCGTTGGCGAGACCTAAATATGGGCGGGAGTGAGCGGAGCTTCAAGTCAATACCTGAATAAAGCATGTCTCGCAGAGCAGCGCATGCGCTGCCCAGGCTCGACCTAACAATGCTATGACACGGTGCTCATGCTGGCCCCGCTATATCACTGGTTGCGTTATATTGCTTTTTGACGAACTTAACTTTTAGCTCTCCATATTTCGTTTTCCTCCTTGGGGCTCTAGACATCCTAGGGGTGCTTCAAACAATTCCCGACCCACTTTCTAATCAAACATTTTCGTTTTTGTCAAATGTACCAATCTAGTATTACACTCCACCCTAGCAGTACATCATGAAGCAGGAGTGGTTTTTCGGGTAAGTTTATTCTCTCCTCGTAGAAAGCCTGGGCCAACTATCATTGTATGGAATCTGGATCTCAGGCGGCCCACCAGATTCCATCCAACCTCATTGGTCAGGATACTACATCTATCTATCATCTTGATTGATACATTAAAAAAATCTGCGCTATGACGCACATGCGTTATTAGGTGACCTCTAATCCTGATTTCAGGGCCGGTCACTCCACGCACCGCACGGCCCCCCGCTAGTGCGCTCAGAGCCTCTCAGCTGCTGCCACGAGTTCGCCCTTCCTCGCTCTTTAAGTATTTTCTGCTGCTCCGGGACCGGGTTTCCCGCCTTGTGCTCCCCCCGCTATCCGCCGCTGCTCCCCCGTGCCCCGCCCCTTTTTTGATTCTGTACCCTGTTCCCCCTTCCCATTCGCCGCCCTGCTCCCGCCTCCCAGCTGCTCCTCCCTCCCCACTTGGCCATTTATGTCGGGGACCGCGCAGTGGTGAGCTGTGACCTCTGACCCTGATTTCAGGGCCGGTCGCTCCACGCACCACACAGCCCCCCGCTAGTGTGCCCAGAGCCTCACCGCTGCTTCCGTGAGTTCGCCCTTCCTCGCTCTTTAAGTATTTTCTGCTGCTCCGTATTTGGTGCCCTGTGATTTGTGCCCTGTGATATACTTTCTGTGCCCAGTTTTTGTACTCGCCTGCTTGTTTTGCCCAGTGCTCTGTTATTGTGCCACCTCTTGTTGTTGTTAATTTCTCCCCCTTCGCCGCTCTCCGGGACCGGGTTTCCCGCCTTGTGCTCCCTCCCGCTCCCCACCGCTGCTCCCCCTGCGGCCCACCCCTTTTTTGATTCTGTACCCTGTTCCCCCTTCCCATTCGCCACCCCGCTCCCGCCTCCCAGCTGCTCCTCCCTCCCCACTTGGCCATTTATGTCGGGGACCGCGCGGTGGTAAGCTGTGACCTCTGACCCTGATTTCAGGGCCGGTCGCTCCACGCACAGCACGGCCCCCCGCTAGTGCGCCCAGAGCCTCACCGCTGCTGCCGCGAGTTCGCCCTTCCTCGCTCATTAAGTATTTTCTGCTGCTCCATATTTGGTGCCCTGTGATATACTTTCTGTGCCCAGTTTTTGTACTCGCCTGCTTGTTTTGCCCAGTGCTCTGTTATTGTGCCACCTCTTGTTGTTGTTAATTTCTCCCCCTTCACCTCTCTCCGGGACTGGGTTTCCCGCCTTGTGCTCCCCCCACCCCCCGCCGCTGCTCCCCCTGCAGCCCACCCCTTTTTTGATTCTGTACCCTGTTCCCCCTTCCCATTCACCACCCTGCTCCCGCCTCCCAGCTGCTCCTCCCTCCCCACTTGGCCATTTATGTCGGGGACCGCGCGGTGGTGAGCTGTGACCTCTGACCCTGATTTCAGGGCCGGTCGCTCCACGCACCACACAGCCCCCCGCTAGTGCGCCCAGAGCCTCACCGCTGCTGCCGCGAGTTCCCCCTTCCTCGCTCTTTAAGTATTTTCTGCTGCTCCGAATTTGGTGCCCTGTGATTTGTGCCCTGTGATATACTTTCTGTGCCCAGTTTTTGTACTCGCCTGCTTGTTTTGCCCAGTGCTCTGTTATTGTGCCACCTCTTGTTGTTGTTAATTTCTCCCCCTTCGCTGCTCTCCGGGACCGGGTTTCCCGCCTTGTGCTCCCTCCCGCTCCCCACCGCTGCTCCCCCTGCGGCCCACCCCTTTTTTATTATGTACCCTGTTCCCCCTTCCCATTCGCCACCCCGCTCCCAGCTGCTCCTCCCTCCCCACTTGGCCATTTATGTCGGGGACCGCGCGGTGGTAAGCTGTGACCTCTGATCCTGATTTCAGGGCCGGTCCCTCCACGCACAGCACGGTCCCCCGCTAGTGCGCCCAGAGCCTCAACGCTGTTGCGGCGAGTTCGCTCTTCCTCGCTAATTAAGTATTTTCTGCTGCTCCGTATTTGGTGCCCTGTGATATACTTTCTGTGCCCAGTTTTTGTACTCGCCTGCTTGTTTTGCCCAGTGCTCTGTAATTGTGCCACCTCTTGTTGTTGTTAATTTCTCCCCCTTCGCCCCTCTCCGGGACTGGGTTTCCCGCCTTGTGCTCCCCCCACACCCCCCCCGCTGCTCCCCCTGCGGCCCGCCCCTTTTTTGATTCTGTACCCTGTTCCCCCTTCCCATTCACCGCCCCGCTCCCGCCTCCCAGCTGCTCCTCCCTCCCCACTTGGCCATTTATGACGGGGACAGCGCGGTGGTTAGCTGTGACCTCTGACCCTGATTTCAGGGCCGGTCGCTCCACGCATCGCATGGCCCCCCGCTAGTGCGCCCAGTGCCTCTCTGCTGCTGCCGCGAGTTCGCCCTTCCTCGCTCTTTAAGTATTTTCTGCTGCTCCGTATTTGGTGCCCTGTGATTTGTGCCCTGTGATATACTTTCTGTGCCCAGTTTTTGTACTCGCATGCTTGTTTTGCCCAGTGCTCTGTTATTGTGCCACCTCTTGTTGTTGTTAATTTCTCCCCCTTCGCCGCTCTTCGAGACCTGGTTTCCCGCCTTGTGCTCCCCCCCGCCGCTGCTCCCCCTGCGGCCCGCCCCTTTTTTGATTCTGTACCATGTTCCCCCTTCCCATTCGCCGCCCCGCTCCCGCCTCCCAGCTGCTCCTCCCTCCCCACTTGGCCATTTATGTCAGGGACCGCGCGGTGGTTAGCTGTGACCTCTGACACTGATTTCAGGGCCGGTCGCTCCACGCACCGCACGGCCCTCCGCTAGTGCGCCCAGAGCCTCACCGCTGCTTCCGCGAGTTCGCCCTTCCTCGCTCTTTAAGTATTTTCTGCTGCTCAGTATTTGGTGCCCTGTGATTTGTGCCCAGTGATATACTTTCTGTGCCCAGTTTTTGTACTCGCCTGCTTGTTTTGCCCAGTGCTCTGTTATTGTGCCAGATCGTGTTGTTGTTAATTTCTCCCCCTTCGCCACCCGAAGCGCACCCACGGACCCATCACCTGCCAAGCCTGCAGATTCACTTGCCTCCGAACCTGCACCACACCCGCCAAGCCAGGCACCAGCAACGATAGCCTCAAATGCATCCTGCTCAACACCCGCTCCGTCCACAGGCACGCCGTCGAACTCTGGAACCTCCTCGACACAACATCACCAGACGTCGCCTTCCTCACAGAAACCTGGATGAACGCCTCCTCAGCCCCCGACATCGCCATAGCCATCCGGGATGGCTACAAGATCACCCGGAGGGACCGCGTCAACCAAACCGGAGGAGGCATCGCCATCGTTCACATAAACACCATCCGAATCACGACCAACTACGCCGACACCCTCACAGCCACCGAGCACCTTCACTTCCAGATACACACCGACCCCAAGACCACCCTCAGAGGCACCCTCATCTACAGACCCCAGGGACCACGCACACAATTCAGCGAAGCCATCGCAGACTTCGTCAGCCGCACGCCCTAACCTCCTCAGACTACATCCTCCGAGGAGACCTCAACTTCCACTTGGAGAACAACAATGACAGCAACACCACTGCCCTGCTGGACAACCTCGCCAACCTCGGACTCAAGCAACTGCTGAACACCCCCACCCACTACGCCGGCCACACGCTTGGTCCCATCTTCTCCTCCAGAAAGCACATCCCCTTCAGCCAATCCACCGGACTACACTGGACAAATCACAGCTGCGTCCACTTCAACTTCAGAAGAACCACGACCCACCACCACCCGCAACAGGTCCCCCACAGAATCTGGAGCAAGATCACCGCCGACCAGCTCACCACCTCCCTCAGCCAGAACCGTCCCACCAACACGACGAACCCCAACAAAGCAGCCCACAACCTCACACAGTGGCTCACCAACTGCGCCGACAACCTCGCACCACTGAAGAACCCCCCCAACAGACACGGCAGCAAGAAAGCCTCTTGGTTCACCAACGACCTCAAAAACTCCAAGAAAACCTGCTGCACCCTCGAGAAAGCCTGGCGCCACAACGAGACAACAGAAAACATGACAGCCCTCCAGAACGCCACCCGCAAACACCACCAGCTGATCCGCACCACCAAAAGAACCACATTCAAAGAACGACTGGACAACAACTCCCACAACAGCAAGGAACTCTTCAGCATCGTTAAAGAGCTCTCCAGCCCCAGCGCCTGAAACAACGACATCACACCCTCGCAAGACCTCTGCGACTCACTCGCCTCGTTCTTTCACTGCAAGATCGCGGACAGACACAAAAGCTTCGGCACACAGACTACGCACCCAACCACCGATTCAGCGCCCCCCACCACCAACCTCTGCACCTGGACCTCGGTCAGCACCGAAGACACCACCCGCAAGATGAACACCATCCACTCCGGCTCACCAACCGACTCCTGCCCACACCACATCTTCAACAAAGCCGATTCCATTATCGCACCCCAACTCCGGGACATCATCAACAGCTCCTTCGCATCCGCCACCTTCCCGGAGAGCTGGAAACACGCCGAGCTCAGCGCCCTCCTGAAGAAACCCACTGCGGACCCCACGGACCTCAAGAACTTCCGCCCCATCTTGCTCCTACCTTTTCCGGCCAAAGTCATCGAGAAGACCGTCAACAAACAACTCTCCCCCTTTCTCGAGACAAACGGATCCCTCGACCATTCGCAGTCCGGTTTCCGAGCAAACCACAGCACCGAGACCGCCCTCATCGCAGCTACCGACGACATCAGGTCCCTGCTCGACAACGGGGAAACAGCTGCCCTCATCCTCCTAGACCTCTCAGCAGCTTTCGACACCGTATGCCACCACACCCTGATACAGCGCCTCAGCAACATCGGAATCCAAGGAAAGGCCTTGGAGTGGATCATCTCAATCCTCGACGGTAGAACCCAGAGAGTCCGCCTCCCCCGTTCCGGTCCGCGGCCACCGAGGTCATCTGCGGTGTCCCGCAAGGATCCTCGCTCAGCCCCACCCTCTTCAACGTCTACATGAGCCCCCGCGCAGCCATCGCACGCCAACACAACCTTAACATCATCTCCTACGCAGACGACACCCAGCTGATCCTTTCCCTCGCCAACGACCCCGCCACTGCCAGAGCCAGCCTGCAGGAAGGAATGAAAGACGTTGTGGAATGGATGAAGCTCAGCCGGCTGAAACTGAACTCAGATAAGACGGAAGTCCTCATCCTGGGAACATCCCCCTCCGCCTGGGATGACTCCTGGTGGCCCCCTGCCCTGGGCACCGCCCCCGAGCCAATGGACCATGCACGCAACCTGGGCTTCATCCTGGACTCATCCCTCACGATGACCAAGCAAGTCAACGCCATCTCGTCATCCTGTTTCAACACCCTGCGCATGCCCCGAAAGATCTTCCGGTGGATCCCCACCGACACCAGGAAGACGGTCACCCAGGCCCTCATCACCAGCCGACTGGACTACGGAAACACCCTCTACGCTGGAACCACAGCCAAACTACAGAAAAGACTCCAGTGCATACCGAACACCTCTGCACGACTTATCCTGGACACCCCCCGCCACAGCCACATCTCGCCCCAGCTGAGAGACCTGCACTGGCTGCCCGTCAGCAAGAGGATCACGTTCAGACTCCTCACCCACGCACACAAGGCTCTCCACGAGATGGGACCCAAATACCTCAACAACCGCCTCACATTCTACACACCCACCCACCAGCTCTGCTCCGCCAGCCTCGCCCTCGCCACCGTCCCACGCATTCGCAGAACCATCGCCGGAGGAAGATCCTTCTCCTACCTGGCGGCCAAGACATGGAACTCCCTCCTCACACATCTACGACTGACCCAGGACCATCTCTCCTTCAGGAAACAGCTCAAGACCTGGCTCTTCGAGCAGTAGCGGCTCTACCCGCCCACCCCCACCCCCACCCCCAGCGCCTTGAGACCCTTACTGGTGAGTAGCGCGCTCTACAAATTCCCTGATTGATTGATTGATTGATTCGCGTTTTCTAAGTTGACAGGTCCATAAGTAGAGACCTGTTGAGTTTGCTAATGCTTATTTCTCCCTTTCCCTGCTCTTTGGCTTTGTGCAACATAAAGATGGGGACATTTGCAGCCATTGCTTCTTTGCCCATGCACATTGCCTGTTTTTCTTAGACTTTGAGTCTATGAGCTGCTACACCACTCCAGTTGCATGGGTGTGAATATTCAGTGTGCATGTAGCCCTACAAGAGTGTTTTATTTATTTAGTTTTGTTTTTATCACAAGAGCCTTTGTGCCCCCAGTAAACATGCCCTTTCACCGTGCGCACCGTATGAACACCAGAAGCCTGTAAGGCATACTACCCACGCCCTATCGACCACTCGAGCCTGAACGCGCTGCATGACCAGCCATTGCATCAGATCCCAAGCTGGCATTGTGTCTGTGAGAAAGACTAAGGGCCATATTATCAAGCAAGGGCGATGCATTATCGATGCTTTTATCGGCAGGAAACTGCCGCTAAAGCGGCGATAATGGGCTTAATAATATGCCCTTGTGAATTTCCATAGCAGCCCAGGTTAACACCAGAACCTGGGCTGCTATGGGAATTCACATTCACATATTTATTTGCATGTAGAGCCTCCTGCATTTATTAATTGTTAGGACTGGTCTATCCAGTAAATTAATTTAGAGCACTCGGCTCTAAGAGCCCTGGCAAGAGGCGAGCCTTGCCAAGCATCAAGATTGAAACATCATGTAAAAACTATGATAAAGTCTCCCTGAAATTCAGTGCATTTATTTAACACAAGGAAGCGTGTCACCTTGAGAAGTATTTATTAAAAATGAGAATGTTTCAACTTAAACATAGAAACATTCTTGTTCCCTGCCCTGATAACACTGTTATTAGTGAACTGCAGAAGGAACTATCTATGACTTCAAGGTGGCCTACATTCGTATTGTACATAGAGCAACATGCTAGTCTATTAAATCACAATGCACATCCTGAACTCAATTATTTCAAGGTTATAATGAAAAACAAGCATTAGCAAAGCCAATAAGTCTCACCTACCAGAGCTTTGTCAGTGTTTTTTGTGTCAGACTGTTCAGCAGCACGGCTGCTATGCAACATAGCAGAACATTTGAAAAAAAGAACACTGACACTGCAGAGCTCTGTCATACTGCTTTAAAGCTTTGAGCCATGTTGCACAGCATCCTCACTCAGACAACATGGCTTTAAAAAAACATTAACAGCGTCATTATGTGTCCTTAAAACCATTTCTGCCATGTTGCGAAACAGTGTAGAGTGCTGCTTCGTTCTTTTTTGGTTTCAGACGTGCTGCACAGCAGCTGCGGTTCTGTACAACATGGCAAAACAGTGTTACAAAAACATTACCAAAGCCAATAGCTCTTGTAGGTGAGACCTATTGTCTTTTTTATGTAACTAAAGCTTTGTGTTGTAGCACATTGTAATCCACAGATAGCACCTTTTCCATTGAAATGGCCACTAACCTGGCACGGACATATAGGTTTGCTGATAGCATTATATAGCACACAAAAGATAATGTGCATTTGTGTATCACCAAGTAAAGTGTCTTGATTTGTTTTGATCGTATTGAAATCTTATTTTCCATCACGCTTCAGAATTACAAAAACAATGTGCTTCATTTTTGTTTACCTAACTGGTAAATGTATACAGTTCATTTAAAAGAATTTACATTTTGCTGTGTGTTGCAGAAGAAACAACATCCCATAGCCTTTCCTTTCACATTCCCGGTACTCCAGCATAATTATCACATAATTCACTTCTTAAACTTCTCTGACTTTGCAGTTATAGGAGGAAAAGTAAACACCAACCCTGCAGCAATTTATCAGAAGATATAGCGTGACATTTGACCTCTGTCTTTGAAGCACTGGCAAATGTTACAAGTTCAATACAGAATTAATTTAATAGCATCTTTATTTATTGCAACCACTTTCCTGACTCACCATAAATCAACTCACAACCCACTAGTGGCCCAGGAGCCACAGTTAGGGAAACTCTGAACTAGATTAAAGTCCTCCAATTGACTTGCAGTGTGTGACAAATCTCTTCAATTATCCCAGGGCTGTTCATTTAGTGGTGTCTGGTTTATTGTCTGCAAAGTACTGATAACGGAAAACCCTTGTAGAAGATATGTCTTATGTGAATAAAATAGGTGTACGTTACAGTTGACAGTTGACTGCTGATTAATATGGCATGAGTATTAGCCTTAGTGTGAGCCAGAATTGTTATGCTACATAACTGTATATTATCCCTGCAAACCATTGCTTATCGAAATTACTTTGCTCTTTGGGTTGTTTCCAATCTGTGGATTGTATGCTGAAGATTGAGCTGGCGGGTGTGACTGTCTTTCTGGATGATGATGCCTGGAATGTGATTGGTAGAGTTGTTGCCTTGGAATAGACATGTTTTCAACTGTCCTCTGAAGTGTTGTTGTTCCTGGATGCTTCGAATACTGACTGATAGTGAGTCCCAGAGCTTGGCGGTTTGTACCGAGAAAGCAGTCCCTTCTCAGATTTTCTTATAGTAAGGTGGTATGGTGATAAGTGTTGCAAGCCTGAAGCACAGTATCCTGTTTTATTTGTATTGCTTGAATTTAGCTTTTAGGTATAGAGGTCTTTTTCCTTGGAGGCTCTTTCTGCCCTTCTTGCTATAGGTAGCAAGTGGAGTGATTGCAAGATTGGAGTCATGTATTCCAGGGCTTTAAGTGGGATGAAAAAACTGGGGGGTCTATCAAAGGGGCGTGGCCAGTGTAATTAGGGGCGTGGCTTAAAATCACTTACGCAAAAAATCTGTGCTTAGTAGTGTGCCACCCGACTTGTATTTTGCTGTTTCTGTCATTGCATCCAGATATTTGATACAAGTAACATCATACCTACAATACGTAAGTAATATTGGCTTTGTCAATGGTTATTACTTGCACAAGATAAATAAGCTGCAACTATAACTTGTATATAATATTGACAAAGCTTCCAATTAAATCCTTGGTGACCCTACCACAATGTTGCTGCTCCTGAGTTTCAGAAAGAGAAGAAAATCCAGAAAGAAAATGACTCTTAAAGGATTTCCCTTCCCCCACAACGCTCCCCTGGCATGACGTCATGCCGTAACTTCTCTACTACTGAGAAGTTAGCAGTGTGCATCCATGTGCCTGGTGCTGTCTCGAAACGGGTCTTTATCAGGCTTTGTTTTGAGCCATAGCACTTTTTTCCTGACAGCAAACAGCAGTCATTGCAGTCCGGGAAAAAAAACGGGCTGCCTGTGACGGGCTCAAAACAGAGCCCGATAGAGACCCGTTTCGAGGCCCCCTGAAAAAAACTGCCGGTGCTCAGACCCCTTGAGACCCGGCCCACTTAAAGCCCTGATGTATTCTCTTGAGTGAAGGTGGAGAAGTCTCGGAGCAGCATTTTGGATGAGTTGTATTTTGCATAAAATGAATGAGATGTGTCAATGGTATAGGCTGTTTGCATAGTCTAGCTCGAATATTACAAGTGTGAGGATAGATTGTAGATTCTATTGGTACCCAAGGTATGGGAAGATGCAACATATTGTTTTCTTTGTGTAGAACGCATTCTATTTGATGTTGATGTTATTAACATGTGGAATCAATTATAGGTCTGATTCCATGGTTAAAGCTAGGTTTGTGACTCCTCTTGATACATTTTTGGAGGGTTCTGGTACGTTTGTCATTATTCGCAACTCATAAACTTTGTCTTTGTGGTATTTAGCTTTAAATGGTTATTTATCATCCATGTGTTTTGGGCCAAATGCAGTCATCAAGATTTGACCTGTGCAGAGGTCCTCCAAACCATTCATTTTTAAAATGATTTGGATATCATCTGCTTAGTGGCAACATGTGATGTTGAATGATTTAATCTGGTTTAGTAAGAGGGTTAGGTAGATGTTGAATAATAGTGGGGAATATGATGGACCCCTGAGGGATGCCACATTGTTTTGTGTAAGGAGATGATGTGAAAAGTGGCAACAACACTATTTCACAGTCACAGATGAGAGGCCAAGAATTCAATGGCATTAGCTGAACTCTCTTCACCTATCACATATGATATGTAAAATAAGAATTTGCTGTTTTAAAAGATAGCATGCTGTACAGGAAATTAAGTTGTGTTGTTCTTGATCCAGCAACTTTCATGACATTTCCTATTCCAAATAAATACGTGGGTGTCGGTACTCCAGATTACAAAAAAATGGCATAGTGCTTTGATTAGGGGCAGAGTCATCACAAGTCAGGTACAACGTATTTTTTGACTGACATTGTCCATCATAGCGTGTTATGTCATAAAGGGCTGCTACGACAGACTATTTACCTTTCAAAATTGGTTTCATATCTAGCTAACACTGGCAGGGTCAATACCCTGAGGATTCAATCAATTGAACCAAATATTGTGAAAACCATAATCAGGGCATCAAGGGGCGTAAAATAATTGACCTCTCTAAACATCGTTGCAAAAACACTGAGTAGCATTTTCAGATTTTTATATATTGTAATTTATGATCTGTGTAGTGTGATTCTGCTTTTTGAAACTTTGAAATGCTGCTTTATCTTTATCTAATTTATGGTAATAGCAAATAAATTGCTTTTACCACAAATTATGTATTTTATGTACTAGATGCATAATACTTGGTGAATATTTGGGCTGGTGTTTTTATTGGGAGAAGTGTGGAAACTCTGGGTGGGTAGAATTTTATAGAGCCCAGCATTTTGCTTTACTGAAATATGAGGAAAAGTTGTTATTCAGTCAAAGTTTTGTATTTCCAAGGCATTCTGGGTAAGAAATTATTGGGATCCTTGTGAGCCACACCACCCCAAACTCCCCTAGGTGCCTTGTTTTCAGAAATGTCTAGGCCTGGCAGGTATCCACTAAGGTATAACTTGTTTGTTCAACACTAGGCACAAGGCTCCAAGAGTGTGCTTTTGGATTCACAGATTACAGCTCAATAAAGAATGGCACATAAAGAATTTCACTGGGCGCTAATACCAATGCCTCTTTATGCACCTTAAATAATGCCCACAATGTCTCAATGTTCAAGGGTTGTACTGTTTTCTGATTTTCAGCATCATAAAAACAAGTCTTTGGTTGATACACTTTTCGTTAGTGCACTAACCTTAGGATAGTACTTAACCATGCTTTCTCATTTTATTTTGTAGGTGTGGCATTGCAGGGACTGTGTTTGATGCATCACTGGATTTGCAGTGGAAAAGATGTCTTCAGTGTAGGAGATTCACAGTAGAGAAGTGCAGCTTTGCAGGGATGATGTTCGCTGCGTGGCTGGATTTGCAGAGGGGGAGATGTCTAGTGCGTCAGAGATTTGCAGGAGAGCCGAAATGCAGAAGAAGCTGGGCCAGGTTGTGGAGACGTTCAGGTGAGAAGGAATCTGAATGTGAGCTTCCCCAAGGGACTGTGAATCAGTCCAAATATCACCATAGTCATGTGCCTATGAGTGAGCCCAAATATCACCATAGTCATGCTGAGTCAGCCCGAAGGCCCTGAGGGATGTTACTGTTTGTGCTTTGGTGTTTCATGACTCGGTGGCGTAAGGCTCCAGGGGATATTACCATGCCAAGAACTTTGTAAAGCCTACAGGGCAATCAATCAATCACATCATTTGTAGAGCACGCTGCATACCTGTAAAGGTCTCAAGGCACTGAGGGGGGTGGGGGGGGGGGGGTGCGCTGCTACTGTTCGAAGAGCCAGGTCTTGAGGAGTCTTCTGAAGGTCAGTAGGTCTTTGGTCTGCCGTAGGCGGGTTGGGAGGGTATTCCATGTCTTGGCTGCTAGGTAGGGGAATTATCTGCCATCTGCGGTTGCTCTTCGGATGCAGGGGACCGTGGCAAGGGCGAGGTCGGCTGAGCGGAGCTGGCGGGTGAGGGTGTAGAAGCTGAGTCAGCTGTCAAGGTACGCTGGTCCGGTGTTGTGGAGCACCTAGTGTGCGTGGATGAGGAGCTTGAAGGTTATATTCTTGTCGACAGGGAGCCAGTGAAGGTCTCTCAGGTGGGGCGTGATGTGGTTGCAGTGAGGGATGTCGAGGATCAGGCGTGGGGAGGCGTTCTGGATGCGTTGGAGCCGTTTCAGGAGTTTGGCCGAGGCTCCTGCGTAGAGGGCATTTCCGTAGTCCAGTCTGCTGCTGCCGAGGGCCTGGGTAACCGTCCTTCTCGTTTCAGTAGGGATCCACTTGTAGATTCTGCGGAGCATGCGGAGGGTGTTGAAGCAGGAGGAGGAGACTGCATTTGTGAGAAGTTAGCCTGGCATATGATGTCCACTAGTTCTAGTGGGCACCCTGCATCAGTCTAATCGACCCTTATTGATGGTGGTTGTAAAGTCAACCTTATAGAAAGCTATCCTAGTGGTAGCATGAACCAGCAGTCATCAGGCTAAGACTTCAGTAGGCGAGTTAAGCAAGTTGTTTTACCAATTATAATCCCTTGAATACCAAATGAAAGGACACCACACATGGTATATATCAAATATATATGTATTTAATCTAAACACAACCCCTCTGCACTCTTTATGAGGTCAGAGGTAAAAATACAATACAAGTCGCACAATTAATATACGATAAGTTGCCCCGTATACGTTATGCCCCAGGGGCCTCACAAACCATATACTAAAATAGTGGTATAAGAACCACAAGAGAATTAGAATGCAGGCCTGAGGCATGTGGAATGGCTGGGGCTACTCTAATCAACCAAAGGTTAGGAAGTAGGAGGCCCACGGGAGACGCGTGCAGTGTCTAAACACAGACGCGGGTTACCATTAACTTTCAATGGGAAACGTAAAAGTAACAAATATACAATTTAAGGACACTTCCGGATGGACTAGGATGGAACCCTTTTAAACTAGGACACTTCGAGAGTCAAGACCCACGGTAGCACCAGAGTACTCGTGTTACCTCACCCAGGGAAGCCGGGTGCATAGGTGTCTTTTCGTGTCGGGTTTCGTCGTCGTTTTCTATGGGGAGCTGCAAAGAAGTACTGTCGGCGACCAGAGGAAAAGTGCACAGGTGGATCCAAGGGTGGATCGAAGATCTGAAGAACCTGAAAGCAGAAGGGACAGAGTCTGAGTCACTAACAAGTGACCAGGAAGGAACCAGCAAGGAACCAGGCGATGTCGGGTGATTTCAGGTGAAGAAGTTGAGTTTGTCTCTTCAGCCACGAGGTCCAGAAAGCATCGACGTTGACCAGGTGCTGGATTCGAGCTGTCCCATGACCGATCTAGTTGACTGCGGTATCAGTATCCGGATTGGACCCAACAAGCTTTGGCAATGTCGGGATTGGCTCTGTTGCAGACCAGCAAGGTCTGTGGCACTTGTTCTTTGCAGGAAAGCTGGAGCAAGCCTGGAGCAACCAGGAAAGCAAGTTTGTTGTAAAGAAAAGTCTTCAGGGGGCTCACTTGCCAATGGGCAAGGAACCAGGAAGATGCTTTGAGCTCAAATGCAAAAGTGGGCCCACTGAACACCCGCGGAGTGTGGAGGCATGGGCATCGGTGCAAATGGTGCTCCGGGCTGGGGTTTCAAGCACCCCAAAGCACAACTTCGAGATACCTCATTGAAAGAGTGCAGCTTGAAAACTGCAGGATGTCCAGGAGTTCCGGTCCTATGTCTCTCGTGCCTGCCACGTGTCTCAGCTTTGCTGTGGGTGTGGGTTGGGTCAGAGATGTCTGGAAGTCCATGTCTTGTGTTGCAGAGTCTTTGGGATCCAGCGGCAGCCTTGAAAATGCAGACCGGCAAAGTTGCTGTTGGTGCATGTTTGAACAGGGTGGTCACTCCTTTACCACAAGGGAGATGTCTTCCGTCTTCCAGTTGAAATGGAATGTCGAAGGTCCACGATTCTGTATCAAAGTTTCGTCCAGGGTAATCTAAATTCTTAGGGACACAGCTCCCATACTTATACTAAGTTTGTGGGCTGGACTACCTGAAAAGGCCCCTCCTAATGGTGGACCTGGGCAGGGGGTGGTTACACCCCCTTCCCTTTGTCCAGTTTCGCGCCAGAGCTGGGGCTGAGTGCCCCAACAACTGCTTTGAACCGGGCTATGTATGGAGCACCTTGTGTGCCCTAGCAGTGTCTGGAAAGCATTCACTGAATGTAGCCCTCCCTGCCCCAGCAGTACATACCCAGCTCCAGTTCTATGAGCGAGCTTCAAGGCTTAAAATCAACCATACGAAATCCTGGGCTCTAAACCTCACGATCCCGATCGATGAGATTGCGACATTGCAAACCCTTGTTCCGTATCAATGGGCGACCAATTCTGCGAGCGATGACCCGCCGGGATCGGCATTTTAGTCTCCACATGCTGGGAGCTGTGAAGCAAACTATTGCCCTATATTGGAAGAAATCAGAACCGCCCTCCATAAATGTATGGTTCACTCGCTTATGGCACACAGTGGCAATGGAATTGCTCACAGCGTGCCTACAGATTCGGGACCTCAAATTCATGAAGCTGTGGAAACTGCTGGTGGAACACCTGGGACGACTGGAAAATGCAAGACTGCAACCGCCAAGACTCCGAGCCCTACAGCTTTTTGACGATGCAGTACGCCCCACTGATCCGGAGGGCTTTTGGAACTCCGCTGGCTAATCACTCAACACAACACCCTCATGCACTCTCCAAGACTTAGACACTTCCTTTTTTTGATGCACTGTTTAATGTTGACGCCTTTGACCCTTACCCTGCATGTCGTCAGAGATAATATCTGCCATGGCTACAGTAGCACTCTCCAGCAGTGTGAAATGACTCAGAAAATCCCCTCACCACGCCACCCCGTCCCTCCTTACCCTCTATTCTTTCCCATTTTCCGTCCCTGCATATTGGTTGCGTTTTTCTTTTCTTCGTGATTTTCTATTCTTTTGTATTGTTCAGGTTCTACAGCTTACTGTTACAATAATGATACCATAACACAGTATGGGCAGGTTTTATGGAGAAAGAGTCCTAAATTGTTGGAATGTGATCTTGTTCTGCAGAGACCTGCGCCCACTGCTAGACAATTGGAACTCTACGCTGCTAGCAATAGTGACGTGTACAGCTGGCGAAGTCTTTATATAGTTAGTTAGGAATATGTAAGGCGATGTCATCTGAGATCCTAGGCCCGCTATGCAAACACTGTTTGGGAAGATATGTGGCCATAGACTTTCGCTCTCGTTTATTCTGTACTGCCTTGCAACGTCTACATATTATTGCACTATGTACTATGCTGTGTTTCCTCTTTTTTTCCCTATAATTGACAATAAAAACGTTTTAAAACAACAACAAAAAAGATAATAGGGCATTTTTATCTGTGGGCTTATGGTAGACTCGGGTTGACAGAGTTCCTCCCCTTGGTTCCAGGGTACTTAGTACCTGAGGCAGTGCTTCACTGGTACTATCAGAAATTCCTCATTCTAAGTCCTTTAGGCAGAGCTTCTAGCTGCTTCTCTGTCCTAGTGGAAAATTCCTCATTCTAAGTTCTCTAGGCAGTGCTGCTAGCTGCTGCTCTGGTCTTGTTAGTAATTCCTCATTTTAAGTCCTCTAGACAGTGCTGCAGTGGTGTCTCTGATCACAGTGGTAATTCCCCATTGCTAGTCCTCTATGCAGTGCTGCAGCTGTGTCTCTCTTCCCAGTGGTAATTCCTCATCCTTAGTTCTCTAGACAGTACTCCAGCTGCTTCTCTGGTCCCAATGGTAACTCCTCATTCTTAGATCTCTAGGCAATGCTGCTAGCTGCTTCTCTGGTCCTGTCAGTAATTACTCATTCTAAGTTCTATAGACAATGCTGCCAGCTGCTACTCTGATATCATCTGTAATTCCTCATTCTAAGTCCTCTAGAGAGTGCTGCAGCTGTGTCTCTGGTTTCAGTGTTAATTCCTCATGCTGAGTCCTCTAGATAGTGCTGCTAGCTGATTCTCTGGTCCTGTCGATCATTTATTTATTTATTTATTTATTGGGCTTTTAAAGCGCGACAGCTACCCAAAAAGGGTTTCCCGGCGCTAAGAGATACTTAACCAATGAGCAGATCGTAAAGTTCGGAGGAGAGGTAGGAGCAAGTTACTGATTAAAAAGCCATGTCTTAATGGCTTTGCGGAAGTGGAGGTAGCGGGTTTCCAAGCGTAAATGCTGAGGGAGGGAATTCCAAAGCTTGGGGCCTAACAGGGATCATTCCTCATTCTAAGTCTTCAAGACAGTGCTGATAGCTGCTACTCTGGTCCCGTTGGTAATTATTCATTCCAAGGCCTCTAGCCAGTGCTGCTAGCTGCTTCTCTGGTCCCAGTGTTAGTTCAGCATTCTTAGTCGTCTAGACAGTGCTGCAGCTGCTTCTCTGGTCCCAGTGGAAATTCCACATTCTTAGTCCTCTAGGCAGTGCTACTAGCTGCTTCTTTGGTCCTGTTGGTAATTCCACATTTTCAGTCTTCCAGCCCCTGCTGCTAGCTGCTTTGCTGGCCCAGTTAGTATTTTCACATTCTAAGTCTTCCTGATACTGCTGCTAGCTGCTATTCTGGTATCATCTGTAATTTCTCATTCTAAGTCTTCTGGACAGTTTTGCTAGCTGCTAAACTGCTCCTGTCAGTAATTCTTTATTATAAGTACTCTAGACAGTGCTGCAGTTGCTTCTTTGGTGCCAGTGGTAAATCCTCATTCTAAGTCCTATAGACAGTGCTGCTACCTGCTTCTCTTGTCCCAGTGTCAATTTCTCAGTCTAAGTCCTCTAGATAGTGCTGCATAACTTCTACTCTGGCCCCATCTGCAATTCCTCATTCTAAGTCCTCCAGACTGTGCTGCTAGCTGCTACTCTGGTCCCGTCAGTAATTCCTCATTCGAAGACCTCTATGCATTGTTGATAGTAAACGCGCGCAGCCTGAATTGCTAGAGTTGCAGCCACTGCTTTTTAAAACCTGTTAAGTTCTTATGACTTTCACTGTGATTGCCGCTTTTTAACCTCACTCCACTGAACGCGCGCAGCCTGATTTAATAGACTCGCTGCCAGTAGCATTATCATTTCAAACCCACTGTTTGCATTTGTAATTGCACTGAGATCATTGTTCTTACCTGATTTCCACCCGCAGTCTCCTCCCTAAGCCCCGGTCCGACACGGCCTGTGCTGATTGCTCAGAGGGCTGACACGGGAGCTTCTGCAGCACTTCGGGCGGATGCCGGAGTTAGCACACCAGTCGCTGAGCCTCCCCATACTACAAAGGGCACAGCGCAGGGACAATCGCAGTGAATGCGCGCAGCCTGAATTGCTAGAGTTGCCGCCACTGCTTTTTAAAACCTGTTTAGTTCTTATGACTTTCACTGTGATTGCCGCTTTTTAACCTCACTCCACTGAACGCGCCCAGCCTGATTTAATAGACTCGCCGCCAGTAGCATTATCATTTTAAACCCACTGTTTGCATTTGTAATTGCACTGAAACCATTGTTCTTACCTGATTTCCACCCGCAGTCTCCTCCCTAAGCCCCGGTCCGACACGGCCTGTGCCGATTGCTCGGAGGGCTGACACAGGAGCTTCTGCAGCACTTCCGGCAGATGCCGGAGTTAGCACCCCAGTCGCTGAGCCTCCCCATACTACAAAGGGCACAGCGCAGGGACAAAATTGGTGAACGTGCGCAGCCTGAATTGCTAGAGTTGCTGCCACTGCTTTTTAAAACCTGTTTAGTTCTTATGACTTTCACTGTGATTGCCGCTTTTTAACCTCACACCTCTGAACGCGCGCAGCCTGATTTAATAGACTCGCCGCCAGTAGCATTATCATTTTAAACCCACTGTTTGTATTTGTAATTGCACTGAGATCATTGTTCTTACCTGATTTCCACCCGCAGTCTCCTCCCTAAGCCCCGGTCCGACACGGCCTGTGCCGATTGCTCGGAGGGCTGACACGGGAGCTTCTGCAGCACTTCCGGCGGATGCCGGAGTTAGCACACCAGTCGCTGAGCCTCCCCATACTACAAAGGGCACAGAGCAAGCGCAAGCGCATCTGCGCCCGTCCGCGCCTGGTCCGAGCCTAGGGCCATACCTTATGTCCAAAAGACCGATAAAATCAGGTACCATTACTCCCACACGGCATTACTTAACCTAAGACCTCTTGCCAAATGCCCGATACCTGTTTCTCCTTCTACGACCGGTCCTATACTACTAAAGTATGCCCTCACTGTCTCTACAAATTACAAAGTGTTACTAACTCTCACGCTACACCTCTAAAACCTAAAAACAGTACCAACATTGTAGCAGCCCTCATCAATGCCAGGTCCCTGGGGAAGCATAAAGAGGAAATCGCTGATCTAATTATCTCCTACAATTTAGATCTTCTCTTTATCACGGAAACCTGGACCAATCCATCCTCTGAACCAGATCTCCTAGTTGTTGTCCCAGAAGGATATAACATCCTCAGGCAAGACCGAGTTTTAAAAACTGGGGGTGGAATTGCTATAATCTATCGTAGCACTTTTAAAACCGTTATAAACCCAGTCCCTCTCACCACTTGCGAGGCACTACACTTCTCCATAGGCCTCAGCCCTTCCCAACGCCTCAAGGGGATCCTTCTCTACCGTCCACCTGGTAGCAAAACTCAGTTCCTAGACACCTTCATTGATATGGCAGAATCCCTAGCCACAGACAATTCTACCATCATTCTAGGTGACTTTAATTTCCCTTTAGAAAACTCCACAGACAAAGATTCATACACCCTCCTATCTGAACTAGAGGCACTAGGCCTCACCCAACAGGTTCTTAGCAGCACCCATGAAGCGAGACACACCTTAGATGGGCTATTTACCAACATCAAAAACATCAAGGTAAAAGAGGTCCTGCCCCTTGTCTGGTCAGATCACCACGCTCTACTATTTGAAATCCCTTCGGACCCCTCATCACATCCTATTACCTTAAAAGGCACACTAAAATCGTTTAAATCTTGGAAAAATCTTGACAATCAACAATTTAAGGATCTCTTACCAAAATTACAACCCAAATTCCCCACAGATCCTAGTCTGGCTGCCATAAGCTACACCTACTGGGTTACTACCGTTATGGACAAACTAGTTCCAATAAAATCCCAGTCTACCAATCGCAACTCCCCCTCTGCCCCTTGGTTCACCAGTGCCTTCAGGGAACAAAAACAGTTATGCAGAAACCGAGAGAGACCCTGGAGAAAAACCTACTCCTCCGACGATAAACTTCTTTACAAAAAAGAACTCAGTAAATACAAAGCTATGATCCACCAAGAAAAAAGCCAATATTACTCCAAGCTAATTGAAAAATCAAACAACTCTAACAAACAACTCTTACAGGTTGTATCTTAACTTTCCCATTTACCCTATCAGACTGTCCCAGCACCCTCTCAAGCCTTCTGCAACAACCTAGCCACCTACTTTTTCGATAAATTCAATAATATATATATCAATTTTTCAGATCGCTCTACAGAACCTGCATTCCCTCAACTCACAAGCAACTCTAGGCCCACATTCAATCAGTTCCAAAAGATCATGGCCATGGAAGTCACTACAGCTATGACTTCTGTCAAATCAGGATCTGCAAATGATCCATACCCTCCCGCCATCCTCCTTCCGGCGGCTGACATCATAGCCCCTCCACTAGCAGAAATATTTAACTCCATGTTTAGCACAGGCATTTACCATGATATCTGGAAAGACACTCTTGTCAAACCCCTTCTGAAAAAACCCCACTTGGACGCAGAAGACACTAAAAACTATAGACCAATTGCCAGTTTACCCCTCGCAGCTAAACTAGTCGAAAAATTAATGAACTCACAAATCTCACAATACATCGAAGACTACCATCTCCTGGACGACACACAATTTGGTTTCCGCAAGTATCACAGTACAGAGACAGCCCTGATCAAAGCAGTAGACAAAATAAGAGCAATATTAGATCAAGGAGGCACAGCTGTGCTCATCCTATTGGATTTATCTGCTGCCTTTGACACGGTCGACCACAAAACACTGATCAACCGTGTCAACAGCATAGGTGTCCAGGACAAAGCCAGTGACCTTCTCTCATCATTTCTCTCAAATCGCACCCAGACAGTTACCCTAGGAAATTTCAGATCTGCCCAGATGACACTACCGTGTGGCGTCCCACAAGGCTCATCCCTGAGCCCAACGCTATTTAATGTTTACGTTACTGACTTAGCAAGAGTCATCAAGTCTCACAGGATGAGCCTTACATCCTACGCGGATAATACCCAGCTGGTCCTGGCCATAAAAAACAATGGACAGGAAATAGCAGCTTCATTCCAGCACAGCATGATCGCCATCAGCGATTGGATGGCTAAAAATTGTCTAAAACTTAATTCCGAGAAAACGGAAGTTATGATCTTCGGCAAGCTCAGCCCGACCAGGCCTACCTCCTGGTGGCCCACAGAGCTTGGTCCCCCACCCATCCCCGTTACCAAGTTTAGGAACCTAGGCATAGTACTTGACGACAAACTCACCTTTGCCGCTCATGCCAATACCATTGTCTCCTCCTCTTTTTACAAACTGAAATCCATAAAGAAAATCCTTCCCTTTCTGCCCCCCCCCAACTCAGGAAAACACTGGTCACAGCCTTTGTAATGTCTTCGCTGGATTACTGTAAAATACTTTTTATCAACGCCCAGCATCAAGTCATCCGTAAACTACAGTCGGTACAGAACGCGGCAGCAAGAATGCTTTCGGGCACTCCAAAGTTCAAACCCATCACCCACATCATAAAAAGCTATCACTGGTTTACAGTTAAAAACCGCATCAAATTCAAGGCTCTATGCATTGCGTACAAAGCCTCACTCAGACAAGGACCCCGATTCCTCCTTAACTCCTTAGCCTTCCATGTCCCCAACCGCCCACTACGATCCTTCAACACCCTCATGATGCCTGTACCCCGCACCAAAACGGCTTCTTGGGGTGACCGACGTTTCACCGTTTCTACAGCCAAACTCTGGAACTCTCTGGACCTAGACACCCGATCCAGTCCCTCTCTGTTAGCTTTCAGGAGGAGAATAAAAACCTGGCTGTTCAATCAATAATTCCTCCCTTCTTCTCTGCCACGTTCACAGCGCCGAGACGCCCTTGGGCATTTGTTGCGCTGTACAAATTTCATAAATAAATAAAATAAATAAATAGCTGCTTCTCTGGTCCTGTTGGTAATTCATCATTCTAAATCTTCCAAACAGTGCTGCTATCTGCTACTCTGGTACCATCCTTAAATCCTCATTCTAAGTCCGCTAGGCAGTGTTTTTAGCTGCTTCTTTGGTCCCAGTGATAATTCCTCATTCTGAATCCTCTAGACAGTGCTGCCAGCTGCTACTCTGGTGCCATTGGTAATTCCTCATTCTAAATCTTCCAGAAAGTGCTGTTAGCTGCTTCTCTGATTCCAGTGGTAATTCCTCACTCTACATCCTCTAGACAGTGCTGCTAGCTCCTTCTCTGGTCTCTTCGGTAACGCCTCCATTCAATGTCCTCCAGGCTGTGCTGCAGCTGTATTTCTGTTCCCCGTAGTAATTCCTAATTCTTAGTCCTCTAGGTGGTGCTGCTAGCTGCTTCTTTGCTCCCAGTGATAATTCCTCGTTCTAAGTCCTCTAGACAGTGCTGCTAACTCCTACTCTGGTCCCGTTGGTTAATTCCTCATTCTAATTCTTCCAGACAGAGCTGCTAGCTACTACTCTGATCCCGTATTCAGTTCCTCATTCTAAGTCCTCCAGGCAGTGCTGCAGCTGCTTCTTTGTTCCCAGTGTTAATGCCTCATTCTTAGTCCTTTAGACCGGTCTTCAGCTACTTCTCTGTTTCCAGATGTAATTCCTTGTTCTCAGTCCTTTACACAGTGCTGCTAGCTGCTTCTCTCATCCTGTCGGTAATTCCTCCTTCTAAGTTCTCTAGACAGTGCTGCTAGCTGCTTGTTTGGTCCCTTTTGTAAGGCCTCCATTCTGTGTCCTCAAGGCAATGCTGCAGCTGTGTTTCTGTTCTCCGTAGTAATTCCCAATTATTACTCTTCTAGACAGTGCTGAAGCTGGTTCTGGTCCTGTCTTGTAATTCTAGCTGCTTCTCTGATCCAGTTGTTAATTTCTCATTCTAAGTCCTTAAGACATGGCTGATAGCTGCTACTCTGCCCCCTTTGGGAATGCCTCATTCTAAGTCCTCTAGGCAGTGCTCCTAGCTGCTTTTTTCTCCCAGTGATAATTTCTCTTTCTAAGTACTTTAGAAAGTGCTGCTAACTGCTCCTCTGGACACGTCGGTAATTCCTCTTTCTAAGTCCTCTAGATAGTCCTGCTGGCTGTTTCTTTGGTCCCGTCTGTAATGCCTCCATTTGACGTCTTCTAGGCAGTGCTGCAGCTATATTTCTGGACCCAGTAGTAATTCCCAATTCCTATTCCTCTAGACAGTGCTGCAGCTGTGTCTCTTGTCCTAGAAGTAATTCCTCATGCTTAGTCCTCTCGGCAATGCTGCTAGCTCCTTCTCTGGTTCTAAATTCTTAGCCATCTAGACAGTGCTGCAGCTACTTCTCTTTCTTAATCCTCTATCCAGTGCTGCTATCTGCTACTCTGGCCCTGTGTGTAATTCCACATTCTAAGTCCTCTAGGCAGTGATGCTTGCTGCTTATTCTGGTTCCAGTGGTAATTACACAATTCCAGTCCTCTAGACAGTGCTGCAGCTGCTCCTCTGGTCTCGTCAGTAATTCCCCATTCTAAGTCTTCTAGGCAGTGCTGCTGGCTGCTTCTCTAGTCCTGTCGGTAATTCCTTCTTCTAAGTCCTCTAGATAGTGCTGCTACCTACTACTCTGGTCCCGTCTGTAATTCCTCATTCTTAGTCCTCTAGGCAGTGCTGTGAGCTGCTTTTCTGGTCCTATCAATAATTCCTCATTCTAAGTCTTACAGACAGTGCTGCTAGCTGCTAGCTGCTAGCTGCTACCCTGGTCTGTCAGAAATTCCTCATTCTAAGTCCTCTAGCCAGTTCTGCTAGCTGCTACTCTGGTCCCCATTGTATACCTCTGTATAACTCAGGCACCCTCAAACTGGACCCCGAAGTCGGGGTCCGGTTTGAGGGTGCCTGAGGTATACAGAGGTTGCCTGGTGTTGAGGGCGGTGTACCAATTACGCTACTATCCCCCTCCCGTGACCCAAGGTGTACCTTGAACACACCATATAAGTGCAGAAACCTAATTTTGTAAGCCTCCTAAACCAGGAGTAACCGGGAAGAGAAACCTCTTCCCCTTTGCACTTTTTTCACTTTTTTACTACACACGTCCTTAGGTCAGAGTGGGCCTTAGCGTGCCCATACCGCCAGGGTTTAGTACACTTCTATAGTCCTGACGAATTCCTGGTAATTTACACCGTTTTGAAGGCAGAAACATGTTGACTGACAATTAATTAATTTTAGAAATAACCACACAATTAATTGTGGACTACTTTCCTACACTTACTTTTAAATATATGTTCAAGTGGTCAAATAATAAACATACTTTTTTTGGCACACTAAAGACATTTTTAATCCCTTCACCACTATATAATTTATTTTCACTGCACGCCTGAACTCACAAAAACCTGCTCCGCAGTACACTAAAGAGGCACTCGGCCTCTTTAGTGGGGCCCAATGATGAAGCATGTCACCACCAGGTGTTGAGTGAGGGCTTTCTTAACTGACCTAAGTGAGGCCAGTCTCTGTTGCTCCTTTTGTGGTCTTATCTATACCATAGGGCACTCTTTTCTTGTTTGACTGACCTAACCGGGGAATGAGAGTGTTCCATAACTCTCCCTATCTCTCTTGTTGTTGGTATATCCCCATTGTAATTCCTCATTTTAGTCCTCTAGACAGTGCTGCGGCTTCTTCTGTGATCCCGTCAGTAATTCCTTAATCTAAGTCTTTCAAGCAGAGCTGCTAGCTGCTACTCTGATCCCAACTGTATTTCCTCATTCGAAGTCCTCTAGGCAGTGCTACAGCGATGTCTCTGGTCACATTGGTAATTCCCCATTCTTAGTCCTGTACGCAGTGCTGCAGCAGCGTCTCTGTTCCCAGTGTTAATTCCTCCTTCTAAGTCCTCTACCCAGTGCTGCTAGCTGCTTCTTTGGGTTAGTGGTAATTCCTGAATCTTAGTCCTCTAGAGAGTGCTGCAATTGCTTCTGTAGTCCCAGTGGTAAATCATCATTTAAGTCCTCTACACAGTGTTGCAGCTGCTACTCTGGTCCCAGTGGTAGTTTCTCTTTCTTAGTCCTCTTGGCATTGCTGTTAGCTGCCTCTCTGGTCCCGTCGGTAATTCCTCATTTTCAGACTTCTAGACAGTTCTGCTAGCTAGTATTCTGATTCCATTGGTAATTCCTCATTCGATGCCCTCTACACAGTGCTGTAGCTGTGTCACTGTTTTCAGTGATAAATCCTCATCCTTAGTCCTCTAGACAGTGCTGCTAGCTGCTTCTCTGGTCCTAGAAGTAATTCCTCATTTCTAGTCCTCTAGACACTGCTACAGCTACTTCTATGGTCCCAGTAAATAAATGAATAACTGTATTGTGTGATTACTTAAAATCATTACAATATAAACTTAAAAGCATATGGCATGAATTAAAACGTAATCAGACTTTAAAATCAGCAGCAAGAGACTGTGTAGCCAGCAGGTGCTGACTCTATTGTTGACAAATAAAGATAAAATATCACCATAGTTCATTCTTTGAGTCCCTGAGGAAGGTAATCCTTACGGAGTGGAGTTTTGTTGTGGTGGAGCACATCAAACTGTTAATGTGTCCTCTGCGTGGCATTTGTTCTTTCAAGAGTGAACGTGCTTGGTAGATGAATTTGCCAAAATTGGCCATGTTCTTCACTGTATCCAAGGTGTAAAGCTGGCAGATGGCATCCTTTGTAGTACATGTGCCCAGAGAAAGGAGTATGGGCCTGAGGTAGATTTGGTGGGCTTGCCGCAGAACCAGGCAGCATAGGAGAATATGTGCCAGGGACTCCCTTCTGTAGTTGCATAGTCGGCATGCAGTAATGTCTGTAAGCACTTTCCAGCTGGGGATAGTTCTTTTATGGGAAGCAGGTGTAGTCTTGTAGCTAAGATCTGATATAATGCCTGGCTCCGCACTGCCTGCATGAGATGGCGCTTGGTTGTTTGTAGAATTTGTGGAAGGCACAGAGTTTCATGAAAGTCCATGGCAGAAAGTGCTTCCATGTCCAGTTTGCGGGAGCAAAGAGGCTGCTGCTTTTTTAAAGGTAATTTGATGGTGGGATAGTCAATTATACTCAGGTCCCAATTCTCAATCACTAGCTACAGTAGCTCCTTTGATGCTAACAGTTTAACAGACCAGGGATTGTTTAGTTTTGAAAAACTGTTTTTTTATGACAGCTTTCATAGAGTTAGCTGGGGTTCTTGTTGCCAGATGGTGGCATTTTGCTAAGGTAGCCAGTTCTTCTAATTTTTGTTTGGTGAGGTTAATCTCAAGACGGATCAAGGTGTTTCTTGTGGATGCGGGCAGATGATATATTTTCTTGTACGGAGCGCATTGATATCTCCAGGTCTTCCACAAGCATTTCCGGAAATGCCTGTTGAGCATAGTTAAGTGCTGGTAGCAGTCCGGCCAGCATTGCCCTTCGGATAGCCATAGTTGTTGTGCTGTCTAGCGTGGCATGCAGCTTACAGAGGGAGTGCATGACCATCTTTCCTTTCAGCCACAATTTATATAGATGGATCTAAGGGCGGCTCGTTTAGCCAAGCGCCTAGAAAGTTGTTACTTTGCACGCAGTCCAGGCTCAAAGTGCCCAAGCGCCACGTGATGAGCTTTTTCTTTGGATAGCTTCAAAATAGCTTGATTTTGGATTTGCTTGCATTAGCTTTTAGATATTTTTGGTGTTGTATTCCGTTAAGGGTGGAGAGGGCTTTTTGGAGGCCTGTTCTTGTATGGTCCAAAAGGTCTAGGTCATCGGCATACTGCATTAGATTAATTTTTTTGCCCCTGATTTTTGGGGTGGGGAGGGATGCCTCCTGTAGTGCCGGGCCCAAGTCAGCGGTATACAGATTGAATAGTATCGATGCCAAGACACAGCCCTGCTTTAACCCCCGGTCTGTGGCAACTCTTTTTGTAGCTGACTCCATGGAGAGTTTTATCCTTACCAGGTTCTCGAGTACAAAGATGTGATAGCACGCAGTAGGCTCAGACAGATGTTCCAACGTGCCAATTTCGACCAGAGGACGTTTCTATCAATCCCATCAAAAGATGCGGAAAAACCAATGAAGCATGCGAATACTGGGGGAGAACAGCGAGCAACTGTTTGTTGGACTAGATATGAAAGGAATGGGATGTTGTCAATAGTGGTGAACCATGGTTTGAACCCGGTCTGGTAAAAAGGCAATAGACCTTCTGAGTCCACCCAGTTCACTAGTTCCTGCAGAAAGGTGCTTATGTATGCCTTCCCCTCGATATCCAGCAAAGCAATCATCCAACAGTTCCTGGGGTCGGTGTTTGCCTCTTTTTTGAAAATAGGTTGCAGCAGTGAGCCCCTCCAAGGGTCTGGGTTCTCTTCTAAGAATTTGCATTCTGCGTACAACATAGCAAGATTTGTAGACCAAAAGTTGATATCCTCCTTGAAAAGGGAGCCGGGCAATCCATTGGGGCCTGGTGCACCGTTTTTCCGGATCCTTTTTAGAACAGTGCAGACAGCTGCCATGCTTGGAGTTGCGAGTTCCACAGAATGCCTGGGGCAATCAATCTTGGCAGTTTCTGGATCGCGCTGCATGTAGTGACCCTTTACATGTGTGAGTTTCTGTTCACTGGTATGTACAGACTACACTTGTGCTTCCCAGATCCCTGCGGGTATCGGGTTCCCTCTATTAGAGGATCTGTAAATCAGATTGTTTAAATATCCCCGGAATTGTTGGGCCTTGTCATTGCAAGCTGGTCAAAAATTGCTATCCATTTCCCCTCTGTAGCTTCACGTTTTAGGTTCCAGACAAGATGCCTATATGCCTTTGTTGCTGGTTGCAGCTGGTTCTTAGAGGCTTCAGTTCCTTTTTTATTGTATGTTCTTTTGCTTCTTTTCAGTTGCTGTGCGCTTTATTTGATCTGTAGCCTTGAATGTGGGCCCCCATTCTTGTTTTGGAATGAGGGGAGCTTTCATTATGCAGAATGACTATTCTGGAGCAATATGTTCCCATTCCCCTATGATATCCGGCACAGTAGACCTTGTCGTCCAGCTATTCCATAAGGATTTCCAATAGTCAAATTTGTTGATGGTGATGTTCACTCATTTGATTCTCCTCCTGAGTCTGTACTGTTACTCACAGTTTGAGTGCCCGAGATGGCTAAGAATTTATTGGTTGTCCGCTAAGGTCTTTAGACTCAGCACAAGGGCTGCGTGGTCACTTACTCTCTGAGGGAGCACTTCGTAGCTTAACATAAGCATCCATAATCACTGGCTCAATAGGATATAGTCAATGGTTGTCTGGTTGTTGTAAATTGGTGGGTGGACTACCCGACATGGATTGTGGAGATAGGAAGTTCCCTGAGTGTAGATTAGGCGTCTGTAGGAGGGTGTTAAATCTCCCAGTGCTCTCAGTTGTACTACTGTCGGCATTCCGTCCCCCGAGGTAGTGCATGTTAGGGTCCCCGAGGATAATTATTTCTAGGGATGCGTGTTGTGTCATCACGTTTTTTTTTTTTTTTGTAAAAATTTTTATTTTGCAGACAGAGAGAAATGAACAGTAAACAAAAGGTACCACATATGGCGCACAGAGGATCCCACACAGTGGGAAAGCATTAAAGTAAGATGAGGCAGAGTTGCAAAACAGAAAGTCATCGGATTAAAGTCGTCGTCTGCTGAGAGCGTCGGCAGTCCCGTACTTATCCCCCACCAGGGGGTCGCTCAGTTAGTGCAGCCGACAAGTGGTCCAGAATTGCCCCGTCCTCCAGGTGAGCCTCCTCTCATCGATATAATTGTTCCAAAGTAGCACCCAACCCCATGCCCCCAAAACTCCCCCCCTCCCCCCCACCCGTGACGGCGCCGCTCGCATTCCCCAGTCATCCAACATGCATACTCTAGAGCTGAAATAAATGTAAATTCCTCAGTGAAGCCGGGCAAACTGCCGAAGGTAAGCCAGCAGAGAGAAAGGACACCAAGGGACCCCACACGTGTTTGAAATTTTTGTAATTGCCTAAAAATATGTCCGCCATTCTCTCGAGACTCAAGAGCCTCCACAATCTAGCATGCCAAAGGGAGATCACCGGGGCCTCCTTCCGCTTCCAGGCCGAAGCCAACGTAAGTTTGGCCGCGCCGAGTCATAGCCAAAGGATTTTTTTGTCGGCTTGAGTCTGGTGTTCAAGGCCAGGGTCTCTCAACCCCAGTAGCACGAATTCCGGGGAGTCGTCAACAGGGTACCGCAGAATGTCTTTAATATGGGACAAGATCTCGGCCCGAAAGGGTTTAATGATCGGGCAGTCCCACCAAATGTGGCGGAAGTCCCCCAGGAGGCCGCAGCCCCTCCAACACCTGTCCGTGACCGCTGGGTAGATGCGGTGAAGTCGAGCCGGGACCATGTACCATTGCGTAAGAGTTTTGAAATGCGCCTCCCTCAGTGTATGGAGTGATTAAATTGCGTCATGTCCTTCCAAAGCGCTGACCATTCTCCGTCAGTGATATCCCTCCCCACCATCTCCTCCCATTGCTCCATGTAGCGCAGTCGGGGGGAAAGGGCCGAGCGGAGCAGCAGCTGGTAGAGAAAGGAGATGACCCCCTTCATGGCGGAGGTCTTCAGGAGAAAGGCCTCAAAGTCGGACAGAGGTCTCGTCGCAGCCTCCCGCACCCCCGGTGACGTGGCCCAATGGAGCAATTGTAGATGCCTGTATTGCTCCCCCGACTGTACTTGGTAGTCCCGCATGCAGTTCCCAAACGTCAGGGGATCGGGGCCGTGGAATAGGTGAAGTAGCGCCCGGCAGCCCCCCTCCCTCCAGCCATCAAAGGGGCCCCCGAGGAGCGCCGGTGGGAACTCCGGGTTGAAATGCAATGGAGTAAATGGGGATGGAAAGGTCGTCCACCTCTCATCGCCCGCCAATGTATCCCAGACTTTCAGCGTAGTCCCAGTGGGGGTACTAATATACGCGTTTGCTGGGCGGTCCCGCTTCGGCTTCCATGCCAGGTCCCAGATGGACCGGCCTGCCACACTCCGGTCCATATGCAGCCAGTGTTTGTCGGAAAACTGCTGTGACCACTCCACCATGATTCTAAGTTGGGCCGCTTTGTAATAGAGGTGAAAGTCCGGAAGGCCGACCCCCCCCCGTCATTCCGCAGGCGTCGCAGGAGTGTAAACGAAAGCCGCGCCCGGCCCCCCTGCCATACAAATTTCAACATCATCAATTTAAGGTGGCTAAAAAAAGCGGAGGGTAATGGGATCGGTAGGGCCTGGAACAGGTACAGATACTTGGGGAGAAGGACCATCTTGATAGCATGTACCCGTCCTAGCCAGGATAGGAATTTTGGTTTCCATTTCTCCAGTTCCGCCCGCGACCTGGCCGAGAGGGGCGGGAAGTTGGCCGCGAAGAGGCCGCCCACCGTAGGGGTGAGAGGAACCCCCAGGTATAGAATGGAGCCCGAGGCCCAGGCCAGAGGCGTCGTCGCTTTCACTTGTGCCACCGCGGCCTGAGATAGGGTCAGGTTCAGGACATACCACTTGTCATAATTAACTTTGAAGCCGGCCACCGCTTCAAACTCCAGCAATATATCTCTCACACACGGAAGAGAGTTAGCGGGGTCGGCCACTGACAGCAGGACATCATCCGCAAAAAGGGTGATCTTGTGCTGTTCCCCCGTGAATGGGACGCCCCTCACCCCCTCGTGCTCCCGGACGGCCAGCGCTAGGGGCTCGATGCTGAGCGCAAACAACAAGGGCGAGAGGGGACACCCCTGCCTAGTGCCTCGTGAGTGCCGGAAGAAGGCCGAAAAGTGGCCGTTCCCGCCACCCTCGAGCGCGGGCTGCAAAAGTTGGCTCTCACCATCGCGATGAATCGATCGGAGAAACTAAACGCCTGTAACGTGTGGAATAAGAAGCCCCAGTCCACTCGGTCAAAGGCCTTCTCTGCATCCAGCCCCACCAAGACCGCCGGGATGTGGAACTTGTCCGCCTTCTCAATAAGGTGGATTACCCTCCTAGTGTTATCGTGCGTCTGGCGGCCTTTAATGAAGCCAGATTGGTCCGCGTGGATAATCGTCGGCAGCAGGTCCTGTAGGCGACCTGCTAAAATAGCCGAGTAGAGCTTCGCGTCGATATTGAGTAAGGCTATGGGGCGGTACGAGGCACACTGCTCCGGGTCCTTCCCCGGCTTCGGCAGGACCGTGATCACTGCCTCCGCAAGAGTCCCAGAATTCACTCCAGGGCCAACCATATCGTTAAAGAGGGCGACCAGGAAGTCACACACCTCAGTCGCATAGGTTTGATAAAAAACTGCGGTGAACCCATCGGGTCCGGGGGCTTTGTGCAATTTCAAGTTTTTGATGGCAGAGAGGACCTCTTCCCTCGTGATCGGGGCATCGAGTAAGTCGTTCCAGGCCCCTGAGACCTGCGGAATCGATAAGCGCTGCAGGAACTCCCGTTGTTTAGCAGTATCTAGCTCTTCCCCCTTGTATAAAGCGGCGTAGAAGCGGCCAAAGACGTCCGCCTTCGCCCCATCACAGTGATGGAGCGCACCCGCAGTATCTCTAATCCCACCTATGTATTCACGCTCCCTCTTGTCCTTCAGTTGTCGGGCCAAGTGCCTGCCAATCTTGTTCCCACTGGAGTAGGAGTGCCGTCCCAGCCGCAGTAGGGTGAGTTCGGCCCTATTCGTATAGTGTGCCTTCAGCTTGCCCCTCACCGCCGTCAGGGGACGCAGAGTTAGTCTCGAGGGATTAGCTTTGTGCTCCCTCTCAAGCGTGAGCACCTCGGCCTCTAGCTCCTCCCTCTCCTTCCTACGTAAAGCATTCAATTGTGAGTTGAGGCCCAGGCATGTCCCCCTGATCGTTGCCTTGAAGGCGTCCCACGTGGTCATCAGGGAAGTGTCCGACGGGGGGTTGCAGACAAAAAAGTCCCGGATGGCCAAGCGTAAGGCTTGATGGGACACCTCGTCCCTGACCACCGAAGCCGGGAAGTACCACCTCCGGTTCGCGGTGTCAGGAGGCGACCAACGAAGCGTGAGCACCATGAGACTGTGGTCCGACACAGATATCGGGAGAATGGCGGCATCCAAAACGTCCCCCCTAAGTGACTGACTAAGGAAGACATAATCCAGACGGGAGTAGGAGCGGTGCACATGGGAAAAGAACGTATAGTCCTTCACATCAGGGTGAAAAAACCTCCAGCCATCAACTAGACCCATCTCCTCCAACCCTCGCTGCGTAGCCCCAGAAAAGACCCCTGTGTCCGCCCGCCGCCCCCCCGAGCTGTCCATCTCTCCATCCCACACCAAATTGTAGTCACCCATCATGAACACAAGACCTTCTGCAAAGTCCCCCACCTTCACCAGTAACTCCTGTAAGTACCTATTCTGACCTGCATTGGGTAGGTAGAGCACAACAAATGTACACAGCCTACCCTGAACGTGCCCCTTGACCATCAGCCACCGCCCTTCCCTATCGTTGCGGACCCCCATAGGTTGAAAATGCAACGCCGCCTTAAACATTAAAGCTACTCCCCGATGTTTCGTGATAGCTGAGGACCTGTACACAATGGGGTACGTGACGTCCTGTGGCGGAGCCGCAGTTCATCCTTCCGTGCCAAGTGAGTTTCCTGCAGCCCCACAACATCAAGGTGATGGTCTACAACATATTTCAGGACCTTCTGCCTTTTCTGAGGGGAGTTCAAGCCCTTGACGTTCCATGTGCCTATACTAATTGGCATGATAAACACAAAACATGGATCCCGCTGTCAGTAATACAATTGGCTCCCATATCGCATTCCACCCTTCCCCCCGGCAACGTGCTCCCAAACGCTTCCAGAATAGTCGTTGGATCAACCCCACTACAGCATGGCACGCATTCCACCACTCACACTCCGCATTCATCCCCAAAGGCCACCCGTCACGGGTCCCCCCCCCCCAGCCCCATGCTCCCTCAACCAACCCCCCCCCCCTAAACAATACAGAACATTGTACAGAATCAGAAAAAAAAGTGCAATAACTATACTCATCGAGATCAGTAGGCCGAAGTCCGTAGGAAGCCCCCAATCAAGCAACAGGCCAGAGGAATGAAACCACTATTCCCCTTGGCCTCAATCGAGGTCGTCTCCCACCAGAGTACTTACAGAACCCTCGATCAGAAGGCCCGAGCCTCTCCGGCGCCGATCCGCCATTCCTCGGGGATTAGGCCGCCCCAGAGCTATGCTGTGAGTCGGCCAACGTGGCCGAGGCCACCGAGGCGACCGCTTCTCCTCGTTCCTGCAGGCTGGTAGAAAGGTCCGGACGCTGTCTAGCAGGGGAACTGACGGGGGAGCGCCCCACCCTGTGCCATGAGCCCAAACGGCGGCGCCGTCGAGACGAGGAGGCCTCCGCGGCCTGCGAGGACGGCACATCTTCCATTCCCAAAAGCACTTTTGCCGCCTGAAGCGTACGGATTTGGGCCAGGCGGTTCTGCCATCTGAAGATGATCCTGAAAGGGTGCCCCCAGGAATAGGCGATGCCCCTCTCTCTCAGAAACGATGTGACAGGACGGAATTCCCTCCGCTTTTGCAGGGTGGATGCAGCCAAGTCCTGGTACAGTTGTGGCCGATGACCCCGGAATTGCAGCGACTCGATGGTCCGGGCTTTCCGAAGAATCCTCTCCTTAAGCTGAAAATCGTGGACACACACCAAGATGTCCGGGGGGGTCCCCCCCCGCGCCGTGGCAATCCCACCTGGTGCACTCTGTCCATCTGTATCTCCTTCGTGTCTGCTTCATCAAGGACCTGGAGAAACAGCTCCTGGACGTACCCTCGGAGGTCCCCCGCCTCACCGTCCCATGGCACCGCCCGTATTCGGATGTTATTTCTACAGGAGCGGTTCTCAAGGTCCTCCGTATGTAGTTGTAGGTCCAGATTCTGCTCGGTGAGGCGGATTATGTCTTGCTGGAGCATATGAACATCGGTGGCCACACTCAGATCCCTGTCTTCCAGGGTCGCCACCCTCTCTCCTATGCCGTCCACGTCCGTCCGTACCTCCCGCAGGTCGGAGGCGAGTTGCGCTCTGAGTTCGGATATGTTCTCCTTGATTGAGGCAAACAACTCTGACATGAAGGCCTTCGTCGCCGGGGCGTCTTCGTCCGAGTGCTTCGATGATCCACTCGCTCCAGGGGAGGCCGGTTGTTGGGAGGCCTTCGAGGCGTTGTCCTTCCCCTGGTTCCGTTTGCGCTGCACAGTAGACATGGCGGCTCCCCGCGCCCTGCGCCGGCTCCACGTGGCTATGGAGAGTAGTGGGGCCTGCAGGCAGATCAAGTGTTCGGCGCCCACCGTCGCCACCAAGAGGCCCCAGTCCCCCGCTCACATGCACTCAATCCGTGGGAGTCTCCTGTACCCAAGGCGGGAACCCCCAAGAGCCGGTGACCTTCTGCCTCGGCCCTCCGGGCCTCCGCCCAGCACGTGCCGCACCACCAACTAGCGGGAGAGCCGCTCCCTCGCCCCGTTGCAGTCACGGCTTTGCACAGCACCCAGGCCCCGGGCCTCGAAAGTTCGAACAGGCCGCTGGCGCCAGCCGCGAGGGGAGGGCTGGATGGCGTAGATAGTAGAGTGCTGCTGGCCGTCCGAGCTCCACTGCAGTGCCAGGGGGCCAGCGCTCCACCTCCCCCTGGTGTGGTGCGATCCGGGTCCGGTCGTCAGGACCTCCTGCGCCCAAGCGCCGTCCCGAACGGCCGTCCGTCTACTCCAGTGTCTGCATGCGGATCTGGGGCCCCGCCCTTCGCCCACACCGGGCCTCGATGTCCGGAAAGCCCGGGGTCTCACAGGCCGCGGGTTACGTTCGATCTCTTAGGCGCTCCCAAGGTCACACCGCCTCGGCGACCCCACCAAAGTCCGCCGCTCCGCTAGGCGGTCGCCACCGCCGCTGTAGGGGCTCGTGGGCACCCCCAAGATCTTGCTTTTAGATGCTTTGTTGGATCAGCGCCGGAGCGGCACGGAAAGGCGTCCTACTCCGCCTCCATCTTAGCCACGCCCCCCTGTCATCACGTTTTTGATGTGCTGGATCAGCGCGAGGAGCTTATTGGTGGCTCCTTGACCGTGGGGGTTAAAATATACATTGATCAGTAGGATGGATAATGGTCCTTCAGCGCACTTGAGTTCTTTCAAGATGCAAGCTAAAACCATGTTGGAGGCGTTTTTTATTTCCCAAAAGCTCAGTTTCACGGAATGGTTTATGTATGACGAAATGACCCCAGAAGATCTTCTGAATAGACTGGGTTTGGTTGCAGGTTGCTAAAATTCCACATAGTCTGTGAGGATATTAGATGTAGTTGCCTAAGTCGTTTGCATGCAAATAAGGTCTGGCCCTTCAAGGAGCGTGATTGCCGTTAGGCTTTGTAGGGTCTTGTGCATTCCTGCCACGTTTCAGGTGAAGATATTTAATGTTCGAGTGCTTTCTGCACTGCCCTTGTGGCTGAGGAAGTCCATGCTAGGGTCGGGCCGTGTCTTGTCGGCCATGTTGGAGGTGACCCATCCCCAGTAGGCTGAATTTGGAGAAGGTGGTGGGCAAAAGAGTGGACTGTCAACGTTGGTCACTGTGACGGACCTACAGCTATGCTGGCCATCCACCCTACACTTGATATTCATATTTGCATTTCCCAGGGAAGTTGCTCCTCTACTAGGCCCTTTCAGGACCGAAACTGTCAAGATATTGTTGGAGGGTGTGTGTAAGTTGAATGAGTACTTTTCCTTGTCGATGATCTGAATGTCAATCCCCCATTTTGCGAACTGATGTTTTTCTTTAAGAATGCTTGCTGTTAGACTTGGAATGTGGTGTAAGAGTTTAAGGATTTTTGTTCTGTTAAGGACAGCCATATTGCCTTTTGAAGAATACAATGGAGTCATGATGGTCTTTGGCCGTTGTCTATCCCCTAGAACAGAGTTATTTGGCATGAGGCTACTGTCCATGTAAGAGCGCCTTTGCGAGGCTGAGATTGGCGGGTCTCGAGCTTGAATGCTATGTGGATCTTGTTGGTGTCCTGAAGTGCTCGATTCTACCCTTTGAGCTGGGCTTAAGGGTTCATTATCCCTGGGGGCTGTGTCAGACCGGATGGGCTGTTCTGTTGGACTTGATATGTTGCTTAGTCTTACTTGTTTGAGTGTTTCTATCCCCAGGCATTTTCGTGATGTTGGTGGAAGACTTATATGAATGCCCAGTCCTTGGGGGAACTGGGAGGCAGCGGAGTGATGTCCCTTGAGGTGCTGAGTTAGAGTAGAAGTGCCTGAATCACTGGCCAGAGGACTCTGTTGGTGTTCATCTGCATTTTTTGCCTCATAGAACGGGATTTTGAATGTTGACTGTCTGCAGCTTTAAGGTCGAAGCCTGAAGTGCTTTTTCCCCTTGCTGGGTGGTCAATTCCTGTGCATAGCAGATAGCAGGCCCCCATGGTAGCCTGCGCGTATGTCTGCCCCAAAGTTTTTTTTTTGTATTGTTTCTTGTCCGGACTCTGAGGTGGCCCGAAGAGTGGTGGGCTATTTCTGACATCAATTTTCCGGTTTGGTGGCTGTTTTCTTCCTGCTGTGTAACTTGATTTGTGCCAAGAAGTGGTTGTTAGTTGTCGCTTTTAATGTTTTTGTTGTTTTTTTAGGTGTTTCTTCTCTCTACGTGTCATGGGCTGTGATGTATGAGGTGCCCCCTGTGGGGCTGTAGCCCCTAGGTTGTGAGGTATTGAGGCCGCTGTTTGGTTAGTGTTCCCTATAAATGATTCTGAATGAGATTGCTGGGTTGCGTTGATTGTAGCCTGCTGCTGCAATTGGCTGAAAGTGGGTGGCCGTTCTCTATTTGCATCTATAAGCTCATTTATTTTGTCCCCCGAGGTCCGTGAAGTTGAGAAGGTTTTGATTTGAAATTTTAGCTCCTCCACCAACGAGGTGAGTACCATGGGGAAGGATACAAGTTTGTCCACTATCTTAGGGCATCAGCATTCAAATGAAGGGGTCAAATTGCTACTGACTTTCTTGGCCATGTCGGCCATTGTAAGGGCCAATAATTGTATGGTTTTCATCTGTAGTTCCAATTTCTCTGATTGCCATGTTAGAGCATTTATAGCGGTTGACAGGGAGGTGTTGACTGATTTTAGAAAATTATCTTGGGCAGATGAAAGCTCAAATGGTAATATTGAAGGTGATCTATGCAGAGAGTAACTTGCTTCTGGCTCTGAGAAGGAGTCTAAGATGATACATGAGCCCTCATTTCGCGTGTGCGAAATTTGATGAGACTCCCCCTTTGTTGCTTTATTTTCTATGCGTATAGTGTGGGGGATCGATTATGAGCTGTTGAGCGGGCTGATAATGCCATCATGACCTTCTAAGGCCATGGTAGTGGCAGTTAAAGACTTCCTTGTTGCATTCTTGTCTCTGTGTTGGGGGCTCCAATGCAGTGCTATGGTGCGTTCCCACGTTGTGAGAAGAGTAGAACCATTTCTTTTCTCGGAGGGGACTGGCATCCCTGGGGTGGCTTAGCTCAATGTTTATAGCTGTTGTATGGGAGATTTCTGTTCCTGTTAATGCAGTTGGGGGTCCTGTCCCAGTATTGCTATTTACACTGTCTGTGCTCGTCATGGGTGTGCCTTGCATTTTTTCGGGTGAGAAGGTGCCAATGGAGCTGTCTTTTAGGCACTCAGCATCCTTGCTGATGGGGCCTGGGATGCGCTCTGTAACGGTCAAGTACCGGGACCGTGCCCAGCTGCGCAAATCGTATGTCTTTGGATTAATTAGCCGGATCATTGTTCCCCCTGATGCATCTGCATGTAGTGGCGGGCCCTGAGAGGTGGATTTGGAATTTGGATCTCTGCTTTGGCCTGGCCGCTAGCGAGCGTGTACTTTTTTTTTACCAGTTTTACTGGTGGTGTCCTTGTCCTGGTCTTGAATCGTAGGGGAAACGGGCACAAGGGCAATTGTGTCAGGTCCCGAGGTGGAGGTTTGGAGTTTGGGTGAGGTTCAGGTGGGGTCTGCACTAAGGGCTGATTTTGCACCTAGTTTTCTTAGGCGTCCCTCCAGTTTTGGCCACCTGCTATGCCACACCCGATTACCCCCAACTTTCTCCCTAGAGACGAGAAACCAAATTGCCACTGTGTGGAAGGGTGGGAGGGTGGGTGTGTGTGGCCGTCACAGGAATTTTACTGATGTTACAGTGGCTATGAACAATTATGGGCAGTGTCCTGGCTGCCCTGCCTCAATGCTTTGCAGTGAGCTGTTAGGCGCTTACAGGCTAGCTATGTTGCTGTGGCATAATTGAGCCTACCTGGTACTTTAGCTGGTACTTTAACTTGTTGCCTTTGAAAATTGCTGTGCAGCTTTCTGTGGATCAGGGCGGATTTGCTGCTTGGACATCAGCTGCTGAAGGAATGGCTGGTAGAAATGGCCTGAGCTGTCTGGTTAGATGGGTAGTCCTTAAATTCCTTGAAGACCCTTGAAGTCCCTGGAATCCAATACGGTCCACTAAAATGCCTGCTTGTCCTATCCGGCCCAGCTTAACCCAGCCTGCCTCGGTCTTTCTCCTCCCGACCCACAGGTTGCACCAGCCTAATGCTGGCTGCCTTCGCGAGTTTTCGGGCGGAGCGGCAGGCTCTGGCCTTCGGTACCCCAGCTGCCTTCCTGCTGCAGCCACCTGTCGAAACACGCCGATGCTTCTCTGGGGGCAGAGGGGGTCACCGGTGTGACCGCAGTCTCCGGCACCGACGGCAACCACGGGGTTCACCCGCATTTACCGGCAGTTCCTGCTGTAAACACAATTGCTGTTCTGCATAACTCCTCTTGCATGCTTCTCCTCCTTCTACTGACTGCTGGTGAATCAAGCAGACACACATAGCATTCAATGGTCCCAGTGGTATTTCCTCATTCTTAATCCTCTACGCAGTGCTGCTAGCTGCTTCTCTGGTCCCGTTCGTTATTCCTCATTCTAAGTCCTCTAGGCAGTGCTTCTATCTCCTTCTTTTGTTCTGTCGGTAATTTCTCATTCTAAGTCTTCCAGACAGTGATGCTAGCTGTGTCTGGATTACGTTCCACAGGATCCGGTCGCTGCTAAAGGGGGTCCACCTCCTAACGTTACCAGCTCCTTGATCTTAGACCACAGGGAATTGGAACCAATCGGCGAGGGAAGTCAGGAACGGGGAGGGGACTGCTGGGACAAAGGCTCTGAAATTATATAAAAACAGGGTACACAATTAAACACTGCATTGCAACATCATTTCTACTCTCATTAATTCTCGCTAAGAGAGGAGCGCCTAATTGCGCAAAAATACACCTGAACCACAGAGTCTAACAATACCCAGCAGGAATAAACAAGGAAGGTGTCTCAACGCTTTCGTCTTGAAAGAACCTCTGATCCACAGTACAGACTGAGATGATCAAAGACAAAGTACACCTATTCCATATGAAACTAAGAAGGTCCGTGATTTCCTGGATATTATAAAGCCATATCCAGCTTGGAGTAGAAAGCAATTGAGGTTGAGGTAGAATAAGCTGTACTCAGAGTCAAACGGCAGAATTAGACACCCGCTTCTAATTCCACCTTCAAAGTATAAACAAAGATCACACAATGGGTCACGGCAGCAAGTGGTTAGCCAACACACCTTGCTCCGCTACACACGCTGAATGAGTACTCATTAACGGTAACACGTGGCAAAGACTCACAGTGCTCCGCTCTTAGGGAGAAGGAATGGAAACAGCACAGTAACATGTGGCGGCACCACAATGTTCCGCGCTCAGGAAGAATCCTCTTAACAATTAGCAGGAACGCGTGGCCGCCCGACACACGGCGTTCTGCATATCAAAGCGCAGCCACGCTGAAGTTACCCTCGGAGCCCAGAGGACAGAAGTAGGAACAATACGGTAACGTGTGGTCGGAATGACACATGACGTTCCGTTGTAGATAATGCGGCGCTGCAAGATTGCCACTCACCCGGCGAAGGTGCGAGGGCTTAGGGAAACAGCCACAACGAAAGAGAGACCCGTTCCTCCGGACCTCCGCAAGAGAACTGGAACCATCAGAATTACGCGCATCCGCCCATGCGCATGACGACACTAAGTATCCTCCTACCGCTAAGGATCATGGGACATGTAGTTCAACGCTGGGTAGGCGCAAAGGGAGCTCGAACCCTGACAAGCTGCTACTCTGGTATTGTCTGTAATTTCTTATTCTTAGTCTTCCAGGCAATGCTGCAAGCTGCTAATCTGGTCCTGTCGGTAATTCCTAATTCTAAATCATCTAGGCAGTGCTGCAGCAGTGTTTCTGGTCAGAGTGGTAATTCCTCATTCTTAGTCCTCTAGGCAGTGTTGCTAACTACTTCTCTGGTCCTGTCAGTAATTCCTCATTCTACGTCCGCTAGACATTGCTGCATATCTTCTACTCTGATTTCGTCTGTAACTCTTCATTCTAAGTCTTCCAGGCAGTGCTGCTTGCTGCTACTCTGATCCCGGCTGTTATTTCTCATTCTAAGTCCACAAGACAGTGCTGTTAGCTACTTCTCCCGTCCCTATGGTAATTCCACATTCTATGTACTCTAGACAGTGCTGCTAGCTGCTTCTCTGGCCCTATCTATAATTCCTCATTCTAAGTTCACTAGGTAGTGCTGCTAGCCGCTTCTATCATGCCAGTGGTAATTCCTCATTTTAAGTCCTCTAGACAGTGGTGCTAGCTGCTACTCCGTCCCGTCAGTAATTCCTAATTCTAAGTCCTAAAGGCAGTGCTGTTAGCTGCTTCTCTCGTCCCATCCGTCACCCCTCCATTCAATGTTTTCTAGGCAGTGCTGCAGCTGTGTTTTTGTTCCCAGTAGTAATTCCTAATTCTTAGTCCTCTGGACAGGGCTGCAGCTGTGTCCCTATTCCTAGTGGTAATTCCTCAATCTTAGTCCTCTAGAAAGTGCTGCTAGCTGCTTCTCTGGTCCTAGAAGTTAATCCTCATTCTTAGTTGTCTAGACAGTGCTGCAACTACTTCCCTGGTCCCGATGGTAATTCCTTATTCGTAATCCTCTTTGCAGTGCTGCTAGCTGTTTCTCTGGCCCTGTCTGTAATTCCTCCTTCTAAGTCGTCTAGGCAGTGATGCTTGCTGCTTCTCTGGTCCGGTCTGTATTTCGTCATTCTACGTCTTCCAGACACTCTGGTATTGTCTGTAATTCCTCATTCTAAGACCTCTAGGCAATGCTGCCAGCTGCTACTCTTGTATCGTCGGGAATTCCTCAATCTAAGTCCTCTAGACAGTTCTGCTACCTGGTACTCTAGTCCCTTTGGTAACTCCTCATTCTAAGTCATATAGGCAATGCTGAAGCAGTGTATTTGGTCATAGTGGTAATTCCTAATTCTTAGTCTTCTAGGCAGTGCTGCTAGCTGCCTCTCTTATCCCAGTGGTAATTCCTCATTCTAAGTTCTCTAGACAGTGCTGCTAGCAGCTATTCTGGTTCAGTTGGTAATTCCTCCTTCTAAGTCATCAAGGCAGGCAGTGCTTTAGCGGTGTCTCCGGTCATAGTGGCAATTCCTTATTCTTAGTCCTCTAGGCAGTGCTGCTACTCAGGTCCCGTTGATAATTCCACATTGTAAGTCTTCCAGACAGCGCTACTAGCTGCTTCTCTGGTCCCAGTGGTAATTCCTCATTCTAAGTTCTCTAGACAGTGCTGCTAGATGCCACTGTTCCGTTGGTATTTCCTCAGTCTAAGTCTTCCAGACAGTGCTGCTAGCTGCTACTCTGGTACAGTTGGTAATTCTCCATTCTAAGTCTCAGACAGTGTTCTAGCTGCGTCTCTGCTCCCAGTGTTAATTCCTCATTATTTAAGTACTCTAGACCGTGCTTCTAGCTGCTTCTCTTGTCCCATCTTAACTCCCCCATTCTACGTCCTCTAGGCAGTGCTGCAGCTGTGTCTCTGTTACCAATGGAAATTCCTCATTCTTAGACCTCTAAACAGTGCTGCTACCTGCTTCTTTGGTCCCGTTGGTAACTTCTCCATTCTAAATCCTCTAGGCAGTGCTGCAGTGTATTGTATTGTATGTTGGATTTATATAGCGCTTATCACCCAGGGGTCTCTAAGCGCTTGCCTGGGGAACCCGTCCTGGCTTTTCCCTGTGAGATAGCCCCTACAGGGCATCCCCAAGGTGAAAGCCAGGCATCCCGCCGCAGGGGGCCGTTGTGGAGATTAAGCAAGCTTAATGGCCAAAGTTGCAGAGTGTGAACCCATGATTAGGTCAGGCACCGAAGCGAGAATTATCGAGCCCGTGGACATTTGAGCTCAAGACCCTGCCGCGTCGGGAATTGAACCCTGGTCCCGGGGCTGACCTCTGCTTCAGGGTCTGCCTTCTCTAACCAGTGAGCCACACGTCTCTAGTCCCAGTGTTAATTCCTCATTCTTAGTCCTCTAAACAGTGCAGCTAGCTACTTCTCTTGTCCCTTCAGTATCTCCCCCATTCTACGTCCTCTAGACAGTGCTGCAGCTGTGTCTCTTTTCCCAGTATTAATTCCTCATTCTCAGTCATCTAGACAGTGCTGCTAGCTGCTTCTCTTGTGCCTTCAGTAACTGCCCCATTCTACGTCCCCCAGACAGTGCTGATAGCTGCTACTCTTGTATCGTTGGTACTTCCTCAAAGTCCTCTAGACAGTACTGCTACCTGCTATTCTAGTCCCTTCAGTAACTCCTCATTCTTCGTCCTCTAGACTGTGCTGCAGCTGCATCTCTGTTCATACATCCAGTGCACTCCAAACCAAAACACATAAGTAAAAGAGGTTGCCATTTATAACCCCAATAGCTCAAACTCACAAAAAATTTGAGACCTATTGCATTGCAAGTGCATGTTTATATTTGGAGTTTCGAAGCCTTTGAAAATTATCGATTGTATAAATGAACGAAAGCCTCTCAAACAAAAACATATTTTTCATAAAGAAAATATGAATTATATATACCCTTAGCTATCTTTTCATATTAAAATTGTTAGATCCATAAGCTCCCGTGCGCTGCTGCCTCGCATAGACATGGATGATATAATCATGAAATGCCCTTCATCTGGCTTCTGCTCGTCTTGCCAGCTATGCAAATGTTGATTCACCTTCATGCATTGACAGGAAATCATTACCGGGCATCAATTCCATTATAATTTGTCTCATCATTGTGCTAAGTGATGTACCGCAAGTTTGGCCCTGTGGTGGAGCTTGTTAAATCCCTCCCGCAGAACTGTTCTCTTAGTGTTCCAGCTGTTCCGGTATGCATGATCACAAGAGCCCCACAGCACCACCCACTGACGCCCCGATGAACCCCGCAGCACCACCCACAGATGCCCCGCCAAGCACAGCGCGCGCGCCAAGCCAGTGAACTCCACACGACTGTCCTGCCCACCTCCAACTGGGCCGGTTTCTCCATTTTCACGATCGTTAAAGCTCTTTTTACTGTTTGTTAATTTCTGTTTGTTTGGGTTGAGAGAACCCCGAACCCTTGCAGAGAGTGTTATAGACGCGAAACACAGTAAGCAAAGGCTAACAGGCGTGCGAGCCCAGCGCGTGCTGCTTCCTAGCAAAGCAGCTTCAGAGCCAAGCTGTGACGCCCTGTGGCCGGGCAGGCTTTAGTTGCTTTGCTTCCATTAGAGAGTTAAAGAAATGTGATTTACTAAAACGGCTGAGTCATCATCTCGCTGACAGCCCACGCGGGGAGCTTTGCCTTGACATTGTCCCGCGTTCGTTGTGCATCACAAGCGTTGTCCTTTATTCATAATTGTTTAGGGACGTATTAGACAGGTTCTGCAATAAAGCGATAAGACGGCAATCAATAGTTGTGATTGCTGCCGCCAGATGTGCCATCCTCGTTGAACCGGTGCCCTTGGTGCTCATGGCTGGAATCTATAGGAAGCGGCCACCGTTCGTAGATGTCCTTGTCAAGGTCTTTTAAATCCAATTTCACCCACCTGATTCCCCGTTTGTGAAATTCCTGCCCAAGAATGAACAGAAAGTACTATAGTCAATTGTAAATGGTGGCTTGGTACTGCGACACATATGATATGCGTCCTGAACGAGTTGTTTATTGTATGCCTGGAGCTAATAATTCATGTACATGTGAAATGCATTTCACAGCCACAATATCTTTCAAGCTTTTATGTATTCACATTCCTTAAATTACATTCACTATTATCTATAGTAATACCCAGTTTTGTATTTGACTTCCTTTGTATACTGACAATATGTCACGTTAGTACAACGTTTGAGTGCAAAACATATAATGTTTAAACTAGGTAACACTTCAATAGTGCATACATATGCACAAAAGTTTCTTGGTGTGGGGTTGCGGAAGTCGGCATATTTCATCTAGAGATAACCTAATGTGGGTGAACACAACCCCTATATCAGTCTCCAGTCAGTTACAGTTACAAGTTTTATAAAGCGCTCGTAGACCAAACGGTTTCTTGGCGCTGAGGACGGAAGTACGTGGGGAGCAGGGGGGGCAGCCTACACGCCAAAAGTTTGCAAGTCATGAGTCAAGAGAGTGGAGAGCGGATGTACGTGTTAAACAATTCAAGGTAAATGTGGGGAGTCGTGGGAAACCCCGCACATGATAGTGTAGAAGGGGTGAGTAGAAGGATATTATTTCATCAGAACTGGTATGGCCCAATTGAAAAATGTTTGGGACCACCACTAACCTGCCGTTCTTCCAGCCTCCTGCAGTCTCTAGAACAACAAGCATTAGTAAATGCATTAGGTTTCGCCTATTTGATTAATAACATTTTTTTTTAAGTTTCAGTACTGGGGAAAAACTACTGGCGTACCTTACAGTGTCTCTTGAACAAAGTATTTCCTATTTCCACAATCTGTAAGACTAAGAGCGTAGAGCATCTTCAGCAAACTCACTCAGATCCTTTTTATTTATGGACGGACTAGTGGTTCTAAACCACTCCCTGAAATGCAGAAGGAGAGACATGTCCTTCCAGAATTGGACTGGGCTCGCCTGAACCTTGTTTTCACAGAGACACGGTCCTCCATGGCCTCTCTGGATGCTTCCGGAGAAGAAGTAAACCAATAGCAATCCTAGAATTGACGTTCCAAGGGCGCCAAAAGGTTTGGATATGGGAGCCTGAAACTGTCATTTGAGTATCCACTTGCTGACCTAAAATGAAGCCTAAGTGTTGCACGTGTGATATGCGATGCAACATTGTACCTAAATGAACACCAAAACACTGCAAGCGACAGAGAACACTTTGCAAATTGGCAATTCCTGCAGTTTAAAAACAAAGAGAAAGCATAAGCGTATTTAATTTTCTTTCTGAATCTAAAACATCTTTGTGTGTTCTTGGCGGTTACCATGAACAAAAAGCGGTATAAGTAAAAGGAGAAACCATTTACAGTAAGTACAGACAATGAACAATATACGGCTCGGGTACAACGTGAATTTGAATTCAGAAACAAACCGTCGTTTGCTAAAATCATTCAACAATACGCATATATTTACTGTGCCAGAAATGCAATCCCACAGGACATAAGAACCGGACGTAGGTCACATGTAACTGCAACTCTCGAATTCAAGCGGCCATTCATGAAGGCAAACAATTGCTGCTTTGACTCGCTGTCCCCATAGCTCTAACCAGTGAAATAACGGTCATTAGAGCACTTCGGAAAACACAACACTGGCAAACAAATGTTTATTGTATTCGTGCTTGCATATCAGCATCTGTGCACAATGAAGACGCTGGAAGGGTTTTCTAAACGTCCTAAACATTTCTTAAAATCAAAACACAAGCCAGACCAAGCCCCTGGAACGTGCAAAGTCAGAGGCACAGCAAAACGATCCATTTTGACAATTGTCGATTTTTGATATTGGAATTAAGAGAATTTCCCTGCTCTCTGTTGCTCATTGCAAAAAAAAAAAAACCAAGGAGCATACCCTAACTCGATTTTACAGATGCCATTCAGTGACGGAATAATCATCTACACTACCCGTTCTACCCTAACATGGCAGAATATATTAATGACTTTAAGAGACATTTTAAGAACAGCGGCAAAACCGTCAAACATTGTGGGTACCCGGTGTAGCAACTGTTCAACTGCCCTTTAATCTAATTACTTCTGCAACAAGTGACTTGTGAGTACAAGTCGCAAACAGTAGAGGCAATGAGTGGATCAGCGCATTGAACCAGCACTACATACATAAAAGCATTTTACTTCTGCAAAAAACACCCGCCCATCCCACTTGCAGGAAACAGGTGTGTAGCATGCTTGGGTTTTCAAACAGAGCATCGCACCAGGTACAAGACATTTGTGATAAAATACTAAGCCAGTTTCGGTGGCACTTATAGTTGGCCAGCTACTGACAGTTATGCTGACCAACTGGCATGGGTGCAAATTCAGGACGGTGAGTATAAAAATTCAGGACAAAGAGTCAAAATTCAGGACAAAAATTCCAGACAAAAGGTGCGTTTTACAGACATCAGAGGAGGTCTCGCAATAGTATATAAGTAAGTAAATAGATAATCAACATAAACTGCTCGTCATTGTTGGATTAAAAATAAAATCAAACAGCACTGAGCACACAGAACAAGTACTAAAATCTACAGAACAACTAAACTGGATTTGCTGTCAACGTCGAACCCCCACAGATTTTTAGTTGCTAGACTGTAACCATCTCACAGCAACAACGCCACCACAACATATCCCACTGTATGTTTTATAAGACATCACTGTAAATTACATTCTCTCTCGGTATTGAAGAACTGGGCTTTTAGAACCCAGCAGCGCCAGGGGCACGCCCAAAGTCTTCGGATTCACCTGTCTTGGTTTACAGAGACACAGAATACTTCTGGGTGGTGTCAGAGACCAAGTTTATTAGCTGCAGCTAGAAACAGTGATCCTAAAAATACAGCATGGTAGTATTTCAGGAGACTGCTCAAATTCGTAGAGCAAAACATCCCTTTTTATACACAATAATCACATTTTATGAGGAATCACTCCTACTGCGCCAAAAGTTAACCAATGAAATACATTCTCAAACAAAGTATCAAATGACGAAAAGCTCAGTTTGCAATGTCCCAACCCAAAGTTAATCATTGGGACTGTCCCAAATCCAATTTCCACAAGCCGGACAAACCCATAATTGAAAGGCACAATGCATGTAATAAAGAACATAGGAAAGGAAACAATGTCTGATAGTGAGCAAGATAAGGCATGTGTAAGGAGACTAAAAGTTAACGATGTCCTGAACTATGATAGGTAATCTCAGACAACAATCAAACCAAGGAAATTGACTTGGCAGGGTCAGCTTCAGGCGAAGGAATCAGATTCTTGCAATTCACCTCGAAGTCAAGAAAGACCCTGTTAATGTGTAAGAATACGTGAAGGCCAGGTCGCTTCGTTCGTTCGACCAAATTTTTTCGGCCTGCCTGATGGCAAGACAAAATGGAGGCCTAAAGAAAATGGAGCCCATGTTCGAAACAAAATCTCCAAATACACAGCGAACTCGCTAGCTAACGTGACGAGTTCACTCCACATTAGCCGCATTCGCTAAATACGGTCCGACAGAGGAGGAGCCACGCTAGCAACCAAGATGGCCGCGTAGGCTCCCGGCTCTGCCGACCTCGGCCTCCCGCCGGAATATCCTGTCATTTCTCCTGTCTTTGCGCCCAGCCGCAATGTGTATGAACCTGCCGTGAGATTCATGGTGCTATCCCGAGATCTCTACTTGCTCGGCTGACGAAGATATGTCGAGTGGAAGTTTGCGGCCTAGATCTGCTCGGAAGCCGGGGTCTCGAGTACTGGCCCATCCGGGTTTCAGTTAAACAACATCGGCTGTGGTGGTGTGATTGGGTCCGGTCTACCGGAGTGGAAAAAGAACATTTCTCTTTCTCTTTTTCGGATGTATGCGGATGACGGTTGGCTGTCTTGGTGAGGGTCGGAGTAGGGGTGACAGCCCAACGCTAGCAGTTGTGGACGGGGGCCCTGCCCGGTGACCCAGTAACTGGCCTGCTGGTGTTCACTGGCTTTGGTTCTCCGACTGAGGTGGCAGCCCCAGGATATCATCTAAACAATTTATAAGTCTCCCTCTGCAGTCGACTGTTTCTTATCTGCCCGTTCCCCTCTGAGAGATCGAGCCGCTGGGGGAAGCGATCATGATCGATACCGATCCAAGAGTGGTTGAACAGACGGTGAGTGATCCGTCGTTGCGAATTGTGTTGGCGGCCATTGGGTCACTTCGTGTGTACGTTGAAGACCGCATTCAGATGACGATGGAGCGCTTGGTTGAGATATTTCGAATCAGCCCGGACCCTACTCCATTACAAGAAACAGCGACAACAGAGACACCCAATATGGCCACTCTGATGAAGGAAGTAGACCCCCCATTGTGTGAGGTATCGGAGCCTTTGACCGGTGTTTTGGAAGATGAACACAAGTTCAATGCCACCAATGGATTGTTAAGCCTACGATCGTTGCCGACTGTGGAAGGACTAATTGATGTGCCTACTCCAGAAACTTTTGATGAGAATTGTTATTGGAATGACACTGCTTCACTTCCCCATGTATCGGAGCCGCTAAGATGGCGGACGAATCAACTCTGGGAGTTCAAAACGGGGAAGGGAGTCTCTGGACCTTACGATGTTCACGGCACTTTCGTTCTAATACCTTGTCTTGCATTGAGTTCTATTATGGTTTCCTCGCACTCGGACTGTCTTGCGAAGAGGTGGTTTATCAGGAGGGGACTCATGTGTCTGATCGGAAGGGGCAAGGATTAGATCGAAAGACTGGGTTTGACTGAAGTATCGACGGGCACGGGATTTGCTAAACTTATGCTATACTAAGGCAGGGCGGTGTTTGAAGATTCCCTTGTCAAGATACATATTTGCTGCCCGATTGATTTTTTGACTTCAATTTGGGGGTCCTTGGTTCAGGCGGGGGGGAGGGGCGACCGGGAGCCTGTACGAATATGCCCTCCTCCACTTCTCTTTTCTACTTTAGTAGATTTCTTCTTTTAGAACTTAGTTAGTTGGGGCGACAGGCACGCTGCTACTGGGGGTTAGGCGATAGCTGTTTGCAGGGGTGCAGGGTGGGGGATGGGTTTATTGTTTTCTTACTGTTATCGTCCATATGGTTTTTTCTCTTTTTCAATTTTTTCTCAGTCTTTCCTATACTCGTAATATTGGCGAAATATCCTGACGTTGATCCTTAACCTCTAGTATCTGGTTGCCATGATTCTCCTGCTGTTTTGATTTTATGGGTGGGAAGGTTTTGAGGATCGATAACTGAACGTTAACTGGTTATACTGATGCAAATTTTATTTTGTGCTTAATAGTGCGAAACTCTCGAATATCTTTGCTGTTCCACGACTATCCTGTTTTTTTTTTGTACCAACTCACCCTGTCATTATTGGATGTATGTATAGCACCAGATATGTCTGTTTATTTTTTGCTTTAAACAATAAAAAGATTTATAAAAAAAAAATACGGTCCGACATCACCAAAATCGTGACGGAATCATGACCTTTCGTAACGAGGCCCATTTTCACGCTACCACAGATCCTCCTTTTGCCATTACGTAGGCAATAACCTAAACTCACGTTAATCTGAATCTAGGTCTATCATCATCAGACCATCTAGGTGTTGCTGGAGCATCATGCTATTACTCTCTACTTCTCTCCTCGGGACAGGTCTCCACACGCACATCGCAGCACAAAGACCACAAACGGTGGGAGCACACAATACAAACACAACAAGAGAAGAGAATAGCTAGAGCCATACCAAAGAAAATCAGAACTTTCCATCCCCATTTAGACAACAATTCCCCAAACCATCCAATCAACAACCAGTTTCCTTCGTCTACATGAATAGACTCAGAAACCTTATGCAATCTGGAAATGGATTGGTACACTGTCGGGGCATCATCTGGTATGTAAACGCAACAACTAGATTGGATCAATTTGCATACCCTTCCTCTATCTGCAAGTATAACATCTAACGCAACACAATTCTGCAATGTCATAACATGATCAGCCTGTAGCTCCACTGTAATATTGCTAAGAGCACCTGCAGTTTCATTTATAGTGGCCTCAACCACTCTCGTAAGCTGTCGTATGTGTCTGCTATTGGCCATAGGACCCCAAAAAAGTAGGAAACCCTTAAAGAAATCTCCTACTTCCTGTAATGCGGTATCTTCCTGATCAAAGACACCTCTAACATATCTCGTCCTGTGGTAATCCATAGCAGCCGTGTACGTAGGGGGAAGCAAAAACGCTACGTAACATGTACCTGAAAAATCAGGTGGGAACCATGTATAGGCTCTGTCATGACATACAAAATATGGACCTTTAGCTGGCACAAACGGAGGAGAAGTCTGTGATGCATAAACGTAGGTTTGAGCACATACACTCTCACCTAGCTGAGCTTTCGGATTTCGACCATTACCTCGTAAACAAAAATGGCCTCGATGGGGTACGATCCAAATCGGGGGAGACCTCTTCCGTCTCTCCTTCTCTGTCAGACTAGTACTATACCCAGTAACATTCCAACCAATATATTCATGTGCTTCATCCTTAGGGATAGCATTGTATGCATTGATATCTCTGATCATATCTACTATTCCCTTTATCAAAGCACTATTGCTCGGGTTGTCTCTCATGGAACGCATAGGGTATACCTAATTTGCATAAATAAACATTGTCTGCAAAGCCCATACAGACCCATTGGAAGAAAAAGGTAAAACCAGGTATGACATACCTCTATCCATTGTATGGGGCATAAGACCACATACCTAACAATTTGTAGTATTGACTACCAACTGATGCTGATGCAAAAGCTGTATGAATGAGTTGTTTACGAATTCTGATCTTCGCGTCTGTTCATGTTCAGGCAACGTATAGAATTGGTGCAAAAAAACAGTAGTAGAAGAAAGCATAGGTTTGATGGTGGGTGCTGAAATCAACGATGTAGAATATATAACCCAACCCACACAAGTCAATGTGATACTCAAAAACACAAAAGAACACAATATAATAAAACATTTGTTACGGACCAATGTACATAATCTCATTCTAAAATTCATTTTCTCAATAACTCTATCCTTTACAAAAGACTCCATCCTCTAACCGTGCTGTTCGCGGCAGTTGTTTCTCTTCACTCAAGTGTGTGTCTGTAAGTCCAGGGAACGTCCTAGAACAAACCAGAACCGTTGACCTTGCGTCCACACGGCTCACAACCTTAAGTCTTTATACCGCGAGCCTACAGTTGAACCCGGATGGTGGTTCGAAAAAGAAAAACACACAAAAAAAGTCTCTTGTCTGATAGAGTATAGTCCACTCAAAAATATCGAAAACACTTGTAACCTTCATTAGTTCAATCTGCTTAGCAGATTATAGCGCTCTTTGCCAGAAACAGTCTGATCCCGGAATAATGTCTCTGGATTCGTAGTGTCAAGTCTCACTGACGGAGGCACAGCTTCTTGCAAAACCTCATCATCTTCATGTTCAGACTGAGTCCATGTCAAATGCGCATCACTAAAAGGGACAAAATTCACTATTCTCTCGCTTTCTGAATCGGGAATACCATCAGCAATGAATTGATCATACGGCAAAGGAAGTGGAAGCTTCTTGGTGTGGGTGGCATGCACCCAGTTTTTCTTTCCGGAAACTTTGACAGCCGACCGAGTTACCAGAAGAGTTTGGTAGGGTCTGGTCCACCTCGGCTCAAGGTTCTTCGTCCTCTGAAAATTCCTAACGAATATCCAATCGCCAGGTTGGATGGAATGTCCTGCATCCACAGAAGCTGAAGGTAAAGTATCATACACCTGTTGGTGAAGAACACACAATTTAGCAGTCAAATCATGTAAGAGATCAAACAACATAGGATACTCAATGTCGCTGTATTTCTTTGGCCGCGGCACACCCCAAATATTCGCCGGACGTCTAAACACGACTTCATACGGACTAAGTCCCATACGAGAATGCACTGTCGTCCTCGTTGACAAAAGTACCAACGGCAAAGCATCGGGCCATGCTAGGCCAGAGCTCGCTTGTATCTTAGCCAACTTCAACTTAAGGGTGCCATTGTAGCATTCAACCAAACCAGCTGACTGGGGGTGATTCGCAGCATGAAACTTCTGCCTTATTCCCAAACCTGCACACACTTTCTTCATAATCTGGCCCACAAATTCACTTCCGTTGTCACTCCATACCATTCTCGGCAATCCATACCTAGGGAAAAACTCCTTCAGTAAAACCTTAGCTGTAGATAAGGCAGTACTATCCTTTAAAGGGTAAGCCTCTACCCATCTTGAAAAGGCGCAAACAACCACAAGGACATACTTTAGGTTGTTGCATCTCTCCATATGAATAAAGTCCAACTGTAGAACCTCAAACGGATACGTCGGAGGAGCAAAATGACCTGCTGGAGTTGGAGTTCCCTTACCAGGACTGTGCATCAAGCAAACCATACAATTCTTTACCAGATTCTCAGCACATTTCGGAATTCCAGCATTCTGCCACACTGGAGCCAACAACTTACATATCCCCTTCACACTGATGTGAGCCAATCCATGTTCCATCGTAACCACTGGAAGCACATACGCATCAGGCAACAACCATTGCTGGTGTTCCGACAACTCAATCCAACAATCAGTCGAGTCCAACATTCCCGTACTCTCTCTCCACACACTCAATTCTTTCTCAGTAGCTTCTGCCTGAATCGATTTCACACTTTCTATTGTGTCTTCACACATTCCTCTATCCGGAACCCATCTCGCAGGGCCTGCAACATACATTCGACTCATCACATCTTTCGTCATTTCTCTCGCTACTTCATCCACAAATGCATTACCACGACCAACGTCATCCGTAACCTTCTTATGTGCACTGCATTTCACAATCGCAACTTACATCGGCAACGTAAGTGACTCAAGAAGTTCATTCACCAACTGTCCATGCTGAATCTTCGTACCATGGGAATTAAGGAATCCACGTTCTTTTCACAAACGTCCAAAGCTATGGGCAACACCAAAAGCCTATTGGTATACACAGTCACTCTCTTTCCTTTCGACAACACACATGCTCTCGTCAATGCAATCAGCTCTGCTCTGCTGCTTGAGCTGAATTCTGTGGAATACGTGCAGCTTCAACAATCGTGTGCAAAGTCGTAACCGCATACGCTGCAGTCGTATCTCCATTCGGAAGCTTAAAGCATTAACCATCTACCCATAAACTACCATCAGAATTTGAAAGAGTAGTATCTTTCAGATCAATTCTACCCTTCGTTTCTTCCTCTGTCCTGAGAAAGCAATCATGGTGTTCCTGAACATCTGTCTCTACAGAAATCGGCAACAACGTAGCTGGATTCAACGTGTTGCATCGCTTTATGTGCACATGACTCGCCAAAAGCGTCAACTCATAACCTGACAGACGAGCACTAGTCAAATGCTGAGTCTTAGTCTTATTCAATAAGGTATCCACTGCATGTGGGACCATCACAATCAACGTATTATCCAATACCAGACCAGCAGACTGTCGGATAGAAACAGCCGCTGCCGCTGTAGCTCTCAAACAACTCGGCAACGTCTTAGCTACCGGATCAAAGTAGCCGAAAATTACGCACATGGGCGTTGCTTGTCTCCAAACTGCTGTGTCAAAACTGACAATGCACATCCTTCCCTCTCGTGGACATACAACGTAAAAGGCTTACTGTAGTCGGGGGTACCCAACACCGGAGCCGAACACAATGCATCACGCAAATCAGAAAAACTCTTCTGACATTCGTCAGACCAAGGAAGAGGATTTGAAGTATCCTTAAGAGTAAGTGCCAACAGAGGTTTCGCCAATAACGAAAAATTTGGAATCCACTGTCTACAATACGAGATGATTCCCAAGAAAGCACGCACTTCTCTCTGTGTTGATGGTACAGTCATTTGCGCAATCGCTTGTATACGCTCTGGGGTCAATCGTCTTCCCTCCTTCGACAAGAGATGACCTAAGTAGGTCACTTCTTGGCGACAATATCGCAACTTCGAAAGCGACACTTTATGATAGAGGTCAGACAAATGCCGTAACAAAGAAAGCGTAGTTTCTTTACAAATCTACTCATCATCAGCAGCAACCAACAGATCATCTACGTATTGGATAAGAGTCGCACCAGAAGGTAAAACAAAAGAATCAAGCTGAGTCTTTAAGGCTTGACTATAAATTGATGGACTCTCACAATAACCGTGAGGAGCACGCTTAAACCAGAAGCTTCGGCCTCCTAAAGAGAAGCCAAAAATATCTCTACTCTCTTCAGCAATAGGAATACTAAAGAAAGCGTTCTTTAGATCTATCACAGAAAACCAAGCAGCCGAAGCTGGAATCATAGTCAATAAAGCAATAAAGTCCGGGACAACAGGAAACTGCGGAACAACAATCTTATTCACTTCTCGAAGGTCGATCACAAACCGATACACAGGTGGCTGAGAAGAATCAGTACGTTTAAGGGCAGGCAAAACCGGACTGTTACAAACATTACCTCTCATTTCTTCAATCACATCTTTCTCAACCAAATCATAGATAATTGCTAAAAGAGCTCTCTCGCCATCACTCGAGATTCGGTATTGCAGAATGCGAGGCACCTTAGCATACGCCTTAAGAGTAACAACGTATGGTGGAATCTGCAAAAGGCCAACATCATTTGGACCCGTAGCCCAAAGAGTATCAGGGAGAGAATGCAATTCCAGTGGAAGCCGATCTTTAGACAAATACATCGGAGAAATCACTCTCTTACCCAATGTAAGATGTACTCCCGCAGGAGAACAGTACAATGTCGCATTCAATCTTTTCAACAAGTCCAAACCCAACAGATTCTCACCACAACCTGTGATTAGAATCAGAGGTGCTTCCAATTCACAAGGTCCAACAGAAAGAGACAAGGGACAAGAAACCGGGTTATGAACTGGGGCGCCAGAAAAACCTACCGAAACATTCGTCAAGCCAGACAAAGGTGTGCCGGGGAGTTTAGAGTGCATGATAGAACTCTTCGCCGCACCAGTATCCAACAGAAAAGGTTCTGACACACCTGATGTAATCACTTCAACATAAGGTCCACTCTGATCTACTGGAACTGACACTACTCCCTCTCTTTGTCTATGGCTGTCCTAGCAATCATTACAGTCAGCATTCTCACTCTCAACATAGTAATCATCAGCATAGTATTGAGTCATTTGACCAGACGCAACATTCTGCTGATCAAAACAATTCATAGAATTCTGTGGGGGAAAGGAACGTCCATTCTAGGGGAACACACCACGTCCTCTACCTCTAGGGACTTGCTGAACACCTCGACCTCTTACACCAGATGCACCATTCGAACGTTGTAGCAGAATCGGACAGCTATTCTTGAAGTGGCCTTCTTCCTTACAATACGCGCACTGATTAGGGCCTACCGGAATTCGCTGCTGAAAAGACTCAGGCTTCTGCAACACTCTCTGACACTGTTAAGGTTGCTGTTACTCACGCTGATGAAAATGAGGCGGATACGCCTGTTGCAAAAGAACCTTCGTCTTCAATTCTTAATCTTTTTCTCTGCTTTATCCTTCTCATCTTTTTCTCTATTCTAGTAATATTGTGCAGTAGCCAATATCTGGGCCGAAGAAGAAACAGCCCATGAACTCTCAGAGTCCTTCAACTTATTACACAGCTCGGGGAGCAAATTATGGACAAACTTATCCACAAACAACCTTTGGCCACCTTCCGTACTCATATCTTGACCACTGTGATCGATGAACGTCTCTTCAAACCTAGTGAAGAAATCAGACACACTTTCATCTTTCTTCTGCTTACACGCTGCTAACTTATCCCAATTCACTCGCATAGCAGGCATCAAAGTCTTCGTAAAATTAATAATCCTACCAGGGAGTTCCGCAACTAAAGGCTCAGGTTTAGCCCCTCCACCTTGGCGACCATCTGCAGCAGTAATATTAGCCCACGTATCTCCTAACTCTACTGCATGATCCTCGTGACGGATCTTCGCCCACAAGGGTTGAGGGACAACATTCCCCAACAACATATCTATATCGGCTAGATTCATTACACACGAATGAACTGTCTGGGACAACTCCTTATAATAACCTGCAGGATTCTTACGGGGGTCAGGTAGAGTCTGTTTAAGAGCCAGAACTTCAGCTCTCTTCCAAGGAACATGTACCCAAACACGCTGAAAATGAGCCGGTACAGCAGCAATACCATTAGCGGCATCAGCCAAAACTTCCTCTTTCCATACCGGTGGAACTTCTCTTATGGGATACTGCTTCACTTTTCTCCTAACAGAAGGATCAGGTTCAAACAACGGCTGAGAAGGAAGTCTACACCTGAACGCAGGAAGCGTCTCTACCGCTTCTTCAACATCGGGACCCACCATCGTCCCTTTAGCAAAATTGGACTGAACATTCAGTAATTTCGATGGAATCGGACCCATTTCAGTATCGTCCCACTCTTCACGAAGAAAAGTACACATAACATCAAACACATACCTTTGCTTTGGCGCTTCCCATTGCAGAAAAACATCCATAACTGCTTGCAGATCATACCTAGAAGCATTCAAAACCCATCTACGAGCAAGGAGATCTAACACTGCTCGCTCCTCGAAACTCTGGAGCTGACTACGCGTTTGTGTCCTCACCGAAACTGGGGTCATATTAAGTGACCCAAAAAGAGGAGACAAAAGGCTAGTGACAGTTTCAACCATTCGCTGTCGAGTAGAAGGAGAAGAAGTCGACACGAGAACAGGAGACAAAGTATTCTGAGACGGCAAAGACATAGGGTCAGTAGAAAAAGAAGGTAAAGGCAAAGGAGTAGAAGGCAAAGGAGTTTGAGGCAAAGGAGTAAGCAAAGCCGGCGGCCCTAGAGAAGGCTGCACCGGAGGTGGGAGAACCAACTGTGGAAGAACCGGTGGCTGAACAACAGCAGGAGGCACAACAACTGGAGGTTGCACAACTGGGGGTTGCGGAGGTGCCGTAGCACTCTGCATATAAGGGGGTGGTGAACTCAACAAATGCGACATCAAAGGATCCTTTTCAGAGTCCTTAATCACATTCGGGACAAGGGGTGGCAAAGCGGGATAACACTTATCAATGGCCATGCAACGCTGTCTTTCTGACACCTCAATCGCACAATCTTCTTCATCTTCTTTGAACTGCCTAGCAGCTTGCATTATCGACATATTCCTATCTTTCCTATCTCTTTTAGCTTGTTTAATTTCTCTCTGTTTGGCTCCCTTACGCCAGAGGCGGAAAGAGTCAAACATCGCCGGCCGGGCTTTCTTCCTAAATAGCTTAACTTCTAAATTATCTAAGATATCTGATTCAAAACTACCATGTTGTGGCCATTTTAAGACACCATCTTTCCATGTATAGCGGACCCATACTTCATTATACGAAATGGGACCCACTCCATGCTTTGAACAGAGCTCATACGTCGGAGTTCCAACCGGAGGTATCGGACACGAGACCTCCAATCGGGAATCCCTGTTACAACTACAACAAAACAAATTCCTAATTTTGCTAAAACCAGGCATCTTCGCTCACTAATCTAGCTTCAAACTTCAAGGGGTTATCTAACACGATACACTCGCAAATGTACGAGCCCCTCGGCTTTGGTATTTGCAAAAACCAAATCAAAGAACCCAAGAAACAAAACCAAGTTGTGGTAGCGACCCACTTATACTTAACCAAAATGTCTTGTCATGCCACCAGAAGACCGTCTATCGTCTCGATCTACAAATCTTCAAAAAGAGTCCAAGACAGGGCGACAGTCAGGGCAGCAGTCCTTCATAGCCGTCAGAAAGGGGAAGCCTCGCAGCAAAAACCTTCAGTCCACATTCGACATGCCGGGGTCGATAAAGTGGGGGCCCTCTTCCAGAATTTCCTCACGAAGCTCCTCACGATCCTCGGGCTTGGACCGGTACCGCTGAAGTCGCCTCACGTTGGGCGCCAGTTGAAGAACCGGGCTTTTAGAACCCAGCGGCGCCAGGGGCACGCCCAAAGTCTTCGGATTCACCTGTCTTGGTTTACAGAGACACGGAATACTTCTGGGTGGCGTCAGAGACCAAGTTTATTAGTTGCAGCTAGTAACAATGATCCTAAAAATACAGCATGGTAGTATTTCAGGAGACTGCTCAAATTCGTAGAGCAAAACATCCCTTTTTATACGCAATAATCACATTTTATGAGGATACACTCCCACTGCATCAAAAGTTAACCAATGAAATACATTCTCAAACAAAGTATCAAATGACGAAAAGCTCAGTTTGCAATGTCCCAACCCAAAGTTAATCATTGGGAATGTCCCAAATCCAATTTCCACAAGATGGACAAACCCATAATTGAAAGGCACAATGCATGTAATAAAGAACATAGGAAAGGAAACAATGTCTGAAAGTGAGCAAGATAAGGCATGTGTAAGGAGACTAAAAGTTAACGATGTCCTGAACAATGATTGGTAATCATAGACAACGATCACACCAAGGAAATTGACTCGGCAGGGTCAGCTTCAGGCGAAGGAATCAGATTCTTGCAATTCACCTCGAAGTCAAGAAAGACCCTGTTAATGTGTAAGAATACGTGAAGGCCAGGTCGCTTCGTTTGTTCAACCAGATTTGTCGGCCTGCGTGATGGCAAGACAAAATGGAGGCCTAAAGAAAATGGAACCCATGTTCGAAACGAAATCTCCAAATACACAGCGAACTCGCCAGCTAACGTGACAAATTCACTCCACATTAGCCGCATTCGCTAAATACTGTCCGACATCACCAAAATCGTGACGGAACCATGACCTTTCGTAACGAGGCCCATTTTCACGGAACCACAGTATCAGAAGAAGGCTGACAAAGAGACAGAGCTGGTGGAGTGAGTCAAGTTAGAGGAGAAGTTGACTATTTCTGAAAACTAACTGTCTTAACTCCTCAATGAAAGGATAAAAGATTAGGGATCCATCTGCTTTCATGAGAAAGAATGTTTCATAATCTTTAAGCTAAAAAGCTGCATTTTTGGCAGCTCCTCTGCACTTTTTGAACTTCAAGAACTGAAGAAGCGAGTACTGGATCTCCGGTAGCCCAAACTGGAATGCTAGCCTGTAGTTTATTGGTGATCATCCATGTAGACAGTTAAATGTCAAACTAACATCTTAAAGATACCTCTCATAGTCGCAGGATGCCAGTGCAAGTAGGAGACAGTATCATGTTTCACCGTCAGAGATGAGAGTTGTAGTATTTTGCACATGCCTATTCACTGATGCTCTGACAGCTTCCAAACAGATCTTTTGCAAAGTTCTCAAAACAAAATTATTTTCGCCTGTGAATACTCCTGTTTTAGGAGACAGGGATGAAAGAACGTGCCCTGAACCACTCACCAAATATGGACATCAGAGCTTACTTCATAATTTCAAATGGAGCCCAAGTACTGAGTCTGTTTTGGGGTATGTAGTAGAAATACCAAATGCCTTAGGGTGAGATCCCATTTTGCCAAATGATGATAGAATTTGGTTTGGGCCCAACAATAATATGTGTTTCAGAGCCCTTCATGCTTAGCATGGGAGGGGGGTTCTTCCATGTCATCAGCTCCCCAGAATCCCGAACCATGTGGTAACGTGCACCTGGAGGGCTGCTGATATTTTTGTAGATTTGCATATTTTAAGCATAAAATGGTCCTTGGTGTCCCAGTATCTAATAAAAACGATTTCATCAATAGGTTAAAAGGGAATGGAAGCAAAGGGCACTCTGCATTACTCTACATTTCATTATATCATATGCATATCAAAACAAAACACCACTTCACAGCACATCACACCATACCATACTTTACAACACTCATGTACCTTATTAGACAACACACCGATCACATATCAATAGAGTTGAGGGCTTAGAACACTGACGATAACAGGAAAGGAGGCGAAGTGTGGCTAGGAATGCTGCATGGCGTAGGGAGCTCTGGGACAGTGAAACGCCTGCCAAGTTAGGCATAGTAACATCCGATGTGGTGGCCAGGGAAGGATGACCCTGTTTAGATGTAGAGCTGGGCAAATAACAGAGCAGGGTACAGGAACTTGCAGATTGGCCCTGAGACAATGCACCAAGGCGAGCTTGTTGGAATGACAACAGACAAACCTAAACCTGCATACAAAATCTTCGTCAGTCATAATATTAAACAAAGTCCCTCCTCTACCACGGATGTCTCCCAAATTGACTTATCAATACTTGTTTACGTGCCAGATTTAAATCCATCACTATTACTCCAAAATTATAACATTACCAGATTTAACATTAAGTGGATTTAAAGCTTTGTTGAAAAATAGTGAGTACTCTCTTCTAATAGAATCATAACAATTTTTTTTTCACTGTTGCTTGTTATGAACTCCAACCTTTTTTTGGTGGTGACTACTTATGGAGCATTGTTGAGTTGGTGTATCATTGCTACATCATTAAAAATCTGTAGAAACCATCTCATAAGGAGACAGGCCTTTCTGTGTCTCCAAAGTAATAAGGAAAAGTAGTGCTGCATTCCGAAAAAACAGCCACTTGCACTGGCAACATGCAAGGTGCCACAACCCCGGGTATTAATGTACTTGAAGGGCTCTCAGGGAACAACATTGGCAAATTACACAAGGCCTCAAATTCCCCACAGTACTCTGATAGGGGAAAGCTCCTCTGCTACAAGATACTGGCTCTAAGGCACTCACTTGTCTGTGCATGTTATGTTTAAGGCAGACAGCCCATTGTCATTCTAAATGTGATAATCAGCCTCATTCAGAAGGACAATGGGCCTGTCTACAGCCTGTGCGAGATGGGGGATGGGCTGCTGCATCCTGTGGAGTTAAAAATAGAAGTGCGAGCTCGCCCCAATTGTGAGAAGCTTTAACTCCTGGGGCTCCTCGCAGGGGAACAGCACAGCTTTCTGAAATGCCCAGAATTACGGAGAAAAAACATCCGCAAAAGGATGACGACGGACAACGGACATGATACCAAAATGACAAACCGTCCGTGAAATTTACAGACGGTTGGTCACCCTACTGACAGTTAACATAAGCATAGCCCAGAAAGCAGCAATTGATCATGTCCCGATGGGTCCGCCGGGCTGAACTTGTTGCAAAGCATGGCCTCCGTCATGTCTTGGTGCAGGTCCCTCACGCAGAGCGAGGCCACCAGGTAACTAGGGGCATTCAGGCTCATCCAGGACAGGGAGGGCAGCACAGACACTCAACTTTCTCAGTTATGTTTGCCAAAGATGATAAGTACATGCAAAATAAAACAACAAATCCTGCTTCGTCATATATACATTCAGACAGAACTATATATATTGTGTTAAAGCAATTCCCCAACTTGTTGCAAAAAAGGCGATCACCAGACCAAACAACATTTCTCTGCCAAACCCTTTGTTACTCTCAGTCAGGCATGTAACACCCTTTGGGTTCAAAGGACTACAGCCCCACCCCCGTTGTGTGTGTCAGCCTGGGCTGAGACAGCTTTCCGGTTAGGCGACCGTCTTATTGCAGCCGCGCCCTGAGTACTTCACAGGTCTTTAAAATACAATTTGATTGTTAACAAGGCTTTGTCATATTTTCAACCCTTCTTAGAGCCCCTGCATCTCCACTCTGCTTATTGCTGGAAGAATTAGCCCTCATCCCAAAATTTGTATTAGCCCACTCCCCCCCCACCCCCCACCCCGAATTATGCTCTAGTTGCACCTCTGCTCTCAGTTGTGGTGGAGTCGGAGACGGAGTCCTTTTTCAGTCAGTTGTCCCCAGCGAATCATAGGCTCTGATTGGTTACGAACACTTCTGAAACCATTGGCTCTTGCTGAAAATGAAAGGAGAGAAGCCTCGCAAATACACCTATTACTATTTTGATAGGGCCACTGTCAGTGTTTGTGCCGGAAGTTGGACCATAAGGTTATAGAGGCATCGATTGGTTCACATCACATGCTCACCAAGTGGTTACTGCTGAATAATAGAAAGAAATTGGCAAACACGCTAATCGCTTTCCTATCAAGCTACTTTAAGTTTGGAGACTTACATGTGCGCTGCCATCTCACGGCAGATACGATCTCACTCAGTGACTTCGGCAAATGGACACAGTCACACAGTGCAACGCAAGTGTGTGTGGCATTGTGTGTACTGCAAGCATATTTGGAACTCAAAGCATTAATGATGGCCTGAAGACAAAAACCAGGGGCAGGGCTGAAAGCGAGACTTGGAGACCGATGCATTCAAGCCTCGTGTAAAGAATAACATTTACAGCGCAAGTGAAGCAGAAATCAGTTAAACTAAATAAAGACAGCGGAACGGATGGCAAAATTGTTTGAACAGAAATGCCAGCACTTTAAAAATAAAAACAAACACAGTGCAAGTGCTCTACAAGCAAAACCTTAAAAAAAATTGTTTTTCAAAAGCGGATGGAAACAGTACATGGGCGATGGAACATTGAGAAGAGAAGCACACTAAGCAGCAGGAAACAGTATGCTACAGCCAATAGAAACAGAGGAAAGGTAAGTCACAAGCACAGGAACAAATGGAAAGCAAGGGGGCGGGATGTAAGCCCCTTTTAAGATTTATATTAAATGCTATAGATTTCACAAGCACAGTGCAAGTGCTGTGCAGGTGAAACATAAAAAGCAAAATTAGCTTCATAATGCTTGGAGAAAACATGTATAGGTAGATCGAGCTGGGCGCTACATCATAGAAGTTATTGTTAGATCGCTAAAATGGTCTCAATGTCTGTGTGATGAGGGTTGATAAATAAACAGTTTTGCAGTCGCTGTAATCTTTAATACTCAAGAAGTCACTTAGTCATTGATAAAGTTAGCAATGCAGTTGCAAATCTCTTGAGAAAACAGGGACAGCGTGATATTGTTTCATGGCATTATGAGAGTAGCTACTTGCTTTAAAATGTTCCACAAACAAAGCAGGAGCAGTATTTTTTTATTTTACTTTCGAATTATGCTGACTTTACTTTGTTAGTATTCATTATTATTATTATTTTCTATGTTTAGCCTCCAATTGGCTTGCCTAGTTGGCCTATTGTTATTGCGGTGCCTTGATCCAGTGGTAGCATAAAGAGTAACATTTATGGTGCATTGGTGTATGCTGGAGAACACTAGAACCCCAGGTGGGTTGTTATAGCTTCTTGTTAATTCCTGTGGACTGTAATTATGTTCCTTATGCTTACATTACTGAATGGGTTTTCATTTGTTTCCTGAACAGAAAGAAGCTGGCTTGTCTTCTTGGACTAAGTACAATGCGTTTTGTAGTTTCCATCAGTTGACCCTTAGAGTTCTTCTTCCAAACGTCCTTTTTGAAATGAAATAAAAATATTTAAATTTTAGAAAAAATATACTATAACTTAATACACCATATTATCGCAGAGCCCTCATGAGAATAGCATAATTCCATACATTGCATACATACTGAATGAAAGTATGTATTACATATGGAGGGTGAAGCTCAGACTAGACATGATAAAGTTAATGATGTTAGTTTTTGAGAGCACTTTAATAATTGGTCTGTTCCAGTCTTAATTAGGGAGAGTTCTCATAGTAATAACAAGAACAAGAATATTTCTAGTTGATATGAAAAGATATTGAAACACGTTTCTGTACTGTTCATTTAGAATGTGTTATTCAATAGCAATTTCTGTCACTGTCTTAAAGGAAATGTGTGATTTCACATTAAATGAGATGAGATTGTGAGGGGCACACTTGTGATTTTGGGGAAAGTTTTGGTACGAAATCAGGAAAAAAACCTCTCTTCAAGGGTGATCAGTTAGAAATATGCACATGAAAACTGAAATATTTATAAATGACATAATAGGATAATAGTATCCCATGGGTATTGCATTGACTTTAAGACATATGAGTGTTGGATCCAACAATTAGAATATTTTTCTATTAAAATCATACCCTGTTATTGTTTTAACAATTTGCATATTTTGGCAATTAAATATTCAATTGGTTGATTATTATCTGTGTAATGCCATTATTTAACATACATTCGTAATGTTAGGATATTTATTGGTGTTAACTGTGAGTGTAAGGGAACAGTACCAAAGCCTGTGGAAGAGGGAAGAACATTGATGTGAAGATGGATTATTACAATTGCTCCATTTATATGGATTTTTTCTGGATGATAGGTGTAATATAATAATATTATTCTTTATTCAGTTAACCCCTTGCATGCGCTGCAAATTTTCGCGCTGTGCTGGCGATTTTAAAAGTGGGCGGGATTAGGACGGCCCCTTGCCGTCATCAGCACACGCCCACCGTGACGCATGATGGCCGGGGGCCATCATGAGCATGCAAGGGGTTAAAAAAGAATAACCATAAAAGATGCAAAAAATCAAAAATCACATTCCAAACAATATTACAATATAATATATAATAAAGGATACAAGGAGAAAAAACACAGGAGCCACAGACTTAAAAACCTAAACATTAATTTTAGGATTTCCTTATAGGTTGGCATGGAGTACATAAGTCAGGTTAGTGCCAGGCCTCCCGAAGCTTAACTGTACTTCTGAAAAAAAACCAACATTAACACAAGTGTAAACATCCTTGAGCATTAACAAATGCAACAGTGCGGGCCTAACTTGTTTACATTTTAAAACCTTTAAAATTGGAAATAAAAATCTTTTTCTTGGAACAATGTAAGACAGGCAAAAAAAAGCAAAATGGGTGATAGACTGTGCAGGAATATTGTCGCACTTACAGGGTCCAAGTGAACAAGGTAGTAGGCCATCCCTTAGGGAAACCAACTAGTTGCAGGAAGATATTTAGTCTGAACGTATTAAAAGCTAACAATGCTACAGGTTGGTCACCCAAGTCAAATAAGGCTCAATAGTTTTTATCAAACTATGGGTGAAGATGGCAGATTTCACCAATTTGATGCCTTCCCTTGCAGCAGTAGTGTGCCTTAAAATATTTCTGTTTCACCCACATATAATCAGTCTTAGATACCCATTCCAGACATAAAAGCAGATTCGGACAGCTCAGTGAGGCAAATTGGAACTTGATGTAATTAAAGAGATCGCTCTAAAGTTATTCAAGGCAAGACAAACAATGCACAATGATCAATACATCAGGGTTGGCTCACTCTTGGACTATTTTAAGATCCACAATAGCAAAGGCCTTAATCAAATGGTGCCTGGATATACTTAAGGCCCAACTCCTCATGTATGAGGTAAGTTGGGATACTTTGAGGGACATTCAACAGGCACCTGGCAAACCTGTTCTCCTAAAGCTGAAGGGCTGAGTAGTCCCAGAACTCCCAGATGGTACTACCATAGGAATTAACAGATACACATTTGGCCCGATAATGATGGAGGAGAGCTGTAAATGGTTTCCTCCTCAGCCTGGCACTAAAATCCAGAACTAACTCCCAGAGCATTCTAGCTATAGTCTTTGGAAAGCGAGTAGAGAACCCTATGTGTTTCTGTCATCAAACAGGATACCCATATCATTAAAAGTGTGGGTTTGCGTCATCCTAGAATTATTGCAGAAGAGGGCGAACTGCTTGACAGGTATGGCACCAACAACCATTACATAGGCATTTGAATTATTTATAGATAGTAGGTGTAGTACATTTTAGGTCCAACTATTGTATTGGACTTTATGACTAAGAAAAATACATCAGCATGCCAGTTTTTGCAACTTCAAACTGTCTGCACCCCTCCATCCACAAACCACTACCTGGTCTTATATTACCGGAACATATGAGCTATCTAAATTCCAGCAACATTTAGCATAGCATAGGCTCTAACAGTAGGCATTTGGCTGCTGCAGTCAGTTTTCCCATGACTATTAGGTGCCATATTTCATGCATTCAGTCAGAGCCTCTTCTTTCCCTTGTTGGACTTCACCCTTTCTGCAGGGTCATCCCTAGACTTTTTGTCTTCCACCTCCTATTTGTTTTCTGGATTCGTTTTTGTAAGCCTTCGGACACTGCATTTTACCACTGCTAACCCGTGCTAAGGTGCGTGTGCTCTTTCCTCTAAACATGGTAACATTGGCATATATAATTTATTTGTATTTCCCTAGTAAAGTGGCACTATCTGTGCCGAGGGCCTGTAACTTAAATGGTACTTGTGGGCCTGCAGCACTGATTGTGCCATCCACTTAAAAAGCACTTTAAAAAGGCCTCAGACCAGCCATTGCAGCCTGTGTGTATGCCATTTTAAACTGATAATTCCACATGGCAAAATAAAACTTTAGCCAGGCCCAAACCGTCTGATAAATACATATCAGTCACCTCTAGGGTAGGCCCTCGACACCCTAGAAGGCAGGGTGCAATGTATTTAAAAAGTAGGACATGTACTTTTAAGTTTGAAATGTCTTGGTAGTGAAACCCTCTTAAATTTGTTTTTCACCACTACAAGGTCTACCTCACCTATAGGATATTATTTGAATTACTTTATTACATTTAAAAGTGTAATTTCTGAATAGAAATAGGTAACATGTTTATGTTTGGTGTCTCTGGTATCACAATTTTAAATTCTAACTAATGGTGAAGTCGGATTTTAAATTGCAATTATGAAAATGCCCCATTTAGAAAGTTGGCATTTTCTTGCTTTAGTTATTTAGTGCCTGCAGACTTTCTCTGGGTCACCTGACTAAGTGTAGCTGACAGTTGAACTTTGTGTATTCCTTCCACACAGCCTTAAATATTGGGGAGCTTAGGTGTGACTGGATGGTCCATCACTGGCAGGATGGGTGGGATAAATTGGCCCCAGCCCCACTAACACTTGAATCGTGGCATGACCTTGTCCTCCTTCTATTCTTACTCCTTCTGTACCTTGTGTGTGGGGGCTTGCGGGATCAAGCACACGTCTTAAAGTCTTCATGGCTGTTAATAGGACTCATTGGCCTGTGGGCTTTACAAAGTTCTTGGCATGGTAATATCCCCTGGAGCCCCAGGCCACCGAGTCATGAAACACCAAAGCAGAAACAGTAACACCCCTCAGGGCCTTCAGGCTGACTCATCATGACTATGGTGATATTTGGGCTGATTCATAGGCACATGACTATGATGATATTTGGACTGACTTGAAATAATGGGGCGACCTTTCACCCCATTTCCGGACGCACAGCGATAATGGAAGCATTTCAATAATGCAACATTTTGAACCAAGTTCATTCCAACGTTTATTTAAAGTTCATCAAAGTTGTTCACGGTATCTAGGATTAATCCATAGTCACGTGCGAGGCGTTTTACTTTCATCACTGTAACCTCAAAAGCTACAGACTTGCCGAGGCCTTAATCAGTAGCTAGGAGTGTATTCAAGTAATCTTCATAATTTCATCACGATAACCCAATGCATTTCGGGCCTTAACATGGCCCTTCGTCAGGGGTATTTCTACAATTAAAAAACAATGTTTTAATACTAGAAGGTGTATCTTTGTACAAGTTTTACCACATTTCAAAGCGCTAATTTCATTACCCATTCAACGTTTTCCCGCTAACCATGACCAAAAACCGTCACTGAATTGTTGATAAATGTCTAGGTTTCCCTCCCTTAATCGTCCTCATTCTCCTAATGTATAGTACATCCCTGTGTGATTATCGTTAACATACAAGATACAATATAATACCTCTGTTTAATTTCAAAGCTAAATGTGTCAATTTCTATACAGGCGCACAGTCGGAGACTGTAATTCGGTTGTTTTTTGGGCAAAATCTTATCCATCGCGTTCCTTACCTTTACAAACATCCATCTCATTCCCTCCCAGGTGGTTGACTGGCTGTGTTTCACCAGCAATTTACTATTTAAGTACCTATGTTCAAACTCCGCCCCGAAGTGGCTCTTCGTAACCCTGTGTTTCCCACTGCTCTCAATCTGCGATATCCTGACTCTCTCACCAAATGCCCATCCTCATTTCGTTTGTTTATGTTCAATATTTAATATTTAAACTAGCTGACTACAAACAAAGGAGATCCTGTGTTATACGGTAAACCTACATTCTTCCTAATGGTATTGTACTACTATTCCCACCATGCATTACGTTCACTATCCTGAGTTGTCTGTATCGTACCTAAACATTAATCTAGATTTCCCCGCCCACCCTGTTGATTTAACCAACGTTGATTTAAAGGTATCACATGTAGCGTGTTTTGCGCTGAACAACCGATTATATGCAGTATTATATTATCATTGTTCCGAACGTATTTATAATGTGTACAAAAGCATGAACATCAAATTGTATTATGCAACAATTTTAAAACGTAGTCCGGGAATCAATTTCTGAAGATATGTTCTTCCCATAGTCTCGCAAGTGACTTCGTTGTGTTCTTCCGTTAATGTTCTTGTCAAATGGGTGCTACTCGTCTTAAGGCAGAAAAAAGGTAATCCAAAAGGGGAGTGACAGAGTGCACACCGGTTTAGTCACTAGTTCGTTGCTTTCGTGTTTGTTTGCGTGCTGGCCCAGAATCGTGGTCTGCCGAAAACCACGTACTTGTGAAACACACTTGAAATAATGGGGCGACCTTTCACCCCATTTCCGGACGCACAGCGATAATGGAAGCATTTCAATAATGCAACATTTTGAACCAAGTTCATTCCAACGTTTATTTAAAGTTCATCAAAGTTGTTCACGGTATCTAGGATTAATCCATAGTCACGTGCGAGGCGTTTTACTTTCATCACTGTAACCTCAAAAGCTACAGACTTGCCGAGGCCTTAATCAGTAGCTAGGAGTGTATTCAAGTAATCTTCATAATTTCATCACGATAACCCAATGCATTTCGGGCCTTAACATGGCCCTTCGTCAGGGGTATTTCTACAATTAAAAAACAATGTTTTAATACAAGAAGGTGTATCTTTGTACAAGTTTTACCACATTTCAAAGCGCTAATTTCATTACCCATTCAACGTTTTCCCGCTAACCATGACCAAAAACCGTCACTGAATTGTTGATAAATGTCTAGGTTTCCCTCCCTTAATCGTCCTCACTCTCCTAATGTATAGTACATCCCTGTGTGATTATCGTTAACATACAAGATACAATATAATACCTCTGTTTAATTTCAAAGCTAAATGTGTCAATTTCTATACAGGCGCACAGTCGGAGACTGTAATTCGGTTGTTTTTTGGGCAAAATCTTATCCATCGCGTTCCTTACCTTTACAAACATCCATCTCATTCCCTCCCAGGTGGTTGACTGGCTGTGTTTCACCCGCAATTTACTATTTAAGTACCTATGTTCAAACTCCGCCCCGAAGTGGCTCTTCGTAACCCTGTGTTTCCCACTGCTCTCAATCTGCGATATCCTGACTCTCTCACCAAATGCCCATCCTCATTTCGTTTGTTTATGTTCAATATTTAATATTTAAACTAGCTGACTACAAACAAAGGAGATCCTGTGTTATACGGTAAACCTACATTCTTCCTAATGGTATTGTACTACTATTCCCACCATGCATTACGTTCACTATCCTGAGTTGTCTGTATCGTACCTAAACATTAATCTAGATTTCCCCGCCCACCCTGTTGATTTAACCAACGTTGATTTAAAGGTATCACATGTAGCGTGTTTTGCGCTGAACAACCGATTATATGCAGTATTATATTATCATTGTTCCGAACGTATTTATAATGTGTACAAAAGCATGAACATCAAATTGTATTATGCAACAATTTTAAAACGTAGTCCGGGAATCAATTTCTGAAGATATGTTCTTCCCATAGTCTCGCAAGTGACTTCGTTGTGTTCTTCCGTTAATGTTCTTGTCAAATGGGTGCTACTCGTCTTAAGGCAGAAAAAAGGTAATCCAAAAGGGGAGTGACAGAGTGCACACCGGTTTAGTCACTAGTTCGTTGCTTTCGTGTTTGTTTGCGTGCTGGCCCAGAATCGTGGTCTGCCGAAAACCACGTACTTGTGAAACACACTTGAAATAATGGGGCGACCTTTCACCCCATTTCCGGACGCACAGCGATAATGGAAGCATTTCAATAATGCAACATTTTGAACCAAGTTCATTCCAACGTTTATTTAAAGTTCATCAAAGTTGTTCACGGTAACCCAATGCATTTCGGGCCTTAACGAAGGGCCATGTTAAGGCCCGAAATGCATTGGGTTATCGTGATGAAATTATGAAGATTACTTGAATACACTCCTAGCTACTGATTAAGGCCTCGGCAAGTCTGTAGCTTTTGAGGTTACAGTGATGAAAGTAAAACGCCTCTCACGTGACTATGGATTAATCCTAGATACCGTGAACAACTTTGATGAACTTTAAATAAACGTTGGAATGAACTTGGTTCAAAATGTTGCATTATTGAAATGCTTCCATTATCGCTGTGCGTTCGGAAATGGGGTGAAAGGTCGCCCCATTATTTCAAGTGTGTTTCACAAGTACGTGGTTTTCGGCAGACCACGATTCTGGGCCAGCACGCAAACAAACACGAAAGCAACGAACTAGTGACTAAACCGGTGTGCACTCTGTCACTCCCCTTTTGGATTACCTTTTTTCTGCCTTAAGACGAGTAGCACCCATTTGACAAGAACATTAACGGAAGAACACAACGAAGTCACTTGCGAGACTATGGGAAGAACATATCTTCAGAAATTGATTCCCGGACTACGTTTTAAAATTGTTGCATAATACAATTTGATGTTCATGCTTTTGTACACATTATAAATACGTTCGGAACAATGATAATATAATACTGCATATAATCGGTTGTTCAGCGCAAAACACGCTACATGTGATACCTTTAAATCAACGTTGGTTAAATCAACAGGGTGGGCGGGGAAATCTAGATTAATGTTTAGGTACGATACAGACAACTCAGGATAGTGAACGTAATGCATGGTGGGAATAGTAGTACAATACCATTAGGAAGAATGTAGGTTTACCGTATAACACAGGATCTCCTTTGTTTGTAGTCAGCTAGTTTAAATATTAAATATTGAACATAAACAAACGAAATGAGGATGGGCATTTGGTGAGAGAGTCAGGATATCGCAGATTGAGAGCAGTGGGAAACACAGGGTTACGAAGAGCCACTTCGGGGCGGAGTTTGAACATAGGTACTTAAATAGTAAATTGCGGGTGAAACACAGCCAGTCAACCGCCTGGGAGGGAATGAGATGGATGTTTGTAAAGGTAAGGAACGCGATGGATAAGATTTTGCCCAAAAAACAACCGAATTACAGTCTCCGACTGTGCGCCTGTATAGAAATTGACACATTTAGCTTTGAAATTAAACAGAGGTATTATATTGTATCTTGTATGTTAACGATAATCACACAGGGATGTACTATACATTAGGAGAGTGAGGACGATTAAGGGAGGGAAACCTAGACATTTATCAACAATTCAGTGACGGTTTTTGGTCATGGTTAGCGGGAAAACGTTGAATGGGTAATGAAATTAGCGCTTTGAAATGTGGTAAAACTTGTACAAAGATACACCTTCTTGTATTAAAACATTGTTTTTTAATTGTAGAAATACCCCTGACGAAGGGCCATGTTAAGGCCCGAAATGCATTGGGTTATCGTGATGAAATTATGAAGATTACTTGAATACACTCCTAGCTACTGATTAAGGCCTCGGCAAGTCTGTAGCTTTTGAGGTTACAGTGATGAAAGTAAAACGCCTCGCACGTGACTATGGATTAATCCTAGATACCGTGAACAACTTTGATGAACTTTAAATAAACGTTGGAATGAACTTGGTTCAAAATGTTGCATTATTGAAATGCTTCCATTATCGCTGTGCGTCCGGAAATGGGGTGAAAGGTCGCCCCATTATTTCAAGTGTGTTTCACAAGTACGTGGTTTTCGGCAGACCACGATTCTGGGCCAGCACGCAAACAAACACGAAAGCAACGAACTAGTGACTAAACCGGTGTGCACTCTGTCACTCCCCTTTTGGATATTTGGACTGACTCATAGTCCCTTGGGGAAGCTCACATTCAGATGGCTTTGCTATCTCGGATTTGGGAATGGTACTTCACCCAAACCATGAAGCACTGCTTGGCTTACCCATTGGTTGAAGAGAACGTATGCCCCTCAGTGATCCTTCTCACCTGAACGTCTCCACAACCTGGCCAAGCTTCTTCTGCATTTCAGCTCTCCTGCAAATCTCTGACGCCCTGGACATCTTCTCCTCTGCAAATCCAGCCACGCAGCAAACATCATCCAGCAAAGCTGCACGGCTCTACTGTGAATCTCCTACACTGCAGACATCTTCTCCCCTGCAAATCCAGCGATGCATCAAACACAGTCCCTGCAATGCCACACCTACAAAATAAAATGAGAAAACATGGTTAAGTACTATTCTAAGGTTAGTGAATTAACGAAAAGTGTATCAACCAAAGACTTGTTTTTATGATGCTGAAAATCAGAAAACAGTACAACTCTTGAACATTGAGGTATTGTGGGCATTATTTAAGGTGCATAAAGAGGCCTTGGTATTAGCGCCAGTGAACTTCTTATGTGCCATTCTTTATTGAGCTATAGTCTGTGAATCCAAAAGCACACTTTTGGAGTCTTGTGCCTAGTGTTGAACAAACAAGTTACATCTTAGTGGATACCTGCCAGGCCTAGACATTTCTTAAAACAAGGCACTTAGGGGAATCTGGGGTGGTGTGGCTCGCATGGATCCCAATAATTTCTTACCCAGGATGCCTTGAAAATACAAAACATTGACTGAATCACAACTTTTCCTCATATTTCTGTAAAGGAAAATGCTGAAATTTATAGGGCTCCATAAAATTCTAACCACCCAGAGTTTCCACACTTCTCCTAATAAAAACACCACCCCAAATATTCACCAAGCATTATGCATTTAGTACATTAAATACATAATTCGTGGTAACAGCAATTTATTTGCTATTACCATAAATTAGATAAAGATAAAGCAGAATTTCAAAGTTTCAAAAAGCAGAATCACACTACACAGATCTTAAATTACAAAATATAAAAATCTGAAAATGTTACTCAGTGTTTTTGCATTGATGTTTAGAGAGGTCAATTATATTGCGCCCCTCCGATGCCCTGATTATGGTTTCCACAATATTTGGTTCAAAAGATTAATCATGGCTGCGTTAGCTAGATATTAAACCAATTTTGAAAGGTAAATAGTCTGTTGTAGCAGCCCTTTATGACATAACACGCTATGATGGACAATGTCAGTCAAAAAAGAAGTCGTACCTAACTTATCATGACTCTGCCCCTAATCAAAGCATTATGCCATTTTTTTTGTATTCTGGAGTACTGACACCCACTTATTTATTTGGAATAGGAAATGTCATGAAAGTTGCTGGTTTAAGAACAACACAACTTAATTTCCTGTACAGCATGCCATCTTTTCACACAGCAAATTCTTATTTTACATATCATATGTGATAGGTGAAGAGAGTTCAGCTAATGCCCATTGAATTCTTGGCCTTTCATCTGTGACTGTGAACTGTGTTGTTGCCACTTTTCACATCATCTCCTCACACAAAACAATGTGGCATCCTTCAGGGGTCCATCATATTCCACACTATTATTCAATATCTACCTAACCCCCTTACCAAACCAGATTAAATCATTCAACGTCACATGTTGCCACTATCCAAATCATTTTAAAAATGAATGGTTTGGAGGACCTCTGCACAGCTCAAAACTTGATGACTGCATTTGGGCCAAAACCAGTGGCGGCTGGTTCATAGGGGCACAAGGGCGGCGACCTCCCATCACCAGCACGCAGGAGGAGAGAAAAGCTACTCTGTGCATTTCCAGCCTCCAGAAATGAAAACGGACGAACTGGCAGATTTGTCAGTTCGTTTTGCTTTCATTTCTGTGCAGGTGTCAACGGAAGTGCACAGAGGAGCAACACAGGGCATGGGGTGCATCATCTCCATGTATTGCGCATGTGTGAAGAGCGCTTTTCATTTCAGCCCTCTTTACACATTCACAACCCATAGACTTGCTGCGCATACTCTTTGCAGCACAGCTTGTCTATGAATAGATGTATGCACGGGAGGTGAGACAAAATCACCCCAGGCCCTATCCGGAGTCAGGATGAAGCAGGGGTGAAAAGAGGGTTAAAGCTCAGCTCTATACTGATTCTTGATAGGGCTGTGATCATCACGTTCCTGGCGCTGAATAAAGAGACCAAATGGAACCATTTAAGACGAGGGGCGAGACACGTAGGAAATGAACAGTGAAAACAATTAAAAGGAATTCTTTCAAAGGAGAATTCCACTATAACGGGCAGAGCACCTACCGAGATTTAATACTGTACCAGCTTTCAAAGGAAGCCGGACACAATTTCCCAACGTTGTCAGCAATAAGGATTCATTTAAAAATGTTTCCTATTCCTGTAAGTTTACATCATACATGATATATATATATATATATATATATATATATATATATATATATATATATATATATATATATATATATATTGTAAATAATCAAATCAGAGCAATTTTGAGTATAATTATTTTTTTAACTCTGTTTTGTATTGATTCACCAAATGATAACATTTTATAACACTATGTATATATTTTAAAACAATGTTTTATCCTATTTATAAGGATTCATTGTTGTTGAATATATGATGATTAGAGGTTATTTATCATGCGGTTTTTTGCACATTACAATAGCTATTTCCACACTTAGAGCCCGATTATGATCGCGGACGGACTTGAGTCCGTCCGCAACCCCTGAGGAGGAGGGAACGTCCGCAGGGGCTGCGGCATTCCCTCCGAGCAGATTAGGATGTGACCGCCAGGGTGGCGGTCACATCCTCTATCTTTAACATTGCGGCGGGTGCAGCTTGAAGCTGCACCCGCCGCAAGGCTAAAAATGCATGCATCGCATTTGCATGCACAAAGCGGCAGGCACCGCGCAGTGCCTGCTGCTTTGTGCATGCAAATGCAGGGGGGTACCATAGGTACCCCACATGTTCACCCCCAAACCCCCTTCACCCAGGGGGCTTGCAACGGGCCCCCGAAGTGAAAGTCCGTATGCTTTTCCACGGCGGCCGCAGAAAAGCATGTCTTTCCCACCATCCTAATATGGCTGGCGGTGTCTGTTAGACACGCCAACATATTAGGGCTTTTCCGCCGCGGTCGTAATGCGACCACGGCGGAAAAGCGGTGGACAGAATTCAAGACCCACCAGCCATCCTAATATGGCGGTGGGTCTTTGGAGGCTCCGCAGCGGTTTTTCCGCATCCTCCGGGCCAGCGGTGGCTTCCACCGGCCCGGAGGATGCGGAAAAACCGCAATCATAATCGGCCCCTAAGCTTCTTTGCACAACACAAATTTTGCACAGCAATTTTTTGCACAGTTAAGCACTATTCACTTTCTTAAGATTTGCACTTTTATCAGATACGGATATCATAGCCTCCATGACATGTAATTAACTTTTAGGATTGAAGACAGAGATTTGAAATGTAAATTTGTATTTTACATGGTATACACATTTCACGTTATTTGTTACAGGCAATGTTTGAATAACAAAAACGTAATTCTCATAATCTTCAATGAATTGTATTTATACAGTTATTATAAGCAAAATCTGCAATGTTTTTTTATATTCATGTATTTAAACAGGAATATGCTTTATGTCACTAACGGCATTTGAAAAAATGAAAGAACTCAATAATTGATGATTTTTTCTAAACTATTTTTTCCATGTACATCAAGTTCCATTAAAAAAGGTCTGATTTATGCATAGTATTTCCTCACTGTTATTTATCACGTGACTGTGTCATATGGTGTAAGGGGTGTGCACAGTCAAGCATTTTAAGTGATGTGTTTGCTGGAGCCGTTATGTGATCAAGGGCTTTTACAGCCGGCCGAAACGTGTCATCCTGTGAAACTTGGCGATAGGAAAATAAATCGTAAGACATCTTGCCAACCTGTGTGGTCTGTGCTCCTTCTTCGCTGGCTAAACGTAGCTGGAGGTGGTGTGGAGAGTTCTTTTTGGATATATATATTTCCCATTCAGGACTTAATAACTTTCTGTTGTTAAAAATGCAATGGTCATCACAAAAATGTGGTAGAAATGTATTTAATCAAAGCACCCTCTAAGATGGCCGCTGCAATTATATAATGAACCGTAGTCCTTCTTCAATGTTAATTACTGAGAGGATGTGACATCATTTTGAATTACGGGTGTAACTTTATTTAAGAATGTTGAAAGACATTACACAAATGATATTAGAAAAAGGCGCGATGCCGTAACGCGTCCTGTTTTTTGTTTAAACACGAAAATAAAATCGTAAGAAATCTGAGCCTTGGAGTGCGACCCATTCTTTTACTGCTGGAAGAGAAAAAAACGAGCGTCAATATATATATATATATATATATATATATATATATATATATATATATATATATATATATATATATATATATATATATATATATATATATTACTGCTCCAAGTTCGCCCAGCTGGCGAAGGTGCACTCCGGGATCAGTTGCTGCCTCATATTCCCCTCTGCACACAAACTGCAGCCTGACGCATTTCGCAAATATAGCTTTTTCAAAGGCTGTTTCCCTCTGTGTCACGGCATTATATATATATTACCTACTGGCGGCCACCAGTAGGTATATATAGTTAGGACCTAGTTTCCATAGGAAATCCCCAACATTCTATTGGGAATAACTTTGGCACCGATTGAGGAATCTGCATGTAATTTTCCTTAAATTTGCTCATCTACTCTCCGCTCCTTCCCTGAAAGTTTTGGGGGGATTCGTCAAGCGGGGGCCGAGAAAAAAGGGGGTCCCAAAACATGTTTTCCCCATGTTAATTTCTATAGGGACCTTTAGACACGGCTACAGCCCAAACGGCTGAATGGAATTACACCAAACTTGGCAAAATGGTAGGGCCTGGTAGGCACATGTGCCTTTGCTATGTTTGGTGAAAATCCCTCCAGTAGTTCTTGAGAAATTGAATTTGAAAATTTTCAAATGGCATTTTCTATGGGACCTTTAGACACAGCTACAGCCCGAACGGCTAAACGGAATTACACCAAACTTGGCAAAATGGTAGGGACAGGTATGCAGTAGTGCCTTTTCTATATTTGGTGAAAATCCCTCCAGTAGTTGTTGAGAAAATGGAATTTGAGCAAATTATATATCTATATGCGCTCACAGTACGCGCACCGTACGCGCGTACCCTTACGTGCGCAAGCGAGTTTCTGATTGGCTGGCAGTCGACTGTCAACATTCCAAACTGTCCAAACCAGGAAGTGTTGGCCACCATCTTGTTTTTCAGGAGAACTGAGGCACAAGAGAGCCCAAAACAAGAGTGGAAAACACGAAAAGGGGGCAGGGTAGAGACCCCCCAACCCTCTAGCCCTTCTCAGGGGGTCCCAGAAGGACCCCCAAGGGCAAAAAAAAAAAAAGAAATTCGAAAAAATCGAGGGGTACGCACACCATACGCGTACTATGCGCGTACCCCGCGATTTAAAAAAAAATAATTTTTTTAGCACTTCGTGGTCCTTCTGGGACCCCCTGAGAAGGGCTAGGGGTCAGGGGGTCTCTACCCTGCCCCCTCTTCGCGTTTTCCACTCTTGTTTTGTGCTCTCTTCTGTATCACTTCTCCTGAGAAACAAGATGGCTGCTCAGGTGGTCCCAGAAGGATAATAACATATAAACGTTATCCGCTAATAGAATTAGCATTTACAAAACCTTTGAAATTCATAAAAAAAAAATATTGGTTTCATGCCTGATATAGTTAGGAATTAGCATTTAAAAAACCTTGCAAATTCACTGAAAAAACCATAGGTTTCAGGCCTTATATAGTTAGGAATTAGCATTTAAAAAACCTTGCAAATTCACTTAAGAAACCATAGGTTTCAGGCTTTATATAGTTAGGAATTAGCATTTTAAAAACCTTGCAAATTCACTTAAAAAACCATAGGTTTCAGGCCTTATATAGTTAGGAATTAGCATTTAAAAAACCATTGAAATTGCTCCTATATAGTTAGTTGTACTAACTATATTTTGCGCACCCGCAATCCACTGCTGATGATGTCACATATTACATCATTCATGACATGGTCAGTGACATCACTGATGACATCTCAAATGTCATCACTGATGACATCACTGATGACATCTCATTTGACATCACGCCCACTTGGGAGGTGGGTTGACACTATTCAAGTAGAGCTGCGAAACCGCCGTGACTGTTACCCGGCATCCAGTGTCTCTGATGAAGTGTTCTTTAACACGAAACGCGTCAGACATTGCTGGATTAATACCTAGTGAAAAACCTGCATGTGTTCCTGTATGCTCCCTGCGACAAATAAACAATGTGGATATTATGGACTTGGTTGGCGGCTTTCTTCTATCTTGCAGGCAACATTGTTGGATTGTTTGCGGCATGCCTGAGCTGCGTTGAAAGCCCCAGCGCTGTTAGCACTCCTGTGGCGACGCCACATGACGCCGTCACAATGGGATCGGGTCCCACTTGCCGCAGGACAAGAGTGAGCTGCGGGGGCACTAGCATTTATTTCACCACCCACGTGGGATTAATGTTTCTAAAGCAGCGGGGTACAAGCACGGCTCTCATTGAAGTAAGAGACAGGACTAATAGGACCATCTGGCCTTGCTGTGGCCACGCCCACTTGGGAGGTGGTCTGACAATATTCAAGTAGAGCTGCGAAACCGCTGTGACTGTTACCCGGCATCCAGTGTCTCTGAGGAAGTGTTCTTTAACACGAAACACGTCGGACATTGCTGGATTAATACCTAGTGAAAAACCTGCATGTGTTCCTGTATGCTCCCTGTGACAAATAAACAATGTGGATATTATGGACTTGGTTGGCGGCTTTCTTCTATCTTGCAGGCAACATTGTTGGATATATATATATATATATATATATATATATATATATATATATATATATATATATATATATATATATATATATATATATATATATATATATATATATATATATATATTATATATATATATATATATATATTACCTACTGGCGGTCGCCAGTAGGTATATATAGTTAGGATTTTTTCTCTATGGGATTTTTGAAAATTCTATGTCTAATAACTTTGGCGTTTGTGGACGGAATTGTCTGAAATTTTCAGGAAAATGGAACATTTTGTTTCTGAGCAGCCCCTGACAATTTGGGGGGGTTTCATCAAAGAGGGGCCGAGAAAAAGGGGGGTCCCAAAACGCGTTTTTCCCATGTTAATTTCCATAGGGCGGTTGGCCTCACTTTTAGCTCGAACGGATGAATGGATTTGCACGAAACTTGGCAAAATTGTAGGGACTGTTAGCCCGATGTGCCTTTGCTAGGTCTCAATATATGTGCTCCAGTGGATTTTGAGTAATTTAGGTTCAAAAAAAGCTATATATCTGGGCGGAGCCTAACCACACATCTGATCTGATTGGCTGTCAGCACTTCATCCAAGAAGTGTTGGCAGCCATCTTGGGACCAATATACATGATAGCACCTCATTAAAAAGCATTGTAGTTAATAGAGGGTTTTAGGACTTTAGTTACATTATAAATCATTTGTTGATGGTACCATACTCGTTTTAGGAATTGTGGTGGGTTCTAAGGTGATTTTACCATGTGAAAAAACCTTCTGCTGTGATATCATGAATATTGTTTGAAAGAAAATTAATATCTCATGATTTTCCCACAGTGGTTTGGAAGGGGATCTATAAGCTAAACTGAAAGCATATTTTCTGTAAATTCACATTATCTTTCTCAGTCCTGTGAAAATGAAGTCTGACATTCTCAGTAAAACATGTACATCCAACAAGGACAGAGACTGTCAGTTGATTCCTTTGTGTTCTACTGCAGCCTCCTAGAGTGTTCTAAAGAACAACTAGAGCGCTAACAGTCCTACTTATTACAAAGGTATGGCACACCTGAAGCCATCTTGATTGGAATAAAGTGGTAACTCTTAAAACATTTAATTTAAAAAGAAACAACATGAGGGGGTATATTTTGCCATAGAAAGTATGATTAGTGCTGCAGAATGAAAAATTAGGGCACATTTTGAGTGACTTCTCAAATCCTTTTCTATTTCATTAAAACATTCTGACATGCAGTCTCCCAAAATGGCCACCAGAGACAAAAGAGCCCAAATGTAGCCCAAATATCACCCAGATGTAGCCCAAGTATAGCCCAATGACAGAATGTCCCAGAGTGTTCTAAAGAACAACTAGAGCGCTAACAGTCCTACTTATTACAAAGGTATGGCACACCTGAAGCCATCTAGATTGGAATAAAGTGGTAACTCTTAAAACATTTAATTTAAAAAGAAACAACATGAGGGGGTATATTTTGCCATAGAAAGTATGATTAGTGCTGCAGAATGAAAAATTAGGGCACATTTTGAGTGACTTCTCAAATCCTTTTCTATTTCATTAAAACATTCTGACATGCAGTCTCCCAAAATGGCCACCAGAGACAAAAGAGCCCAAATGTAGCCCAAATATCACCCAGATGTAGCCCAAGTATAGCCCAATGACAGAATGTCCCAGAGTGTTCTAAAGAACAACTAGAGCGCTAACAGTCCTACTTATTACAAAGGTATAGCACACCTGGAGCCATCGTGATGGGAATAAAGTGGTAACTCTTAAAACATTTAATTTAAAAAGGAACAAAATGAGGGGGTATATTATGCAATAGAAGGTATTATTAGTGCTGCAGAAAGAAAAATTAGGGCACATTTTGAGTGACTTTTCAAATCCTCTTCTATTTCATTAAAAAATTCTGACATGCAGTCTCCCAAAATGGCCACCAGAGACAAAAGAGCCCAAATGTAGCCCAAATATCACCCAGATGTAGCCCAAGTATAGCCCAATGACAGAATGTCCCAGAGTGTTCTAAAGAACAACTAGAGCGCTAACAGTCCTACTTATTACAAAGGTATGGCACACCTGAAGCCATCTTGATTGGAATAAAGTGGTAACTCTTAAAACATTTAATTTAAAAAGGAACAAAATGAGGGGGTAAATTTTGCCATATGAATTATGATTAGTGCTGTAGAAAGAAAAATTAGGGCACATTTTGAGTGACTTCTCAAACCCTCTTCAATTTCATTAAAAAATTCTGACATACAGTCTCCCAAGATGGCCACCAGAGACAAAAGAGCCTAAATGTAGCCCAAATATCACCCAGATGTACCCCAAGTATAGCCCAATGACAGAATGTCCCAGAGTGTTCTAAAGAACAACTAGAGCGCTAACAGTCTTACTTATGACAAAAGTATGGCACACCAGAAGCCATCTTGATTGGAATGAAGTGGTAAGTCTGAAAACACTCAATTTAAAAAGGAACAACATGAGGGGGTTAATTTTGCCATAGAAAGTATGATTAGTGCTTCAGAAAGAAAAATTAGGGATCATTTTGAGTGACTTCTCAAATCCTCTTCTATTTCATTAAAAAAATTCTGACATGCAGACTGAAACATGCACTTTGAATACCAGCAGCAGACGTCCCTGGTGAGCAGTAGCTTTACTACAGTGATCTAATGTGCAACTAGAGTGCTAACATTCAGAATTTATGGCAAATGTGTGACACATCTGAATGCCTTCTTGATGGAACCAAAGTTAACAAGCATTGAAAATGCAATAGATCTCGCCCTCGTTTAAGTTAAAGCCATTCTGTTTGTAATGAGGTGGCTTTTTAGCTTTGCTTTTATTAGTGTTTTTTCAACTTTCATGTAAATAACATGCATCTGTATGCATATAAGTATATGTATGCATGCATTTATGTTTGTATTTATATAGATATACAGATGATAAATGTTTATATATGTATGTATATATATATATTCACTGAAAAAACCATAGGCTATAGACCATATATAGTTAGGAATTAGCATTTACAAAACCTTGAAAATTCACTGAAAAAACCATAGGTTATAGACCATATATAGTTAGGAATTAGCATTTACAAAACCTTGAAAATTCACTGAAAAAACCATAGGTTATAGACCATATATAGTTAGGAATTCGCATTTACAAAACCTTATTTTACTCACACAAAACCATTGAAATTCCATATATAGTTAGTTGCACTAACTATATATCGCGCACCCGCAATCCACTGCTGATGATGTCACATATTACATCATTCATGACATGGTCAGTGACATCACTGATGACATCACTGATGACATCTCAAATGACATCACTGATGACATCACTGATGACAACATCCAGTGACTGTATGTTTCTGTAAAGTTAAAATATGTCTTACATATTAAAGAATGAGTGGATGTATAAGTGTCTGGATGAAGGATTTAGTAGGTGCATGACTGACTGTATGAGTGAGTGAATGTGTCTCACTGAGTACATGGGTTAGTGACTAAACTGTCTTAATTTGTGCATCATTATGTCCGTTGTTCTGTAAACTGTTGCATGTGTTGATAAGTAGCTATATGAGTAACTATATGGGTTATTGATTGGTTGCCCAAGTATTTGTATGGGAGACTGAGTGTGTGTGTGGGTGGCTGGGAGGTGTATGACTCTGTGCATAGATGTGTGAGCAGTTGATTCACTAGATGTATGGTTTCAAAAGTGCATGTGGAAACAGCTGTATGGGCGGTTGACTGTGTGCATGAGTGTATTGGTGAGTGAATGGATATCTCAGTGCTACATGTCAAAGTAAGTACATATGTAAAACACAGTACATGTGAGAGTTGACATATATAAATAACTGTGCATAAGAGCCAGTGAATGTTTGAGTGGCTGTATGGATCATTGTGAACTTGTATCAGGGATTGTATAAGAGAGTAAATATGTGTTAGTATATGTTTGAATAAGTAAAGTTTGTATAACTGTATATATAAGGAAATGGAGGTGTGATTGATTCTTTGCATGACTGACTAGGTGTGTGAGTAACTCCATGGATGAGTGACAGTCTGTGAGTGTCTGTTTACACTGATTGTATCTAAAGTTATATTAGAGTCTGAAGAGGTTCATCGTATTATCACATGAATGATATCATCAGTGATGTGATCAGTAATGTCAAATGAGATGTCATCAGTGATGTCATCAGTGATGTCATTTGAGATGTCATCAGTGATGTCATTTGAGATGTCATCAGTGATGTCATCAGTGATGTCACTGACCATGTCATGAATGATGTAATATGTGACATCATCAGCAGTGGATTGCGGGTGCGCGATATATAGTTAGTGCAACTAACTATATATGGAATTTCAATGGTTTTGTGTGAGTAAAATAAGGTTTTGTAAATGTGAATTCCTAACTATATATGGTCTATAACCTATGGTTTTTTCAGTGAATATATATATATATATTACCTACTGGCGGTCGCCAGTAGGTATATATAGTTAGGATTTTTTCTCTATGGGATTTTTGAAAATTCTATGTCTAATAACTTTGGCGTTTGTGGACGGAATTGTCTGAAATTTTCAGGAAAATGGAACATTTTGTTTCTGAGCAGCCCCTGATAATTTGGGGGGGTTTCATCAAGGGGGGGCCGAGAAAAAAGGGGGGTCCCAAAACGCGTTTTTCCCATGTTAATTTCCATAGGGCGGTTGGCCTCACTTTTAGCTCGAACGGATGAATGGATTTGCACGAAACTTGGCAAAATTGTAGGGACTGTTAGCCCGATGTGCCTTTGCTAGGTCTCAATATATGTGCTCCAGTGGATTTTGAGTAATTTAGGTTCAAAAAAAGATATATATCTGGGCGGAGCCTAACCACAAATCTGATCTGATTGGCTGTCAGCACTTCATCCAAGAAGTGTTGGCAGCCATCTTGGGACCAATATACATGATAGCACCTCATTAAAAAGCATTGTAGTTAATAGAGGGTTTTAGGACTTTAGTTACATTATAAATCATTTGTTGATGGTACCATACTCGTTTTAGGAATTGTGGTGGGTTCTAAGGTGATTTTACCATGTGAAAAAACCTTCTGCTGTGATATCATGAATATTGTTTGAAAGAAAACTAATATCTCATGATTTTCCCACAGTGGTTTGGAAGGGGATCTATAAGCTAAACTGAAAGCATATTTTCTGTAAATTCACATTATCTTTCTCAGTCATGTGAAAATGAAGTCTGACATTCTCAGTAAAACATGTACATCCAACAAGGACAGAGACTGTCAGTTGATTCCTTTGTGTTCTACTGCAGCCTCCTAGAGTGTTCTAAAGAACAACTAGAGCGCTAACAGTCCTACTTATTACAACGGTATGGCACATCTGAAGCCATCTTGATTGGAATAAAGTGGTAACTCTTAAAACATTTAATTTAAAAAGAAACAACATGAGGGGGTATATTTTGCCATAGAAAGTATGATTAGTGCTGCAGAATGAAAAATTAGGGCACATTTTGAGTGACTTCTCAAATCCTTTTCTATTTCATTAAAACATTCTGACATGCAGTCTCCCAAAATGGCCACCAGAGACAAAAGAGCCCAAATGTAGCCCAAATATCACCCAGATGTAGCCCAAGTATAGCCCAATGACAGAATGTCCCAGAGTGTTCTAAAGAACAACTAGAGCGCTAACAGTTCTACTTATTACAAAGGTATGGCACACCTGAAGCCATCTTGATTGGAATAAAGTGGTAACTCTTAAAACATTTAATTTAAAAAGAAACAACATGAGGGGGTATATTTTGCCATAGAAAGTATGATTAGTGCTGCAGAATGAAAAATTAGGGCACATTTTGAGTGACTTCTCAAATCCTTTTCTATTTCATTAAAACAGTCTGACATGCAGTCTCCCAAAATGGCCACCAGAGACAAAAGAGCCCAAATGTAGCCCAAATATCACCCAGATGTAGCCCAAGTATAGCCCAATGACAGAATGTCCCAGAGTGTTCTAAAGAACAACTAGAGCGCTAACAGTCCTACTTATTACAAAGGTATAGCACACCTGGAGCCATCTTGATGGGAATAAAGTGGTAACTCTTAAAACATTTAATTTAAAAAGGAACAAAATGAGGGGGTATATTATGCAATAGAAGGTATTATTCTCCAGTATTACATCTTTCACAGATTCACATGCTTGTATCTTCCCCGTCGTCATGGTGGGAGTCTCACGGTAACAGAATGACCAAGCAGTATCATAGAGAAGAAAAACTGCATAGAAAATCCCCATAGGGGCTGTACTATTTGGTAACCAGACCATTTCTTTGTTTTGGTCCAAAAGCCAGCCAATCAGAATTGCTGCCCTGCCCTCACACTCCCCAGCAGCAGCTTCCTGCCTCAGATTTCCAACCGCCTTCGTGTGAGAAAGGAGTCTCCCTGAGCTTTGCTCAGTTTTCTTCTGTTCCTGTGTGAACTTTTGACCCTTTGGGATTCTTGTTTCCTGCCTTCTACCTTGAGGTATTGTGTGTATTCATATCACTTATGATGGCTGAAAGCTCTAAGAAGAGGCTGTTCAGGCCATGCAGATCCTGTGGGAAGGCCAGACTCTTCTCTGAGGACCCACATGAGGACTGCCTTTATTGCCTCTACCCTAAACACCTGGTGAAGGACTGTAAGCTTTGTAGAAAATTTTCTGACAAAACTAAGCGTGACAGAGAGGCAAGATTACTGTTATGGCTTCAGAAGAAGAAGGCCACATCAGGCTCAGATTCTGAGGAAGAATCTTCTCACTCCACTCCCAAGAAAAGAAAGGCCTCTGTTTCTGTGGAGAAAGTGGAGTCTAAAAGGAGTAAATCTAGGGAAAAATCGACATCATCTCTTCCTATTACTCCTCTGGAGAAGCAGTCAAGTCTTAAAGGACCTGGATCTGCACCTTCTACCAGTTCGATGGTTTCTGCTCCTAAGTCTGTGGTGAAAACTTCAGTTCCGTCGACTTCAGCTTCGTCTAAGGCTGCGTCGACGACCACGACGTCTACGGCAACGACATCGATGAGTAAGATGTCTCTATCAGGACCGTCGACGACGACGACGACTCCGTCGACGACAGGTTCGATGTCACGAATGTCGACGGGGGTCCCGTCGACGAAGGTCCCGTCGACGAAGGTCCCGTCGACGAAGGTCCCGTCGACGAAGGTCCCGTCGACGACAGTCCCGTCGACGAAGGGTCCGTCGACGAAGGTTCCGTCGACGAAGGTCTCATCGACGAAGGTCTCGTCGACGATGGTCCCGTCGACGGTGGTTCCGTCGACGATGGCCCCGTCGACGATGGTCCCGTCGACGATGATCCCGTCGACGGTGGTTCCGTCGACGAAAATCTTACTTTCAACGGCTAAAGCTTACAGTTCTCCTCAATCGAAGACCATGATCTCCATCCGCTCCTTTCAGTCGACAAGAGGTTCGGCTACCATCAGTAAGTCCGCGGAGTTCACCTCTTGGACAAAGATTTCTCCATTGCCGCCATCATCGCTGTTGGAGCAGGATTCGGAGGGAGAGGAGTCCTCAGGTGCCGCCTACAGCCCTTCTCAGCTTCAGATAAAAAGCCAAGATACGGATGAGGAGGAAAGTTTTTCCTTCAAGGACAGGCCACAATCTGCCAGATATGAATCATTCCAGGAATCTGGTGATTATGAAGATGAAGAAGAGCAGCACGAGGACTCACGGGAGGAAGAACGTCAAGAGACAGTTTCTATACCCCTCACCCTTGTGTCTGATCTTAGATTGATGCTAAACGACTACTATCGTCGCTTCCCAGAGGCGAATTCATCGCAACCAGTTACGCACACGCCTCCCACGCAGACACCTAACAAAGCACCTGCCCCTCAAGATCAAGGGGTTAAATCTCCGCAGGTGGTTACTATTAGGGACGACCTAACGGACTCCGATGACGATGAAGAGCTAGTTCATGATGCTTCGGGGAAGGAATGGGACGAATACGTTTTGCCTTCAGCTGCATCACCTGAACCACTCAAATCTACCTCCCCTCCTCAAGATATCGGAGGCTTCCATGATATCATGGAAAGGGCGGCCAAGAGATTCAGTCTGGATGTGGACGTACAAGAGACGGATTGTTTCTTGTACGATTTCAAGGATGATAACAAAAAGTCACTCCGCTCAATACCTATTATCCCGCATTTATGGGAGGAGGGCCTCAAGATTCTAAAAACACCAGCCTCTATAGCGGTTTCGGTTCCACGAATTGAAAAGAAATACAGAGCTCCAGAATCTACGGCAGCCTGCCTCATCGGTCATCCCAGGCCGGAATCGGTTGTGACACAGGCGGCGCAAAGAAATTCTAAAAACCCGGTGGCTACTTCACTAGTGCCACCAGACAAGGAAGGGAGGAGAATGGATGGAGCAGGTAAGAGGTTTGCGGTCATGGCAGCCTCTACCATTAAAGCGGCAAATGCGATGGCTCTGCTCGGCCGTTACAACAGGCAGATATGGTCAGATCTGGCTCCCATCCTGTCGGCGCTTCCAGAGGATCGAAAGGAAGAAGCGGCAGCCCTTCTTAAAGAAGGAGCAAAATCAGCGGCTGAGTCTATCGACATCGCCATGGATGTTTCGTCTTTAGCCTTCAGACAAATGGCCGGGGCGGTCTCGCTTCGCAGACAGGGCTGGCTCAAGGCGACTTCTTTTCGACCAGAAGTGCAGGCGAAGATTGTCGTTATGCCCTTCGACGGTGAGAACCTGTTTGGGAAACATATCGATGAGGCATTGCAAGGCATAAAGTCGGACACGGATACGGCTAGAGCGCTGGGATCTCTTCAGCAGGGAAAGTTTCAGTCCTTTCGGAAGAGGGGTCTAAGAGGACAATTTAATCAACGATCCTCTTTTCAATCCAACCGATATCAACCGTACAGTCAGCAGGGATATCGTCAGTTTAACACCAACAACCAGTACAGATCCTCTAACTCCTCTTACCAACAACAGTCCAGAGGTAAATCCAACGCCAGGGGGAAAAATCAGCAGTCTAATAGACGTCAATGATTTCAGGCAGGCGCTCCCCACACTACAGATCCCGGACAACGACCACTATCTGTCTCAATACTACACCAACTGGATGTCCATAACATCGGACAAATGGGTCCTGGATGTCATCAGCAGGGGCCACACACTGGAATTTGTGGAGATACCACCGGACCACCCTCCAGTACTCAGGCTCAACCATCATCGCGCAGAAATGCAGAAGGAAGTTCTCTCGCTTCTACAAAAGGGAGCCATAGAGGAAGTACCACAGCATCTCAGAGGGAGAGGCTTCTATTCACATTTCTTCCTCATCAAAAAGAAACAGGCCCAGAAATGGAGACAGGTATTGGACCTGAGGGATCTCAATCATTACATAAAAAAGATACCCTTCAGAATGTTGTCGTTGCAAGAGATCTTACTCATGTTAAAGGACAAAGACTACTTGGCGTCCTTGGATCTCATGGATGCGTACTTCCATATTCCCATCCATCGGAAGCACAGGAAGTATTTGAGGTTTGTTGTGGAGAGTCGCCACTTCCAGTTCAAAGTCCTACCATTCGGACTCAAATCAGCCCCGAGGGTATTCACCAAATGCATGGCCCCGGTGGCGGCCCACTTAAGACTGCAAGGGCATTACATTTACCCATACCTGGACGACTGGCTGGTGACAGGTCCATCTTTCAGGGACGCAGCAGAAGCTCTACAGAGCTGCATCCGGTTGTTTCAGCGATTAGGTCTGAGAACCAACTTAGAGAAGTCCTCGCTGACTCCGGCCCAGGGCATTCAGTTCCTAGGGGCATGGATATGCACCAGGGCGGGGAAAGCCTACCCTTCCGAAGATCGGATGAGAAAGATCAGGGGGCTGACGGCTTCTCTTCAAGCAAAAAAGTCCACTTCCGTGAGGATTTACAAGTCCATGTTGGGGATGATGTCATCCTGCATCCCGTTGGTACCAAACTGTCGTCTGCGAATGAGACCTTTGCAGGAACAACTCGACGAACAGTGGGTACAGGCCAGTGGAACCTTCGAGGATCGCGTTACCATCACGACCCGTATGAAGGTGGCCATGTCATGGTGGAAGATCCTAAAAAACCTGAACCAGGGACTGAGCTTCATTCATCGAGATCACGACTTCGTGATGACGACGGACGCTTCGCTGAAAGGATGGGGCGCGCATCTTCAAGAGCTGGAAATTCAGGGCCTTTGGTCGGATTGGGAAGCTCAGCTTCACATAAACATGTTGGAGCTCAAGGCGGTGTTCCTAGGGCTTCAAGCATTCCTTCCCAGAATACGTCAGTCGTCAGTACTTATCCAAACAGACAGCACCACGACCATGTTTTACCTGCTGAAACAGGGCGGAACGAGATCCAAACAGCTGTCGACACTGGCGCAAAGGATCTGGAAATGGCTCATAACCAACGAAATCTCGATCCAAGTCCAGCATATACAGGGAGTCCTCAACACTCGGGCGGACGCCCTGAGCCGCACTCCCAATGCGACACACGAGTGGGAACTTCACGACACTCAGATTCGCATTCTGTTCCAAAGGTGGGGCACTCCCACATTAGATTTGTTCGCGACTCAAAGCAATTCAAAGTGCACTCACTTTGCGTCAAGGTACCGTCAACAGGGATCCATAGGAAATGCATTCCTCATGGACTGGACAGGAAGGTTTGCATACGCGTTCCCTCCGTTCCCGTTGATACCGCGCATCCTGCGCAAGATGAGACTGGAACCGTGCCGGATCATAATGATTGCACCAGCCTGGCCAAGACAGGCGTGGTTTTCAGACCTCCTTCAATTGTCGAGGGGCGACAAGATCCAGCTCCCGACATTTCAAGACCTCATCTCCACGGAGAAAGGGCAGATTCTGCATCCGGATCTACACTCTCTAAAGTTGTCCGCATGGAACCTCACGAGCGTGAATTTCAGAATCTAGATATTTCGTAAGAGTGCAGGCATATTCTCTCACAAGCGAGAGCTGTATCAACGAACAAAACATATACAGCAAAATGGACCCGTTTCTGCCACTGCTGCAACAGACAAAACTTGCATCCTTTTGAGGTTCAGCCTGAAGGTATCCTGCCTTACCTGCTTTTACTATCAAAGTCAGGCCTTTCGCATGCTTCAGTCAAAGTGCACTTAGCAGCAATATCACGATTCAGGCGAAAGCCAAACGAACCATCTCTCTGGTCATCCAGAGTAATAAAGGAATTTATCAAGGGACTATTTAGAGTCTTCCCACCCATCCAACGACCACCTGTGCCGTGGCACCTCAATACAGTTCTATCGCAGCTTATGAGGCCACCCTTTGAGCCCATACATAAGACAGACTTGCAGTTCCTGTCATGGAAAACAGCCCTCCTTCTCGCCTTAACATCTGCAAGGAGGGTTAGCGAAATCCAGGCCTTTTCAGTGGAGGAACCCTTCTTACAATTCCGTCAGGACAGGGTTATATTGAGAACTAATCCTACCTTTATTCCCAAGGTGGCGACGTCTTTTCACCTCAACGAACCCATTATTTTACCTACTTTCTTCAGCAAGCCCTCATCGGAAGCAGAAAGAGCCTTACACTCTCTAGACATTTCAAGATGCCTAAAGTTCTACATTGAGAGGACAAAACCGTTCCGTAAGTCCAAGCAATTGTTCATTGCATTTGAAGGGCAGAGAAAAGGTCTTCCATTGTCGAGACTGAGTATTGCTAGATGGATATCCTCAGCTATCCTGAAATGTCATGACAAAGCGGGGAAGCCGCTATGTTCTAAAGTGCATGCACATTCAACGAGGAAGATGGCAACCTCGATGGCCTTGTTCGCAGGAGTGGCACTGCCAGATATCTGCAGAGCAGCAACGTGGAAGAGTGTGCACTCATTTACAAGACACTACTGTCTAGACACTGCGTGGAAGGAGGACACGGCAGTGGGTCAGGCTGTTCTGAAGCGTCTATTCCAGTAAGGTATGGCCTAATGGCATATTGTTTTTTGCTATACAGTACTTTGATGTGTACTTACATGCATTTATCGTATTGCTGATGTTTTTTCATAGCTACTATTATGTCATTGCTTTGCGGCAGAGCTTCCTTCTAGGTTCTGTCCTGGAAACGCTACGGTTATGGTGAGCACTGCTTACTACTCTGATACAAGCATGTGAATCTATGAAAGATGTAATACTGGAGAAGGAATTAGTTACTTACCTGTACACTATAGTTCTCCAGTATTATCTTTCATAGATTCACATGCGCCCGCCCGCCTCCCCGTTTCTCAGGCAGATCTTGTTCTCGGAATTTATCCTTGTCTCTCACTCGGGGACGGAAATCTGAGGCAGGAAGCTGCTGCTGGGGAGTGTGAGGGCAGGGCAGCAATTCTGATTGGCTGGCTTTTGGACCAAAACAAAGAAATGGTCTGGTTACCAAATAGTACAGCCCCTATGGGGATTTTCTATGCAGTTTTTCTTCTCTATGATACTGCTTGGTCATTCTGTTACCGTGAGACTCCCACCATGACGACGGGGAAGATACAAGCATGTGAATCTATGAAAGATAATACTGGAGAACTATAGTGTACAGGTAAGTAACTAATTCCTTAGTGCTGCAGAAAGAAAAATTAGGGCACATTTTGAGTGACTTCTCAAACCCTCTTCAATTTCATTAAAAGATTCTGACATACAGTCTCCCAAGATGGCCACCAGAGACAAAAGAGCCTAAATGTAGCCCAAATATCACCCAGATGTACCCCAAGTATAGCCCAATGACAGAATGTCCCAGAGTGTTCTAAAGAACAACTAGAGCGCTAACAGTCTTACTTATGACAAAAGTATGGCACACCAGAAGCCATCTTGATTGGAATGAAGTGGTAAGTCTGAAAACACTCAATTTAAAAAGGAACAACATGAGGGGGTTAATTTTGCCATAGAAAGTATGATTAGTGCTTCAGAAAGAAAAATTAGGGATCATTTTGAGTGACTTCTCAAATCCTCTTCTATTTCATTAAAAAAATTCTGACATGCAGACTGAAACATGCACTTTGAATACCAGCAGCAGACGTCCCTGGTGAGCAGTAGCTTTACTACAGTGATCTAATGTGCAACTAGAGTGCTAACATTCAGAATTTATGGCAAATGTGTGACACATCTGAATGCCTTCTTGATGGAACCAAAGTAAACAAGCATTGAAAATGCAATAGATCTCGCCCTCGTTTAAGTTAAAGCCATTCTGTTTGTAATGAGGTGGCTTTTTAGCTTTGCTTTTATTAGTGTTTTTTCAACTTTCATGTAAATAACATGCATCTGTATGCATATAAGTATATGTATGCATGAATTTATGTTTGTATTTATATAGATATAAAGATGATATATGTTTATATATGTATGTATATATATATATTCACTGAAAAAACCATAGGCTATAGACCATATATAGTTAGGAATTAGCATTTACAAAACCTTGAAAATTCACTGAAAAAACCATAGGTTATAGACCATATATAGTTAGGAATTAGCATTTACAAAACCTTGAAAATTCACTGATAAAACCATAGGTTATAGACCATATATAGTTAGGAATTCGCATTTACAAAACCTTATTTTACTCACACAAAACCATTGAAATTCCATATATAGTTAGTTGCACTAACTATATATCGCGCACCCGCAATCCACTGCTGATGATGTCACATATTACATCATTCATGACATGGTCAGTGACATCACTGATGACATCACTGATGACATCTCAAATGACATCACTGATGACATCACTGATGACAACATCCAGTGACTGTATGTTTCTGTAAAGTTAAAATATGTCTTACATATTGAAGAATGAGTGGATGTATAAGTGTCTGGATGAAGGATTTAGTAGGTGCATGACTGACTGTATGAGTGAGTGAATGTGTCTCACTGAGTGCATGGGTTAGTGACTAAACTGTCTTAATTTGTGCATCATTATGTCCGTTGTTCTGTAAACTGTTGCATGTGTTGATAAGTAGCTATATGAGTAACTATATGGGTTATTGATTGGTTGCCCAAGTATTTGTATGGGAGACTGAGTGTGTGTGTGGGTGGCTGGGAGGTGTATGACTCTGTGCATAGATGTGTGAGCAGTTGATTCACTAGATGTATGGTTTCAAAAGTGCATGTGGAAACAGCTGTATGGGCGGTTGACTGTGTGCATGAGTGTATTGGTGAGTGAATGGATATCTCAGTGCTACATGTCAAAGTAAGTACATATGTAAAACACAGTACATGTGAGAGTTGACATATATAAATAACTTTGCATAAGAGCCAGTGAATGTTTGAGTGGCTGTATGGATCATTGTGAACTTGTATCAGGGATTGTATAAGAGAGTAAATATGTGTTAGTATATGTTTGAATAAGTAAAGTTTGTATAACTGTATATATAAGGAAATGGAGGTGTGATTGATTCTTTGCATGACTGACTAGGTGTGTGAGTAACTCCATGGATGAGTGACAGTCTGTGAGTGTCTGTTTACACTGATTGTATCTAAAGTTATATTAGAGTCTGAAGAGGTTCATCGTATTATCACATGAATGATATCATCAGTGATGTGATCAGTAATGTCAAATGAGATGTCATCAGTGATGTCATCAGTGATGTCATTTGAGATGTCATCAGTGATGTCATTTGAGATGTCATCAGTGATGTCATCAGTGATGTCACTGACCATGTCATGAATGATGTAATATGTGACATCATCAGCAGTGGATTGCGGGTGCGCGATATATAGTTAGTGCAACTAACTATATATGGAATTTCAATGGTTTTGTGTGAGTAAAATAAGGTTTTGTAAATGCGAATTCCTAACTATATATGGTCAATAACCTATGGTTTTTTCAGTGAATATATATATATATATATATATATATATATATATATATATATATATATATATATATATTCTGTACTCTATAGTTCTGACTTTGTTACTCTACAATGGTAGAGCACTCTTTCCACGTCTGCCTTCATTGCATCACTATTTGGAGACGCTCTGCTTAAAAAGACAGCTTCATGACCTTAAAGCCTTATGTTGTGTTTACATACACAGCTGGCCCTTCACGCTGGGGGGATCTCTCATGCCATATTCAGTTCCTAAGGTGGGAGTTTTTGTTTTTATGTAATATATTTTACATAATAAGGAGAACAATTTCTTTTTGTGAAAGACTTGCTACAATTATTGCAGCTTTAGAGTAAGAGCCCGTACCGTTACCCAACACAGTGGTTGGTACTTATTTAATCAACATTTTCAGGATGAAAGCCGGAGACTGCCCTGCTAAACTGCAAAACAGTAGGCTGCAGATTTCTTTCTGCATCAGATGCATTACCCCTGGACAGTCTGATTTATTTATGGTCAATCCTGGAACGTTTCAGATTGGTCAAAGTCAAGGAAAATTGGGGGAACGCCCAAAATGTATTCCTACCATTTTGAGTACCATTGATGTGACAGAAGAAACTGATCAGTGTTTATTTTGAGCTTGTGGAGTTGAAAGCTGCTGCCCATTAACTGGACTGCATTTGTGTCCATAGCAACCACTGCCTGCCTTCCCAGACCCCTCGGGAGCGAGGCCATCATCACCTGACTCGTTCCTCTCACTGTTATGTGGGAATCTAGGACCCTAGTGTAACTTTTCCCAATTCATGCCCATATATAGGTATAAACCATCCAGTCCTTACATAGGCATAAAGAATCAATGCCTTATTTAGTTATAGCCGGCGCAGCCCTAATACGGCACGGCTACTTCCACTAAACTCCGAGAATCCACATTGATTTTGTGGTAAAACCAGCCCTCAGCAGTCAGGAACCTCCCCCTGCTTGAATACTGATTTATCCAAGAAATCCAGGAGTTTTCAAGGAACTAAGGCACTAGTGACGATATTATGTCCATTCTTACGTCAGACTCGTCACCTTCAGGGGTATAAATATGCCTACATTTGCCCAGCCAAACACACGGTGGTTCCAGAGCAGATCGACTAACTACTTGCCCGGCGCCCTGCTGATGCAAGTGCTGAAGGAAGCCGACCCTCCAACTGACGCACTGAAAAGACGCTGCCTTTTCTCCTGCCGAGAAATCCAGCTCCAGTGTTTCCAGGCTACCCCTGTGGGTTGCTGGGAGATCGAGTCCCGAGAGAGAGAGATACAAGACCTCTATCATTCTAAAACCAAGGTACGGAGCTGATTAGATCCCTTAGAGAATTCTTGAACAGATTCTTGGCAGAGAAATACTAAACTTAAACTACTCCTCACTTACTCCTCTCTCGTATTAGGCTTAGGTTAGGTACACTGGGGTAGGAGTACGTTAGAAGCACCAGTTGAGTACTTTTAGCCATCATTTTATCATTGTATGTATTTTATGCATTTTATGTATTCTATGTTTATGGCTTAGAAACCATATCATGCTTTTACAGTACTATTTATAATACTATTCGTATTATATGCCTCCTACTTCTTAACTAGCAATTCAATTGTAGCAGTGCATTTCTTATGCTTAAGAAATAAGACTGTTCAATAAATACTTTTATTGAAAACGCCCGTCTCTCTATTTCTAAAGCAATTCTGGTGAAACTAAGCATGCACGATTGACTGAGTGAAATAGCCATCTATTGTTTCCGCGACTCTAGATATACGTTTCATTCTGGGGAAACAAAGTTGTCATGTTATATGGTTGTCAGAGACTAATCCCTTCTTGTTTATTCGAGAAAGTTTCTAGTGACCTCTGAGCTAGCTGGCACTCACAATTAAGTCTAATATATTCGGCAGAGACCTAGTCGACTTCAGGTCTACGTCTAAGCTGTAGGATATATTATTCCAATGCGCAGAGCCTATTGGGAATATAGGAACTACATTACATCACAACGAAGTGAGACAGACTGGGTGCTGCACCACACTAACTGCTGTCAGGCTCTGAATCAAACATCCAGCTGAGAGGAGAGTGCCCACGGGCCCTCAGTTGTGAGGAAGGAACCCACCTATCATTACCTGACCTGTTCCTCTCACTGCGGGAACAACTTTAAAGAGCAAGAGTTCGAGCGCACAGACATTGTGCAAGTATTACAAAGGGGTGCAGACTAACTTGTGACTGCTGACCCAATCATGTTTCTTACAGACTTTAGATTTATAGCTAAAGTGCCTCATGCAATGCTACGTCTTACACTGCTAGAAGCTCCATCAATTTATAATAAAGCGAACGCAAATGATATTAGCCTGCATCACCCAAACCTCAAAGAAACCACAAGCCTACAGGATCCAGAAAATTAAAAAATAGGAACGAGTGATATGGCCTTTTCACGTCAGCCAGTTAATATTCAGACTGACATTAAAGTTGCTGAGGTGATTAGAAACTAATATGGAATCATAGACTGGGAGCTAGTAAAATGGAAGTCAAATTTTGCTTTTAACTATGAAAAAGTTTATTGAAAATTTCGAGAACATTGAGGTTTTTTTTTAAAGAAAAGTTTATGTGCCACAGCGGACTTGTAAATGCTGTAAAGTCCGTGGATAATAGTGTTGAAGCTCCCTGAATCACGGTTGAGCTGTGAACGCTTAAGCAGGCTTCATCTCGAGGGGTGCATGTGCCAATGCTACACCATCGAATCACCTCCCGTCTATCTGTGTCGCCTGCAAGTGCCTGCATTTCTATGCTTGCCTTGAAACTTAGAGAAGAGGGGGATATCTAACCCCAAATATTTAAAGAGAGGATGAACTATTTTAACTCTGCCCCTTGAGTATTTGGGGTAAGTGTATGCTGGAGTGCCTTGCTGTGTGTTCTACAAATGGGGAGAGTAAAATTGTTGCATGTCAGTGCTCATGTGTGAAATGCTTTTCCATGCACATCAGAGAATGTAGGCCATTGAGAGATGAGGAGCTTAAAGAAACAGTGCACTAATCGACTGAGCTCTTGATCCAGAGTACATTAGGCCCAGACTGTAAGGGCCTTGTGCTTTTGTGTCCAGGTTTTGTAGTGACAGGAACCAACCTGTGATTTCTTGCCCATCAGGGTTGCCTATTTGTATGGAGGCTTCGGTTTGGACAGGGGCATTCATTCCATGATCCCCTGCATTTGCATCTGGTGTTTTGCAAAGATGTTTTGGAAATGATGAGCCCATTGATTGTGGGTAATCGTCTTCAAGTTCTGAGGTCCTTTAGCCTCTGCACCCAATGCTACCATCTGACTGAACCATTTCATGTCCTTGTTTTATGCTGTTTAACTCAATTATTCATTATTCTTATTCAGTAATTCATCGCCCTGCTGTCTTCTTAATGATGTGTATGCTTTTCTGTACTTCTTGATGTTCTCTGTGATTTGCTAGGTGTTGTTTTAGTTCATTTTTTGGCTCCATTACTGTCTGTGTCTTTTCACTGGTTATGTGTTTTTCATTCCTGTAGATGTGCAGATGAGCGTTTGTTGAGTAATAAGGCGTACAGCATTAGTATGGAGTCCTGAGACATTTAGTTGGGAGAGTTGCCTTTAGAGGCATGGTCTAAATGAAAGCATCTCTCTTTTGCAGAACTTTGTGTGACCATAACCATTCCTCGTGCCTTCTTTGTTCGTTCCAACATATCAGAGTCTGGGGTGGTTTCCTGTTATGGCTCTGTTTCTTTCAGTGCAATGAGTTGCTTTTTCATATGCCCTTTGTATGTTGACAGTAAGAATAAATGGTTATTTTCTTCCTTCCAGGGAAGGCATGCTTCTGTCAACTCAGACCATGTCAGTAGACGGACTGGGGTGTATCTAACAGAGAGGACTCACTACCAGCACCTGGTTCTGCACAGATGCTCTCCCACAGTTGAATTTGTCTCCCTGGCCCTTTCCCGCTTGAGACCTGTACTGCCATCAGGGCCCATACCTGCATTCTGCTCTTTCTGGCGCCCTGTATTGTCAACTGGCTCAGGCTGTGTTTGTCTGTTACCAAACCAGTGACCAGAACTCACTGATTCTGAATCTGACTATCACTGCTTTCCAGAGGAACCTGGGTTTGTGAGTCGGGTATAATGATGGTAATGCCTACAGTTTTGTAATTTGTGTTGTACGAGTTCACACCAAGCTACTTTGAATGATAGTTTTACTACCACCGGTATTTATCACATTTGGTAAATTTTGCATGTGGTCACGCAGAAAATCTCTCTATTGGTATTGCTCATGTGTTCAGTCTTCCATCGAAAAATATATCGCCTGTGATCATTAACTGATGTGATTTTGCAAGCAGACCTGTTTGAGGATTGCACACATTTTTGAATTGATTCAAATGTTTTCTTCATACTTGTGCTTCAAAATGCTATATTTGTACCCCCCTATTTTTAACTATTTACAGTAAATATTTGGTGTAAAACCCACCATTTGAATCCATTTTTTCCAAAATTTTCTTGCGGGAGGAGAACCCCCCCCCTGCACCCTCCTTTTTGCTGTTCGCTTATTACATTAGGGTACAACATTTTTCGCCCTACCACTTTTAAAATCCATGAGCCGCCACTGGCCAAAACACATGGATGATAAATAACCATTTTAAGCTAAATACTACAGAGTTTATGATCTGCGGATAATGGCAAAAATACCAGCCTAACGGCTTATGGCCCAAGGAACATGAGATCCCTCCAAAAATGTATCAAGAGGAGTCACAAACCTAGCTCTAACCATGGAATCAGATCTATATTTGATTCCACATGTGAATAACATCAAATAGAATGCATTCTACACAAAGAAAACAATATTTTGCATCTTCCCATACCTTGGGTACCAACAGAAACTACAATCTATCCTCACACTTGTAATATTCGAGCTAGACTATGCAAACAGCCTGTACCGTTGACACACCTCATTCATAATATGCAAAATACAACTTATCCAAAATGCTGCTGCAAGACTTCTCCACCTTCACTCAAGAGAATACATGACTCCAATCTTGCCTTCACTCCACTAGCAAGAAGGGCAGACAGAGTCTCCAAGGAAAAAGACCTCTTTACCTAAAAGCTAAATTCAAGCAATACAAACAAAACAGGATACTGCACTTCAGGCTTGCAACACTTATCACCATACCAATTACTATAAGAAATGCTGAGAAGGGATTGCTTTCTCAGTACAAGCTGCCAAGGTCTGGAACTCACTATCAGTCAGTATTCGAAGCATCCAGGAACGTATACACTTCAGAGGACAGTTGAAAACATGTCTATTCCAAGGCAACAACTCTACCAACCACATTCCAGGCAGCATCATCCGGAAAGACAGTCACACCCGCAAGCTCAATCTTCAGCATACACTCCACAGATTGGAAACAACCCAAACAGCAAAGTAATTTCGATAAGCAATGGTTTGCAGGGATGATATACAGTTAAGTAGCTTAACAATTCTGGCTCACACTAAGGCTAATACTCATGCCATATTAATCAGCAGTCGACAGTCAACTGTAACTTACACCTATTTTATTCACATAAGACATATCTGCTACAAGGTTTTCCATTATCAGTACTTTGCAGCCAATAAACCAGCCACCACTAAATGAACAGCCATGAGATAATTGAAGAGATTTGTCACACACTGCAAGTCAATTGGAGGACTTTAATCTAGTTCAGAGTTACCCTAACTGTGGCTCATGAGCAAACTGGTGGGTTGTGAGTTGATGTTTGGTGAGTCGGGAAAGTGGGTGCAATAAATAAAGATGCTATTAAATGTATTCTATGTTTAAGTTGTAACATTTGCCAGTGTGTAAGAAGTGAATTATGTGAAAATCATGCTGGAGTTCAGGGAATGTGAAAGGAAAGGCTATGGGATTTTGTTTCTTTTGCAACACACAGTAAAATGTAAATACTTTTAAATGAACTGTATACATTCACCAGTTAGGTAAGCAAAAATGAAGCACGTTGTTTTTGTAATTCTGAAGTGTGATGGAAAATAAGATTTCAATAGGATCAAAACAAATCAAGAAACTTTACTTGGTGATACACAAATGCACATTATCTTTTGTGTGCTATATAGTGCTCTCAGCAAAAAGGTGAGCAGCCTTTACAACGCAGGCATTACCACGCGCTGCCATTACTACGCTGCTTTTGCAACGCAAGTCGTTACAACGACTTGCGCTGGATGGCGCTGTTGGACAGGGAATAGTTTAATTTTCTATCCAACACCTTCCCTACTGTAACGTGGGCTGGAGTCGGAATAGAAAATTAAACTATTCCACTATCCAGCGCTTACAGTGCAAGTCGTTGTAACGACTTGTGTTGTAAAAACAGCGTTGTGATGGCATGCGTGGTAATAGCCCGCGTTGTAGTGTCATGCAACCCAGCAAAACTATATGTCTATGCCAGGTTAGTGGCCATTTCAATGGAAAAGGTGCTGGCTGTGGATTACAATGTGCTACAACACAAAGCTTTAGTTACATAAAAAAGACAATAGGTCTCACCTACAAGAGCTATTGGCTTTGGTAATGTTTTTGTAACACTGTTTTGCCATGTTGTACAGAACCGCAGCTGCTGTGCAACACGTCTGAATCCAAAAAAGAACGAAGCAGCACTCTACTCTGTGTTGTAACATGGCAGAAATGGTTTTAAGGACAAAAATGACGCTGTTAATGTTTTTTATAAGCCATGTTGTCTGAGTGCGGATGCTGTGCAACATGGCTCAAAGCTTTAAAGCAGTATGACAGAGCTCTGCAGTGTCAGTGTTCTTGTTTTCAAATGTTCTGCTATGTTGCATAGCAGCCGGGCTGCTGTACAGTCTGACACAAAAAACACTGACAAAGCTCTTGTAGGTGAGACTTATTGGCTTTGCTTTTTTTAAAAATTATTTTGTGTCAGCAGACAGTTATAAAGAAATACAGAATGATAACACAAAAAAGCATTTTAAAAGAAAAATAAATATAAGAATTGACATTCCCGCATACCGGGACAGAAGAAATAATCTTTACAAACAATATCTTAAAAATACATAAGTAACATTATGAATGTGAAAAATAATCAATCATACAAAAGAAGAAAATTAAATCCAATTTGAAATTGGTGCCCATACATTCTTGCCGTACGTCTTCCTTTTTATCCCCATCAGTTTATAAACAGCACTTTCTAGCTGATAAATAGTAAGTAATTTAAGTTGCCAGTGATTAAAAAGCCGGCGGGTCAGGGTCTAACCATTGTGAAGTAATACAAAATCTAAATATAGCCATACAAATGGAAAGAAATCCTTCCTGTGGATTTGATCGGATCCCGATTTCTTGTGTCTGAATTCCAAATATTACTAATTCTGCGACAATTGTACCTGTACCCCCAAATTGGTAGTTGAAAAAAATTGAACATCGCTAATGAGTTGTGACAGTCTGGGGCATTCAAAAAACATATGAATAGCCTCAGTGGCTATATATCCACAACGGCTACACCTATCCCCAATACCGGATTTCCATTTCGCCAATTTGGCGGGTGTATAATATAGGTCAAAAATAGACATAAAGTGTTGACTTTTTAGTGAGCCATTGAATAAAGTTTTTTTTTTTTTTTTAAATTTTTGGAGACCTTTATTGTGCATTATGCAGAAAAACAAACACAGGCCTACAACCGTCCGGCCGGCCACAATACTTATGAGCACAGGTGTCAGCATTATAGTCCTCCGGCGGCATCAAGTGATATGACAACAATTAATGAATAGTTACGCTGGAAAGGACATGCCGCCAGGGAAAGGATCAGTTAAGGTCAAATTTTAAAGTTTTTAGTGAAATAAAAATCAGTGAAGGATAGTATAAAGGAGATCCGAGTCCGTACGTTAAGTCCACATGAGTAGGCAACCGGAGAAATAACATAAAGTGCGAGAATCTTCCGTCAAAGCGGCAATATAGTAGGAAAACAAAACACCCATCAGGAGCCAAGCTCGTGCCACTCCCAGCGCCACCCACTCCCAACCATCCTCTATCACAGACCCAGAAAGGAAACAGTATAAGAAAGCGCAGAAAAGGAAGAAAAAGGCCCATAGAAACTAAATACGGAAAGAAAATCTACCCCCCCACCCTGCACCAACGCGGAGGCTACGGCCTACCCCCCCCGACAATGTGCCTGTCGCCCCATAAAGAACCCGAAATATAGGCAAAGTAAAGGAAGAGAAAGAGAAGAAGAGAGAAAAATAATAAAAATGTTACCATGAAATATAGAGAGTGAGAAAAGGACATCCTAATCTACGACCCTCAAAAACTACAAGTAAAGCGGGAGGAGGAGCCAGTCAAACCATTCCCAGTACCCCAGTCAGAAACACAATCCCCACATAATATGCGAGTTTTGAGAGCCAGATATGAACACAAAAGCAATTAGGGAAAGACATTATAACTTGTGCGACTTAAACAAGGAAGCACCACTTCCAATCCCGGTCCCACCAGCCCAGCATCCGACAACACAAGGAGAGTCTAGCCCTGACCCGACCTCGGACAGACCCGAAAATGAAGCACGTAAAGAAGGCCCGCCCCCACCAAGACAAAGAACCAACATGGCCGCACATCGAATGAAAGGAAACCCTTAATACAAAATGGCCATTGAACGTCACCAGTAAGTCCTTTCTCCGGCACAATTGAGTTCCATGGGCCATCTGGGAAACATGGGGTTTCCGGGGAGCAGGGTGAAGGCAGCAATGGAAAATCCATCGTGGGGGCCAGCTGCTGTAAGACACGGGCATGAGGCAGTAACACTGTTGCAGGCGGCAGGTCTACAAATCCCGGAGACAAGGGAAACAAAGTAGCACAGGCAAAAACACTTCCCGGCCCGTGGCAGGCATCCGTAGAGGCAGAGACAATCGCAGCTTCACTGTCAGAGATGGAAGGCACTGCATCCCCCGTCGGTCCGGCCGAAGAGACAGCCAGATTGAGTTGGCCCTCCACAGCATGATTTCCGCGTACATCAGCCGCCATTTTACCAATGCAATCACCCAGCGCTTCAAAGCTCGCACGCATCTCCGTTCTAAGATCAGACAGGGCAATCAGGATAGTCTTGTAGGAGAGCGGCGGTTGGAGCCTTCCGTGGTCGTGGTCTCGATAAGGAGCGAGCAGACTGGCCCCCAGTGCTCGTCGGGGGACACAGTCCGCAGACAGGGATGTGCGCACCCCCCAAGTCTCTGAGGCGGTAGACCCCATTCCGATGTGCGAGACACAAAGTAAGCTGTAATTCAAATGTTACACGAACAGTCAGCAGCACAGGGCTCCATGCCCGAGAAATAGTGAAGTTCGGGCTGTAGAGGATGGGAACTGCAGCGCCACAAGTCGCCGAGCCGAAATAGGGTAATAAACACCCAACGCTCCGTAATCATGGCCGTGCACTCCTTATCTCACGCCACCCGCCGCAGACAAAGCCGCGTTGCTGGCGAGGCGTCTTGCAGGGCAATCAGGCCATAGGGCTCCGATCGCAGCGTACCAATGCGGGTGGCCCAGCCAGGAGCTCAACTCGGGGGGAGAATCCACCCTTCCAAAGTCGGCGAGTCGCGGTTGAAACGGCCGCCCCTCGGCCTCCCAGACTCGGGGACGGTCAGCGGCGTGGTTCTGGGGCCAGGGCTCAAATCCGTTTATCGCATATCTTCGGCTGCCGGGTGAGCTGAGGGGTCCGGGAAAGATGAGTCAAGTCACCACAGCGTAGCGCACCTTCCGCTGTCGAAATAATCAGGATAGGAGTCAGGATAGTGGTGCGGAGGAAAGGTAGTAGACGGAGCCGGGAGCCTACACGTCTTCACCAGTCGCCATCTTGGCTCCTCCCCATTGAATAAAGTTTTAGTGGATATTTCTAAAGCCCTAGTCATATCTAAGTTGTTCACTTCCAATTTTCTTTTCCATTTGTTTTCAACCAGAAATAAATCATCTTGCAGTCTATTCATCATTATCTGATACAACAAGCCGATTTTATTTCCCTTTCTGATGCATTCAAGAATATCAATCTTATTCATGGAGGGATGATCTAGCAATCCCTTAGAGTCCACAAAACCTCTTAGTTGGTATTTAAAAAAGCAGCAATCTGAGCACCCTGATAAAGATCTCCTAACACATGAATACCTGCAGAATGCCATTTTTTAATAACTTGATCCCTAACAATCTCGGGTAACATTGGAATATCTATCAAGGGCGTGTAATATTTTAAATCAGAGCTAAGGCAGAATTTTTTTTTCAGTTGTTTCCATATTTCAAAATAAGCTATCATAATTTAAAATTTAGTTTTTTTGTAATAACTCGGCTCGATTATTCTTACTAAACATTGCCTAGCCTCCGTCCCTAACAACATTTCATAAATTGAGGGGCTGACCGAATCTCTTAACCTAATATAATGGAGAATTAAAATACCCATATGTCTCAATAGGGTAGACCAATAATACAGCCGGAGATTCAGAATACCCCAACCCCCTTTCATTCTAGGGAGAAAGCACCACTTCAGAGCTCTTCTAGACCGGCGGTAGCTCCATAGGAACCTAGAGAACATTCTTTCAATCTTACTAAAAAAAATCGATGGAAACAACAAAGGTATTGTACGAAACAAATAAAGACATTTTGGAAGGATTAACATCTTCATTATGTTAGTACGACCATATAATGAGAAATGGAGATTATTTAGTCTCTCAAGGGTTCTATGAGCAGAATTTAATACAGGATCCATATTAAGACGAGGTATATCATCTATTTTAGCACTAATAGTGATACCAAGATATCGCGCATTTGGAGCAAAGACCATATCTTTTGGGCAACCCTCCTCGGAATGAATCAATTGCGTTTCGGAGATATTCAATTTGTATCCCGAGTAATCCCCAAACTCATGAGCTAATTCAATATTTTGGGTAAAGATTGGTTTTGCTAATGCTTGTTTTTCATTATAACCTTGAAATAATTGAGTTCAGGATGTGAGTTATAATTTAATAGATTATTATGTTGCTCTATGTACAATAAGAATGTAGGCCACCTTTAAGTCATAGATAGTTTCTTCTGCAGTTCACTAATAACAGTGTCATCAGGGCAGGGAACAAGAATGTTTATGTGTTTAAGTTGAAACATTCTCATTTTTAATAAATACTTCTCAAGGTGACACGCTTCCTTGTGTTAAATAAAAGCACTGAATTTCAGGGAGACTTTATCATAGTTTTTACATGATGTTTGAATCTTGATGCTTGGCAAGGCTCGCCTCTTGCCGGGGCTCTTAGAGCCAAGTGCTCTAAATTAATTTACTGGATGGACCAGCCTTAAAAATTAATAAATGCAGGAGGCTTGACATGCAAATAAATATGTTACACAGCAGAACAGAAGGTGCTATCTACTGATATAAAACAGGAGCGTGAAATATGAGCAGGACAGGAGGATAAAGACATAACCATACAGCGCAAGTACAACACACCGGGATCCTAGTACCGTTCAGTCTCTGCCTTCGGGTCTCATCCGCGACAACTAGAGAGGACAACAAGCTCTCTGCTATCTAAGGCGAAAATAGGCTCACTTCTTGCAGGTAGTATAGGGGCGGAGGGGGGAGAGCGTCAGGACAGTGCAACCACGTATGTGTGCAAAACCGGGAATGCATCAGGGATATTAGAGGATGCTGCAGCACTTCCAATCAGCAGTCGATGATGCTTCTCAGTAAAATATTTCCAGCTTGTGAAAGTGGTCCTGTCAACACCAGGGGAGCCATTTGTCCGAGTTTAATCTAAACTCTTCAGGTTTTTAGCACGATTCGTTCAGGTCACAGGGACCACCTATGGGGTCTGTAAAGTACACATCTCTGAAGAATGCGTAACATTTCTAGTCAGCTATAACAACTGTGGTAACTTTTATCTACACCAACCTAGAGTAGCCACATTTCTTCCTGGAAACAATGCGAAAGTGAACTTTTTCTGAATTTGCCTTACAGCAAAGAGAAAGTGCATTGAAGCAATTGTATCCCTAAAGATGCACCATAAAAGTCTCCTGTTTTAAATCCTTCAGCCTTTCTCCAAGACACAATGCCAGCTTGGGTTGTATTACATGGCTGGCCATGCAGCGCGTTCAGGCTCGAGTGATCGATAGGGTTTGGGTAGTGTGCCTTACAGACTTCTGGTGTTCACACCGTGTGCACTGTGAAAGGACATGTTTACTGGGGGCACAAAGGCTCTTGTGATAAAAACAAAACTAAATAAATAAAACACTCTTGTGCGGCTACATGCACACTGAATATTCCCACACATGCACCTGGAGTGGTGTAGCAGCTCATAGACTCAAAGTCTAAGAAAAACAGGCGATGTGCATGGGCAAAGAAGCAATGGCTGCAAATGTCCCCATCTTTATGTTGCACAATGCCAAAGAGCAGGGAAAGGGAGAAATAAGCATTAGCAAATTTAACAGATCTCTACTTAAGGACTTCTTAACTTTGAAAAAGCTAACAACGCATGTGCGTCATAGCGCCGATTTTTTTAATTTATCGATCAAGATAGATGTAGTATCCTGACCAATGAGGTTGGATGGAATCTGGTGGACCGCCTGAGATCCAGATTCCATATTCCATACAATGATAGTTGGCCCAGGCTTTCTACGAGGAGAGAATAAACGTACCCGAAAAACCACTCCTGCTTCGTGTGGTACTTCTGGAGTGGACCGTAATACTAGATTGGTACACTTAACAAAAACAAAAATATTTTACTACAAAGCGGGTCAGGAATTGTTTGAAGCACCCCTAGAATGTCTAGAACGACAAGGATGAAAACAATATGGAAAGCTAAAAGTTAAGTTTGTCAAAAAGTGATATAACGTAGCCAGTGATATAACGGGGCCAGCACGAGCACCGTGTCATAGCATTGTTAGGTCGAGCCTGGGCAGCGCATGTGCTGCTCTGCGAGACATGCTGTATTCAGGTATTGACTTGAAGCTCCGCCCTCTCTCCGCCCATATTTTTCATTGGCTTGCATTGTCCTATGTAAATGCTGGCTTCTGATTTGTTAATAGGCTTATTAGTCCCTCCTTAGTGCCTCCCTGTCTTCTGTTGTTACCTCCCATGAGGACTCTTACATGTGTCCTTACTCAGGAGCTTTCAATAGCAGTTCCGAGAACTATTTACTTAATTACGATACATAGCACTCAGGGGGCGCCAGGTTCAGTAATGGCGACTGCTTCCTAACAGACTTTGCATTTTTTTTGGGTTGTCATAAGTATTCTGGTGCTGCACTGCATCCGCCTGCCTTCCCCTTTGAAATTGTATAAAGGCAACAATAAATAGCAGGCTTTCACCATTGTTTTACTTAATTCTTAATACTCAACATGTGTCTGCATTTTTTTCTGATGCAATGGGGTGAGCAGGAGGTCAAGGAAGGGGGTAAGGATGAGTGGAGGGGGAGAAGGGGACAACAACATGGAAAAGAGGTGGAGAAAACGGGACGCACTGTAAAAATAGTACCTAGCTCACAGCACAATCAATGGACTGGGAATAATCAGGGGAAATCAATCTGTGCTTGTTCCATGCACCAGAGAGAAAACTGGATGTGATGCCAAGGTAAACGCTGGTCAGTAAGGAGGGTGGAAAAGAGGGATAATGAAGCTCCTAAATGGGAACGCTCAAAGCCCTTTATATATACAAAATCCCTCGCTGCAACAGCGCTTGAGAGCTGTGAGCCGAGAACTATTGTGTCCATTAAAAGTAGGCGGGTTGTGAAAGTTTGTCATTCTTCAAAGTAGATCATCGCTCTAAAAAGTTTAAGCCACTGATCTAGTCCAAGACTACAGGTCCAAAATATCTATACACTATGACAACTTCTTTACCTCTCACAATGACACTGAGCTATGGGTTGATAGTAACAATGCACATCCCAGCAGATCTCTCTACTTCTCTTTTTCTCCAGCCCTGCCAGTTCAGGCCCGCAACTGTACACATCATTTCTCATTTGACAACCCAATACAGTCGCCATATAAGCACACTATAGTCTTAAGAAATGCCATGAAGGTTCATGCAGGGTTGTTCAAAGCTGCCAACGTGCTGAAAAGACCATTAACCGTGCATCATTGGATCTTACACCACATTATCTACCACACTGCTAAGCACATTATCCTATAACATGATAAACGCTCCTTGGAAGTCATCATGCACAATATGAAAACACTTCCCACATAGGATCACAAAACAAAGCCAACACTCCTCCAACCACACGCCTCCCTATATGGAGTGGCTTGCTGCCCATGGGTGTAAGTGCTTCAGTGCGACACATAAGGGTGTTAAGCGCTATACAAATTCTTCAATACACTACAATATTTATCATTTGTGCATCTCCAAAGTTTGTTTTGATTCTATTAAAATCTTTGTTTCTATCACACTTTAGAATGACAAAACAAAATGGGTTTCATCTGTGCTTTCATAACTGTGATATATGTTGAAATATTTGTAAAGTTCCTTTACAGGCATTTTCATATTTTGTTGTTTATTAGAAACAAATTGACATTGTGCTGTCTTTATTTTCACACTTCCTGTATTGCAAGGTCATTGGACTCTTACAAGTCTATGCATGCAGCATTTTCCACATAATTATGAAATTCCCTCATTTGCCTCACAATCCATCATTTGCTACATAATCTGCTGTTTCTAATAAAACAAATTGTAGCTCATAAGTAACTAAAAACACTGCTTTATATCCTGTCGCACTGTGGAAGGTTCTTTGCAAAAACTACTTACAGCTTTATTTGTATGAAACGTTGCGTTTACGATAGCCCTTTTCTGCAAGAGGTCCTGTATCTCTCTGTCTATCACCTGCGCCTTTTCCTGGGGAACAACAAAAGATGTGGTCTGGTGTGAGGTTCCACGGAACTCTATGTGAAAACCCATTACTGTCTGTAACACCCAGGAATCCCCTGTAATTGCTACCCAATTGTGCCTGAACCA